>NC_134247.1:42567703-43199578 GCF_965152275.1 Natator depressus
GCACACTGAGCATGCTCACACGAACTGAGCATGCTCAGTAACATCTGCTGAAGCCACTGCCCTTCACCCTGCCCTTATTAGCCATAAGATTCTGCTGATTGCTTTTCACAGGGGTTAAAAAGGGGGCAAATCGGAGCAAGGGGATGGCCAGGTTCTGAGCAGGGGACAGAAATTGACTGGTCGCGGGGGGGCCAAGCAGCTGGAGTCAGAGTTAGGTTAGGGGTTGAAGGGCAAAATCAGGGATGGAGGGAGTGGGGAAAGGAGACAGGGTTAATCCCAGGGGTGAGACGCTGCCAGGGAGTGACAGAGGGTAAAACCCTGCACAGGCAGGGGCAGAGGGAGTAAGAGTTACCCCGGTGGGACTGAGACACCCGTGTTTGCAAAAACAGAGCGGGGGCCGGGGGCAGAGGGCCTTTTTTATTTCCTCTCCCACAGACAGCAGGGGCTTCCCAGGGCTGGGCTCTGAAAGGCGTAAGGCACCCCGATGACGAGTCACCGCAGCTCCTCTCCCTCCCAGTGAGGTGCTGCAGGAGACCTGAGTCAGTGAAATATTTTACATACGCCCCACAGAAACAAAGAATCCCTCACCAGCGTGTCTGATCGCCTAAAGGTCTAGCAGTTCACCAGTTTGTCTTGTCTGCAGCTGGATTCCCTGAATTACTCTTAGCACGTCACCATTTCACTTTGTTATTGTGCAGCTGCACGCCAGTGAGCTATTTAATTTATATTTTTAAAACACGGGTTGAAAATGCAGTCTGCATGAGCACTTGCGCGTCGTTTTAGCAATGACATCGGTGTTTCTAGTATTGCCCTCGCTATCTTTTGTCCGCGCAGGGAGCGAAGCTGCGAAAGAAATGATGTTTAAATGACCTCACTCTGTTAAGAGGTTTCAGAGTAGCAGCCGTGTTCGTCTGTATTCGCAAAAAGAAAAGGCGGACTGGTGGCACCTTAGAGACGAGCCAATTTATTTGAGCATAAGCTTTCGTGAGCTACAGCCCGCTTCATCAGTACACACGTGCACCAGGCAGGGTCGTTTGGAAGCTGAAGACTTTCTGCTTGTGTCCCACGCCACTGTCGAGTTTGAGCAAATTAGGACAAGTCAGCAAATAAGCACAACCTCCTGCATCAGAAACTGCTGCTGGTTACAATTGGCTACCCCACACCAGTAGCCGATTGGGTCCAGTAGCAGTTTAATATGAGTAATTGCTACTGGTAGCAAATTCATAGACTATCAGGGTTGGAAGGGACCTCAGGAGGTCATCTAGTCCAACCCCCGGCTCAAAGCAGGACCAATCCCCAATTTTTGCCCCACATCCCTAAATGGCCCCCTCAAGGATTGAACTCACAACCCTGGGTTTAGCAGGCCACTCAAACCACTGAGCTATCCCTCCCCCCACCAGATAGCATTTTATCCCTACCCCCAGCCCTTTCCCCAAGTCTCTCTCCATCACCTGCAGGCTCCGGCTCAGGGGCTGGTGTTGGCAGAGCCCGGGGGCTGGTTCCAGTCACCCCTGGGCTGGGCACAGAGGGGGGTTAATGTGGGTCTTTCCCCCGCACAGACCCCACTGGGGGGCAGCAGCTGCTCAGTCCGGGCTCCCGGCTCACAATGGACGGGGAGGTGGCATCTGACCCAGGAAGATAAACAAGACACAGAGGGAGCAAGCTTCCCTCTCTGTGCAAAAACCAGAGCCCTCTGGATGAGCCCCGTTCTGCACACTAGGGTGACCAGATGTCCTGATTTTACAGGGACAGTCCCGAAATTTGGGGCTTTTTCTTATATAGGCTCCTATTACCCCCACCCCCATCCCGATTTTTCACATTTGCTGTCTGGTCACCCTAACACTGGCCCCCAAAGCAGGACCCCCCGGGGGACCGGGGCGGAATCCTGCGAATCACCCCCGGACTCTGAGTCATGGATTAAGGTCCATGGAGGGCTGGGAGAGGTTGCCCGTGTCCAGGGGTGCGCATCCCCAAAAAGGCATGGGGGCTTGGGGCTGGGTGGGGGAGCTGCAGCTGGGGGGTTGGAACAATTTGTACAGTGTGTGGGGGGGGGGAGAGGGGGCTGAGAGCCATTGAACCAAACTGCAAACCCTGCATATGATGGAAACCACTTCAAGCCGGGGGGTGCGGCAGCCCCCCTCCTTCCAGCACCTCTGGGCTGCGGTGCCATGCAGTTTATCGCTAGGACCCAGACGGGAGCTGGGCTGGGGTCACGCTGGCCCGGCAGCAGGAAGTGATGTGACTTGCACTCCCCGGTTGGTGGCTACAGTAACTCTTTGTTGTTGCTGTCTGGGTGAGTCCCAAACCCCCTTTCCCCCACCCCACGCAGAGCTGGGCCTCCAGACCGGGCAGGATCCCACCTGAGCGGCTCTGCCCGCAGGGACAGCACCAAGTAAGTCTTGGAGCCAAGGTAAAAGAAACCTTCCCATCCACTACGCCTCTATGTGTGTGCGGGGGGGAGAGGGTTAGGCCAGGGGTGTGTATTTTTCACAAGTGAATTTTCACATCCCGGTGCAGTGTAGGGGTGCGAAGTGCGTGTGCCTTGCAAACTCCATGAGCTGGTGTGAATTTCCATCGCTCTGGAGAAGTCAATGGAGCTGCCGCCAACTGAGAGCAGCTGGGGATCTGTCTTGGGAAAAGAAACCCACTGTATGATCAGTGTTTATTAGAGTAACAATTTGTACAAAGCTGCTTTAGTCTCCTCCAGAGTCAGCTAATGCCCAACCAAGTGGAATACGATTTTGGTTTTGCATCCCTGCCCATCCTGGCTAATAGCCATTGATGGACCTATCCTCCACTTCTTTTATGAACCCTGCATCTGAAGAAGTGGGTTTTTTACCCACAAAAGCTTATGCCCAAATAAATCTTAGTCTTTAAGGCGCCACCGGATTCCTCATTGTTTTTGTGAGTACAGACTAACACGGCTACCCCACTGATTTATGAACCCTGTTAACCTTTTGGCCTTTGCAACATCCTCTGGCAAAGAGTTTGGTTGACTGTGTGTTGTGTGTAGAAATATATACATTTGTTTGTTTTAAACCTGCTGCCTATTCATTTCATTTCATTTGGTGACCCTTAGTTCTTGTGGTATGAGAAGGAGTAAATAACCCTTCCTTATTTACTTTCTCCACCCCACTCATGACTTTATACACCTCTATCCTACCCCCCCCAATCTCTTTTCTAAGCTGAAAAGTCCCCATTTTATTAATCTCTCCTCATACAGAAGCTGTTCCATACCCCTAATCATTTTTGTTGCCCTTTGCTGAACCTTTTCCAATTCCAGTATATCTTTTTTGAGATGGGGCGACCACATCTGCCCGCAGTATTCAAGGTGTGGGCGTACCATGGGTGTCTACAGAGGCAATCTGATATTTTCTGTCTTATTATCCATCCCTTTCTAAATGATTCCCAATATTCCATTGGCTTTTTTGACTGCCGCTGCACACGGAGTGGATGTTTTCAGGGGACTATCCACAATGACTCCACGATCTTTTTCTTTCTATAAGCAAACTACAAAGGGACAAAGCCTGCTAGCTCAAGATTTTGTTTTGTTATTTTATTCTGTCATTATATTTTTAAAGGCCTTGTCTACACTAGGATTTTAGGGGCTGATTTTCAAAGGCACAAAGGGCAGAGGTCTGTTCTGTGTTTGTATAGTCCCCTAGCTCAATAAGTCCAGGTGGATGAGGATACCTTTCCTTGGGCCAACTTCTGTTGGCGACAGAGACAAGCTTTCAAGCTTACACAGAGCACTTCAACTTAAGTCTGGGCCTGAGCTGATGAAGAGCTCTGTCTCTTTCACCGATATAAGTTTATCCAATAACAGATATTACCTACCCACCGTGGCTTCAGGATTTTGCCCCATGTTTAAATAGCAGTGAGTAGGAATAGGAAAGTGATTTTACATTTCTGCAACATTGGTGAGACTGGTACTGGAATACTGCCTGCCGTTCTGGTGTCCACATATTAAAAAGGGTGTTGGCAAAATTGGAAAGGTGTGCAGAAAAGATTCAGGGGCCGGAGAACGTGCTTTATAGCAAGAGTCTTAGGTCTGGTCTACACTACAGACCTCTGTAAGTATAATGCACAGTCAACCTGTGGAACTCCTTGCCAGAGGATGTTGTGAAGGCCTAGACTACAACAGGGTTAAAAAAAAACTAGATAAGTTCATGGAGAATGGGTCCATCAATGGCTATTAGCCAGGATGGGCAGGAATGGTGTCCCTAGCCTCTGTTTGCCAGAAGCTGGGAATGAGCGACAGGGGATGGATCACTTGATGAGTCCCTGTTCTGTTCATTCGGTCTGGGGCACCTGGCACTAGCCACTGTCGGAAGACAGGATACTGGGCTAGATAGACCATTGGTCTGACCCAGTATGGCCGTTCTTATGTTTTTAACTAAATCACTCAGAGGCTGAAAAATCCATCGCCCCAATCAACGTGGTTATAACGACCTAACCCCCATGTACACAGCACTATGTCGGTGGGAGAGCTTCCTGGTTTCCCCCTTTTGCAGAAGTGGATTAACTAAGGTGAAGGGAGATATTTCTTCTGTCCACTTAGAGCAGGGGTGGGCAAACTACGGCCTGGGGGCCACATCCGACCCTTCAGATGTTTTAATCCAGCCCTCGAGCTCCCACCGGGTAGCGGGGTCTGGGTCTTGCCCCGCTCCAGCTGGGAAGCGGGGTCGTGGGCTTGCCCTGCTCCAAGCGTGTTGTGGCTCCGCACAGCTCCCAGAAACAGTAGCATGTCCCTCCTCCAGCTCCTACATATAGGGGAAGCCAGGGGGTTCTGCACGCTGGCCTCGCCCCAAGCGCCGCACCCACAGCTCCCATTGGCTAGGAACTGCAACCAATGGGAGCTGCAGGGGCAGTGCTGGTGGACGGGGCAGCACGCCAAGCAGCCTTGCCGTGCTTCCGCGTAGGTGCTGGAGAGGGGACATGCTGCTGCTTCCTGGAGCTTCTTGAGGTAAGCACCACCCGGAACCTGCACCTCTGACCTCCTCCCGTGGCCCAAACCCCAGCCCCATCCCTGATCCCCCTCCCGCCCTCAGTCCCAGCCTGGAGCACCCTCCTGCACCCCCAGCCCCTCATCCCCAGAGCTTGCACCCCCATCCAGACCCTTCTGCCCCCCGCACCCCAACCCTCTGCCCCAGCCGGAGCTGCTGCCCGCACCCTGAACTCCGCATTTCTGTCCCCACCCCAGAGCCTGCACCCCCAGCCTGAGCCCTCACCCCCTCTCGTATCCCAACCCCCAATTTCGTGAGCATTCATGGCCCGCCATACAATTTCCATACCCAGATGTGGCCCTTGGGCCAAAAAGTTTGCCCGCCCCTCACTTAGAGCATCTTCCTTAAACTGCTGCAATGGTGTCTATGCAGCGTTCCCAGTGTAGACCTGCCCTTACAGAGCTCAACCTGTTAGCTTCTCGAAAAGAAGATCGAGAGGTGACTTTGAGTTGATTAGGGTATAAATGCTGTTATGGGTTGGGCTAAACCTCGTTATGGGGCAGGCCTGGCCCCTGCCTTCCGTTCAGAATAACGCTGACGAAGGCACTGTAAATCGAGTGGCTGAAACAATGGAATTAGCCCCCATGTCCACAGGCACATCTGGGAAAGCTGATAGAAGCTGAATCATGGAGCCCAGAGGGTTTCAAACACATGGGCTAGGCCAGTGGTTCACAAACGGGGGTACACGTACCCCTGGGGGTACCCAGACGCCTTCCAGGAGGGACGTCAACTCATCTAGATATTTGCCTAGGTTTACAACAGGCTCCATAAAAAGCGCGCAAAGTGAAGTCAGCACAAACTAAAATCCCATACAAACCATGACTTGTTTATCCTGCTCTACAGACTATACACTGAAACGGAAGTCCAATATTTCTATTCCAGTGGATTTATTTTACCATGATATGGTAACAATGAGAAAGGAAGCAACTGTTCAGTACTAGTGGCTGTGACCCTTTTGTATTTTCCTGTCTGATTTTGTGAGCAGGCCGTTTTTAAGTGAGGTGAAGCTTGGGGGTACGCCAGACGAATCACCTCCTGAAAGGGGCACAGTCGCCTGGAAAGGGTAAAAGCCGCTGGGGTAGGTCTTTGATTGGTAGAACTGTTCGGAGGCTGAAATTGGCTTCTTATTGCCAGCTCCTTATTCATGGCTCCCAATTCCGTCTACAAAGGCCAAAAAAAAAAAAATTAAAAATACCTCAGTGTCAGATCTTTTTTTTTTTTTTTTTAGAAATTTGATCAAATTAACATGACTGAATGTGATACAGATTGAAGTTACTAATTACTTAATTGTTTATTAATTCAATAATCCAATAAGGAGCTGGCTGCACCTGACAATATAAGTCTCCGGTCACCCCCAAGTGACACATCCCCGTGACGGTTACGACTGTTCTGAAGGACCAGGCACAAGCCAGCGTGTAGGTGCCTACTAGACAGCTAAATTCTTCGGTGAATACAAGTTTCAATTTTGCTGACCCAAAGGTGTCGTGTGTTTGCTGAAGTATCTCTCAAGGGATTGAGACTTTTGTGCCAAAGCAGCGCTCTGGTTTGATCCCTAGGCTGTGCAAAAAAAATGTTCTTAGAATCCCTGAACCTTAAGAAAAGCTTTATTGGTGGGGTAGGGGAGATGTATCTCAGGAACCGCATAACCAAACAACCTTAAATGTCGGTCACTAAGCTGCCTCCCTGTTTCCCTGCCGCACAGCAAAGTTCAAGACAATCCGAATACCCATGCAGATTTTAGAGTGATTAGAAGAGTTCCACCTTTAAGCAGAAAGCAGGTCCTAAACTGAACTCCCCATCACTGTAACAAACAGCTGACACGCAGGCCTGTCTTATCAGCCCTCACCCACCTTCCACATGGAGACCCTGGTTGGTTTCAAAGTCCTTCCAACCCTTCCCCCTTTTTACATTCTCAATTCTTTGCTTGCTAGGCTTCTTTAACCCCGGGTATGCAATTTTCACAAGAAAGGGTGGTATTTTTACAGACTCATTTACCAGCCTAGGGATTTGCACTAATTATCCCCCAGTGGTTTTAGTTTCTGATAGGTCATTGATGCTTATCTGGCTTCCCTCCATAAGTCACTGCATTGCGTGTCCTATTTCAAGAAGGATGTGAATCCCTTCCCCATCCCCAGGTGGTAACAATGCAAGGGGAGAGGGGGAACATAAGAATGGCCATACTGGGTCAGACCAATGATCTATCTAGCCCAGGATCCTGTCTTCCAACAATGGCCAATGCCAGGTGCCCTAGGGGAATGAACAGAAAAGGTAATCATCAAGTGATCCATGCCCTGTCTCCCATTCTCAGCTTCTGGCTAATAGCCATTGATGGACCTAACCTCCATGAACTTATCTAGTTCTTTTTTGAACCCTGTTATAGTCTTGGCCTTCACAACATCCTCTGGCAAGGAGTTCCATGGGTTGACCGTGCGTCGTGTGAAGAAATACTTCCTTTTGTTTGTTTTAAACCTGCTGCCTATTCATTTCATTGGGTGACCCCTCGTTCTTGGGTTATGTGAAGGAGTAAATAACGCTTCCTTATTTACTTTCTCCACACCTGTCATGATTTTATAGACCTCTATCATATTGCCCCTTAGTTGTCTCTTTTCCAAGCTGAGAAGTCCCAGTCCTATTCATCTCTCCTCATACGGAAGCTGTTCCATACCCCTGATCAGTATTGTTGCCCTTTTCTGAAACTTTTCCAATTCCAATATATCTTTTTTGAGATGGGGCGACCACATCTGCCCGCAGTATTCAAGACGTGGGCGTACCATGGATTTATACGGAGGCTATATGATACCAACTCATGCCCATGCATCCTCACTAGCTGTCACAGCGCGGGCTATGGAGAGAGGAGGCCATATGGTTCTGACAGCCTCTCTTTCAGTGGGAGGGTCACCGAACTCCCGGGTGACAGGGGAGCTGCCAGAACAACCGGGAGGGTTTTAAACTAACCAGTAAGTGGGGAGGGGGATACCAGGGCAATCATGGTACCAGTACCCAAGCTTGTAAACCAGCCTCAAGTCATCATAGGTGCGACAAATCCAAGTGCAAAGAGTCCTATAAGTAACACTTTTAAAAAAATATTTTCTATAGTCTAATGCGAGGAGCCGAGGTGATAAATAAGAGGAAGTGGAGATGCTCATGTATGAGAGGAAATATGATATGAATGGTATTCCCAGTTCTCTGCAGGCTCCACTTCCTGTATCAGCCTGTGGCTAGCAGGTGTGTGATAAACGGGAGGGCCCCTGCCCTCCGCCATCAGCTGGGAGGGACAAGGAGCTCTCTCTTTCTCCCCACCCTGAAGCCTCCTGGCTGCTCTGAGCAGGGTGGGGGTGGGATTCTGCTACTCTGTGACCCCCCAGCAGGGGTGAAAGTAAGTCGAGTGACTTACCGGTACTCTGGGGCCAGCTCTGGCCCCCGGAAGGAGCGGGGCCTAGGGCGGAAGGGGCGGGGTTGAGGGGGTCAGAGCCACCCCCAGCCCACCCTGTAAGGTAAGTGCCCCCCCCACTGGGGTAGCAGCAGCAGCCCGGGGCTCCGGGGGCTATTTAAAGGGCCCGGGGCTCCCCTCTTCTACCGCCCTGGCCCTTTAAATAGCCGCCCTATTAAATAGCCCTTTAAATAGCCCTGGGGAAGCGGCGGGGCTCCAGCGGCTATTTCAAGGACTGGGGCGGCAGAGGCAGCTGGAGCCACGGCCCTTTAAATAGCCCCTGGAGCCCCCGCTGCCCCAGGGCTCCGGGGGCTATTTAAAGGGCCCGCAGCTCCCCTGCTTCTACTGCCGCGGTCCTTTAAATAGCCGCCGGAGCCCTGGAGTAGTGGCGACGGGGCTCCAGGAGCTATTTAAAGGGCCCGAGCGGTAGAAGCAGGGGAGCCCCAGACCCTTTAAATAGCTGCCGGAGCCCTGCGGCCGCTACCCCAGGGCTCCAGCAGCGGGGCTCTGGAGGCAATTTAAAGGGCCTGGGGCTCCAGCCACTGCTGGGAGCCCCAGACCCTTTAAATTGCCCCCGGGGAAGCCGGGCTGCCCCAGTACGGTGCACCAGCTCTTGCCGGTACACCGTACCGGGGCATACTGGCTTACTTTCACCTCTGCCCCCCAGAGCTTCCGTTTTATTGGTCCCCCACCCCTGCGACTAGTGGGATTGTGGCTGGGGAAGCAGGTGCTGAGTGGGGGTCTCTTGCTGTTTCAGGGGCCGGTGACCTTCGAGGAGGTGGCTGTGTATTTCACCCAGGGGCAGGGGGCTCTGCTGGACCCCGCTCAGAGAGCCCTCTACAGGGACGTCATGCAGGAGAACTACGAGACGGTGACCTTGCTGGGTAAGGGGTTCTTGTCGCCTCAGTTATTGGAAGCTGAGGGAGTTGGGATGTGGCAATTTCAGCTTCTTCTCAGGGTCTTCCCTGGTCACTTCAATTTCAGGGGCATGGGCCTGATAATCCTCAGATCCAGGGTGAGAGACTCAGATCTCCACACCCCTTCCCACAGAATGGAGGAGTCCGAAACCCATTATGATGCTCATTATCCCCGTCCCCTCCAGATCTCAAGGTGTCAGAAGAACGGTCCTGACCCGCCTGTCTCAATTCTCATTCACACACAGAATCCCACTTCTCCTCCCTTCCCGGGATTAGCTCCATCCCTGGGCAGGGCTCTGGGCTCTTGGGGTTTAGAAATAGGCCCAAGGGAAGAGGCGGGCGAGGGGAGGGTGTCAGTGGAGAGGCAGAGTGAGGGTGGGGCCTCAGGGAGGGGGGCAAAGTAGGGGCGGGGCTTCAAGGCAGAGCATGCCCTGGGAAAACCAAAAGTCAGCACCTATGGGTGCCTAAGTGATCACTCGTTAGCCTCCAGCACAAGTGTATCTTGAGTGCAAAGGGTGGTTATCTGAAGTCACTGTCTTCCTGTGTACCTCCAGCCAAGCCTTTCTTGAATTAACCCCATGTAGTCTTGCAGCCACCACCCTTACATCTGTCAGAAAAAGAGAACATATAATATTCATAATTTACTACAGAGTGGCTCCAAATCTGTCAAAGGCACATCTCCCCCCTTCCCATCCCAAGGGGGCTCAGTGACCACTATCAGGGGCGCCAGAACAGAGGTGGCCAGGGGGCTATGCCCTCCCTCTTTTTACCAGCCATAAGGGCGAGCGATGGGAGGGAGGGGGTGAAGAGGAGAAGCAGGAGGTGGGGTCTTGGGGGAAGAGGCTGCGTGGGGGCTCAGGCAGAAGCAGGCAATGCGAGGGCAGGGGCTCGGGGGAATGGGTGGTGCGAAGGGGAGGGCTTGGAGAGAAGGGGTGGGGTGGGGCAGGGTCTCAGGGGAAGGGACGGGGCCTCAGGGGGAAGGAACAGCTCGGGGGCGGGGCCATGGGTCAGGCATTGGTGCCCCCCACTTTTAGGAACCTTGCGCTGCTCCTAACCATGGTCCCATCCGTTCAGATTCCATGTCCCCCGAGCCCAGCGCGGGGCCAGGTTAAGATCAAGGAATCTTCTTTGTGACAAACACTCTCCCAATGCCTGACACGCCCTGATCTGGTCTGATTTCATCCTCCGCCCCGAGCAGGATTCCCCTTCCCCCAACCTGGCCTGATCACCCGGCTGGAACGAGGGGAAGAGCCGTGGGTCCCGGATCTCCAGGGCTTTGAGGAAAGGGGGGGAATTATGAGAGGTGCCCGAACAGCTGGGGAGTCAATCAAACTGACAGAGAAGGCATCAGAGCATGAGGCAAAAAGCAGAGACTCCCACAAACATGTTGTGAATGAACCCTCCCAGTTCTGCCTCATCTCACCCACGTCAGGGCTGTGGCCAGCAGGGGTCATAGGACGGGAAGGGACCTGCGCTCAAGGCAGGACTAAGTATTATCTGGACCATCCCTGGCAGCGGTTTGTCCAACCTGCTCTTAAAAATCTCCCATGATGGAGATTCCACAACCTCCCTAGGCAATTTTATTCCAGTGCTTAACCGCCCTGACAGGAAGTTTTCCCTAATGTCCAACCTAAACCGCCCTTGCTGCAATTTAAGCCCATTGTTCCTCATCCTATCCTCAGAGTTTAAGGAGAACAGTGTTTCTCCCTCCTCCTTGTAACAACTTTTTATGCACTTGAAAACTGGTAGCATGTCCCCTCTCAGTCTGCTCTTCTCCAGACTAAACAAACCCATTTTTTTTCAATCTTTCCTCATAGGTCATGTTTTCTAGACCTTTCATCATTTTTGTTGCTTTTCTCTGGACTTTCACCAATTTGTCCACATCTTTCCTGAAATGTGGTACCCAGAACTGGACACAGTACTCCAGTTGAGGCTGTATCAGCATGGAGTAGAGCGGAAGAATGACTTCTCGTGTCTTGCTTACAGCACGCCTGCTAATACATCCCAGAACGATGTTTGTGTTTTTGCAACAGGGTTACACTGTTAACTCATATTTAGCTTGTGATCCTCTGACCCCCAGATCCCTTTCCACAGTATTCCTTCCTAGGCAGTCATCAGTGTGACCTAATCAGTTGTATCATCATGGTGGATGTCACGTATGGCTTCCCACCCACCCACCCTGGCTGATAGATGTAGGACCTCACCCCCCTACTCTGTGATCGACCACAACAGGGTTATTTTTCCTCATCTTTCAAGAGTGGTGGCTTTTCTTCTTCTACTACTACTTTCTCTCTGTCTTTCACACACATCATCCCCTCTATGCTTGGATGATGTGGAGATGTAACCCAGTTGTAATGGATCACGGCGCTCCTGGCGCCCACTTCAGAGAAGGAACAATTACAGATGGTTCAGTAAATTATACCTTTCTCAATTTTCCCCAATACTTATTGTGTTGTGTTTCCCCTCTTCACTCTTCCTTGTTCTTTTCTTTCACCCAAGCATGGGGAATGATTCATGTCTGAATTCTTTCTCTTTATTCCAGCAGGTGATGGGATGGAAAATGACAAAAAGGAGGAGAATCTACAGCGGGAAGGTCCTGAGCAAGTGGCATCTCAGGGGACCTTGTCGGAAAGATCCAAGGGGAATTTTCCCCAGAGTTGCGAGCAGGGAAAAATCTGGGGGAAACAGCACAAGTCAAAGAAGCGGCTGGGCAACCAACCGAGGAAAAGAGTGGGTAAGACCCTTAATTGTGAGGAAGGCTGTAAAAGCCTCAAGGAAACCTCAGCCCAGAAGAGAATCCACGCAGAAGAGAGAAAAAACACATGCACTGAGTGCGGGAAAACCTTCAATCGGAGCTCAAACCTGATTTCTCATCGGAGAACCCACACAGGAGAGAAACCCTATAAATGCACGGAGTGTGGGAAGAGCTTCAGTCAAACTTCCAATCTTATTTCTCATCGGAGAATCCACACGGGAGAGAGACCCTATAAGTGTATTGAGTGCGGGAAAAGCTTCAATCAGAGCTCCAACCTTATTACGCATCAAAGACTCCACACGGGAGACCGACCCTACAAATGCCCCGACTGTGGGGAAAACTTCAATCAGAGCTCAGATCTTATTACTCACCAGAGACTGCACACGGGAGAGAGGCCCTACATGTGCACGGACTGTGGGAAAAGTTTCATTTGCCGCTCAAACCTCATTTCGCATCAGAGAATCCACACGAGAGAGAGACCCTATAAATGCTTAGACTGCGGGGAAAGTTTTGACTGGAGCTCACAGCTTATTAAACATCAGATATTCCATACGGGAGAGAAACCGTACAAATGCTTGGACTGTGGCAAAAGTTTCAGTGACAGCTCCACCCTTATTTCGCACCGGAGGATCCACACGGGGGAGAGACCCTATAAATGCCTTGACTGTGGGAAAAGCTTCCATCAGAACTCAACCCTTATTAGGCACAGAAGAACCCACACTGGAGAAAAACCCTATAAATGCCTCGACTGTGGGAAACGTTTCAATCAGAGCTCAAACCTTACTACGCATCAGAGACTTCACATGGCCCAGAAACCTTGAATGTGGGAGCAGCTCAGGGTGACCAGATGTCCCAATTTTATAGGTGCCTATTAACCCCCCACCTTTGTCCCGATTTTTCACACTTGCTGTCTAGAGGAGCTATAACTATCTGACTGTGCCAGCCATCGGCAAATCCATACAGGGAAGATGCCTCTTAAATGTCCTTAGCGTGGAAAATCCTTCAGACAGAGTTAACGGGCTTGTCTACACTGCAGAGCCTTGGCTGGGTATATCTCTGCTGGCAAAGTCTCTTAGTGGAGACACAGCTTAAGCCAACAGAAGGCGATCTGCTGAAATGGCTAAACCACCTCCTGGAAGGACATTTGCTAAGCCCACAGAAGCACTAGCTGCATCTACACTGGGATTTTTTTCCGGGATAGCTATGTTGTCTAGGGGGTGTATGATTTTTTTCACACTCCTCGCCAACATAGGTCCATCAATGGCTATTAGCCAGGATGGGCAGAGATGCTGTCCCTAGCCTCTGTTTGCCAGAAGCTGGGAATGGGCGACAGGGGATAGATCACTTGACGATTACCTGTTCCGTTCATTCCCTCTGGGGCACCTGGCCCTGGCCACTATCGGAAGACAGGATACTGGGCTAGATGGACCTTTGCTCTGACCCAGTATGTTCTTATGTTCATAGCTATGCCAGCAAACTTTGTAGCATAGACTTTAACTGATATCAGACTTCAGAGATTCCACACAGTGGGGATTCTACCAGTGCCAAACCAGTGTCCTAATTCCCACATGCGTCTGTGGCATTTGGCTCCCAAGCATCCAGCTGCCCATCGCTGGGGTGAGGACACAGCAGCGGCCAAACCTGAGCTGATCGGTGACCTTCTGGCTCTGCCAGGTCTAAGCAAACCCTAGGCAGAGGAGGAGAAGCCCCCATCAGCCCCTCCTCCCTGCTGCAGCCCTGGCTGCTGAGCTGATGGGCCACAGGTGGGGGAAGGGAGAGAGAGAAACTCCTCCAGACACTCCCCCTGCCTGGCTGAAGTTCCCCCCTCTCCCTTCCCTTCCCAGATGGGATCCCCCTGCCATGGAGATGAGGAGAAGGACACTTGGGCCAGGCCCCACCTTCACTCTACACACCTGTCCCCACCCCCCATCTTCCACCAGCCCCTGGGCTGGGCTCCCCCACTTGCCTATATAAGAACAGCCAGACTGGGTCAGACCAAAGATCCATCTAGCCCAGTGTCCTGTCTTCCGACAGTGGCCAATGCCAGGTGCCCCCGAGGGAATGAACAGCACAGGCACTCATCAAGTGATCCATCCCTTGCCACCCATTCCCACTCCACTACCTGGAGCTGTTCCCTGCAAGGGACGTGTCCCTGACAGCTGACAATGTGTCCACTCCCCTCTACCAGTCCCCCAGGGCGTTGGGTTCTGGGGAATGAAATATTAGGGGACCCAGAAACTGGGAGACTGAAGGTTTGGTGCTTGTGTAGATGGGAACCAGATGGGGCTCTCGGCTGGCACTAGCTAGTATTTGGGATAATGGAGTAAGAGGGGAGGGAAGGGATGGGCTTAGCGAGATTCTGCTCCCTGTTGTTCACCCCTTCTGCCCCTTTGATCTGCCCCCTCCACATTCAGTCATTGACAGGGACTGATTTCCATACAGCCCTTGAAAGAGGCCTAGAAAAGGCTAGAGGTGTAGGAATCACACCTCAACCCTCAGCATCAGCCTCTGAGGCTAGGAAATATGGTCTGGGTTCAGCTGGGGTTAGCTAACATGTTTCCCTCTGATCTGGGTCAGACGTCAGCCAGTGTTCCTGACCGACTCTGAGCATCTGAGGATTACAGTGGAGGAGAAGCTGGATATGAGTCAGCAGTGTGCCCTTGTTGCCAAGAAGGCTACTGGCATATTGGGCTGCATTAGTAGGAGCGTTGCCAGCAGATCGAGGGAAGTGATTATTCCCCTCTATTCGGCACTGGTGAGGCCACATCTGGAGTATTGCATCCAGTTTTGGACCCCCAATACAGAAAGAAATGTGGACAAATTGGAGAGAGTCCAGTGGAGGGCAATGAAAATGGTTAGGGGGCTGGGGCACGTGACATATGAGGAGAGGCTGAGGGAACTGGGCTTATTTAGTCTGCAGAAGAGAAGAGTAAGGGGGGATTTGATAGCAGCCTTCAACTACCTGAAGGGGGGTTCCAAAGAGGATGGAGCTCAGCTGTTCTCAGTGGTGGCAGATGACAGAATAAGGAGCAATAGTCTTAAGTTTCAGTGGGGGAGGTCTAGGTTGGATATTAGAAAACACTAGTTCACTAGGAGGGTGGTGAAGCACTGGAATGGGTTACCTAGGGAGGTGGTGGAATCTCCATCCTTAGAGGTTTTAAAGGCCTGGCTTGACAAAGCCCTGGCTGGGATGATTTTAGTTGGTGTTGGTCCTGCTTTGAGCAGGGGGTTGGACTAGATGACCTCCTGAGGTCTCTTCCAACCTTGATCTTCTATGATTCTATGATCTCATTTATAGCAGCACCTCCTTTAGAGACGTGGTGGTTACAGGCACCAAGTTCCCCCTTGTTGGGACAGATTTTGTCATTCCAAGCAAGTCTCACCTTGCTCTGGCTCGTACTGAGGAGCATTTATATTTCTACCTTTTGTATTTTATGAAGCAGAAATGAATAGATGCTAAAATAGCTGGAGCCGGGACAGAAAAATGCATTGACTCAGCCTGTGAGTTACTGGAGGGTGATGGGAGGAGTCAGAGAAATTCCCTCCATCACTATGTTGATCCCCGACCCCCTACCCCACATTAGCTCACGGATTGTATATCCTCCCCACATTCCACCCTTCCACCTCCCAAAGTGTCGGCTCTCCATGCACTTTGATTTCTTTGATCCTAAATCAGACTCGTGAGGGCTAGAGAGGAAAGTGTCACAGACCTGGAAGAGGAATGCAATTGAATCTCAGAGACGGTGTGATCCTTCCGAATTGAAATCCCGGTTTCCATCTGTTGGCAAAGTGGCTTCTGCTTCAGGGCTTTTTTCCTTGCAAAATTCAGATTATTTGGGGGATTATTTGCAAGTTTGGGGGATTTTTTTGTTTGTTTTCCTTTCACTATGATGGTGCTAAAATTTTGTAAATAATACAACTAATGAGGCACAAAGTGAAGTAGATGTAGCCAATTTAAAAAGGAACACGGGCAAATCTGGTCTCCTGAATTTGAGTCAGAGGCAACATACGCCTGGATATCAATGGATGTGAACTTGAAATTGGATTTTCAGCTCTTGTACTTTTGGGTTTCTCTCTTTCCTGAAGATGTTTGGATCACATACTTGGATATTAGTTTGGCTTGGTGGGATGTACAGTGGATTTATTGGATACCTGCCTCTGACAACTGAGTATTTGCCAGAATAGTCCTTTCTCATTTGCTTTTTTACTGTTTCCCCACCCTTCGCCAGGTGACTTTAATGTTGTTTGAACAATGAACATTATAAATAAGTATCGACATACATGCTGATGGGTGACTGTGAGGGTCGCAGTTCAAGAGACAGCAAGTGATATGGAGAAGGAAGCTATGGATGGATCCCTGCAGCAACATGAGATCCAGTCAGGGTGGGAGAGGGTGGGAGGCGGAAGACAGGGGGAACGGTAAGGTTTCCTCTGGAGAGCCAGACCGCTGAGTCTGAGAACTGTTAACTCACTGCACTTAGGCCAGAGAGACACAGGAAATGCCATCTGAGCAGCAGGTGAAGCCATCCCTGAATCCTACAGGGCAACGAATGATGCTTCAAGTTGAATGATGAGGGGGCATCTAATTCCTCAGAGGACAAGGCTGTGCGGAGCTGAGAAGGAAGCAGGGGATGTCAGTAGGTCTGACTAGCCTTGAAGACAGGTCTGCCTCCATCTCTGAGGCCAGAGAGAGACAAGCAACCTGACAGCCCACCTGGTCACCCCTTCCCGTCTAGGGGGGAGACTGTCTCTGCCCCACCCATCAGGTGCATCCCCAGGGAGATAAAAGCCTCGGCTGGGACTGGAGATGCCGACACTGCTGTCAGTTTACCCCGTTCTCTGGCTCCCGTGAAACCACATTCCCTGGGTTTCCTGTTCTCGGCGCATTTGTGACTAGATCCCAGCGTCTCTCCCGGAGCCTCTGCACTTTTCTGCCCGCTGTAAAATGTTGGCTCCGTTGCTGAGGCCTGCAGGAGCTGGAAGCGGCACTGTCCTGGGCTGGGCTGGGGTTGAAATGCACCACGCTGAGCTGGGCGTTGGGTGGAGGGGCAGTGGGGGGGGCTTTTTATTTCTTGCTTTGAAATTATAAAGTAGAATTTTAGTTTCTCAAACTCCCAGTGTCCTTAGTCTGGAATTATGAGTAGAAATGGCCTTGAATAGGTTCAGAGGCTGTCAAGGAAGCCTCTCTGAGCTGGTGCTTGTGTGTGTGTCCTAAGATGGTGTGTGCGTATACACTTTATTAGGCCTGATCCTCATGCCACAATTTGTTCCCTGTTCCTTTACGGCCTACGAAATACAGGCACGGGTGGCGCGTGAACCACTTGTTCCAGGAGCCTAGCCCCAGCCCCGCCCCTTCCGCCTGAGGCCCCGCCCCTTCCACCACCCTTCCCCGCCAGGGCCCCAGACCCTACACCGTGGCCAGAGGAGCCCTGCCCCAGCTGCCCTGAGTCCCGGCCTGCTGGCTGGCTGGCCCCATGGGGGGAGAGCAGGGAGCCCAGGAGGGGGCCATGGGGCAGAGCATGGGCAGGGCCACGGCTGGCTGTTTGGGGAGTCTTTGCATCCCCTGGCCTGTGATACCTGCCACCCATGAATACGTGTCACATTTCATTTAAGAACATGATTATTTGTCTTACAGCCACACCTCCAGATCCCACCCAAGACCAGTGCCCTGTTGTGCTCGATGCTGTACATGCATGTCATGAGAGACATGAAGGAGCTGCCTATGAGAACTGAAACCCCCCTCAGAAAGGTGGTGTCCCTACCCTCTGATTGCTAGAAGCTGGGAATGAGCAACAGGGAAAGGATCTCTTGATGATTCCCTGTTCTGTTTGTTCCCTCTGGGGCACCTGGCACTGGCCACTGTCAGACACAGGACACTGGGCTAGATGGACCTTTGGTCTGACCCAGTGTGGCCGTTCTTATGAGACACCGGCAACTTCAGAGGCTGTTAACTTTTGCACTTCAAGTAGGGATTCAACTTCTCGATGTGTGAAAAACACAGTGGAAATGTACTATGAAAATGTATGTTTTTACCATGGGGTAACTAACATGCTTTAGCTGTCCCACTGCAAAAACAACGTGCAGACAAGGTAACTTAGTCCGGAAGTACGCTACAGGGTTAGGGCTACGCAAGCTGCCTTGAGCCAACCTCGCTGGGGAAGTATCCTACCTTCAATTTGGCTCTAGGGTTGCCAACTTTCTTATCGCACAAAACCGAACACCCTAGCCCCGCCCCTTCCCTGAGGCCCCACCCCCTGCTCACTACATTCCCCCTCCCTCAGTGGCTTACTCTCCCCCACCCTCATTTGCTTTCACTGGGCTGGGGTTTGGGGCAGGGGGTTGGGGTGTGGGAGGGGATGAGGGCTCTAACTGGGGGCCAGAAATGAGGGGTTTAGGGTACGGGAGGGGGCTCTGGGCTGGGACGCGGGGGTGAGGACTCTGTCTGGGGGTGCAGGCTCTGAGGAGGGGCTGGGGATGAGGGGTTTGGGGTGCAGGATAGGGGCTCTGTGTTTTGGAGGGGCTCAGGGCTGGGTCAGGGGGTTGGGGCACGAGGTTGGGCCGTGGTCTTACCTCGGGCAGCTGCTGGTCAGCAGCACAGTGGGGAGGCTAAGGCAGGCTCCCTGCCTGTCCTGACTCTGTGCTGCACCCCGGAAGTGGCCAGCAGGTCCGCCTCCTAGGCAGAGATGCGCAGGTGGCTCTGCATGCTGCTCTTGCCCGCAGGCTCCGCCCCCGCAGCTCCCATTGGCCGCGGTTCTATTGGGTGGGGGGCAAGGGCCAGCAGGGCTCAGGCCAGCTCTGCACAGCAGGGTCCAGGGAGGGAGTGCTACCTCCAGCCCCTGACTCACCTCATCAGGCCACCCACCTGCCTGGGGCTGTGTGCTGGTGGCTACTCACCGAGGGCTCTTCTGGGCCTGGAGCTGCCTGGGCAGCTCTGACTGGCTGCCTGAGCAATCAAAGGAGGCTGGGAGCTGAGGAGCAGATGCAGCCCCACACACCAGCAGCAGATGGGCGAATGCCACGGCTGCCCACTCCATGGCACCACCAGCCAGAGGAGCAGCTGCCCCTCACTGCCTGCCTCTGTCTTCCTGCCTGGGTCTGGCCAGATGGTAGGGCCTGAGGGAGAAGAGGAGGAGTGGGGAGCTGCCCCCAAGACTACCCCACTCTGGTATGGTACTGCAGTTTGGGGGTCAACACCCTTGTGCCCCTTCAACTCTGCCTATGGGCTCAAGGTCCAAAACTGTACTGAACGTTATAGAAATGGAAACAGTATTGTTCTAGCCGTGTAGGTCCCAGGATATTAGAGAGACAAGAGACAATATATTTTATTGAACCAACTTCTGTTCGAGTTATGGCTTATTACAACCATCTCTAAACCACTAAGCCCCCTTTTTGTCCTCAGATTACAGAGGTGTTAATGGGACACTTCAGCTTGAATGGTCCCTTACCAAGAGCGACAGAAGTTCCCTGAAAGTGGGGGGTACCACCGGTGCCCAAACCAGAGCCCGCACCCTGCATCCAAACTCCCTCCCAAAGCCAGCACCCTGCACCCAAACTCCCTTCCAGAGCCTGCACCCAAACGCCCTCCCAGAGCCTGCACCCTGCACCCAAACTCCCTCCCAGAGCCTGCACCCCACACCCAAACTCCCTCCCAAAGCCTGCACCCAAATGCCCTCCCAGAGCCCGCACTCCGCACCCAAACTCCCTCCCAGAGCCTACACCCAAACTCCCTCCCAAAGCCCACACCCTGCACCCATACGCCCTCCCAGAGCCCACACCCCCTCCTGCACCCAAACTCCCTGCCCCAGCCTGGTGAAAGTGAGTAAGGGTGGGGGAGAGCAAGTGACGGAGGGAGGGGGGATGGAGTGAGCGGGATCGGGGCCTCAGAGAAGGGGTGGGACAGAGGCGAGGCTTCGGGGAAGGGTGCAGGGCAAGGGCTGCGTGAGGCGCTTGGGGGTTCCCAAAATTTTTAAAATCAAAATGGGGTCCTCAGGCGGCACAAATTTGAGCACTGCTGCTCTAGTGAATATCTGGGAGCCAAGTTCTACACACATGTGGTGACATGAAAAAGCACGAGGATGTTGGATGGAGAAGCGAACAAGAGTGGACAAAGACAATCCCTACTGGTCGATCAAAAGAAACTGAAGAAATTTTGACACCAACACAGGAAATCAGTCAGCCTTGAAGTCGTATGATGCCAAAGAAAGAGAGAAAGAAAGAACATTTAGAATGAAAAACTAGTGTCTGAATATAAACAGGAAGCATTAGACTAGAAACTCTGTGATTTGTCATTGCTCAAGCAACTATTCACATGTTCAGTGATTTACTATTAAAAATATAAATTAACTAAAACAAGGACATCTGTCTGCACAATGTTAACGAAGGTAAATAACGAAGTGCTAAGGGTAATAAGAACGGCCGTACTGGGTCAGACCAATGGCCCGTCTTCTGACAGTGGCCAAAAAGAGCATTTTAAAAAGTAAATAATTTAAAGGAGCGAAACTCCATTTGCAGTGAGTTCCCGGGAAAAGGCCATTCAGCCAAGGAAATCAGAACAACAGCAAAGACAAATGTGCGAATTGCTATGGGGCTTTACTAGGGTGACCAGAGAGCACATGTAAAAAATCGGAACAGGGCAAGGGGTGTAATAGGAGCCTATAAAAGACAAAGCCCCAAATCTTGGGACTGTCCCTATAAAATCGGGACATCTGGTCACCTTAGGCCAGTGGTTCTCAAACGAGGGCCGCCGCTTGTGCAGGGAAAGCCCCTGGAGGGCCGGGGCGGTTTGTTTACCTGCCGCGTCCGCAGGTTCGGCCGATCGCGGCTCCCACTGGCCACAGTTCGCCGCTCCAGGCCAATGGGGGCTGCGGGAAGCGGCGCGGGCTGAGGGACGTGCTGGTCGCCCTTCCTGCAGCCCTCGTTGGCCTGGAGCCGAGAACCGCGGCCAGTGGGAGCCGCGATCGGCCGAACCTGCGGACGCGGCAGGTAAACAAACCGGCCCGGCCCCGCCAGGGGCTTTCCCTGAGCAAGCGGTGGCCCTAGTTTGAGAACCACTGGCCTAGGCTTCACCCAGAAATGCAAACTGGTGATGGATTCTTTTAAATGCTAAAAACACGTGACCATTATTACTATTATTATCTGGTAAACTATATCGCTGAATCGAGTCTCCTTTAGCAGCGCAATGCACCGTGTCCGGCAGGGAAGAGCTGCCTGTCTAGACAATGGGATGTCCTGCGCCGTCAAGAAAACAGCCCTGGGAAGCAGGCCCGGAGGACATGCTCCCCGTACCCTCTTTGCCTGGCTTGCCCCATTTGGGGGTAACTTTTCCCCCTCTGCCCTGCCCCATCCTGGGCTTTTCCCCCTCTCTGCCACTGCCTGGCAGTGCCTCAACCCTGACCCCTACCCCCTGCCTCTGATTTTGCCCCTAGGCCCCTCTCGTCCCCCTGCCTAGCTGTCGGTCCTTCTTGTGCTGTCAGTTTAGCCCCTGCCCAGGTTTTGCCCACGTCCCTCCCCTCCGATCTGCCCCCTTTACTGGTATTCGCCCTCCCGAGAGAGGGGGAGCAGCCTCTGCAGAGGTCAAGGACAGGGCTTGATTTGTAATGAAAGAGAAGCCCGGGCTCAAGCAATTTTGGTCCCCAAAGCTCCTCCTTTTTTGCAGGAGCCAGGTCAGGCCCGGCCACGCCGGCCGGCAGCACCTTGCCACATTTGCAACGGCTGCACCGGGCCCGGCTCCTTCAGGACCGCTCCAGTGGCCCCCGGGGCCGGGGTCCCCTGCAGCAGCGGCCGCGGGAGGGCAGGGCAGAGGCTGCCCCCGGCTGGCAGAGGCAGGGGCGGGAGGCTCGGGGCAGGCTGGCTTGCAAGGCAATCGGTTTGTCGCTAGGACCCTGACGGGCGCTGGGGGTCACGCAGCCACCGCAGGAGCAGGAAGTGAATCGCGCTACACAGTAACTCTTTGTTGCTCCGGGAGGGAGCTCCGCGTTGTCCCTTGCAAGAGCCACCCCCCGCCCCCCCCCAGCTTGCTGCTCCGGGATCCCCCCCCCCATCCCGAGCTCTGGCTGCAGCCGGGCGAGGTGAATATCCAGGAGTAGCATCCCCTCTGCTCCCCCCCCCCATTTGCAAACCCCAACCTGCCCGGGACACCCCCGCCTAGGGAAGCAGAACTTCCACGCAAGGAGGGGGGGGACCCCCGGACGCTCCCCGCTGCTCCCCAGTGAGGACACCCCTTGGAGCGAAGGTAAGAGAGACCTGCCCTTTGCACCCCACCAAGGTTACACCCTCCCCCTGCAGACTCTGGTTATCCCGCCCCTCCCCCTGAGCTGTTGGCTGGGGATTTGAGGTTGAAAAATCAGCTCAGCGGGGTTGGTTCATGCCTGCGCCTTCCTGCCTTTTTTTCCCCTGCCAGTGGCACTTTTGTTTGCTAGGCGGGGATGTTCACATTGCCAGGCGCCCTTGGGAACCTGTGCAAAGCGTGTGTGTGTGTGCGTGCGTGCATTGCACCCCCCTTCTCCCCCGCCCTGCAGCTGCACCCTCCGCTCGCGCAAACCGGAGTCGCTCCCAGCAGGGCAGAGGGGAGCTGTGGCCGATTCACCCCAGATGGAATCTGGACTCATTGATTCCGGTGCGGTTACAGCTGATTGACGCCAGCCGGGGATCGGGCCCGGTTGGAGCCACACCGGTTTACAATGGGTGCGGAGCTTGGCTTGGAAACGTAGTGGAAACATACAGTGCCTATTTTTAGCAACAGTTGGTACAAACTGGCTCTGGGTTACTTCCGGCTCCGCATATCATAGGAGGCTTAGACGGTCATCTAGTCCAGTGGCTTGCAACCTTTCCAAGCTACTGTCCCCCTTTCAGGAGGCTGATTTGTCTGGCATACCCCCAAGCTTCACCTCACTTAAAAAAACACTTGCTTACAAAATGAGACATAAAAAATACCCAGTCACTATTACTGAAAATGAGACATAAAAAATACCCAGTCACTATTACTGAAAAATTACCGCCTTTCTCACTGTTACCATATAATTATATAATAAATCTATTGCAATATAAATATTGTATTTCCATTCCAGGGTAGCGTTTAATTTCAGAAAGGGGAACGACACAAAAACGAGGAGGTTAGTGAATCAGAAATTTACGGGCCCAGCGCCAAACGTGAAATCTCTGCAAGCTGCCTGGAAACTTTTTAAAGATGCCA
Organism: Natator depressus; assembly: GCF_965152275.1. Taxonomy (NCBI): domain Eukaryota; kingdom Metazoa; phylum Chordata; order Testudines; family Cheloniidae; genus Natator; species Natator depressus. Next base: position 42,591,003 of record NC_134247.1, read on the forward strand.
TAATAGAGGCACAACTTAAATGTATACCCCAAATTAAAAAACGTAGTAACGGAACCAGAAAAGAGCTGCCCTGGCTAAACAAGAAGCAGTGAGTGGCAAAAAGGCATCCTTTAAAAAATGGAAGTTAAATCCTTGTGAGGAAAATAGAAAGGAGCATAAACTCTGGCAAATGAAGTGTAAAAATGCAATTAGGAAGGCCAAAAAAGAATTTGGGGAACAGTTAGTCAAAGACTTCAAAAGTAATAGTAAAAAAAATTTTAAGTACATCAGAAGCAGGAAGCCTGCTAAACCACCAGTGGGGCCACTGGACGATCGAGGTGCTAAAGGAGCACTCAAAGACGATAAGGCCATTGCGGAGAAACGAAATGAATTCTTTGCATGGGTCTTCATTGCTGAGGATGTGAGGGAGATTCCCAATCCTGAGCCATTCTTTTTAGGTGACAGATCATAGAATCGCAGGGTTGGAAGGGACCTCAGGAGGTCATTTAGTCCAACCCCCCTGCTCAAAGCAGGATCAATCCCCAATTTTTGCCCCAGATCCCTAAATGGCCCCCTCAAGGATTAAACTCACAATCCTGGTTTAGCAGGCCAGAGCTCAAACCACTGAGCTATCCCTCCACCAGATCTGAGGCACTGCCCCAGACTGAGGTGTCATTAGAGGAGGTTTTGGAACAAATTGATAGATAAAACAGCATAAGTCACCGGGACCAGATGGAATTCCCCCAAGAGTTCTGAAGGAACTCAAATGTGAAATTGCAGAACCACTGACTGTAGTCTGTAAAATATCATTTAAATCAGCTTCTGTACCCAGATGACTGGGGGATAGCTAATGTGACGCCAATTGTAAAAAGGGCTCCAGAGGTGATCCTGGCAATTACAGGCCTGTAAGCCTGACTTCAGTACCGGGCAAACTGGTTGAAATTATAATAAAGAACAATATGGTCAGACATATAGATGAACATAATTTGTAGAGAAAGAGTCAACATGGTTTTAGTAAAGGGAAATCATGCCTCAGCAATCTACTAGAATTCTTTGAGGGGGTCAACAAGCATGTGGACCAAGGGGATCTAGTGGATATAGTGTACTTAGATTTTCAGAAAGCCCCATCTCAAAAAAGAGATATTGGAATTGGAAAAGATTCAGAAAAGGGCAACAAAAATGATTAGGGGTATGGAATGGCTTCCGTATGAGAAGAGATTAATAAGACTGGGCCTTTTCAGCTTGAAAAAGAGACGGCTAAGGGGGGATATGATTGAGGTCGATAAAATCATGACTGGTGTAGAGAAAGTAGATAAGGAAGTGTTGTTTACTACTTCTCATAACACAAGAACTAGGGGTCACCCAATGAAATTAATAGGCAGCAGGTTTAAAACCAATAAAAGGAAGTACTTCTTCACACAATGCACAGTCAACCTGTGGAACGCCTTGCTAGAGGATGTTGTGAAGGCCAAGACCATAAAAGGGTTCAAAAAAGAACTAGATAAATTCATGGAGAATAGGTCCATCAATGGCTATTAGCCTCCGTTTGCCAGAAGCTGGGAATGAGCAACAGGGGATGGATCACTTGATGATTCCCTGTTCAGTTCATTCCCTCTGGAGCACCTGGCACTGGCCTCTGTCAGAAGACAGGACCCTGGGCTAGATGGACCATTGGTCTGACACAGTATGGCCGCTCTTATGTTCTTATGTGTTTGTGGCATCCTGATGTATGACTGTGGCCTCTTAAGTGCTGCATTTTTCGCCACCTACTTTGGAAAATCAGGCCCAACGAATGCAGGCCAAACCTTCAGAATGTGGGACTGTATCCTGGAAAGCAGTGACTCCGCAAAGGATTTTGGGGTCATGACAGACAAAGAACAGGAGCTCCCAGTGTGGTGCCGTTGCAAAGGAATAGGAGGAAGGAGGTGGTTTTACCTCTGTCCATGACCTTGGTGAGACAGGTACTGTAGTGCTGTGTATGTTTCCAGGGTCCACATTCTGAAAAATTGGAGAGGGTGCAGAAAAGAGCCACAACATTGATTGAAGGGGTGGCGAAAACAATCCACAGTGAGAGACTTAAAGGGTTCAAACTATTTATTTTAGCAGAAAGAGGACTGGGAGATGAGCTGATGATGGCATATAAAAATCCTTTCACAGGGAGAAAATACCAACTTGGGAAGGACTTTATGAGTGGGGAAAGGCATAACCAGAACCAGTAACTGGACACTGGAGCCAGACAAATTCAAATGAGAAATAAGGCACATTTTTAATGGGAGAATCATTAACTATTGGAACAAATCACCAAGGGAAGGAGGTGGAGTCTTCCTTTATTGATGTCTTCCGCAGAGATGGGAGGCCTTTCTGGACAGTGTGCTTTAGTCGAACACAAGTTATTGGGCTCAGTGCATGGGGTGTCTGGATGAAATTCTTAGGCCTGTGTTGTAGATTTTATACATCAGACTATATCAGTGATTCTCAAACTTTTTTGATCGGGCCCCCCTTCTTTGTGTCTGTTGTCGTTTACGCCCCTCCAAATACATATACGGCCACCCAGCTCTGAAGGCAGAGCGGAGAGCAGCGGCTGCTGGCTGGGTGCCCAGCTCTGAAGGCAGCACCAGGGCCAGCAGCAGCACAGAAGTGAAGGGTGGCCATGTGAAAAGTTTGACATTCGTCTATATCACTTTTTACAGCAGACTTAGCGCCCCGTTGCCACCCTGACTTCTGTGCTGCGGCCGCCACCCCCAGGCGGACAGCCAGTGCCCCGCTGCCTCCTGGTGAGGGGGGGAAAGGAGAGACCGAGTCTCAGCTGCCTCCCGGTGAGGGAATGAGGGAGGGTGGTAGGAGCGCCCAGCTGTACCCTTCATCCCTGCTTTCCAGGTGTGCACGGCCCTTTTGCGTGAGCCCCAGCCACCGATGGCTGACAGCCAGAGCTCTTTAAAAAAAAACCACCACCCTAAAAACACACCGCTCGCTCCTCCCTTGACACATTCCTGTGTCTCCCTTGGGAGGCCCGCCCCATAGTTTGAGAACCGTTGGACTATCTCATCTAATGGTCCCTGGGACGGTAGCCTGTAATATCCTGAACAAACCTTGGTGTGCTGGGTTAAACCTTATGGAACTGAGTTTAATAAATTGGAGCCCATTGTACTAAAAACACAGTGGTCTGTGTGTTATTGAGGGATTGGATGAACTTTCACCATGGGAAGGGCAAATAGGGCAACAGCACGGGGGGGCGTGATTAGGCAAATTCACTCTGGTGGTCACATCTCCAGAGACACACCATCCCCTAGGAGAGAGGGTCACCTAGTTTAGTTCCAGCTGGGTTCTCCAGGGCCCAAAAGACAAGGAAAAATATTTTGGTGAGACAACCTGGTTTTAAACTGGCTCAGGACCCAGCAAACGGACAGGACCTCTGGTCCTAGGCGGGCCCCGGTCCTTAGGAAAGTACTGGAAGGACTTTAGCCTCCTGAAGCCCCATAAGACTGAGTTGAAGCTGTGATGGGCTTCTTATGACCAGAGGGAAAGGCCCTATGTGGGAACTGAAGGCCTAATTGCCATCCAGAGCCCTTGCTGAAGCGAGGGGGTGATCTCTGGTAGGCTTATTACCACATGTGTAGGTTATTTTTATTGTATTTAATATGCTTTCTCTGTAATGCTTTCAAAATCTGCTTGCTTAGAAACAGCTGTGTAGTCAGTTATACCTGTGGCAGTCGTGTCGCATACCATCTCCGAGGGGAGATGCTGAGGCGGTCTGTCTTTGGCTGGGGATATCACAGTATAGTCAAGGGACCGTGCAGCCAGGTAATACCCCAGTCAGGAGGGAGAGGGACACGGGTCTAAGCCCAAGAAAGGCAAAGCCTGAAAGTTGGGGCCTTGGTAGGATCACTTATGAGAAAAATACAGGGGCCGTTGCTCTGAACTGTGTCAGTCCCTTATGGCCTTAAAAAAAATCTAGCAAGACAAGCTAGGGGAGGTGATATCTTTTATTGGACCAACTTCTGCTGGTGAGAGAGACAAGCTTGTGAGCTACGCAAGAGCTCTTCTGGGCTCCATGTAAGCTCCAAAACGCAGCTCCTTTGATTCTGCTCTTTTCTAGGCTTTGGGCCAAAGTCTCTGTTCCTGGGAGGGTTTAAAAGTCTCGGTGGTTTCGGTCCTGGGAGGAGGGGCCGGGTCTGCGCTGGAGTAAAGTGACCCAGTGGGGCAGGGTCCAGAGTGTCTGTCTGCCGGGAAGGGGCCCGGGGAGCGTCGGGGTTGTGAAATGGACTCCAGCCCCTTCTGAAACCTCCCCCCATCGCTCCTCTTGCCCCGACAGGCTGCAGAGTAACCACCAGCTTGTCCCATCCTCCCAGGGCCTGGGGCAGGGGAATGGCTGCAGTGATACCAGCTCAGGTAGGGGATTTTCAGGGAGCTGCGGCTGGGTTGGTACCAGGGGGGCGGGGCAGGAAACAGGGTGAAAAAGGGGGCAGGGCAGGGTGTGAAAACTTGCTGGGACGGGAACCCCCCTGTTGTCAGGGAGCGGGAATTTCCCCGGGGTGGGGACAGAGTTAGGAAAAATCTCAGTGCTGGAACTTGAACCTACTAGCCAGGGCTGCTGTGGAATATGAAAGGGACACCCAGCGGTGAGGCCCAAGGGAGATGCCCCGTCCCCTCACTCCCAGCTGTTGGGAATGGGGAGGGGTTTGGGATTCCTGTCCCTGGACCCTGCTGAGGGGCTTCATCTCCTATATCAGCCTCTGGCTAGTAGGTGTGTGATAACCGGGAAGGCTTCTGCCCTCCTCCACCAGCTGGGAGGGACAAGGAGCTCTCCCCTTCTCCCCACCCTGAAGCCTCCTGGCTGCTCTGAGCAAGGTGGGGGTGGGATTCTGCTCCTCTGTGACCCCCCAGAGCTTCCATTTTATCGGCCCTCCTCCCCTGTGACTCGTGGGATTGTGGCTGGGGCAGCAGGTGCTGAGTGGGGGACTCTTGTTGTTCCAGGGGCCGGTGACCTTCGAGGAGGTGGCTGTGTATTTCACCCAGAGGCAGGGGGCTCTGCTGGACCCCGCTCAGAGAGCCCTCTACAGGGACGTCATGCAGGAGAACTACGAGACGGTGACCTCGCTGGGTAAGAGATTCCTGTGCCCTCGGTTATTAGAAGCCGTGGGGTCTGTGATGTGCCCAGTTTTTCTGCTCAGGTTCTTTCCTGGTCAGTTAGATTTCCCAGTCTCCTGATCCAGTGTGAGACTTTCATCTGTGCACCCTTCCCATGGGACAGGGGAGCCAGCCACGCAGTGAGGATGCCAGTTCACCCCCATCTCTCCAGCTTTCCAGGAGTGGAAACTGTCACAGGCACAAGTCCCCCAAACCAGCACCACCACACACAAAGATGTGCCTCATCGAAGGAGGCTTGAAGGCCATGTTCCCATCTGTGTGGTATTAGGGGATGTGCCTTTAAGGGCTGAGCTTCCTGGACAGAATCTGGGACGGGGTGCGGGGGGCAGTGAAGTTCTTGTTGTTACGCACACAGAGTGGAGATAAAGCAGAGCTCTCACAATCACGGTGAGTACTGAGTGATCACTGGGCACCGCAGTTGGTTTGGATTCCACGTCCCCCCAGCACAGGTTAAAATCAGGGGAATGTGCTTTGTGACAAATACTCTCCCAATGCCTGACACACGCTGATCTTGCCTGATTTCACTCCCCCTGAGCAGAATATCCCATTCCCAAACCTGAGCTGATCACCCAGCTGGAACAAGGGGAAGAGCTGTGGGTTCCGGATCTCCAGGCCTCCGAGGAAGGGGAGATCCCAAGAGGCACCCATATGGGTGAGTTGTTGGTTTTGGACACAGAAACCCCCTGTTGAGTGAAGTGGGGGGGAAACTGTGACTTCCCCCTCCCCCCACAAGCTGTTGCCTCATCTCACCCAGGTCTGGGTTGTAGCCAGCAAGTGTCGTATCCTGATGACAGATGTCACTCAAAGCTGCCTGACTGTTTCTGGCTGTCAACTGCCAGGAGCTGCTGCATCAAACCATTGGCTTATTCTGCCTCATCGTCCAAGCACGGAGTCTCTCTTCCTTTTTTAACCTCTCTCTCTAGCTTCAAAATGTAGTAGCAGCAGGTGGAGCTGTTCAGGCCATCAACAGGCCTCTCATCCCACCTCCGCTCCCGCATTCTAGGTGGGGAGCCGCCTAAATTAGCCAGTGGGGGAGATGCTCAGGAGAGAGGGGTGTGTCCTAAGCTGCATCCTATGATGGGACTTTGGCACGTAGGCAGAAGGGAGACGTCTATTTCTGCTGGCGATCCACAGCTGGAAACCCGTGGATTCAGGTGTCTAAGCTGTTTCTTGCACAAAACACCTGGTGGGGTGGGGCAAGGGAGGACAACTGACAATCTTTAGCCCAGGGACTAGGACAGCGGTTCTCAAATGATGGGTCGCGACCCCGTTTTAACGGAGTCACCGGGCCAGTGTTAGACCCTGGACTGAAGCCGAAGCCTGCGGGCTTCTGCTCTGGGACGCAGGGCTCAGACTTCAGCCCACCCTGCTCAGGGCAGTGGGGCTCAGGTTATGGCTTCAGGTCCCCTGCTGGGGCTCGGTCTACTGTCCTGCCGCCTGGAGGTGGGGGCGTGTCATGGCATAAGGGGGCCGTGGTGCAATGAAGTTTGAGAACCACTGAACTCGGGTATTCGCCCAGCATCAGTTCAATTCCTCCTGTGCCTGATAGGAAGAAGGGATTTGAACTTGGGTCTCCCGCCTCTCAGAAAAAATGCTGAAATCACTGGACGATGGGATCTTCTGATGTAGGCTTCACTCAGTCTCTCCCATTGAAGCTTCTCTACTTAAAAGAAAACAGTCATTGGAGGAGGGACGGAAACATTGCTCTCCCACATGCCCTCCCCACTGGTATCTAGACTCATTCACCCTCACCTTTCCTGGCCCGGCGACTATTCCTTGTCATTCGTAGTAGCGTATAGTTCTCTTTAAGCCATTCGACAACATTTCGGGTGTTTGGTGTCGGTTGAAAGTATTCACCGAACTTGATACAAGTCCACAAATAGATTCTGGTCAAATGAAACTGTATTTTCCAATGAATAAACTATTCAACCAAACAGTTTTCCCCCCAGCTGTACTGGTCCTGTTTGTTTACTGGGTGCTGGTTGCTTACTAAGCCCTCATGAAGGACAGTATCTGCTCTGAGGAGCTCATGACTGTAAGGTAGAGTCCTGCGTGCGACTCTTTTTAATCCCACTGTGACGAGTTCGGACACAGAGACCCCCCTTGGGACTGTCACCTGATGTGCTGAATTTACCGCTGAGCAGTTTTTGGTTAAAGTCTGCAGCGTTGGGGGCGTGGCCCAGACCTGGGTGTGTGTTGCAGCAGGCTGGCATGTCTGGCTCAACAAGGCAGGGTTCTGGAGTCCCAAGCTGGCAGGGAAAACGAGCTCAGAGGTAAATTCAGCACATCAGGTGACAGTCCCAAGGGGATCTCTGTGACCGAACCCATCACACCCACTCCCGTCCTGCTTCCACTATCATGGCAGCGAGTCTACACTAGTCCCATGCAGGGCTCTAACTTAAGGCTTCTACAGATTAAAAGAACCTCCTTTTGAGCTAACGTGCCGTCTCTAGATCAACTGACTAAGCAGATGCAAATTAGATACATAAAAATAAGAACTAAATGATTGACCCCTCAGGCAGGTAATTAGAAATTAGTGGTTCAGGTACCCAAAGTCTGTCATATTCCTCCATGTGTCAGATCAGCATCTTTGATCGTCATGGATGGGGGAAAGGTCTGTCCCAGGTTCCCCAAACTCTCATCCCTACTGAATCTGAGTGTTCTGCCCTGGAACCTCCCAGGCTTTCCCCTTCTGGAGCGTGAGTATTGAGGAGAGTGCATGGACTTCCTGCGCAAATCTAGAACCTGCCCGCAAATCTGGACTTTTCTAGGGATTCAGAGACATATAGGAATGTTGGGCTGGAACAGACCTTGAGAGGTCATCTAGTTGAGCCCCGTGCTCTGAGGACAGGGGATGGATCACTTGTTGATCACCTGTTCTGTTCACTCCCTCTGAAGCACCTGGCTTTGGCCACTGTCGGAAGACAGGATACTGGGCTAGATGCACCTTTGATCTGACCCAGTATGGCAGTTCTTATCTTCTTAAGTATACCTGGATCATCCCTGACAGGTATTTATCTAACCTGTTATTAAAAACCTCCAATGATGGGGATTCCACAGCCTCTGTCAAAAGCCTGTGCCAATACTTAACTAGTCTATATTGGAAAAGGTACAGAAAAGGGCAACAAAAATTATTAGGGGTATGGAATGGCTCCTGTATGAGGAGAGATTAATAAGACTGGGACTTTTCAGCTTGGAAAAGAGACAACTAAGGTGGATATGATAGAGGTCTATAAAATCATGACTGGTGTGGAGAAAGTAAACAAGGAAGTGTTATTTACTCCTCATAACACAAGAACTAGGGGTCAGCAAATGAAATTAATAGGCGACAGGTTTAAAACAAACAAAAGGAAGTATTTCTTCACACAACGCACAGTCAACCCGTGGAACTCTTTTCCAGAGGATGTTGTGAAGGCCAAGATTATAACAGCGTTCAAAAAAGAACTACATAAAGTTCATTGAGGACAGGTCCATCAATGGCTATTAGCCAGGATGGGCAGGGATGGTGTCCCTAGCCTCTGTTTGCCAGAAGCTGGGAATGGGCAACAGGGGATGGGTCACTTGATGATTCCCTGTTCTGTTCATTCCTTCTAGGCCACCTGGCATTGGCCATTGTCGGAAGAGAGGACACTGGGCTAGATGGACCTTGGGTCTGACCCAGTCTGGCCATTCTTATGTTCTTGTTCTTATAGTTAGAAAGACTTTTCCTAATATCTAACCAAAATTTCCCTTGCTGCAGATTAAGCTGATTACTTATTCTCTGACCTTCAGTGGACATGGAGAACTATTCATCACTGTCCCCTTTATAACAGTCCTTAACATATTGGAAGACTGTTATCAGGTCCCCCCTCGGTCTTCTTTTCTCAAGACTAAACATGCCCAGTTTATTTTACCTTTCCACATAGGTCAGGTTTTCTAAACCTCATATTTTTATTGCTCTCCTCTGGACTTTTCCCAGTTTGTCCACCATTTTTCTTCAAGTGTGGTGCCCAAAACTGGACAAAATATTCCAGCTGAGGCCTCACCAGCGTCAAGTAGAGCAGGACAATTACTTTGTGTCTTACATACAACATTCCTGATAACACATGCCAGAATCATATTCGTCTTTTTCACAGCCACATCATTGGCTCATATTCAATTTGTGCTCCACTATAATCTCCAGATCCTTTTTAACAGTATGACCACCCAGCCAGTTATTCCCCATTTTGTAGTTGTGGATTTGATTTTTCCTTCCTAAGTGTAGCACTTTGCACTTTTCTTTACTGAATTTCATCTTGCTGATTTCAAACCAATTCTCCAACTTGCCAAAGTTGCTTTGAATTCTAATCCTGTCCTCCAAAGTGCTTGCAACCCCTCCTAGCTTGATGTTATATACAGATTTGATAAGCATACGCTTCACTCCATTATCCAAGTCATTAATGAAAATACTGAATAGTACAGGATCCAGGACTGACCCCTGTGGGACCCCACTTGATATGCCCTCTTAGTTTGATAGCAAACCATTGATTACTACCCTTTGGGTATGGTCTTTCAACTAGTTGTGCACCCAGCTGATAGTAATTTCATCTAACCACAAGACATTCTCATAAGCAAACTAGGGAAATGTCAAAAGCTTTATTAAAATCAAGATATACTTAGACTTCAGTAAGGCGTTTGATTTGGTACTGCATGTCATTTTGATTAAAGAATGACATTGATATCAAATTAACATGGCACACGTTAAATGGATTAAAAACTGGCTAACTGATAGATCTCAAAATGTAATTGTAAACAGGGAATTGTCATCAAGTGGATCTATTTCCAGTGCGGTCCTGCAGGGATCGGTTCTTGTCCCTACACTATTTAACATTTTTTTTCAATGTCCTAGAAGAAAACATAAAATCATCACTGGTAATGTTTGCCAGTGACACGCCAATTGGGGGGATTGGTGAATAACGAAGAGGTCAGGTCACTGATACAGAGCGATCTGGATCACTTGGTAAACTGGGTGCAAGCAAACAAAGTGGGTTTTAATCCATCTAAATGTAAATATATACATCTAGGAGCAAAGAATGTAAGCCATACTTAGAGGATGGGGGACTTTATCATTTGTAGAACAGATGACTAAGTAGATAGCGTATCCTGCCTGGCGATGGCTAATGATTATTCATAGTCCTTTATAGTTTGTCTTCTCAAAGGGGAAGTTGGCTGGGGAGTCAGAGAGGCAGTCAGTTCTCTGCCTCGATCCACCTACATTGTGAAGACAGAGAGGTTAAAGAAAAAAATGAGCCTTTGTGCTTGGAAGATGAGGAGAAATAATCCAGTTGTAACCACTTCAGAGAAGGAAAAATTATAGATGGATTAATACATTTTACCTTTCTCAGTCTTCCCAATGGTTCTTGTGTCGTATTTCCCCTTTGCTGTTCCCCTTTATTTCCTTTCCCCCAAGCACAGAGAATGACTCCTGTCTGGATTCTCTATTTCAGCAGGTGAAGGTACAGTGAGTGAGATCAAGGAAGAGAATCCACAGCAGGAAAGTCCTGAGCAACAGGAACTGCATAGAATGTTATCGGAAAGATCCAAAGAGAATTTTTCCCAGAGTGCTGAACAGGGAAAAGTCTGCGAGAATCAGCACAAGTCAGAGAGGCACAAAGGGAAAGAAATGGGTAAAGCCATTAATTGTAGGAGAGGACTCAGTAATCCCAAGGAAACCACAGCCCAACAGAAAATCCAGACAGAAGAGAGAAAGTACACGTGCACTGAATGTTGGAAAAGCTTCAGTCGTAGTTCAAACCTTATTGCCCATCAGAGAATCCACACTGGAGAGAGACCCTTTAAATGTACAGAGTGTGGGAAAAGCTTCATTCAGAGAGTAAACCTCATTTCTCATCAGAGAATCCACACGGGAGAGAGACCCTATAAATGTACCGAGTGTGGGAAAAGCTTCAGCAAGAGATCGCACCTAAATACACACACGATAATCCACACGGGAGAGAGACCCTATAAATGTACCGAGTGTGGAAAAAGTTTCGGTCAGAGATCACAGCTTAATACGCACAAAATAATCCATGCAGGAGACACATCCATGATAACCCATGCCAGAGAGAAACATTATACGTGCTTGGACTGTGGAGAAAACTTGAAGTGGAGCTCAGAACTTGTTACACATCAGAGACTCCACACAGGAGAGATCCCTTATAAATGCTTCGACTGTGGGAAATGTTTCATGAGGAGTTCAACCCTTATCTTACACCAGAGAATCCACACAAGAGAGACACCCTATCAGTGCCCTAACTGTGGGGAAAGATTCAGGTGGAGTACGCAGCTTGTGAAGCATCAGATGCTCCACACGGGAGAAAGACCCTATAAATGTCCCGACTGTGGGAAAAGCTATAGTGACAGCTCATCCCTTATTTCACATCAGCGAACCCACACAGGAGAGAAGCCATATACCTGTGTGGACTGTGGGAAAAGTTTCAATCAAAACTCAACCCTGAACAGACACAAGAGGCTCCACACGGGAGAAAAACCCTATAAATGCACTGAGTGTGGGAAAAGTTTCAGTCAGCGATCAAACCTCAGTGTGCATCAGCGACTCCACACAGGAGAGAAACCCTATAAATGCCCCGACTGCGGGAAAAGCTTTAATCGGAGATCAAACCTTAGCGTGCACAAGAAACTCCATGCAGGAAAGAAACTTTGAATGGGGGAGATGCTACAACTGGGGCTCCAATTTATATTAGGCATCAGCAAATCCATACAGGGAAGATACCTCTTAAATATCCTTAGCGTGGAAAATACTTCAAGCAGAGTTAATGGGCCTGTCTACCCTACAGAGCCTTGGCTGGGATAGCTCTGCTGGCAGTCACCTAGTGGATAAGCAGCGCAAGGCAACAGAGATCTTCTGCCAAAACAGCTAAACAGCCTCCCGGAAGGAGATTAGCTAAACCCACAGAAGCACTAGCTGTGTCTACACTCAGAGTTTTGCCAGCATGGCTGGGGGTGTGTGATTTTTTTCCCCACACTCTTAGCCAACATAGCTATGCCGGCAAAACTTTGTAGTCTAGACAAAGCAGTTATTGGACAACAGGAGAGAGATTCTACCAGTGCCCTGACTAGGGCTAGCTACCGTGTTAAAAAAATTAAAAAATCTGTTTCCTCATTCCCACACACATCAGGGGCATTTGGCTCTCAGGGATCCAGAAGCCCATCGCTGGGGTGAGGACCCAGCAGCAGCCGAGCAGGAGCTGGTCAGTGACCCTCTGGCTCTGCCTGGTCTAAGCAAACCCTAGGCAGAGGAGGAGAAGCCCCCATCAGCCCCCCCTCCCTGCTGCAGCCCTGGCTGCTGAGCTGATGGGCCACAGGTGGGGGACGGGAGAGAGAGAAACTCCTCCAGATGCTCCCTCACTCTGGCTGAAGTTCCCCCTTCCCCATTTCCCACCCAGCCGGGATCCCCCTGCCATGGAGATGAGGAGAAGGTGTCAGGCCCCACCTTCACTCTAGATCCATGTCCCCACCCCCATCTTCCACCAGCCCCTGGGCTGGGCTCCCCCATTTACCTGGAGCTGTTCCCTACAGGGCGAGTGTCCCTGAGGGGCTGATAACTCCTCATCTCCCCAAATCTACAAGGGTGCTGGGCTCTGGGGGATCAAAGGTTGAGACCAAGGGGGACAGGTTTTGGGAATAGAGCTGGAGTATTAAATATTGGAGCTGGGAAGCAGAGGGAGCTGAGTGCTGGGGCTATCGGGCATTTGGGGATCATAGAATAAGAGGAGGTGGAAGGGATGGGGTTAGGAAGATGATTTCTCCTATCATTCACGTCCGTGCTCCCCCTGTAATGAAACACTGACAGGGCCTACTTTCCCTTGGACCCCTTGTAGGGTCCCTAGAAAAGCCTAGAAGCCTAGGAATCCCCTCTCAGCTTCACCACTCTCAGCCTCTGAGTGTTCTCTTAGATTAGGAAGTGTGGACAGGGATAGCTAGCGCATTTCCTTCTGACCCTGGCCAAACTTTCACCCCATTTTCTAATCCAGACCCACACTGAGCTCGTTTAGCAGGGTGATAGTTACCGAGTTCCCGCTTCAGGGACACAGTGACTCATCCCCAGTTCTTCTTATCTTGCCTGGGGTCGTCCCAAAGACTTCTTTGTTTTTAATAAACAGAATGGCATAACTGAACAGATTATAAATGGATTCGGGCAGGGATAGAAAAATGTTTTGTGTTAGCCTCTGTGTTACTTGAGGACAACCTGGTGAGACAGAGGGATTCTTGCCTTTCCCCATGACTGCTTCATTCCCCTCTTCCCAGTTTTATCTTAAGAACAGCCATACTGGGTCAGACCGATGGACCAGCTTGCCCAGTATCCTGTCTTCCGACAATGGCCGATGCCAGATGCTTCAGAGGGAATAAACAGAATGGGGAAATTATCGAATGATCCATCCCCTGTCATCCAGGCCCACCTCCTGGCCATCAGAGGCTTAGGGACACCTAGAACGTGGAGTTGCATCCCTGTCCATGTTGGCTAATAGCCATTGATGGACCTATCCTTTTTATCTAATTCTTTTTTGAACCCAGTTATAGTTTTGGCCTTCACAACATCACTTGGCAATGAGTTCCACACGTTGACTGTGCGCTGTGTGAAGAAGTATTTCCTTTTGTTTGCTTTAAATCTGATGCCTATTAATTTCATCATTTCCTCCCTTAATTTCATGGATCTTATGTCCATGCCATGGAGAATTTATCTTCCCTTTATCCTATCCCTGTAGTTCCCAAAGTGGCACACGGCACAGTGTTCTCAGCTCTCCATGCTTAGGAATTGCGCTTTGATTACTTTGATCCTAAATCAGGAGGACTGGAGCCGAAAGCATCACAGACCCAAAGGGGGAATTCGAATAAATCCCAGACACAGTATGATCATTCTGAACCTAAATCCCAGTTTCCATCTGTTGGTAAAGAGGTTTGTGGGGTTTTGCCAGCCAAGCTCTGTTTGTTTGCAGGTGGGAAGGTTTCGTGGTGGTGGAGGTGTTTCTTTCCTTCATTCTTTCTTTTCCCCCTTTGTTACGGTGAGGCTAAAATTTTGATACATAACACAAGGCACAAAGTGCAACAGGCAAAAAGCAGTTTACAGGAGAACTCAGGTAAAGCTTTTCTTCTGCATTTGAGTCAAATACAACATGTCCTGGATTTCACTTGATATGAACATGGAAGTGTACCATAACCCCCCGTAGGGTGGCCTGTTCTCTCTTTCCTGTTGGCCATTTGGTCACAGACTTGGATATTAGTGTTGTATGACAGGATGTAGACCAGATTTACTGGGGGCTTCATGAGGCAACTGACCAGATACCAGTATAGCCCTTATTTTATTTTTTTGTCATTTTCCCAGGGGTGCTGGAACAATTTTGTACAGTCGGGGTGCTGAGAGCTTTGAACCAGCTTGTGAACCCTGTATATGATGGAAACCACTTCAAGCCAGCACCCCAAGTTCCAGCACCTAGGCATTTTCCCCAGCCTTTGCCCTGAGATGTTAGCGTCGTTTGAACAGTGATCACTATAAACAGCCACAAACACTGAGGGGCGAATGTGAGAGTCGCTATCCAAAAAGCAGAGGCTAAAACGGGGCAGGAAGTTACGTCTGACCCCTAGCAGAGATGTAAGATACAGTCAGATGGGGCAGCGTGGGAGGGGAGAGAGACGCAGCCGGAATCCCGTAGGGTTTGCTTTTGAGAGCCAGACAACTGAGGCAGCATTCGCTGCATGGGGGCCAGCGAGACAAGAAGGCGAATCTAAAGGGCTCTTAATGAGCCCTCCAAGGAAATGATGGGGGTGTCTCCTGATTCCCAGGAGGTTGAGCGGAGCTGAGAAGAAAGGTGGGGAAGTCAACAGGTCTGTCCTTTCCAAAATCCAGGGTGAGCCCCATCACCGAGGCCAGTGGCAACAAAGAGCTGTGACCCAAGTGCCTTAAGTTGAAAACAGATGCAGGTAGACAGTTACAAGTCTATACCCAGGGACTTGCCTCGACATACCCAGACAGGACTGTTTCTCTGCGATCGCCATCCAGATGATACTTCACCAAAGGGGGCTGCGTGCGGGTGTTGTTATTGCTGGAGGTACGCATGGGAAAGGTTTTAAGGGTGTAGAATATTGCGTTCCCAAGCTCCTGGAGGTGAAGCTGGTCACTTGGGGCGGGGTGGCTCTCGGAGCCAACTCAGCCTAGAGTGAGAACAGTCGACATCTTTCAACCCAGCCCAGCCAAGTGTAGACAAGGTGCAGGCGTGGGCCTTTACAAAGCACAAAAGTGTCCAAGAAAAAGACCTTGAACAGGGGACAAACGAAGTTTGGAGTTAACAAAACATCCTGAGTCTCAAAAGAGACACAAGGTCTGGCACCACGTGAAAGGGAAAGAAGGCACAAGACAGTGTCCATTCTGGAGGCGATAGTCGGTCAGCGTGAGTCTTCAAGTGGATTCCAGCTCTGGACGAGCATTATACAGACTGACTTTTGGGTGAGAAATGCCTTAGGAGATGGGAAAGAAACTTGTTAATAAGCATAGTCCTGAGATTGCATTTTTTATATTCCCTTTATCGTAACCATACATTTCCCATCCTTATACTTGCTTCGCTCTGAATCTTCATTGTAAAGTTCTAGCAAATAAACTTCTATTTGGTGACACTATAGACCCAACTAGGTGCCGTGTGCTAGGGAGAGCGTTGAACTGAGGTGAAGCTAGTCAACAGGAGAGGGCATTGCTTTGCAGCCAATCTGTGCACATTGCGGGTGTCCAGAAGTCGAGTGTAATGAAGCAGGGTGGGCAGACAGCTTGGAGGGACCTGTGCCTCGGGGCCAGCGCAGAACTCTGGGGGCTAACGATTTCTATAGATGGAGTCATGGGTCATCTCCGCTTTGCCCCCAGAGAGCCTAAGGGCTGGGGTGTGCAGATCGCTGGCCTGCAGAGGGAAAATGGGGCACTTGTGTTGCCAGGGGTTTGGGGTGGGAATGACGGAAGCTCTCCCTACCTTGCCTATCCCCCCCCACACACCACAAATGTCTCAGCTGGGATTGGAGATGCTGCTTCCTGGGTTTCCTGCTCTCAGAGAGTTTGCTTTTGTGACCAGAGCCTGGGCGTCTCTCGGATCCTCTCCCCTCTTCTGTAAGAGGTCACTGTTGCTGGTGCCTGCGGGAGCAGGGCTGGGCTGGGGTCGAAATACACCGTGCTGAGCAAGGCTGGGCATTGGGTGGGGAGGGGTGCTTTGACTTCTGATTTCCCGCTTGGGAATAATCAAGTTAAATTGAGTTTCTCAAACTCCCAGAGTCCTTTGTCTTGAATAATGGGTAAAAATGGCCTTCGGTGGATGCAGCAGCCCGGGGGGAAGCTCAATCTTGAGCACTGCAGAGGACAGATTCCAGACCTGTCAGAGCTCTGGGGTTTCAGACTTTTCTATGGGCCTGGAGGGTTTTGGGGGGAATGGGAGGGGGTTTCCCTTGTCTACAGGGGATTTTCCTTATAAAACACTCTTCTCCCAGCAAATAAGGGATATTGTTACTTAATACTTTGCATGGTAACTGGGTTTTTGGCCCCTTCTTTTTCCGTATCTTTAAAAAAAGGGTTATAAAAATCATTAACGGTGGCTGTTGCCACGGAAACGACGCAGGCCGAGGTCTCTGTATTCCAAACCTTGTAACGCTCTTCACGTTGGACCATGACAGGGGAGGGGCAGGGTGCTCACACGAATTGAGCATGCTCAGCAACCTCTGCTGAAGCCACTGCCCCTTCACCCTGCCCTTACTTGGCATAAGATTCTGCTGACTGCTTTTTACAGGGGTTAAAAAGGGGCGAAGGGGGCAAATCGGAGGAGCGGCGTGGCCAGGGTCAAGGGGTGGAAACTGGGGAAAAGGGAGGTGACGGCGGGAGGGGAACCCCAGCACCACTGCTGGCGCCCCTCAGCTTTCTCCCCTGAGGTCACCACCACCATCGCTGGTCCTGCTGCAACACTGGTGGCAAGCGTAAGAACAGCCAGACGGGGTCAGACCAAAGGTCCAGCCAGCCCAGTATCCTGAGTTCAGACAGTGGGCAACACCAGGTGTCCCAGAGGGAATGACCAGAACAGGTGCTCATCGAGTGATCCATCCCCTGACGTTCACTGTCAGCTGCTGGCCAAGGTAGGGACTCTTGCCGACACGACTGCCACCAGTGAGACCTCTGCTGCCAGCAGAAATGGCCAAGGAAAGCAAAAAGGGGAGGGGGGGCCCGGTCAGGAAGTCCTCTTCTGTGGTGATTGCACGCAGCTGGGAACCGCCCTTCCATCCCTTCCACCGGCTCTGGGGGGTGGGTGCCAGGTGGCCACTGCACTGCCTGCCACGTTATCACCATCTGCCATAGCCCCTCTGCCCACTGCAACCTCCTCTTCGTCCGTCTGGGACTGTCAGGGCCCCTGCCCCATCCGCCCCAGGAAGCGCAGGGTCCAACATGTTTCTTTTTTGCTGGCAAGTCACCGTCCAGTCACCCGTGATGGAGCACAGTGAGCAGGGGTGGCGGGTAATGGAGGCTGGGGGAGGCTAAGCCTCCCCAAACTGCATGCTGTGGAGGTGGGGGGGAGCAGTGATGAATTACCACACAGGCTCCCCGGGCCCAGGGGCCCCAACCAATTTGTGGGCCCCAGAACTTCCCCCGGCCACGGTCCCGAGGCTGGAGGCGCTCAGTTTCAGGGCCAGCGGGGGGAGACAGTGGAAACAAGCAAACAGGGGGGTGGAGCCTTGGGAGGAAGAGGTGGAATGGGGGCAAATCGGGGCCGCGGGGAGAAGGTGCAGAACAAGGGAGGGGCTCCGGCCTTGGAGCTCCGGCCATGGCTGAGAGCTCCACCATGGTCCCGGCCGGGGTTGAGAACTCAACCCTGGCCAGGGCCGAGCTCTCAGCCCCTCACTCCGTGGCCCCAACCGAACTCTCATCCCCTCTCCCCCACAGAGGTGGGGTGGAGAGCAGCGAGTGGGGGCGCGTGGCCTTGGCTGGAAGAGGGAGGGCGTCGGCCGGAAGAGGCAGGATAGAGGGTGGGGCAGGGGGCTAGCCTCCCCAAGGGGAAACTTCACCCGCCGCCCATGACAGTGAAGAAGTGAGTCCCAAGGGGTCCTTGGTGTTGTCCCAGCAGGTATCTCTGCCAGGCACGCTCGTCAGGGAAGGCTTGAGCTGTGTCCCGAGGGGCTGCCCCTTGGCCTTGGCCTCGCCCCACCCCCCCGCCAGGTCAGCACCGGCACTGCCACTGCTGATGACCAAACCTGCTTGGGTTTTCCCCCTCCTCTACCATCTGACAACCCCAATGGTGGCTACTACCCCATGGTGTGGGCAGCCCCCCTCCCCACCGCTGACTTACTAAGCCAGGTCCTCTGAGTAAGGGTGATGATCCAGAGCAAAGGAGAGGGGACACCCCCCCGCCTTGGAGTCCCTACCCATTGTCCCACCCCCATGCTTCCTTTAGCCCTCGTGTTGTCACACTCAAATGCCGGGCCCCCTCCTTCTTGCCCACCCTCTGAGACCCTCCATCAGGGCTGGGCATTGGGCTGGCATGGCTGCAACACCTCTCAACTACTCTGGAGGGCGCATCCGGCAGGTGGCGCTGTCTGAGTGGCACAGTGACACATACTGGAACAATGCTTGGGGAGCACATGTGGGTCAGAGCAGCGGGGGGCAACTAGTGGAGCGGGGTAGGTGGGAGGGGGCAGGGCAGAGCCACGGCCCTTTTCCCAGCCATCACCCCGTGGGGCTGCCGTTTTTGGAAACCTAGTTGGACCCTGCCACCACAGCCAAGAAGAAAGTAATGGTGCTCCAAACACGGTATTGGTCTACAAGCCCTCCATGAACCAGGGTCGTCCGCCAAGGGACCTTTGTGTGCCACAAGCCCGGAAGCGCTAACAATGCAGATGCTTACGGAGGGAAAGGGGCAACACCCCCCTCTAGAGATATACTTCACTGGGGTCGGAACAAGACACGTGGCGGGATTTGTGCCTCCGCCCTACAAATAGCCCTCTTCGTTCGCCCAATCATTTGTCCCTGCGGCCGCTCCACAGGCTGATCGGCGCTCATGACTGGGAAATGACTGCCAGAAGGGATCTCCTCTGAGCCAAGAGATTCTCCCTACACACCTAGAAATGGCTCTGAAAACTCACTGAGTTGGCAGCTGTCTAATCTGCAGTCCATGGAGCTCAGGGCTGGGGAAATAGCCCTTCAGATGCCCTCTGTTCTGTATCCCTTAAAGGCCATTTTCACTCATTATCCGTGGCAAAAGACACTGGAAGTTTGAGAATGTAAATTCTACTTTATTATTTAAAAGCAAGACATAAAAGCTAACCCCACCTACCACCCAGGGCCCAGCTCAGCACGGTGCCCCATCCCAGCACACTGCTGCTCCTGCTTCCTGCAGGTGCGGGTGACAGAAGCTTTTTAAAGACGGTGGGAAAGTGCAGAGAATCCATGAGCGATGCTGAGCTTCAATCCCAGAAACAAATGCTCCGGGAGCAGGAAATCCAGAGGGCTTTTTAACGGGAGTCAGAGAACGGGTTGAATTTACAGAAGCGTCGGCATCTTCAATCTCAGCAGCTTTTCTCCCCCCTGGGGACACTCCTGGTGAGTGGGGCAGACAGAGTCTCCGTCGTCCCCACCCAAGACACTACGGTAGTTGGGGAAGGGGTGACCAGCGCTGTCAGGCTCCTTACTGCCCGCTGGCCTCAGTGATGGGGACCAGCCTGGATTCAGGGCTGGCCTGGCCTGTTGCTGTCCCCAGCTTCTTTCTTGGCTCTGCTCAGCCTCATCTGTTCAGGAATCCGGGGGCCACCCCGTCATTCCCTTTGGAGAACGTGACAACATCACATAAAACTTCTAAGATACCTCCTGTCTCTTTCTAGCCGCCATGCAGCGAGTTCACAGTTCTCAGCCTCGGCCATCTGGCTCTCACCAGCAAACCCTGCAGTTTCCCAGCTCTGTATCCCCCGCCTCCCACGCTCTCTCCCCCTCCTACCTGTCTCTCACCTCACCCCTGGGATCAGGTAGTTACTTCCTTTCCCCTTTTCAGGCTCCGCCTCTCCGGGACTTTCACATGTGCCCATCAGTGTTTGTGTCGGCAGTTACTTGAAAAATCAGTTATTAATAACTAATGGATGAACTGTTCAACCAATATTAAAGTCTCATGGCAGAGATGGATGAAAAAGCAAAAATAATGAAGGGATATTGTGCCAAATAGTCATTTGTCTCATAAATTTCCACAATAAAACTATGCAAACCTGCTCCCCACCCCCTGCAGTCAAACAAAAACTAATATCCAAGTATGTGACAAAACAGCCTTCAGGAAAGAGAAAAACAGAACACAGGGAGTTATAATGCACTTTCAGGCTTAGATAATGTGAAATTCTGGAGCATGTTGCAGTTGACACAAAGTTAGGAGAACAGATTTCCCTGTGTTCTCTTCTAAACCAGCTAAACTTCCGTCCCTTTGTTTTTTGATAAATAGATTCCTTACTAGGCATATTAATATAGAAATTTGAGTAATTATTCATTTAAACTACAGTACAGAAACATATTTTCCACTCCCCTCAGAACCAGTGCAAAGGCTGGGGGAGAATCAGGGGTAACAGAGGAGCTGAGGGAGAGGGAAATAATCACTGGAAAGGAGCCTGGGAATGAACCTGGAGGGTTGTTGGGTGTGGGTGGGAGAAGTATGGAACAGGGATTTCTAGGGAAGGGGGAGAGGGATTGTTAGGGAGTTGGGGAGCCTCCCCGATACAGACCCTGGCTGATCCCTAGCCTCTCCCATTCAGTCAGACACATCTTTCCCTGTCCCCATGTGTCCCTGCACCCCCACTCCCAATTTGCCTCTGGCTCAATGTCACCCCACTAGCTCCTGTGCCCCCGATCTGTCCCCCCACTGGCCCTTCTGAACCCCAGCCTCTGAAAGCCCCCAGCAGTCCTGTGTGCCCCACGCTCTCTGTCCCCCCCATATCCCGTGTCTCCTCACCTAGCCCCACAGATAGGGTGCTGTAAGGAAGGCAGCCTCCCTCTCAGTGGCTGGCTGCTCCAGCCCATGAGCCAGCTGCCCTCTCTCCTAGTGCCACATCAGCCCCATGGTGGGCAAAAGGTGTAATTGCATGACTCTTCTCGTAACTTCCCTTCACCTCCCCGTCACAATCAATTATTCTGAGGTGGGGAAAAAAATCTGCAGAGGACATTAATTCTGCCCTTGCACAATGGTGTAGAATTCCCTCAGGCGTCACTAATGCAGAGAACACTATAAATGAGACGGAGAAGTTGGTCCAATAAAAGATATTACCTCACCCACCTTGTCTCTCTAATATCCTGGGACCGACTCGGCTACAACAACACTGCAGATATAAATGAGATGGTCAGCGTTGGCCTAGACTCAGAAAAGTGGTTGAGGCTTGGTCAGGGTTGGGGGAAAATGTGCCAGCTATCCCTGACCAAACTCTGGCCTCTTTTCTTTATGTTGGCAAACCCTCAGGGTATGTCTACATTGCAATCAGATACCGCGGCTGACCCATGTTAGCTGACTCAGGCTCGCGAGGCTCGGGGGGCTCTAAAATTGCAGTGTAAACTTTCAGGCTCAGGCTGGAGGCCAGGTGCTGGGACTCTACCCAGGTCTTCTCCTCCTCTGCCTGGGATTTGCTTAGACCAGGCAGAACCAGAGGGCCACTGAAAGGTTACGTTCAGCTGCTGCTGGAGTCACTGACGTCCAGTATAGCGTTTGCTCCAGCTGAAATCTTTTCCACGCTAAGGACATTTAAGAGGTCTCTTCCCTGTCTGAATTTGCTGTTGGCAAACGTGATTGAAGTCCAACTGAAGCATCACCCACATTCAAGGTTTCTCTCCTAAGTGGAGTCTCTGATGCGTAATTAGGTTCGAGCTCTGATTGAAACTTTTCCCGCAGTCTGAGCATTTATAGGGCTTTTCTCCCGTGTGAGTCCTCTTGTGTCTAATCAGAGTGGAGCTCTGGTTGAAGCTCTTCCCGCACTCGAGGCATTTATAGGGTTTCTCTCCCGTGTGGGTTCGCTGATGTGTAATAAGGGCTGAGCTATCACTGAAGCTTTTCCCACAATCCAAGCATTTATAGGGTCTGTCTCCTGTATGGATTATCTGGTGTCTAATAAGTTGAGTGCTCCAGTCAAAACTTTCCGCACACTCAAGGCATTTATAGGGCCTCTCTCGTGTGTGAATTCGCTGATGTGAAATAAGGTTTGAGCTCTGATTGAAGGTTTTTCCACACTTAATACATTTATACGGTTTCTCTCCCGTGTGCAGTCTCTGATGTGTGATAAGGTCTGAGCTCTGGTTGAAGTTTTCCCCACAGTCCAGACATTTATAGGGTCTCTCTCCCGTGTGAATTCTCTGATGGGAAACAAGGTTAGAGCTCTGATTGAAGCTTTTCCCGCACTCAATACATTTATACGGCCTCTCTCCTGTGTGGATTCTCCAATGGGAAACAAGGTTTGAGCTACGACTGAAGCTTTTCCCACACTTGGTGCATGTGTTTTTTCTCCTTTCTCTGTGGATTCTCCGCTGGGCTGTGGTTTCCTCGAGATCCTTGCCACTTCCCTTACAATTAGTGGTTTTACCCACTTTCTTTCCTGGCTGGTTTCCCTGCTGCTTCTCTGACTTGCGTGGAATCCCCCAGGCTTTTCCCTGCTTATGACTCTGGAAAAAATTCCCTTTGGATCTTCCTGATAAAGTTTTGTGCAGTTCCACTTCCTCAGCACCTTCCTGCTGAGAATTTTCCTCCTTGTTCTCACTCATCCTCCCATCACCTGCTGGAAACAGAGAGAGAGAGAGAGAGAGGGAGAGAATCAAAGACGGGTTATTCACTGTGCCATGGTGGAAGGAAAGAAAGGGGAAGATCAAAGAGGAGAAACATAGCACAGTAACTGTTGGGGAGATCGAGAAAGGTAAAATTCTATTAACCTCTGTAATTCCTGCTCTTCTAAAGTGGACATCTGATGCTCCATGATCAGGTGGGTTGTTCTTTCTCACCTTCCCGGCATGGAGACTACAAAGAGGCTCCAGGCATGCTTGGAAGACGAGGAGGAATAATCCAGTTATGGTGGATGGTGGCATATCAGATACAAGATAGCAAGCTCATGCCAGCTGTCGGTGATATTGGGTGGGGAACCATGAATGAAAACCACCATGAGGATACATGCAAACATCATGCTGGGATGTATTAGCAGGAGAGTTGTAAGCAACACATGGGAAATAATTCTTCCGCTCTACTCCGGGCTGATATGGCCTCAGCTGAAATAGTGTGTCCAGTTCACGGCGCCACACTTCAGGAAAGATGTGGACAAATTGGAGAAAGTCCAAAGGAAAGCAACAAAAATGATGAAAGGTCTAGAAAACATGACCTATGAGGGAAGATTGAAAAAACTGGGTTTGTTTAGTCTGGAGAAGAGAAGATTGAGAGAGGACATGATAACAGTTTTCAAGTACGTAAAAAGTTGTTACAAGGAGGAGGGAGAAAAATTGTTCCCGTTAACCTCTGAGGATAGGACAAGAAGCAGTGGGCTTAAATTGGAACAAGGGAGGTTTAGGCTGGACATTAGGAAAAAATTCCTGTCAGGGTGGTTAAGCTGGAATAAATTGCCTAGGGAGGTTGTGGAATCTCCATCATTGGAGATTTTTAAGCACGGGTTAGATAAACACCTGTCAGGGATGGTCTAAATACTTAGTCCTGCCGCGAGTGCTGGGGACTGGACTAGATGATATCTTGAGGTCCCTTCCAGTCCTATGATTCTATGATCTGGATCCAACCCTGACCTGGGTGAGATGAGGCAGAATTGGAAAAATTCACTCACAACACATTGGTGGGAGTCCCAGCTTCTCCCTTCACTTCACAGATGGTTTCTGCATCCATTTCATTGACAACTCACCAGTGTGGGCCTCTTGGGATCTCCCTTTCCTTGGAGGCCTGAGCATCCAGGACCCATGGCTCTTCCCCTCGTTCCAGGCAGGAGATCAGGTCAGGCTTGTGAAGGGGGAATCCTGCTTGGGGTGTGTGTGTGTGTAATCAGGCATGATCAGGGTGTGTCAAGCATTGGGAGAGGATTTGTTACAAAGAACATTCCTTGATTTTAACCTGGCCCTGTGCTGGGCTGCGGGGGCCACAGACTCTGAATGGACGGGAACATGGTCACTGAGCCCCTGTGGGAGAGGCAGATGTTTGGAGGGGGGGCTTCCAGGATCTGTGCACTCTAGGGGATTTGCTGACATGGCTCTGCCGTTCAGCCCCCGCCTTTTCCTCAGTCTTCAGAGCCCTCCGCAGACACGGAGCTAGTTCCAGGAAGGGAGGGGGACAGGGATTGTGTGTGTGAGTGAGAATTAATACAGGCAGGTCAATGCGCTGCTTCCGCCCCCTTGAAAGCTGTTGGGATGGGAATGGATAATCCTCTCCATTGTATTTCTGACTCCCTGACCCCATGGAAGAAGGCAAAGAGAGTAAAATCTCTCTCACACTGGATCTGGGGACACTGGAGCCTTAAAATCTAAGGGACCACAAGCCACACTGGCCACATCGCAGCCCCCCTCCCCTAGCTTCCAATAACCGAGGGCACAGGAATCCCTTATCCAGCGTGGTCACCGTCTCATAGTTCTCCTGCATGATGTTCCCGTAGAGGGCTCTCTGAGCAGGATCCAGCAGGACCCCCTCCCTGGGTGAAACACCCCGCCACCTCCTCGAAGGTCACCAGCATCTGACATCAGAGTCCCCCACTCAGCACCTGCTGCCCCAGCTACATTCCCACTATTCCCGGGGGAGGAGAGCAGGAGCCCTCCTGTTTATCATACACCCACTAGCCAGAGGCTGGTAGAGGAGATGGAGATCCGGAGCAGGGTCCAGGGACAGGAATCCCAACACCCCCCTATTCCCAGCAGCTGGGGGTGAGGGGATGGGGCCTCTCCTCTGGGCGCCCCCTTCATATTCCACAGCAGCCTCTGGCTGGAAGGTCCAGGCTGCAGCGCCGCCGGGGATCTGTTAAGTTTTCCTTCCCAGCCCTGTCCAGGGGGGTTGTTTCCTGTTCCAGAAATGGGCAAATTCCCACCTCCCGCCCAATGGGCCTCCTCTGAAAAAACAAGCCCCAGATTAACCATGGCCCAGCCTGTCCTCCCCCTGCGTAATTCCTGCCCCTCCCCCTCTAATAGAAACCCATCCTGCAGCTCCCTGAAAATCCCCTACCTGCATGGGCTCTGCGGCAGCCATTCCCTGGGACAGAAACAGGGCTGTTATTCCACCACCTGGCAGAGCGAGAAGGGCGACTGACCCGGAGATTTCAAGAGGCTTTTCCATCTCACGCCCTGATTTCCACACACCCCAGCTCTGTCCCTGCAGACATATATTCAGACTCTGCCAGGCTGGGAAAAACCCTGGATCATTTTAAGACAGCACAGCCCCAGCCCCTCCCAGCATGACTAACCCCACCGAGACACCTTTAAACCCTCCCAGGAACAGCGTCTCCGAGCCAGACACTAGAAAAGAGCAGCATCAAAGGAGCCAGTTTGAGGGGTTCCCCCTAGGACTGGCCCCAAGGGCAGCGCATCCCCCCAGCAGCAGCTGGACACCCAGAGCATGGGGTTGCATCCCTGCCCATCCTGGCTAATAGCCATTGATGGACCTATCCTCCAGGAACTTATCTAGTTCTTTTTTGAACCCTGTTATAGTTTTGGCCTTCGCAACATCCTCTGGCAAGGAGTTCCACAGATTGACTGTGCATCGTGTGAAGAAATACTTCCTTTTTTTTGTTTGAAACCTGCTGCCTATTCAGTTCATTGGGTGACCCCTGTCCCCCGCCACAGTTCTTGTGTGACGTGAAGGGGCCAATAACATTTCTCTATTCACTGTCTCCACACCAGGCATGATTTTATAGGCCTCTGTAGTTGTCTCTTTCCTATACTGGACACTCTCCGTCTTTTTAACCCCTCCTCGTAGGCAAGCTCTGTGTAAGCTCGGAAGTGTGTCCCTTTTCACCAGCTGAAGTCGGTCCAACAAAAGAGATCACCTCCCCCACCTTGTCTGTGTAACATAACAGACTCTCCCTTCTCCTTTGGGTCACCCTCTCTGCCCTCCCCTCTCTCCTTCCCGCACCACTGTTGCCTTCTTTCTCACCCTCTCCCTTCCTGACAAGCAAACCCCTGAGAGACAAAGAACAACCCCCATCCCTTTATGGTCCCTCCATGCTGTTTTCCCAGCCTGATTCCCCCAGTTTGGCCTTTCCCCCAGGTCTCCCCGTCACCTGCAGGCTCCGGCTCAGGAGCTGGTGTCGGCAGAGCCCGGGGCTGGTTAATGCAGGTCTCTCCCTGCACAGACCCCGCTGGGGAGCAGCAGCGTCTCTGCCTCTCAGCTCATGGCTCACGCTGCAGCGGATGACCCAGGAAGCTCAGCCCCTGACATGCAGAGGAGGGAGAGAGGGACTAGAGCTCCCCCCCCCCGCTGGAATCACCAGAGCCCTCTCGCGGGGGCTGCGTCGGCGTGTCTACACCAGTGGCTCTCAACCTTTCCAGACTACCGCACCCCTTTCAGGAGGCTGCTTTGCCTCACGAGCCCCCACGTTTCACCTCACTTCAGAACCACTTGCTTCCACAATCCGACATGAAAATACAGACGTGTCATGGCCACTAGTACTGATCAATTGTTGGCTTTCTCGTTTATAACCTATAATTATAAAAGACATCAACTGAAATATAAATATTGTCCTTACATTTCAGTGTATAGTCTACAGAGCAGTATAAAGAAGTCACTGTCTGTCTGAAATTTTAGTTTCTCCTGACTTCGCTAGTGCTTTTTATGTAGCCTGTTGTAACGCTAGGCAAATATCTAGATGAGTTGACCTACCCCCCCGCAGGAGACCTCTGCGTACCCCTAGGGGTACACGGGCAGCGTGTGAACCACCACCTCGGCGAGGCTAGCCCCCAGCCCCGCCCCTTCCACCTAAGGCCCTGCCCCTTCTGCTCCCCCTGCGGGAGCCCAGATCCCCCCCACCGCAGCTGCCGGCCCCCACCCCAGGCTAGCACCCCCAACCCCGGAGCCCGGGGAGGGCAGGCAGCGCGGCCCCAGCCCTGAAGCACCAAGCAGCGCAGCCCTAGCCCCAGAGCACCGGGCAGGCGGGCGGCATGGTCCCAGCCCCGGAGCGCCAGGCATGGCCCCAGCGCCCCCCAAGCCCCAGGGCACCGGGAAGGCAGGCAGCGCGGCCCCAGCTCCGGAGTGCTGGGCGGTGCAGCCCCAGAGCTAGCCCCACGGCACAGGTAAACTGGGAGCCAGAGCAGGAAGGGATCTGGGGGCAAAGCGTGGACAGAGCTAGGCCTGGCTCTTTGGAGAGGCTCAGCCTACCCCGGCCTGTGATACCCGCCGCCCATGGGTACCACTGGTCTACACCACACTCAGAGAAAAGGAGACCGCAGCAGGGGTAGACACACCCTCGCTTTGATCTAACTAGCCGGGGGTGCTGGAACAATTTGTACAGTGGAGGGGCTGCAAGCTATTGAACCAAACTGCAAACCCTGGATATGATGGAAACCACTTCAAGCCAGGGGGTGCGGCTGCCCCCTACTTCCAGCACCTATGTAGTTAGCTCCACTCCCAATCGTGGTGGCGATGTGGCAGTCAGGAAAGCAGCAGCATCTAGCCTCTTAAGCACACTCCCAGTGATCAAAGAGGGTAGTGTGGACATGCACCGTGGCAGTAATTCATGAAGCAGCTGTAAGTCGACCTAACAGAGGTCGATTTATCTTTGTAGTGTAGACACAGCCTTAAAGAGGAGGAGAAACTCTCCAGAGTTTGGACCAGAGGCTTCTGTGGTGAGAGGAATCGGGATCCTGATGGGGGGCAGGTCGATTTCAATTAGGAGCCATAACACCTTTGAGGAACAGGGCAGGAATCCTTTCAGTTCATCTCCTCACCCTCTCCTAACACAGAGGCTGAAACAACCTATCTTCCATCCCCGCTCCAACTCTTTTATAATCTGTGTCATTAGGTGTTATAAATATATTTACAAACAAAACCCACAAAGGAAAAAAACCACCCCACTGCTCTTCAGGAGAAGTGGGAGAGAGCTGAGACTCGCTGGGAGGGAGCCAATCTGTCCCTGGAGGGGAAACTTGGAAACTGAAACGAGGAACATGAGTGGCTCTGAATGAGTCGGGACTAGGCAAAGAAGCAGAGGCTTGGTCTGGGCCACTAGGAAACGACCTAGCTAACCCGGACCGCTTTTCCTAGTCTAGACAGACCCTCAGCGGTCGATGCTTCTAGGACTGAGGTGGGATTCCTAGATTCAGGGCTTTTCAAAGTCCCCCACCAGAGGCCCAGTGAAAATCAGTCCCTCTGAATTTGTGAATGTGGGCAGGGAAAAGGGGAAGAGGAGTTAATGATGGGAGACAGGATCTCCCTAACCGCACCCCACCCTTCTTATCCCATGATTCCCAAACATTCAATAACCCCAGCACCCAGTCCCCTTTCACTTCCATCTCCCCCAGCCCCAACCATTCGATCCCCTAGTTCCCTGCCCAACACCCGTCCCTCCACAGTTGATCCCCCAGAGCCCAGCACCCTGGGGGATTCAGGGAGGGGAGGAGTTACCAGCCCCCAGGGACACTTGCCCTGCAGGGAATAGCTCCAGGTAAGTGGGAGAGTGCAGCCCATGGGCTGGTGGAAGATGGGGGGGTGGGGACAGGTGTCTAGAGCGAAAGTGGGGCCTGGCCCAAGTGTCCTTCTCCTTATCTCCATGACAGGGGGATCCCAGCTGGAAGGGGAAGGGAGAGGGGGGAACTTCAGCCAGGCAGAGGGAGCGTCTGGAGGAGTTTCTCTCTCTCCCTTCCCCCACCTATGGCCCATCAGCTCAGCAGCCAGGGTTGCAGCAGGGAGGAGGGGCTGATCGGGGCTTCTCCTCCTCTGCCTTAGATTTGCAGAGCCAGAGGGTCACTGACCAGCTGCTGCTCGGCTGCTGCTGTATCCTCACCCCAGCAATGGGCAGCCGGATCCTTGGGAGCCAAACGCCCCTGATGTGTGTAGGAATGAGGAAATGTTGGTTTTTTTAAACTATGGCCAGCCCTAACCTGGGCACTGATACAATTTTCCCTCCAGTGTGGAGGAGTCTCTGATGTCCAATATGGCATTCGCGCCACCTGAAGGATTTTCCCTGCTAAGAGCATTTAAGAGGTCTCTTTACTATGCTGATCTGCTGATGCAGGATACAATCAGCGCAGCTGATGCTTCTTCCACATTCGAGGGATTCTCTCCAGCGTGCAGCCTCCGGTGTCCCACAGCCGGTGCATTCATAAGGTTTTTCTCCGGTGTGAATCCTCTGATGCGCAGTAAGCGCTGAGCTCCAGTTGAAGCTTTTCCCACAGACAAGGCAGCTATACGGCCTCTCCCCCGTGTGGATTCGCCGGTGAGAAATCAGTTCCGAACTCTGATTGAATGTCTTCCAACAGTCGAGGCATTGGTAGGGCCTTTCTCCCGTGTGGATTCGCCGATGCGTAATAAGAACGGAGCTCTGAATGAAACTTTTCCCGCAGTCGGAGCATTTATAGGGTTTGTCTCCTGTGTGGATCCTCTGATGTTGAAAGAGGTTTGAGCTCTGATTGAAGCTTTTCCCGCAGTCCAAGCATTTATACGGTCTCTCGCCGGTGTGGGTTCTCTGATGTGCAAACAGGTTTGAGCTCCAGTTGAAACTTTTCCCACATTCAAAGCATTTATAGGATTTTTCCCCCGTGTGGGTTCTCTGATGTTTAATAAGGCCGGAGCTCTCAACAAACCACTCCCCACACTCAGTGCACGTATAGGATTTCTCTCCTGTGTGTTGTTTCTGACGCCTGCTAAGGTTTGATCTGGATTTGAATGTTCTCCCACAGTCAAGGCATTCGTAAGGTCTCTCTCCCTTGTGGATTCTCTGGTGCACGTTCAGGTTTGATTTGTGAACGAAGCTGGTGCCACAGACGAAGCATTTATGGGGTTTCTCCCCTGTGTGGATCCTCTGATGCAGTACAAGGTGCGATCGATAATCGAAGCTTTTCCCATAGTCGAGGCATTTATGAGGTTCATCTCCTGTGTGGGTTCTCTGATGCACATTCAGGCTCGAGCTCTGAGTGAAGCTTTTCCCGCACTCGAGGCATTTATAGGGTCTCTCCCCCTTGTGGTTCCTCTGATGCACGATAAGGTGGGAGCTGTGAACAAAGCTTGTCCCGCACTCGCTGCATTTATAGGGTCTCTCTTTGGTGTGGATTCGCTGATGCACCACAAGGTGCGAGCGCTGATTGAAGCTTTTCCCACATTCAAGGCACTGATAGGGTTTTTCTCCCGTGTGGATCCTCCAGTGCGCAACAAGGTGTGCGTTCTTAAGGAAGCTTTTCCCACATTCGGCGCATGTGTTTTTTCTCTCTCTCATGGGGATTCTCTGCTGGGCAGGGGGTTCCTTGAGCTCCTGGCCTCCTCCCACACCATGAATTGCTTCACCCACTTTTTCCCCAGGCTCATTTCCCTGCAGCCTCTTTGACCCGCACTGACTCTACCAGGTTTTCCCCTGCACAGAACTCCAGCAAACATTCCCTTCAGATCTTTCCGATAACGCCCCCTGCAGTTCCATTTGGTCAAGACCTTCCCGCTGAGGTTTGGTCTCACCCGCCACCCCATCACCTGAAAGGACGGAGAGACAAGAGAGAACCCGGAGGTGAGTTATTTCCTGTGCTGGGGAAGAGGAGGAACAGCAAAGAGAGCAAACCCAACACAATAACTTTTTGGGGCGATTGAGAAACCTTCGATAGACATTTCCCCTGGGCCCAGGAGAATCAAGGATGCTGAACTGACAGAGGCAGGGTTTTGAGAGATTCTAGACCATTAATGCCACTAAACTCCCTGAGCACTCAATGTTCTCATGGGTCCAACTGGCACCTGGTTAGCCAGTTGACTCATAGGCTTCTCTTCTCAAATGCAGGTTATTTTAATCATTAGATAGATTAGGTTGTGAGCGGCTTGGAGCAGAGACTGTCCTTCACGAAGGCTTGGTAAGCACCCAGAAGGCACGAGTGTAAACACACAGTATAAGTAATCAACACATCTCCTGCTTACGTGGCGGGGCTGGGGGAGGGTGCGTGGAAATGAAAGTCTCTCTCACCCTGGATCTGCGGATCTTGGGATCCAGTCCCCTGAAATCTAACAGACTAGGGAAGAACTTGAGCAGAAAAAATGGCCAAATCACAGATGCCACAGCTTCTAATAACCGAGGGGACGGGAATCCCTTACCCAGCGAGATCACCGTCTCAGAGTTCTCCTACATGACGTCCCTGTGGAGGGCTCTCTGACCGGGGTCCAGCAGAGCTCCCTGCCCCCTCAGTGAAACACAAAGCCACCTTCTCGAAGGCCACCAAACCCTGAAACAACAAAAATCCCCAGCTTGCCACCTGCTGCCTCAGCCACAATCCCGCCAGTCACAGGGGGGAGAGGGGGGAAAAAAATAAAAACTCGATGCTCAGGGAAGACAGACTAGCAGGATCCCACCCCGATGCTGCTGTAAGTGGGGAGAAAGAGAGAGCTCCTTGTCCCACCCAGCACATGGAGGAGGGCAGGGGCCTTCCCATTTATCACACAACTACTAGCCAGGGGCTAATATGGGAGATAGAGCCACAGAGCAAGGTCCTGGGTGGGAGGGATAGCTCAGTGGTTTGAGCATTAGCCTGCTAAACCCAGGGTTGTGAGTTCAATCCTTGAGATAGCCATTTAGGGATCTGGGGCAAAAATTAGAGATTGGCCCTGCTTTTAAGCAGGGGTTTGGATTAGATGGCCTCCTGAGGTCCTATCCAATCCTGATATTCTATGATGACAGGAATCCCAACACCCTCCCCATTCCCAGCAGCTGGTTGGAAAGAACAGGCCTCACGGCTGGGTACTGGATACTGGGCTAGATGGACCTTGGGTCTGACCCACTATGGCCATTCTTATGTTATTTTGCAGGGCGCCTCGGGAGGTTGCAAAAGCGGCCTGAGTCCATGTCACATCCCGACCCCTGGGTTGCTTTATCCCACCAAAGAGCAGAATCAAAGGGGCCGCACTGGGGGGATCCCACCCAATGTTCCCTCTAATTTTTGAGAGGCCGTGTGCACAAAAAATTTCTTCTGCGCAAACCTTTGTGAGCGCGGGGTTTAGGATCTGTGTGCGAGCGCACACGCCACAGCTTAGAGGGAACAGTGATCCCACCCTGGCAGCCCCCGGGGACTCAGGCGGGACAGGACCTGGCTTTTCCTCTCCCGGCTCCTCACCTTGTTCCTAGGAAAGTCCGCTCTGCCTGGGGTGCTGCAGTGAATGGATCTGGGCAGAGCTGGGAACTTTGAACCGCTTCCGATTCCCGCCCCCCTTGCTTCTTTTCCGCCTCCTTCCCCTTCTTCCTCCGCCTGAAAGATCTGGATCCGATCCGGATCGGATCCGGATCGACTCCGGTGAGCGCTAACCGGAGTCAGAGCCTGCGCCTCTCCCTGGGGGTGGGTGAGCTCCGGGACTCGCAGACACGCGGGGAGCACAGACGGGGCCGCTTGTGCAGAGTCACTGTCCTGCCCGGCCCAGGCCCTTTCCCCCGGGCCCCCCCATCACCTGCGGGCTCCGGCTCGGGGGCTGGTGCGGGCCGAGCCCGGGGCGGAGCGGAGGGTTAGAGCTGGTCTGTGCCCGCCGGCCCCGGCTCACAATGGAAGCAGCACCTGACCCAGGAAATTCAATCCTAGGGGTCTGATATCCTGAGCAGAGAGAGACAGACACCAGCCTCCTCCCCCGAGCCAAACCCAGAGCCCTCTGGTGGCAAGGCGAAAGCACCAGCTTTCCCGGGCTTCCCCCTTTCCCCTCCCCAGGAAAGACAAGCAGACCTCTGGAGTGCCTCCCCACCGGCCCTTGCAGTGACTCTGGCTACTGAATCCTAAGCAGGGCTTCATTTGGGCCAGGGACTGCCAGGGCTGAGCCCCGGCACCTCTGAGCCTGACAGTTCAGAGCCCCGGCACCGCCGGGCCTGGCATTTCAGAGCCCCGGCACCTCTGGCCCTGACAGTTTAGGACCCCAGCAATTCTGGGCTGGGTCGTTCAGAACCCCAGCACCTCTGGGCCTGGCTTTTCATAGCCCCAGGAACTCTGGTCCGGGCAGTTCAGAGCCCCGGCACATCTGGGCCTGGCTTTTCATAGCCCCGGCACCTCTGGGCCTGGCAGTTCAGAGCGCCGGCACCTCTGGGCCTGGCAGTTCAGAGCCCCAGCACCTCTGGGCCTGGCAATTCAGAGCCCCGGCACCTCTGGGCTGGGCAGTTCAGAGCCCCGGCACCTCTTGTGGGTCGGTTGTGGTCCGCCTTGCCTGGCATTTGCTGACCCTGCAGTAACCCAAAGCCAGTTAGTGCAAATAATGGCTCAGATCAGCCCTGGGTGTTAATACATTGGGTTATTTTTGAAGCCAGATCCCCAGCTGGTGTAGATCAGGCCCTGTGGAGGGGTGGGGGGTTGCAACACACACACATTTTGCACAGAGGAACAGCCATGGGGGCTCTGTGCACTGCCCCTGCCCCAAGTGCTGGCTCTGCAGCTGCCACTGGCCAGGAACCGCAGCCAATGGGAACTGCAGGGGTGGTGCCTGCAGGTGGAGGCAGTGCGCAGAGCCGCCTAGCTGCGCCTCTGCCTAAGAGCAGCAGAGACATGTTGCCGCTTGCGGGGAGCCGCCGGAGGTGAGCACCACCTGGATCCGGCACCCCATAACCCTTCCCGTGCCCCAACCCCCTGCTCCGAGCCCCCTCCGGCACCCAAACTCCCTCCCAGAGCCTGCGCCCAGCACCCTCTCCTGGGCCCCAACCCCCTGCCCTGAGCCCCCTTCCACACCAAAACTTCCTCCCAGAGTCTGTGCTCCACATTCCCTCCTGCACCCCAACTCCCAGCCCTGCCCCCCCCCCGCACCCAAACTCCCTTCCTCTTAGATAACCAGAATTTTTGACTTACCAGCTCCCCCCATTTCCCTAACATGCCGGATAACAAAACTTTTATTGTACTTTTCTTTGTATCCCAATTTCTTTTTGGGGAAACAACAGGTCAAAAAGGCTCCCCCGCCAGCCTTCAGTCCATTCCGGTCCATTTTTTCAATCATTATTCAAACAAAGGACTCTAGAGTCTGAGAAACTGAATTCTACTTTATTGTTCCAAAGCAAGAAATAAAAGACAACCCACCTGATGCCCAGCCCGGCACGGTGCATTTCAGCCCCAGCCCGGCAAATTGCTGCCCCTGGCCCCTGCACGCACCAAAACAGAGCAACATTTTGCAGCTGGCAGAACATGGGCACGAATGTGTGAGAGACGCTGGGATCCCGTCATAGCCACACGCGCTTCAAGAGACCCAGCGAGCACAACTCAATCTGAGCTAGAGAACAAGGCGAATGTACAGAAGTAGCAGCATCTCCAATCCCAGCTGAGGCTTTTATTTACCCAGGACACGCCTGGTGTGTGTGGGGCCAGCGTGGCCGAGAGTCTCCGTTGCCCCCACGTAGGGTGCTGCGGTAGATGGGGAGAGGGTGACCTGTGACCAGCTCCGTTGCCCTCTGCTTCGGTAATAGGGGTCAGCCTGGCTTCAGGCCTGTTGGCTTCTCAGCCTCTTCCTCCCAGGAATCTGGGGATCCCCCCACCCACCCTCTGCATCACTTCCCTTGGGGCATCATACATAGAAATCAGAGCTGTCCTCATCCGACACTCATAGGACATTGCTCGTAGAACAGCCTTGGCTCTTGGGCTCCCTAGCTCTGTATATTCCAGCTCCCACACTCTCCCGTTCCAGACAGTATTTCACATCACTGCCCGGGTCAGGCAGCAACATCCTTCCCCGTTTCAGTCTCTGCCTCTCAGGCTGCGACTCCTACTCTGCCCCCACCAGCATTCGTGCCCATGGTTATTTATAATGACCATTCCTCAAACCACACTAAAAATTCACGACAAAAGGGCGTGGAAACAGAATAAAAGAAAGGGCTATTCGAGCAATCGATCGCTTCTCGTGCAGCCCCCAGTGCGTCGACATTACGTCCCCTCAGGCTAAACGAAGAGAGACTCGTGTGACCAAATGGCCTTCAAGTACATAAACAAAACCTGACACTTTGAGGGTGGGCTATAAAACAATTTCTGGTTCACACACAATGATGAGCATGTTCAATCTGACGCAGAGGAAAACGGATGTACCCGTGTTCTCCACTAAACTGCCTATACCCACTTCCCCCGGAGCCCCCTTCTTATTTAGACCTATTATTTACAAAAGTTTTGCATCCTCATAATGAAAAACAAAACAAGAACATAACAGTGGCCATACTGGATCAGACCAAAGGTCCATCTAGCCCAGGATCCTGTCTTCCAACAGTGGCCAGTGCCAGGTGCCCCAGAGGGAATGAACGGAATAGGGAATCATCTAGTGATCCATCCCCTCTCACCCATTCCCAGCTTCTGGCAAACGGAGGCTAGGGACACCATCCCTGTCCATCCTGGCTAATAGCCATTGATGGACCTATCCTCTGTGAACTTATCTAGTTCTTTCTTGAACCCTGTTATAGTCTTGGCCTTCACAACATCCTCTGGCAAGGAGTTCCACAGGTTGACTGTGCGCTATGTGAAGAAATATTTCCTTTTGTTTGTTTTAAACCTGCTGCCTATTAATTTCATTGGGTGACCCCTAGTTCTTGTGGTATGAGAAGGAGTAAATAACACTTCCTTGTTTACTTTCTCCACACCAGTCATGATTTTATAGATCTCAAACATATCCCCCCTTAGTCCTCTCTTTTCCAAGCTGAAACGTCCCAGTCTTATTAACCTCTCCTCATACGGAAGCCATTCCATACCTCTAATAATTTTTGTTGCCCTTTTCTGAACCTTTTCCAATTCCAGTATCTTTTTGAGATGAGGTGACCACATCTGCAGACAGTGTTCAAGATGTGGACGTACCATGGATTTATATAGAGGCAACAAGATATTTTCTGTCTTATTATCTATCCCTTTCCTAATGATTCCCAACATTCTGTTCGCTTTTTGGGCTGCCGCTGCACATTGAGAGGATGTTTTCAGAGAACTATCCACAATGACTCCAAGATCCCTTTCTTGAGTGGTAACAGCTTAGATCCCATCATTTTATGTGTATAGTTGGGATTATGTTTTCCAATGTGCATTACTTCGCATTATTCAAAACCTTATAAAAACCCAACCTTCCTATCTGCAAACAAGCTGAGTTTGGCAAGAAAATGCCCGGAAGCTGCTTTATCAATGAAGTGGGGTTTAAATTCAGAAGGATCACACTGGATTTGGGATACACTGGTATCGTGACAAGTTCAGCTCCAACACCGGTGAGTTTGACATAGGATCACAGAGTCTCAAAGAGCAATTCCTAAGCGTGGGAGCGGAGATCACTGAGTCATGTGACACGTTGAGAGGCAGAAGGGTAGAACGGGGGAGATAAACTCTCCATGGCTTGGACAGATGCTGCTGTCATGAGGGGAGACCACCAGGGTGACGGGCGAAGGAGGGGAATTGCTGTAGCTCACCCCCTTGCCCCCAAGTCACATGGAGGCTTCACCGCCACATTTTGCTCTCCCCTGTTCCAACTCTTTGAGAATCGCCTCTTTCATTCTATAAACAACCAGAGCCGGCAGCTTCTTCGGCACAACCTACAGCACGGTGAGAAGAACTGGGAATGAGACAATCTGTCACCCATAGGGTCAGATTCATCTCTTTTGGGCCCCGGCGCCCAGACCATGGCCCTGCCCCCACTCTGCCCTGAGGTCCCGCCCCCACCTGGCCTCTTCCCCCCCGAGCCCTGCCAAAGCTCTGCCCCAAGGCCCCAATCCCGCTCTGTCCCTCTGCCCTCAGGCCCCGCCCCCACTTGACCT
Source organism: Natator depressus (assembly GCF_965152275.1). Lineage (NCBI taxonomy): Eukaryota > Metazoa > Chordata > Testudines > Cheloniidae > Natator > Natator depressus. Next base: position 42,628,002 of record NC_134247.1, read on the forward strand.
CTGTGCTCTGAGGCCCCACCCACCATTCACACAGGGGGCGGGGGTGGAGAAGAGCAAGCAGGTTGGTGCCATTGTAAACCCAGCACTGGTCCCCAAAGGAAGAACTCAGCAACTCTGACAATCACTCTGCTAACGGTGGGGACCACTGTGAATGAGAAGCTCCGGGTCGGCCTAGACGAGGAAATGCGTTGGCGGTTCGGTCCGCGTCAGGAGAAATGTACTAGCTATGCCTAATCCCGAGTCAAGCGGAAGTGTCAGAGGCCAATGGGACTGGCTTTGAGGGGAGATTCCTAGGGCTTTAGGCTTTTTTAAGCGTCCTACAGTGGGATGCTATGGAAATCAGTGCTTCTCAGAGGGGCAATGATATGGGGCAGCACCTCTCTAACCGCAGCCCTTCTCCCGTGATCCCCAAATTTCTCTCCTGGGTGGAGTGTCTGATGTCCAACATGGAGTTAGCTCTGCTTGGAGCTATTCCCACAGTAACGACCTTTAAGAGGTCTCTTCGCTGGGTGCATTTGCTGATGCCTGGCGCAAACTGACCCAGGCTGACGCTTCTGCCCCACTCAGGGTTTGGCTCCCGCGTGGATTCTCTGGTGCACAATGAGTTGGGAGCTCTGGCTGAAGCTTTTCCCGCAGTGAAGGCAGTAATAGGGTTTCTCTCCCGTGTGAATTCCCTGATGTCTAATGAGGCTGGAGCTCAGGTTGAAACCTTTCCCACAGTCCGAGCATTTGTAGGGTTTCTCCCCCCTGTGCAGTCTCTGGTGGGTAATGAGCTGTGAGCTCTGAATGAAGCTTTTCCCACATTCTAGGCAGTTGTAGGGTTTCTCTCCCGTGTGGATTCTCTGATGTGCAATCAGGTTGGAGCTCTGCCTGAAGCTTTTCCCACAGTGCAGGCATTTACAGGGCCTCTCCCCCGTGTGCAGTCTCTGATGTACCACAAAGTTGGAGTTCCGATTGAAAGTCTTTCCACAGTCCAGGCATTTGTAGGGTTCCTCGCCCGTGTGGATTCTGTGATGCACAATCAGCTCTGAGGTCCGACTGAAGCTTTCCCCACAGTCGGGGCATTTATAGGGTCTTTCTCCCGTGTGGATTCTCTGATGGGCAACAAGAACGGAGCTCTGTATGAAACTTTTCCCACACTCAAGGCATTTGTAGGGCCTTTCGCCCGTGTGGATTCTGTGATGGGCGATGAGGTGCGAGTTGTCACTGAAACTTTTCCCACATTCGAGGCACTTATAGGGTCTTTCTCCCGTGTGGGTTCGCTGATGTCTAATGAGAAGTGAGCTCTGACTGAAGCTTTTCCCACAATCGAGGCATTTATAGGATTTCTCCCCTGTGTGGGTTCTCTGATGTCTAATAAGATAGGAACGCCAATGAAAGGTTTTCCCGCACTCCGCACACGTATTATCTCTCTCTCTGGCGTGGATTCTCGGCTGGACTGTGGTTTCTTTGAGATCGTTGCATCCTCCCACACGGTGAATGGCTTGAGCCACGTTCTCCCCTGGCTGGTTTCCCAGCTGCCTCTCTGACCCGCATTGATTTCCGGAGTCCTGTGTGTGACTCTGGGGAAAGTTCCTTTCTGATGTCACTGATAACACTCTGCACAGTTCCACTTGTCCAAGGCCTTCCTGCCGTGGATTCTCCTCCCCGTTCTCACTCACCATCTTACCAGCTGCAGGGACAGAGAGAGAATCCAGACACGAGTCGTTCCCGGTGCCAGGCGAAAGGGGAACTGCAAAGAGAGGAAACACAGCAGGATAGCTGCTGGGGAAATTGAGACAGGTAAAATTTCTAACCCATCTGTCATTTCATCTGAAGTGGGTCCCTGGTGCGACGTGAGCCATTACAACTGGGTTATTCTGCCTCATATGTTACCTGCCAGCTCTGTGTTCTTGGGGAACCAGGGCTCAGTATCCAGCCTGTCTGACTCACGAAGGACATCCCCCCTCCCCAGCCGCTGCTTGAACCAAAACCGATCAGAAGAAAGACTTACAAAAAGCAATGAAAAGGTGGTGGGAGGCACACCTAAACCCCTGGGATAAGGGTGACAGGATTAAGGAAAGTCCCCTAGACTCCCCATAGGCACCTGGTGGTCCATGATCCATTATGAGTGGGAAGCAGCCAGCGATAAAACCAATCTCCACAAATGGGAAGGAAACATAAAACATCAAGAAGATTGAACCAAGAAGAGAAACAGCTCTTATTTGAGGGAATTTTGATTTGTTTGCTTTACCTTTTCTTTGTCTTCCTTCCCACACCATATCAAGGGTTTTAATGATGGGAATGGAGTCACTGGTGATGGTTCGTATCAGCACTAATGACACTGCATCGTGGGATATCTTGCAGATAGTAGATGATGTCAGGGAACTCAGAGTGCAAAAGAAGAGGAATGTCCAAGCAATCTTCTCTGACATCCTTCCTGGCCCATGGGAAAAGGAAGACAGAAGGCAATAGATTCTGGAAGTGAATCACTGGCTAGCTAAATGGCATAAGGTGGAGAGTTTGGGGGTTTTGGGACACTGGTCCACCTTTTATGTGAAGAGGGGGCTGTATAGTTTGGAAGGATTCAAAAAACACAGTAGATTTCCAATTTCTTTTGATTCAGTAGAAGAGGGACCAACCTTCTCAGGGACTGGTTGGCTATGGTAATTAGGAGGGCGTTAAACTAACAAAAGGGTAGCGTAAAAAGAGGAACAACCAGAGCACTCAGCACAAAATCAAAATGGTGGAAACAAAATTAATCAAGGATGCAAAGGACACGAAGCGAAGAAATTCTTGAATTACCCATAAGTCAATGCTAGGAACCTGGGTAAGAAACAAGAGGAATTGGAAGGACTTATTTCTGAGCGTAAATCTGATCTCACTGACATTACAGATCCCTGGTGGGATGATGCCCATGACTGGAAGGTTAAAATAAATCATTATAACCTATCTAGGAAGGACGGAGTGGGCAAAAGTGGGAAGCCAGTGGCATCACTGATGACTAGGAAGAAAATGATCTTGAATGGTTATAGATCAATGTCCTAACAGATAAAGCACAAGATGGGGTATTACTTGGTATCTGCTACAGACCATCAAATTTCACTAAGGAACAGGATGACTGGGTCCTTAAGAACCTATCTATAAAGTGTAGGGAAAGAAAGCTGTGTGATCATGGGGGACTTCAGTTTGAGTGACAAACGATGGAAGTCTCATGCCGCCAGTGCTAAAACATCCTTGGAATCTCTAAGCATTATAGATGGCAATTACCTGGCTCAAACAGGACCTAACCACAGAACTAAAAATCAATGGTAACGTAGGTACCAGGGATCACGACTTGATCACATTTATATACTTGGTCCAGTTTCACACAGCTGAAGACAATTATGAGCCAAATCAGCTGGGAGGAAGAACTGAAGCAGAAAAATGTGAATGACAATTGGGAATTGTTTAAGAACTTGATGCTCAAAAAGCTATGACCCCAAAATCCAAGAAGAAGGATGTATTGGTTAAAAAAATGATCTGGTTTAGAGAGGATGTGAATGCAGCTATAAAAATTTAAATATATAGATATATAAAAAATGACAAAAGGAGAAGTTAATAGTAATTAATATAAATCAGACGCTAGGCATGGTAGAAAATTGGTAAGGAAAGCAAAGGGACACAAGAAGAAATCTATGGCTAGCAGAGTGAAGAACAATAAGAAGTTTTTAAAGTCCATTAGGAGCAAAAGGAATCCTAACAATGGTACTGCAAGAGGGAAATGGTAGAATTTTCTATAATAATGCATATGAGGCAGAAGTGTTCAATAAACATTTCTGTTCCATACTTGGGGGGAATACAGATGATGTAGTCCTTTTATATAATGATACTCTTTCCATTCCATGACTATCTCAGGAGGATGTTAAACATCAGCTACTAAAGTTACACATTTTTAAATCAGCAGGACCAGATAATTTGCATCCAAGAGTTTTAAAAGAACTGGCTGAGGAGATAACTGGCTCGTTAAGGTTGATTTTCAATAAGTCTTGGAAAATCAAGGAATTTCCAGAAGACTGGAAGAAAGCTAATGTTGTGCCAACATTTAAAAAGGGTAAATGGGATGACTCAGGTAATCATAGGCCTGTCAGTTTGACATCAATCCTGGGCAACATAATGGAGCGGCTGATACAGTACTTGGTTAATAAAGAATCAAAGGAGGGTAACCTAATTAATGCCAATTAACATGCATTTATGGAAAATAGATCCTGTCCAACAAACTTGATACCTTTCTTTGACGAGATTACATGTTTGGTTGAAAATAGGGTTGCCAATTTTGGTTGGACGTATTCCTGGAGGTTTCTTTAATATAATCTTTAATTCCTGGAGACTCCAGAACAATCCTGGAAGGTTGAAAAGATACTACTGTTGATGTAATTATACTTAGACTTCTGTAAGGTGTATGACTTGCTACCATATGACATTTTGATTAACAAACTAGAACAATATACAATTAACATGGCACACATGAATGGATTAAAAGCTGGCTAACTGATAGGTCTCAAAATGTAATTTTAAACAGGGAATCGCCATCAAGTGAGTGTGTTTCCAGTCAGTTCTCGGCCCTCCGCTATTTAACATTTTAATTAATGACCTGGAAGAAAACATAAAATCATCACTAATAAAGTTTGCCGATGAAACAAAAACTGGGGGAGTGGTAAATAGTGAAGAGAACAGATCACTGACACAGATCAGGAGCACTTGGTCAACTGGGCGCCAAGCAAACAAAACGTGTTTCAACACAGCTAAATGTAAATGTATACATCTAGGAACAAAGAACATTGGCCATACTTCCAGGCTGGGGGACTCAATACAAGGAGGCAGTAATTCTGACATAGATTTGGGTGTCATGGTGGATAATCAGCTAAACATGAGTTCCCAGAGCAATGCAGTGACTAATGCAATGCTTGGAGGCATAAACAGGGGAATCTTGAGTAGGAACAGAGGTTATTATTTTATCTCTGAATTTACTGCAATGCGACCTTGGCTAGAATATTGTGTCCAGTTCTGGTGTCCAAGAAGAATACGGATAATATGGAGTGTGTTCAGAGAAGAGCCATACAACGATCAAAAAGGATTTGAAAACATGCCTTATGGTGGAACAATCAGGGAAGCCATTCAATTTAGCTTCACACAGAGAAGCTTAAGGGGCGACTTGATCATGGTCTAGAAGTGCGTATGTGGGGAACAGAAATGCGGTAGTCAAGTGCTCTTTAATGTGACTGACAAAGATATTAAAAAAAATCTAACGGCTGGAAGTTGAAGCTAAATAAATGCCGACTAGAAAACCGGCACAATATTTTAACGGTGAAGGGAATTAACCACTGCAACAATTTACCAAGAGTGGTTCGGGTTCTCCATAACTGGACATTTTAAAATCAAGCCAGGTTGTTGTTCTGAAAGCTCTATTGTAATTCAAATCAAAAGTAATTGATTCAGGAAAGTCCTATGGCCCAGGGGTGTCAGAACGGGGTGGGGGTGGGGGGAAGGGGCCATGGCCCATCCACTCTTTGCCAAGGGCCCAGCCCCTGCCCCTCCTCTTTCCCCTGAGGTCCCGACCCCCAGCCAGGATGGAAGCTGGAGCCCGGCCCAGGTAAGAGCGGCCCGGGGAGCCCGGGCAGCTGTGCGGAGGTGCAGATCCTCCCCCTGCCCACGGCAGGGGGGCCCTGAGAGCAACCCTCAGCCCGTGTCCCTGTCCCTGCCCCCAGGACCACTGACAGGGCAGATGGTGGGTCCGCGGCTCTTCACAGCTGCCCAGGCGGCTCCTACCATGGCCCGGCTGTGGCTCTTCGGCCCCCGAGGCCCCACCCCCCAGCCAGAAGTTGGAGCCAAGTCAGGGTAAGAGCCATGCGAGCAGCTGCACGGAGTCACGGACCCTCCACTGGGCAGGGAGTCCGGGGAGGCAGGGACACGGGGCGGGGCTAGATTCCGACTTGGCCAGGGGGCGTGGCTTCGGGGGAAAGAGGAAGGGGAGGGGTGGGGCCACGAAGGGGGCAGGGCCTTGTGGCCCCCCCCCCAGTTTTAGGCAGAATCTCTCACCCCCGCTATGGCCTGTGTGTAGCTGGATATCAGACAAGTTGATCACAGAGGTCCCGTCTGACTTTATAAGCTATGCATCTAGGAAATTAAAGATTCCTGGCCCCTGTTGCCAAGTTGCACCTTGGCCTGGACCCTGAGTAGCCAGAGACACATGGCTTGAAGCTTCTGCAGAGCCAGCACCCACTGCCGAATTTTGGCACCAAAGAGCTGAAGGATTCTGAGGTCGAGTCTCTGAACAGCTCCACCTGCTGTGGCGACAGTGAGAAAGTCAAGTCAGCGAGGGGAGTGAAATCAGATGACATCAGGGTGTGCCATGGGTAGAGCCTTTGTCACAAAGAACATTGATTTTAACACGACCCTGTGATGCGCTGGGGGTCCATGGGATCTGAACGGACGGGAATATGGTCACTGAACCCCTGGCTGATGGGGCTGTGAGGATGAAAATCTCTCTCCTTCAATCTGGGATTATGGGATCCATTCCCCTGAAATTTAATGGACCAGGGAAGAACCTGAGAAGAAGGTGAACTGGGCACAACACAGACCCACCTGCCACAGCTTCTAATAACCGAGGGAACAGGAATCCCTTACCCGGCGAGGTCACCGTCTCGTAGTTCTCCTGCATGACGTCCCTGTAGAGGGCTCTCTGAGCGGGGTCCAGCAGAGCCCCCTGCCCCTGGGTGAAATACACAGCCACCTCCTCGAAGGTCACCGGCATCTGAAACACCAAGAGTCCCCCACTCAGCGCCTGCTGCCCCAGCCACAGTCCCATTAGTCATGGGGGAGGAGAGCCGATAAAACAGAAGCTTGCGGGGGAGGGTGTCACAGGGTAGCAGAATCCCACCCCACCCTGCTCAGAGCAGCCAGGAGGCTTCAGGGTGGGGAGAAGGGGAGAGCTCCTTGTCCCCCGCAGCCGGTGGAGGAGGGTAGGGGCTTCCCGGTTATCACACACCTACTAGCCAGAGGCTGCCACAGGAAGTGGAGCCCCTCAGCAGGGTCCAGGGACAGGAATCCCCAACCCCCGCCCCATTCCCAGCAGCTGGGGGTGAGGGGACGGGGCCTTTCCCCTGGGCCTCACTGCGGGGTGCTCCCTTCGCATTCCACAGCAGCTCCCTGAAAATCCCCTATCTGAGCCGGCTCCACCACAGCCATTTCCCCTCCCTGTCCCCCAGGGGGATGACAATCCGGAGCAAAACGGGATTTATTTCAGAAGTGGCTTGAGTCCATTTCACACCTCAATTCCCCCCTCCCCCTCCCCTCAAGGCTGTTTCCCCGCAGACAGATGCTTTAGAGCAGTAGTGGGTCATGACATGTAAGGCACTGGGTAGCAGCGGCTCTGGTCAGTACCACCAACCAGGCCATTAAAAGTCCCGTCAGTGGTGCTGCCCAGCTAAGGTGGGGGTTGGGGGGGGTGCTAAGGCAGGCTTCCTGCCTGTTCTGACACCGCGCTGTGCCTCGGAAGTGGCCAGCAGCAGTCCGGCTCCTAGGCGGAGGGGCCACGGGGCTCCTCGTGCTGCCCCCGTCCCAAGCACGGGCTCTGCACTCCCACTGGCCAGTTCCCAGCCAATGGGAGCTGGGGGGGCGGTGCTTGTGCACCTCCACCTAGGAGGCAGGCCTGCTGCTGGCCACTTCCGGGGCAGGACGCGGCCTCTGGTGCCAAGAAAGGCAGGAAGCCTGCCTTAGCACCCCTGCTGCACCACTGACCAGGAGCCACCCGAGGCAAGCCTGCACCCCAACTCCCTGCCCCAGACCTGAGCCACCCCCAAACCCAGAGTCCCTTCCTACACCCCAAACCCCTCATCCCCAGCCCTACCCCAGAGCCTGCACCCCCCAGCCCAGACCCCTGACCCCCTCCCACACCCCAACCCCCTTCCCCAGCCCTGAGCTGCCCCCAAACCAAGAGTCCCCTCCTGCACCCCAAACCCCTCATCCCCAGCCCCACCACAGAACCTGCACCTCCAGCCCAGAGCCTTAACCCCCTCCTGCACCCCAACCCTCTGCCCCAGCCCTGAGCCCCTCCCACACCCCAAACCCCTCATCCCCAGCTCCGTTGGATCATGGGCATCAACAATTTTCTTCAACTAGGTCCCCAGAAAAAAAGTTTGAAAACCACTGCTTTAGACCAGGGGTAGCCAATCGCTGGACTGTGGGCCAAATCCGGACCACCAGGCGCTTCTGAACAGCCCGTGAAATCTTTTTATCCACTTCTTATTGTGACTGCCAGGGGTGGATTACTGCACGGGCCAACGGTACCCGTGCCCGGCGGCCCCAGCCAATTTGGGGGCCCCCCCAAAAACCTCCCCCGGCTGCGGCCCCGGGGCTGGAAGAACTTCTCTGGTCTCATGGCCACAGCGGGGTGGGGAGGGAGGCAGTAAAGAGCGAGTAGGGGGCGGGACCACGGGGAAGGGGGGCAGAACAGGGTGGGGTTGAGGGTGGGGCTGCAGGTGGAAGGGAGGGGCAGGGCCACCGCCCTGCAATGCTCTGGCCCAGGGTCCCCCCCCGACCAGTGTTCTGGCCCAGGGTCCCCAGGAGACCTTAAATGGGGCTCTGAACCTTAATGATGCCCTGACCAAGAAATCTGGACCTTGACCAAAAATATCTAGAGAATTGGCTACCCCTGGCTCTGCCAGGCTGGGAAAACAGGGGGTTACTTTAGCCCAGCGCCAACCCGGGACAACCCCTCCCACCGGGACTAAGCTCCCCCCCCAGGAATAGAGTCTCTGAGCCCAGTGCTAGAAAAGCGCAGCATCCAAGGGGGACATGGTCCCCAAGGGCAGCGGGTCCCAGGGGTGCAGGAACAATCTGTACCGTGGGGGGGCTGGAAACCCAACTGTAAACCCTGGATATGATGGGAACCCTGTCAAGCCAGGGGGGGCGGGAGCCCCCCTAGTTCCAGCCCCTGGGGCAGAGTCACTTTCCTGCCTGGCCCCGGCCCTGTCCCCCAGGTCTCCCCGTCACCTGCAGGCTCCGGCTCAGGGGCTGGTTCCAGGCACAGGAGAAAGTCCCCAGCTGGGCTGGGCACGGGGGGGGGGGGGGCTGGCTGAAGGGCTCTCCCCACGCAGCAGCAGCTGCTGGGTGCAGATCACAATGGAGGAGGCAGCCACAGGGCGCATGGGTCTGACCCAGGAAGCTCAATAGTATGAAAGGGAGAGAGACAGAAACCGGTGCCCTCCCATCCCCACAGCCAGGGCCCTCTGGTGGCAGCTGGGAAAGAGCAAACCAGAGGCAGGGCTGCAAACGTATTTCAAAAATAAAGACAGGCCTGTTTTCTTAGCACCCCTTCCCCACCCCTCTGCCCAATATCATCATTAACAAGCAGTGCTCACGTGCGGTCTCCAGGGGTATTTCCTGCTGTGGGCAGAGGCGGACTAAGGTGTCATAGACTCTCAGGGTTGGAAGGGACCTCAGGAGGTCATCTAGTCCAACCCCCTGCAAGAAGCAGGACCAATCCCCAGTTTTTGCCCCAGATCCCTAAATGGCCCCTCAAGGATTGAACTCACAACCCTGGGTTTAGCAGGCCAATGCTCAAACCACTGAGTTATCCCTCCCTTCCAGGGGCCCTGGGCCAGAGCAAGTGGGGGGCCCCTCCCCACCCCTTCTGCCTGTGGCCCTGCCCCCGTTCCTCCCCCCCCCCGCAGTCCTGCAACCTATTGGCTCCTTTCTGCCCCCACCCCACTGAGGCCCCAAGACCAGAGAAGCTCTGTCCCCCCCAACCAGGGCCCGGGGGCCACAGCGAGGAGTGAGAGCTCCCCCAGCCCTGAGTCCGCGGCACGGAGCCAGAGCTCCTCCAGTCCCGAGGCCGCAGCTGGGGTCTGGGCACTGGGGCTTCCCTCACCACCCCGCGCTTCTGCCAAGGCCCGGGGTTGGGGCACTGGGGCTTTGCCCACCCTGGCCTCCCGATGCTTCTGCCGGGACCCCAGATCAGGGTGCTTCCCCCGTCTGCCCCACAGCTTCTGTCGCGGATTTCTTCCGGGGTGTCCATTTTTCTGCCTCCCCACCCCAATTGGCCGGGGCCCCTGGGCACAGGCCCCATTCGATAATCTGCAACCGCCCACGGCAAAGCCGACATAGTCAGTGGCCTTAAAGCAAATTCAGAGGTTCTCATGCAGAATTTTTCTTACTTTGCCGATCCGTAAATTTCTATGATTAGCAAGGAAATATTTCTCCCTCGGGCTGTGCATGCGGTGATTCAATGTTAACCCATAAAAATGTAATCCTTCCAAGGCTGCCCATGTGGGTGAGAGCAGTAGCCAGAAGGCCAGGGCAGTTCGGGGCCGGACTGCCCCTGGGCCCCCCACCTTTATGAGGGGACAGGTGGCCCAAGGTGGCCTGGGGCTCAGAGCAATAGTAGGAGGGGCCTGGAGCTTGAGTGCTGATGGCTGTGGGGAGGGGAGGGGCTGGGCCTGGGCTGGGGGCCGGCGTGTCCTAGGTTTTTGTAGCCCGAGGTGGCAACCCCACTCTGCTCCTCTGCCAACCTGTGCGTGACCATTGAAAAGTCGTCCTGCAGCGCACAGGCATACGCCTCCCCTGGGCCGCTCAGACGGAGACTCCACTTACCCTTCCCTCACCCCTAAGATAAGGAACCTGCCATTAGCGTGACCGTCCGCCCCGAATTGGGTGAAGGACAGTCCTGAAATGCAGAGTTCAAGTCCCAGTCCTGGGTTGAATGACTCCAGGACAGCATTTGTCCCCGATTCCCTGCAGCTCTGCTCGAGGCTCAGGTGTGGTGCCAGCCAGTTCCCCATGAGCTGGGCTGAGGTGGGCCTTAGCCCCCCCCCGCCCCCCATCACCCCAAGGTCCTGCCCCTGCTCCTCCTCTTCCCTGCTCCAGGTCCCGCATATAAACCAAACCAGAGAGCTGGGCTGTAGTAAGAGCCGCCCAGGAAGCCTGTGGTAAGCCCCGGACCCTCCACCTACCCTGGGCAGCACGTCCCGGGGGGCAGGGAAACGGGCCAGGGGCTAATCTCGGGCACCCCAGCTCCTCGCCCAGGGAAGGTGGAAGGGCTGGGGCTGGCGGGCAAGCCTCCCTGAAGGGGGGGTGGGGGTGTTCACCTGCTGCCTATGTTTCAAACTGTTGTGATGGGGGGGGAGGAGAATGGAAGAGAAAAGACAAATGGGGACTTGGGGTCCTAGAATGACAGGGAATGGCCACAAGGTGGCAGCAGAAGCTAAGGACTGGGAAGCTGGAGGTTCCATATGGACTGACTCAGCGGCAGAGGGCTGCTATGCTTTATATTAGGGCTGTCAAGCGATTAAAAAAATAATCACGATTAATCGCGAGATTTAAAAAATTCATGGCAGTTTTAATCGCCCTGTTAAACAATCGTAGAGTACCAATGGAAATGTGTTCTAAATATTTTTTGGATGTTTTTCCGACCTTTTCAAACATATTGATTTCGATTACAACGCAGACTACAAAGTGCACAGTGCTCACTTTACATGATTATATTTCATTACAAATATTTTCACTGGAAAATAAGATAAGCAATCTACAAGTCGAAGCGTGAAGGGGCATACGAATGCTTAGTGCATCTGGCATGTAAATACCTTGCAATGCCAGCTACCAAAGTTCCATGCGAACACCTGTTCTCACTTTCAGGAGACATTGTAAACAAGAAGCGGGCAGCATTATCTCCCGTAAATATAAACACACTTGTTTGTCTTAGCGATTGGCTGAACAAGAAGTAGGACTGAGTGGACTTGTAGGCTCTAAAGTTTTACATGGTTTTGTTTTTGAGTGCAATTATGTGAAAAGTAATTCTACATTTGTAAGTTGCACTTTCGCGGTAAAGAGCTCGCACTAGAGTGGTTGCACGAGGTGAATCGAAACAGACTATTTCTGTTGTTTATCTTTTCTACAGTGCAGATATTGGTAATCATATAAAGTGAGCACTGTGCACTTTGTAGTCTGTGTTGCAATTGAAATCAATGTATTTGAAAATGTAGAAAAACACCCAAAAATATTTATAATACATTTCCACTGGTATTATTGCTATCATTGTTTAACAGTGTGATTAAAACTGATTAATTGTAATTCATTTTTTAATCGCGCTAACGCAAAACAAATTAATTGCTTGAGTTAACTGGTATTAATTCATGGCCTTACTTTATATGGACTGACTTTGCATGACTTGGGGGCTACTATACTCTATACAGACCGACTTTGCATGGTCTGGGGGGCTGCTATACTGTATATAGACTGATTCTCTGGTTCTTCAAAGGGCATGGGAGAGTATAGCCACTGGGGCAGGAAGCAGATCTGGAGACACTTGTCACCAGAGGTGCCAGAGGCTAGGTGGGGATGCACCTCATTGGGGTTAAGGGCTCCCCCATTGTGGTGTCACCCCTGCTCCCCTCCAGCAATGACTTCTCTGTTTCCTTCCACCCACAGTGACTATCTCTTGTGTCACAGGCAGGATCGATCCTTCCCCCAGGGCTGGCCTCTGCCTCTAATGCTCCGAGGGTACAAGATTCTCCCCTCTGTTCTCGGTGTGGAACCCCAGCTCCCAGCTCAGGCTGCGCCCCTGAAGCATGAGGGTTAAAGATCTCCCAGGGCCCTGCTCCCACCCCTCCTTGTGCCTGCTGCCCATGGCCCTGGGCGGCTCCTGCCCTGCGGAGCCATAGGAGAGGGGAGCACAAGGCCAGACTTGCCAAGTCCCATGGCATTCCCTTGCCCCTGGGGCATTGGCCCTGGAACCAGCAGGAGAAGGGGGAAGAAATGAGGGGGCCAGGCCCTAGACAGGGGCTCAGGAGAGCTGGATTCAACTTCTGGCTCCTTGTGCAAATCACCCCATCTTTCTGTACATCAGGTCCCTCATCAGCAAACATGGGACAACAACCACCCTTCCCTTGGCTGGCTTGCCTGGTTTGGGGGCAGGGACTGTCTCTTCCTGTGTTTGCAGCGCCCAGCACAACAGGGCCCTGATCTCAGCTGGGGCAGGGACTGTCTCTCGCTGTGTGTTTGTGCAGCGCCTGGCACAACGGGGTCCTGCTCTCAGCTGGGGCAGGGACTGTCTCTCCCTGTGTGTCTGGGCAGCGCCCGGCCCAACGGGGCCCTGATCTCAGAGCCTCCATGTACTACTGTAAAACAAATAGTCCTAACATCAGGGATACAAGGAGGGGGCAGGGGTTACATCTGGGAACGGTGGCCTAATTTACGAGATAAATGGCATCAATACAATTTGTTGTAAGCCCTTCAAGGATTCTATGCAGGAGGGGCCAAGGGCGGGAAGGGGAATCCGTTCCTGGATCAGGGAGCATTCCTTTGCTTTGTGTTTGCACCTAGCACGGCAGAGTCCCGAGCCAGGAGAGAGGTTCCCAGGCACTACTCAACACAAACAATAACTAACACTCCTCTGTCTCAACAGGGTGTTCCCGTTGGCCATGCATTGCCTGGGCTCCTCTCAGTTGCCCCATTTCAGGGAACAGTCAGTAAAGAATGACTGTCGGATTTGCTAGAAGTTTGTCATGCTGCCCGTATTATAACAAGGGGCTGATGCAAACATTTCCCCCCCTGGAGACTGGGATGAAACCTGTCTCCTCATAAGGGGAGGATTCTAGGGGGGACTGGGAACCAGGACTCCTGGGTTCTAGCCACACCTCTGGGAGTGGTGTCTAGTGGGTTAGAGCCAGAAGGCTCTGGGAGTCAGGACTCCTGGATTCCAGCTCTGGGAGGGGAGGGGAGTCTAGTGGTTAGAGCAGGGGAGACTGGGGGTCAGGACTCCTGGGCTCTAACCCCAGCTCTGGGAGGGGAGAGGGGCCTAGTGGGTTACAGCAGGGGCTGGGAAGCAGCCCTGCTGGAGGCTATTTCCACTCCTTATTCTGCCACACTGGCTGCTTCACTTCACTTTTGCTCTGTTCCCCCCCAGTTTAGGAACGTTTTGTCAGCCCCCAGGTAGGAACTGAAGAGATGCCACTCACTGAGCCAGGACTTGCTTCACCCACTCTTTGAAGGTCATTTACATCCTTCCCTTCTCTACCTCTCCACTGCGAGACCAGCCCAACTTGTCTTTACCACTGAGGAACAGCGGGTCCCACCCGCTGCTCTGAAAATCCAAGGCAAGGAGGAATTCAGCCCTACATCCCCATGGAGGAATTGGTGGTAAGGATGGGACTATCCTGGGTGGGACCCTCCCCTTCAGAGATCTCCAGATGTTCCTCCGTAGATGTTCACACACAGGGAAGGGGCTCTACTGAAACATTGCTTGTGACGGTTGGCCTGGAGTTGCACTGAGAAAGAGGCTTGGACACCTGCCTACCTACCTGTGACAAGTAAGAGTTGCCATGGATAGGTTAGAAGTCTGGAGGGCTGATGGTCTCTGGCTAGGTCTTGCCAGCAGCGTTAACGCCTCTCGAGTTCACAGTGCAGCTGCTCCCAAGCTAGGCTCGGCAGAGCGATCCACTGAGCGGCACGGAGTGGTCACGTTAGCAGCTGAGGAGCTGGGCTCTGTTGCCGTTGCCGGCACCCTCTTCCAGGCCAGCCAGATGGAGACGAAAGCTCCCTTGTGCTCATGTGGTTGGGACTTGAGTTAGGAGCAAGGCGTGAGTTAACTCTGTAATGAAGACAAGCCCACCATGGATTGGAGATGGGACCATTCCAAACGGTTACCATTGATGTGATTCAATACTTCTGTACAGCTATTTCCCTCCCATCCTGGCTCTCAATGGGGTGGCCATGACCTTGGACTTTCTGCACCTCCCCTCCAGACCCAGCTGCAGGGCCAGAGGACAGCGTGGCCCTCTTCTCCTGTCTAGGGAGACAGGACCGGCCAACCTGGTCTCGGCCATGCAGCAGAACCACCGGGATGAAACCCTGTCCCAGCCCAGCCCCAAGGCTGCAAGCTCGCCCCGGACTCCTGATTATTGAGGGGCTGCTGCAGATACATCTCTGGTAGAATCAACCCCGTGATAACATTGCCAATGTGGGTCCTTTACAAAGGACCCCAGAGGGAGCAGGAGCAATCAGAGGCAGCTACGTTCTGTGGGTAAAGCAGTGCCGGCTTCTGGGCTGCCATTGACGTGCTGTGTGTGACCATAGGCATGTCACTCTCCTCCCCCATCCCCACCATGCCTCTGTTTACCCTCGTACCCATTGGCTGCTTAGAATGGAAGCCATTTAGGACAGGAGCTCACCCCAGAGGGCCCGGATCTCCTTTGTATTAGAGGAGCATCGCATGCTCCCCCAAATAAGGGGCTTGCTTCAGACATGACAGGTCTTGGTCTCTATCTCACTTCACAACTGGACCCCTTGCAAAGCATGAGGGGTTTGGGCTCCACTGATTATCACACGTGGACACTGTCACATACCCTTCCCTTCTTCGGGCATGTTGGCGTAATTACAGGAGCCAAAGAACCCACCCCACGACTCCGTCATGGCTGCACATGGGGCAACTTATCAACCGAAGGTAACAAATAGCCCACGACAAACTACTTAGTACCAATGAGCCATTGGTCCCTGTTGGGACAAGATTCATTTCAGCCTCTCCCTCAACAGGTCTCCCCATGCCTGGTCTTTGCATTTAAACACCAACAGGCTAACGGCTCTGCTCCTCTTCCCCCAGCTGATGCGGGTTGGAGAGGGAGCCAGTCTCACCCCAAGGCTCTGAAGCGAGGGTGGCTGGAGTTGAGGGTGTTCAGAACATGCCAACAGTACGGAGAGGTATGTGCTACGGGATAGTCCTTTCCAGAGAAGGGCTGTTGCTTGGGCCATTCAAAACTAGGTCCAAGTAAATGCCGCCCTAGGATCAATCCAAGGTGAGGGGGGTGGAGAGCAATGACGTGTCGAGCCAAAAAAGGTCTGGCTTTTATTTTATTCTGGAAAATAGTTTCTGCACCTTAAAGTTTGCTTTCACAGAATGACGTTTGGACATAAAAACAGCATCTCTCCCTCCCTCCCCCCAGCCCCCTGCTCAAAATTCCCTCCTCCCCTTCCACTGGGAATGGCTTCAAGACTGGTCCAGGCATGTGGTTCTACCTCTCACCACCCCACTCCCCAGGGAAGGGGGCAGCAGGCAGAGAGGGTAATCGTGGACTAATCCCAACCCCTGTGGTAGAGGGAGCAATCACTACGGGAAAGGAAACTGGTTTCAATCAACCTCCTTGAACAAAGGGTGGGCTTCAATCCCAACTCCCCTCAGTGCAGACCCCGCTCCATCTGAGGCTGAACAGAGCAGCTGGCTTCCCAGGCACCCTCAGTGTTTGGGGGTAGGGGACAGAGTATGGGATCCTCTCCAAGAGGGTAAGAGCACCACAGGTGGTCGTATCTACTCCTCTCTTGCAAACCCACAGAGGAAAAACTCCCTCCACCAGAACCTCACACTGCTTCGGCCAGGAACAGGGAGGGCTCACAAGGAGAGCTCCATCAGCCACAACGTAGTCGGGCTTCGTTTCGCTGGATCGACTTCCTCACCCTGAAGTCAACCAGAGTCTAAGGCCTCTTGGCAGCATGGGACAGAAAGCCCTACCTTGGAGCCACATGTGGTGAGGGTGGCACAGCCCAGAGCAAACGGAACAGGGTTGGACTTTTGCCGCAGGCAGGGTGTGATGGAAGAGCCTGCCCAGCTCCCAATTCCTGCCCAGGAGAATGGCAGGAATCCAACCCAACCTGGATGGCTCCCCAAAGAGCTGCCTGGATCCCATTGAAGTTCCTGCCTACAAATGGACCTCCCTCTCCCAGAGATTCTTCCTTCCGATAGATTCCCCCAATCCTGGCCCAAGGAGGGGAGGAAAGTTACACACAGACACTGAAGCACCCTTACTCTGAGGAAGCCTCCAGCGCTCTGGATATTGCTTACCAGAGCTGGGAGGGAAGGGGCATTTTGGAGACAGGACATTTTCAGACCCTTTAATACACTCTTGGAACAACCATCTCCTTCTTGGCTGTTTACATGGGAGCTCCTCTCTGCCTGACCTCACCAACGGGGACTGGATCGCAGGGAAGCTTCTGCGCCCACCCATCCTTTGCCAAACTTGCCCTAGGGCACCAAGCAATTTCATGGGTGATGTAGAATGCCAATGGGCGGTTTGGTTTCCCTCCTCCCCTGGCTCACCTCCCAGACGGGGGAAGATAAGGGGATTTAAAACAAAAACAGAACAATACAGCAAAATAATATAGTGGGGGAAAAGTTACCCTTTGGTGTGGTCTACATTTTGGCCAAATAAGGTCTGAACTGTAACTCTCCCTCCCCAAACTGGCTCTTGAACAGCTCAGCAGCACCTCTTAAGAGACTGGAGAGGGGGGTCTACCCCCACAGATAAGGCAGGGCTCATTGTCAGAGAGCCCCTTCTCTTGTATCCCACCACCCCTGTGGTTTTCCTTCATGGTGATATCTCATGTCTCTCCCCATTGCTACATCAACTATGTAGCAGGGGAATCATGACCACCATGACCATGGCAGCAGGGGAATCAGCCACCATCCGGCAGGGACTGAGCCAACTTTGAACCAAACTTCAACCCAGGAAAAGATGGAGGCCCCCACTGAGGATTAAGGCAGGCCGCAAGCTCGGGTCTCTCCCTTCCTCACCAGGGAGAGTAACACAAGCCGGATTGCAGAGCCCCGGCTCCATAACAAACTTCTTCCGTGCACAGTGTAGAAAAGCAGCGATGAAGGACAAAGGGAAGGGACCACCGTGGTGGAACGCCCACTGCAAGCAGAGGAACGTTGTGGGGACGTAACGTTGCTGGATAGAGGGAAGCCAACTCCTCACACCTCCCAGACCCAGAGGGCTGCTCGGAGACCACTGAGCAGGTCAGAGGGCAAGAAAGTTCTGATGCTCAAGCCTTGCTAGAGATGGTCCCATGGAGACACCAAAGAGGTCATTATGGACATAAAGATCCCTGCCCCTGGCCAGCTCCCCTACAGCGAATGATGGGCTCTTGAGGACCATCAAGGGCACCACGTCATCTCCAACGCTCCCTCCCAGCTATAGCCAGAGGTGACCCCTGCCCCCTCCCACTCTGCCCCCAACTAAGGATGGCGAGGTGGGAACTGCCAAAGGTCCTAAGCAGGTCCTGGCATCTCCATTAGTCCCTCCCAGGCTGACGTGGTCACTGTCCTCTCTCCATTCTTCCCCCGCAGCTCACAGAGGCTGGGAAAGTAACCACTGATCGGTCAGTTCAGTTCAGCATTGGCTCTGACCCCACTTACCTACCATGGAGAAACCACCAGGGACGCGGTAGAGGGGAGATCACAATGTCAGAAAGGGGATAGGCACTGGGGGGGGATGGAGGGGAAGGGCAGTGAGGAAAGCCTCAGCATGCCCCATCCCAGTCCCCTGCCCCCCACATCGGGGCAACACAATAATCCAGCCCCTCAACCCCAGTATTAAGTGCACAAACACACACACACACACACACCCCGCCCCTCCCCCGAATGCACTCGAATGCCACTCAGAAAACAAAAATACAAGGTCTGAGTCACACACACACACACACACACCCCCCACCCGCTCTATGATCTTTATGGGTCCAACATGCTCAAGGGTCAATGTCCGGGGAGAGACGGTGCTAACTCCAACTGGGGTCATAGCCCGTCCAGTCAGAAGGGGGTGCCAGGTAGACCCGCCGGCCACGGTAGAGAAAGCTGACGATGCCGCGGTAGCCGGCGCGGGGCACCCCTGACTTGAGATCATCCATAACACCCAGGGCCTTGGCAAAGGCCTTGAAGGAGTCGCGGCTGCTGTACTGCACGCGGACGGTGCCCAGTTCCCGGCGCTGGTTGCCCTGCAGCTCCTCCACCCGCAGCTCAGGGGCGCCGTAGACCTTGGGCAGGAATGAGCGCTCGTACTCCTCCTTCTTGAGGTAGGAGAGGTCCAGCTGGGTGAAAGGCACGAAGCGGTCGTTGAGCTTGATGAACTTCAGGTATTGGTCAAAGAACTGCCCATGGCTCACGCCCTTGCGGCCGAAGGTCATGGTGCGGGAGACCTCAGGCCTAATGCAGGAGCGGCTGCGCCGCTGCTCCGGCTGCCTCATCCAGTCGTCCCAGAAGGCCCTGGGCCACTTGGGCTCCAGCTCGTCCCACAGCTCTGACAGCAGCAGCCAGCCCAGGCCGGGGAAGAAGTCCGTACGGTAGAGCAGCTCCGGCCGGCCAGCCTCCACCATCTGCTCCTTGCCATTATCATTCCAGGCCGAGATGCACCAGAGGCTGGGGTCGGCCAACAGGAGCGGGAAGGCCGCCTGGAAATACTCGAAGAAATCTGGAGCCACTTCCAGGTCGTCCTCTACCACAATGGCCGCCTGGTACTGGAAGGTGCGGAAAACCTGGCTCAGGGCCCAGCGGTAGTGCCGGGCGATCTTGTAGTAGCCCTGGAACTTGCGGTGGTCCGTGGGCACCGAGATGTCGCTCAGGTCCGGCTGCTTGATGTGCATCACCGCCTCGCCATAGGAGGCGATGACCCGCGCCGTCTCCTCGTGCCCGCAGTCCTGGCTCACAATGATGGGGAAGCGCTCCCGGGACGGCCGGTAATGCAGCAGCTTGTCAAGACACCGGCGCACCGTGCTGCGGTCACAGGCGATCACCACCACAGGCAGGACCGCATCCGGAGAGGCCCGGGGCCGGTGCGGGACGGCCTCCGTGGCGGCCAAAGCCCCAGCGTTGGAGGCGGCAGCGGGCGGCGGGAGCCGACCCGCCTCCTCCACCTTCTTCCTCTTCTTGCTCCAGAGGGCACTGTACCGATGGATCTGCCGCAGCAGGTCCTTCTGGTGCTCCAGCTCCAGCTCAGCGTCCTGGGCCAGCCGGATGACCTCCTCGGTCAAGTGGCTATGGTCGTCGAAGGCCGGGGGCCGGGTCCACAGGAAGAAAAGGAGCAGGGCGTTCCAGGCCACAAACAGCACCACGCCCCAGAGGACCAGGCTGCTCTTCTTCAGCATCCTTCACAGGCAGACACCCCCCCCGCTCGCATGCGCTCTCGATCCCTCAGGCGTCACTCCACAGCCATGGACCTGCGGGGGCAGAAAGGGGGACAGGGAGTCAGTGAAGTACAAGGGACTCTTAGCAATGGGTCACCATTACTGCTAGTCAAGCCCCACCTGGGACCCACGGCTGGATTACTCCCTCCAGACAATCCTCCAGGCCTCCAGCCAGTAAGGACAGAGGAGCAGCTCCAGCAGCTGCCCATCAGGTTCCGAGCCACTTGGGGAGCGTCCCCTACAGCCTCTTCCCAGTGACATGGAGACGCCCCATCAGGGCCCAGCCCCTAGTGACATGGAGACGCCCCATCAGGGCCCAGCCCCTAGTGACATGGAGACGCCCCATCAGGGCCCAGCCCCTACAGCCTGTTCTCCAGGGCTCCGCCCATTCCTGGTTTTACGAGTCCCCAGCAAAGGGGCCCCCAGCCCATCCCTCGGGGAAATGATTCCCCATCTGGATACATCTTCCCCTTTGGACTCTTTCACTGACTTTTACTCTATATTGCCCCATTCTTCATGTCACCCCATTCCTCCCAGGGATACCCTCGGGCCCCTCTCTCCCCTCCTTCAGCATCAGCCCCTTCAACTACCTGCACCAAAGATCTTCCCTGCCCCTTGGTTATCCTTTAGCTGAGCTAACTCATGATCGGCTCGGCTGTCTGGAGGGGCAGAGGCCAACGCTCTCCCTGCATGTCCTGACTCCAGGAATTGGTTCTCCTACAGGGCAGGGATGGGGGGCCTTAGGCCAAGCAGGAGAAATGCCCCCTCCCAGATTGGGTGGAGTGGGGGAGTCGCATGGAGGGGAGGGACTGGGAACCCCAGGTGTGAGCAGAAAGGGTAATCCTCCCCCGTGCCTGAGGAGGAGGAAGCTGAGTATACTGGCTAATGAAGCCTAACACTGGATAGACACTGGATCGCAGCTCCCCTCTCCTCCCCGCCCAGTGGCTGGTGTGCAGAGATGCCCTGGCAGGCCCCTCCCTCCCCCAAGAGCTGCTGCACGAACCCGATTTAAGCCTGTAATCCCACCCTTGCTTAGTGGCTTCATCAGGAGCCTCATTAATCCCCCTCAGTGAGAGCCCAGCCCTATATTTAACGCGGCGGCAGGCGTGTGTGTAATCGCAGGCAGGGCTCAGCCATGTTCACACGCCCCCAGGCTGGTGCAAACCCAAGTGGGGAGGACGCCAGGGACGGCGACCGTAAGGCCCTCGAGTCCCCATCTCAACTCCCTGCTTCAGGGCCATTTTGGCAGCATGTGGCTACACTACTGTTTGGGTACGCAGCCCTCCCTCTCCTCTGGGGTGGGGCGGGGCAGTTGTTTCGCAGACGTGCAGCAGCGCCGCCCGTGGACTGTTCACCCCAGCGCTGAAATGCAGCCACCTCTGGGGGTGGGGCAGCTGGGGAACAACCTCACAGCGATGCTGCAGCACGGGAGTCACTCACCCAGAGCCGAAATGCAGCCACCTCTGGGGTGGGGCAGTCATTTAACAGCTGCCCAGCAACAGGTTGGGACAGGAAGCGAAGGAGAAGCCCGTCGCTCAGAACGAGAGCCGGGAGGAAAACACATTATCCCCATTAAATTTTGCATCTGGAATTAACTCTGGGGCCAGCGCTGACTGCGAGGGGACAGCGCCCCCAGCACTGCACTGGGGCCAGCACTGACTTGCACCTCCACCCAGGTCCTGGCAGCCCAGTGACCCCTAGTGCCGCAGTGGGGTCAGCACCGACACAGAGGGACCAGCACCATCTGTTGAGCCACATCCCCGGGGGGTGGGGGGGGAGGGAGGGGATTTCCTCAGAGATCTCCCACCCAAACAAGCGCCCCAGCCCAACCCTGCACAGCTTGGCTCCTAGCCTGGGGCACAAGGGCAAGACACACAAGGCTTGTTTGACCAGCCGAGCTCACTGATCAATATTGACTTTGGATGGCGGTTGCGAGCCTGGAAAGTCAGGCCGCTGTGATCTGGGGCCAGCTGGAAGGAGGGCCCCTGGGGGCTGGGGAGGAAGAACCGGGGTGTCCATCTGTCTCTGCTCGACAGGACTCTGGCAGAGATTCACACCACTGCTGCTTAAGCCTGTCCATCATTTGGATTCACTGGAGCACACACCTTGGGGAGGGGTGGACCAGGCCAGCTGGTGTCCATGCTGAGCCCCACAGAATCCCAGTGGTGTAACGGATTGGGGGCTGAGGCATGGGGTGAGGTCAGCTGGGTACATTTCGGGGGGGAGGGAGGGGAAGAAACCATGACGCAGAGGCTGAAGAACAGAAAATCCCAGGCTCCACCCAGTCCTGGTTTGAAGCATCTCCAGCCCTGGGGTCTGATCTAGCACAGGATGGGGTGTATGGAGAAGACACTAGGATAGATGGGCCCCACTGAGGATTTCAGTGGGGCAAGAGGGCCCATAGGCCCCACTGATGATTTCAGTGGGGGCAAGAGGGCCCACTGGTCTGATGGGCGGCGCGATCCCACACTAGAGGCCCGCTCCAGCACATCGGATGTCCCTGCGTCCCTCTCAGACAAGCTAACCGTTGTTCTAAAGCAACGTCTGGGCTCAGAGACGCAAGCTGGAGCAGCAAGTTGCATTTTTTCCACCTGGCTCGCCAGGGCACAGAGGATTTAGCTCGCGGGTTTGGGAGCTGCTGACAGCGCAGAGAAAAGGCTCTTTCTAAACCCTCCGGGATCTTTCAGACAGCCCAGCAGCTTGGGCTCCTTCCCTGGACGGTTAAGCCCAGGGAGTTGCAGGGCAGTAAAGGAAGTGGGGAAAGCAGATCCACGGAAGGGCGAGAAAACCAGCCTCCCCTTACTCTGCATGCTACTGCTCCCAGTGTGTCTCACAGACAGAGCTGATGAGTTTTGGGACAGCCTGAAACTTCTCCTCCCATTAGCCCAGCACGGGTGCAGGAGAGAGCGAGCGGGGTGCTATTCTGGCTCCTAGCTAGCCGCGGGGAGCGGAGGGCTAAACTCCACCCCCAGGGAATGCAGGAGGCAGAAGCAGAAAGGGGACTAGGTCCTTGTACATTGGGCCATTCGGTTGTTAATGTGCCAGCCACGGGGTTAAACAGCCCAACTACGCACACAGCCTCTCCACAGGAGGTGGAGGGGACTGGATTATCCAGGCCAAGCGGCCCATAGTGACAAGCTGTGGAGACAGGGAGCATGGGCCAGGCTAGGACAGCAGCACAGCGCCCCCTAGTGCGGGCCCAGAGGGTGATGGAGTGCATCCCAGGTTAGGCACAGCGCCCCCTAGTGCCAGAATGAGGGAGGTACTCGGCCCCAAGGAGAGTGGACAGCACAGCGCTCCCTATGGCCTGGCTAAGGCGATGGATCATGTTCCAGGTTAGGCAGAATAGCACCGCACCCCACCCCACCCCACCCCAGAGACAGCACAGCACCCTCTATGGTCAGGCTGAGGAGGAATGGCCCCTCTAAAGCCAGAGCGAGAGGGGACACAGAGCCCGGTTAGGGTGGGCATCTCAGAGCCCCACCTCTTCCCCCCAGGTTGCTGAGGAAAAAACCAGGGCAGTTCCCCCATTGCAGCAGCAGCACAGTGCCCCCTCTGGTTAGGCTGTGGGGCAAAGGAGCCTGCTATGCAAGGCTGGCCCCAGGCCTTGTCACCCAACCCCAGTCCTGGTTAATTGCTTTGCGGGGCTGAGGCTCGTTTGTTAAAGAGCTAAAAAGTCACGTCAGGAATTTGGCAACAAGTGGAAAAACCTCAACAGAACGGCCCGCGGCTCGGGGATTGGGTTAGGAGCAGAGCCAGGGGAAGGGAGAGCTGTGCATTGTGGGTACCCGGCCTGACTTCTGGGTCACTCCCACTGTGATTTCACAATCTCAAGAGGCAGCGATGGGCCTCGCGGCCAAGGCCCTGCTTGGCTTAACCTTTTAACCACTTCTCTGGCCACAGGAGACATCCCATTGGCAGCTCCGCACGAGGCTGAGCCCATCCCATTCTGCCACCCCCCGTGCCAACACCGGCGCAGCCAGAGATCCTGCCTGTCTGCAGCCAGTCCCATCTACTCCAGCCACCTACCGCTCGGTTTACATTTGGGAGCTGGGAAGTAGGTAGCTCGTGGTCAACACAGGGGCCGCTCTCCACCAGGGCAAAGGGAGAGGTAACGGGAGCTCAGAGAAGTCCTCTCCAGCCACCCAGCAGCAGCAGATCCCCTGCCCCGTAGGTCCAATCTCCTCTACTTCTTGTGACCTCTCACCCAGCTCACCACAATCAAATGCTTACCTGGCTAGGGAAGCCAGTTTCGAAGCACTTATCAAGAGGGGCCATAGGCCAGAGGCAATAAGTTGAAGAGCCAGCTGATATGCAGATGGGCTGGGATGGCTGTCTCTTTCTCCTCCTCCTCCGCCCCACAGTCCGGCTCCCGCCCTCTCTTTCAGTGCAGGCCTCTTGTGTGAAGAGCCCTGCCAGCCATCTCAGAGCACGCCAGCTTTTACAAGCCACAGAGAGGAATCAGATCAGTTGCCCACTGAAATGCAGCTGCCCCTGGGGAGGAACACAGCCGCAACAGGACACCATTCTCTAGCTTAGGACATGAGGGGAAGGGAAAACACCAGAGTGGTGGGCTGCAAGGGGGCACAGTTTCAGAATCAAGGAACACCTCCCCCCAGCGGGGATTTGGCCAGGCCTCTGGGATTTAGGCCCCGACTCCAGAGGAAAGCACCAGGGGATATGTGGCAATCCTGGAAGGTTGGAGTCTCAGTTCTCAGCGTCAGCGAAAGCCAAGGTGTTTGAGAGGGGCAGCCCCAGGACAGGAAAATCTCATTGGTTTTCTTGTGGGTTCTCTCACTTCCCCTCCAGCTGCCTCCATTGTTCAACAAAAGCCACATCTGGGTGTCCCCCAGGCTGGAGGGAGTAAAGCCAGAGAGCAGCAGCCAATCCTGCTATTCCCCGTCTTCACTAATGCCAAAAGCCCTCCCTAAATTCCCTCCCCATTCGTCTCATAATCCCAGAAACCTTCCCCTGCTGTTACCAACTTCCAACCCCTTACCCTTCCAGGACCCAGACCCTGCTCACGGTGGGCAAGAGCAAGCACTGGGTCAGCAGACGTAACCTGGAGCCAGGGTGGATGGAGGAAAACAAGGAGAGGTTTCAGCACAGGGTGCAGGGATGGGTGTGTCTCTGGCATCATCTCCTCCCCACCCAGCACTCAAAGGGTTAAGGGGGTAATGCATCCTCAAGGGCAGGCTGCCAACGCTGGCAGCCCAGACCGCCTTCTCACGCCCTGATGGGAAGGGCTTGTTGAAATGAAAGCCACATTGACTAACTAGCCCTGGGTCAAAACAACACATATTCTCCCTTTGCAGTTTATGCAAATCAAGTGCAGGAAAGGGAGTGGGTGGTTAAGGCAAAACAAGTCCGACCTTGCAGGGGCCGGACTTTGCCATGAGGCCTCTGAGACAGCTGGCGGTCATGATCTCCTGCTGTCTGGATCCAGCAGGTGTCTCTTCTTACCCTTAGACTGTCGGCTGTTTGAGGCAGGGGCTGCCCTTCTGTTCTGTCTGTACAGTGCCTGGAGAGCACCACAGGGGCCTGGGCTCTTCAACAATACAAATTAATAACCGGTGTGTTGTGGCAGGGCGTGGAGACGCCCACAGAGCTCGGGGCTCGCTTGTGCTAGGGGCTGTGCGTACAGAACAAGACTGTCCCTGCCCCAAGGAACAAAGGAAGGATTATCTCCTCATTTTACAGATAGGGAAACCGAGGCACGGTGACTTGTCCATGGTCACACAGGGAGCTTGTGGCAGAGCTGGGAACTGCACCCAGGCCGGTTTCTTGACAACTCCTGGGCTGATCCTGTGGTTGCATGGCTCCCTTCTGGAGCATTCCCCCTTGTCCGACACCCCAGATTCCTCAAATCCTCCAGATCTACAGGGTTCAACCTCCCACCCCATACTAGGCCAGGCTACTGACAAGGAACTTCCCCACAAGACAGAGCAACCCCCACATCCATGCTGGGATAAGGACAGAGTTTGCCCACCCAGCTTGTAACAAATTTTAAGCAGCAAGAACAGAGCTTCAAACTAGATCGGAAACCAGCCCCACCCAGAAACCAGCTCCCCTGGAAACCAGCCCCCAAGAGAGATCAGAAACCTGATGAGCTGGGGAAAAGCCAGAGGAACTACAGAGACTCTGGCCTTTTGGGGGATTTTGCATTGGCACTGGTGCTGCTTCCTCCAGCATTAACCCTGATAAGGACCCCTCTTCTTCCTTGGCCAGAAGGGTCCATTCTGATCATCTCATCTGACTTCCCACATAATACAAATTTCACCCAGGGACTGACACCCCTCAAACACTAGCGGATTCAGATAATACCTCCCCACTGCTTTAGCTTCCCCAGCCACTCAGTACAAAACAGCCACATCTAACACGGCAGCAACCGACTCAAGAATATAACACTGCCCGTATGTGCTGCAGCCTTGGGACTCAGAACAGCTACCGTGGTGGGCGTCGTACAGAACCAGGCAGACTCAGGAACGCTGTTTGAACGGCGCGCCACAACCTAACACAAATCCACGGATCCACCATATTGTCACCGGGGCCTCCAGACACAGCTGCCTTGCTGGGCTGCTTTCCAGAGACTAGAAACATTTTCCTCACACTGTCCAACCCTCCTGGGATGGGAAGGAAACACCGGCCAAGACGACAGGAGGGAAAACTAACACTAAATATTCCTTCTTCCTGGAAAGCATATTGGAGATATAATAATTCTGTCCCACACCCTCCCGCCTTCTTTATTTAGACTGAAAAGTCCCCAGGGCAGGGACTCTCTCTGCGTGTGTGGGCAGTGCCTGGCACAATGGGGCCCTGATCTCAGCTGGGGCTCTAGGGAACATTGTAATATAGTCAATAAGTACCACCCTAGACATGATCACAATCTCACAGAAGCAGCCGTGGTCTCACCCACCTGATCACAGATTATGTAGAGCTTATAGAAGATCATGAGTGCTTTAGATCCCTCTAAAAAGTTTCTTTGTTCCCCTTCCCTGGAAAGGGCGAAAGTTTTAGCCATAAAAAGTTCCCCTCCTTCCAGAGTAGCCGGTATCTTGCCATCACCGCAAGCTCTCGGACAGGGGTTCTGCTTTCTCCCACACCCCTTGTCTCTCTGGATAACAAGGCAGGCGGGTTTCTGGATTCCAGATTCTGTGTCGATTTCACACTCACCCCCTCTCTGTCCTCAGCTGAATGTCAGACCTGGCTTCAAGGCTGCAGCTCAGGAGACCGTCTCCCCTCTGTCTGTGCACACATCCAGCTCGAGGACCTCACTTGTTACAGACTCTGGCTCTGTCCCCTCTCTAGCTAGCCCCCACCTCTTGCCTCTCTCTGTACCAGTCGCTGTTCAACAAGGCAAGCGACCCAAGTCCAGCATTATGAACTCACCTCTCTAATCGCTTCTCTCTCTCTCTGCTGGTATCTGAATTCCAGATGCAGCGGGGGGCGGGATGGGGGGAGAAACAGCAGACAGATTCGCTCTGGGCAATGGTACAGAGCAGAGGGGACAGCAACATACCGAGCCGTGTCCTGTTGAAGTTTTAATGCACGGCAGTTTCGGCACAGTTCTCGCTGGCTCAGCTGGTTTCACTCCCCTCAGCAGTACCAGGAAACGTGGCCCTCCCATGTAGGCTAGGAGAGGAGGAAGGAAGGCAGGGTCAGAGGTTGCTATGGGGCGGCCCTCTCCACCAGGAAGTCAGCCTCCCCCCCCTCCCTCCCCAGTCTGAAAGGGAAGGAGAGTTTAACCCTCACACACCCAGACCTGGGAGAAAGGTGAACAGGAGAATCAAAGGCTTACAGGATCTTTGTGGAGTGGGGACAGGAAGAGAGAGGTGAAGGGGGCCGGATCCTGATCTCCGTTGTTGCCCCTGGGTAAATCAGGAGCGACCCCACTTCCATCAATGGAGTCCAGGCCGGATCCTGCTCTCAGTGACCCCAGCCTGACTAGAGACCAGCAGGGGAACTCCACATTTACACAGCAGGGTAACAAAGCAGAATCTGGCCCAGAGCCTAGCGGGGACAGGGTGAGAAATTGGAGAGTGGGTCACAGGCCAAGGATCAAACTTTGTTGATGAAGCTTTGGGAGCCGGCCCTTTCCTGCAGCTGATTAGCCTGAACACCAGACAGCCCCACTGAGTTAATCTCTAATGCCATGTTTGCTTATAGAGGAGAGTTAACCATTAACTGTTCCCTCGGCAGCTGCTCCCTTGGAAACAGAGATGGTGGGGGGGTTCAGGAGGTAAACGGGGCCAATCAAATCTGACCCCAGGTTGGGGGTCGGGGGGGGGGGGGGAACGGGGTCTTTCTCCTCTAGGGGGCACCAGCTCTGAACCAAGTCCAGGGCAAAGGACTGGCTCAATGGGGGTTGCGGAAGGGGACCTTTCCCCTTTTGTGGGAGCCAGCCCCAGCTTGGAGGGCAAATGGCTAGCTCGAGGTGGGGGAGGGGGTGTCAGGAAATGGGCCTTACAAGAAATTAAATAGAATATTCCCCACCCCCCCTCAGCCTTTGAAAGCAGCCAGGAATTCAAGCTGCTGTGTCCTCACCTCACCCACCCCAGGAGTCTGGAGGAATTACAGCGCAGGGTTCAGACACCAACCAGGGATCTCAGCAGCCATTTGTGCAGCGCCCACAACCCCGGGCCTTCCCAGGCCAAGACGGATGCCCTCCCATCACAGCACAAGGGAAAAAGCCAAGGGGAGACAGTTACAGTCACAAAAGCTGGGGGTGGGGGGGGGGGGGGGATGGATAGAGGGAAGAGATCTGCTTCAACACCCTTCTTGATCTCACACACACATGCTCCCTGTAGGAAATTGGAGGTGTATCTGCCCCATTTTTTATAGCTGTTCCACCTCAGAGTGGAGATTTCAAGCAAACAGGACCAAGCCAGGTCAGCATTTGGATGGGAGATCTCCAGGGAGATCTAGGGGCTGCAGAGGGCACCTAGAGAGGTGGTGGTGGGGGGTCTCAGTAGGGACCGCCCCTCCCCTCTTGGACAGCGCCATCCGCAGTGACCCAGTGTGGTGCAGCAAGGGGGCTCTCTCTTTTCACATGAGGTGGTGCAAACAGGCCCTGATCACTTGTGATCGTTCGCCAACAGCACCCAACAATTAAGCCGTTTCCTCCAGCGCCCCAGCTGAATCTCAACTCTGGCTGCCTCTCGAAAGCTCCCCTCGCTGGTTCACCTGGGGATTTCACTTCCTGTCCTCTTGGCTTGCTCACGTGTGGCTACACAGCAGCAGCTGCTAGGCCAGTGATTCTCAAACTTTTGTACTGGTGACCCCTTTCACATAGCAAGCCTCTGAGCGTGACCCCCCCTCATGAATTAAAAACACTTTTTTATATATTTAACACCATTATAAATGCTCGAGGCAAAGCGGGGTTTGGGATGGAAGTTGACAGCTCGCAATCCCCCAGTAAACCTCATGACCGCCTAAGGGGGTCGAACCCCTATGCTACACCTAGTCCAGAGGTGGCTGCGTTTCAGTGCAGAGAGAGCAATCCCTGTGCCATCTTGCTGTGTGGTTGCTATGGTCTGGTGTGGGGCATTTGAATGCTACAGGAGCAGGGTGAAAAAGGGAAACTGGGGAGAGACACAAGCCCTTACTGTTTGGATCAGCAGGCCTGATCCCGCCAACACAGCGGATGAAAAAGCAAGCCGGATTCCACTCTGCTCTAAGCATCGGCATCAGGACTGGCTCAAGACATGGATGAAGCGGTACGGACACCCCCCCACCCACTATGTGGGTCGCCATCTCTCTCCTCCACTGGAGCTCTCTCAGGGTTTATGCCACAGCTCTTCGCTTCCCAGCATGCACCCGTGAAGACAGGGATGCGTGAAACGAGCTGGAGGTTCTCAGCCCAATTCCTCCCTGGAACCGGGTTCCATTCACAGCCACGAGCCCCCAGGTTGGGGTAACCCTGGCAGGCAGAGCCGGGCTCTCTACCCCCTCTTCTGGCCGGCCCACATAGAGGTTTAGGACGCCG
Source organism: Natator depressus (assembly GCF_965152275.1). NCBI lineage: Eukaryota > Metazoa > Chordata > Testudines > Cheloniidae > Natator > Natator depressus. The sequence continues at coordinate 42,657,946 of NC_134247.1, forward strand.
CTGTTGCTTTCATGCTCGGGCAGTAGAGGTTCACGCTTTCAGGGTCTTTCTTCACTGCAATTAGCTCAGGCTCCTACCCAGGAACTGCCCCATCCCCCCTCCCAAAACCCTCTAAGCTGAACTTGGTGGTGCTAACGGGGCCCGGCTGGGGGTGTGGGTTAGTGCTTAGGATCCATTTCTACTCAGCCTGCTGACTTTGCAGTGAGAACACAGGCTAAACCATTCGAGTGCTGATAGTCCTCCAATGCTTTCCCACAATTCCCCTGTGCGCCCAGAAGAGCGGACAAGTACTCCCACAATTCACGGGGAAGGAATCAGAGCGGTAACCCAGATAGGGCTTTGTTGTGGGGCTGCTCACATCCGGTTATTGACCCCCTGAATTACCTCTGCAGTGAACACGGACCCTTAGATACACAGGACTGGTTCGACCCCGACCCAGTAGCTTGCTGGCAGCCTCTAGCCCTTGGCCTTCCTGACTGCCCTTATCCACCTCCAGTGTGGGGCTCCTATAGGGCAAACCCCATTGGGATGGTGGTTTGTGCATGGGGAGCCAGCCCACTGCAGGGAGGGCTCAGAGCCCTGCTATCTACAGATCTAGTTCACTTCCAAAGGTAGATCAAAGCCAGACGCAAACACAGGGAGAGGTGAGGAACAGCCTGTCCTCCCTTCCTCTGCTGCCTGCTCTCTAATGGGAAACAGCTGGCAGCCATCACAGAGCAGTAGAGAGTGGGGGGGGGGGTGTTTCTCTGTGAAGGGGGGAGGGTGCAGGGGGTGCACAGAAGGCAAACAGGAAACCAGCCAGCACAGCAAGTCCCAGGATAAGGGGAAGGTGTCTCCTGTGCGCCAGTCAGGTCAGCAACCCAAAGGGGCGGGGTGGGGTTCCGGGAAGGGAAAGACATTGCAAGGGCCAGCAATAACATTCAGGGTGCTAAGTGCATGGGGTCGGGTCACTAAGGGTTAAAACCAAGGCCAGTTGCTCCTGCATCTCCCCCAGCCCCCACAATAACTTAGCAACCCATCCAGCCCACTTCCATGCTGATCCCCCACCCTCAGCCCCCCACTTCCAGCATAGGAGAGGCCGGTTTAGGGGATCAGCACCCCTGGGATCTGCTGCCAGCTCTGGGAGGGGAGTCTAGTGGTCAGAGCAGGACGCAGGACTCCGGAGTTCTAGTCCCAGTTCTGGAAAGGGAGTTGGGTCTAGTGGTTAGAGCAGAGGGCTGGGAGTCAGGCCGCCCAGGCTGTATTTGTGGCTCTGCCATTCATCCACTGGAATCCTGGACCGGTCACTTCTCAAATCTGTGCCTCAGTTTCCCCATCTAATAAAATCATTAAGTACTCCTGGAGGAAGGGGGGTGGTGACACTCAAGAACACAGATGACCAGAAGCTGGGCAGGAGTTGCTCAGCCCAGCATCTCCAATTAAGTTAAGGGGAAGCCTTAACCAACAGCTGGCATAAGGTAGTAACGCCCCAGTGGTTGACAGTGACAGACACAGGGTCCCCACAGGAGGGATGGGATGTCACTGCGCCCCAGCCCTGTACACATGGCAGGCTGGAGGCCTGAACTTCTGCCAGCCTCTCCTCTCTGTTACACTCGTCCGAATCTAGGTCAGTCCCTAATGAGAATAATCTTCTGGGCAAGACAAACACAATCAGGAGCCCAATCTCTGATCTTACACCAGGGTAGGGCTAATCCTGGTGGAGGGCAGTGAAAACAACTCCACTCACACACACTTCAAGCATGCAGATGTCCCTGATCGGTTCCAGCTGGGTCCCGCCTGTTGCCAAACTGACAGCCAATACTCACAGAGAGAAGGGGAAGAATCGTGGGGATTGGCTAACTCAGGGAACGGGATACGGGGCATTGCCCCTCTGAGGTCCCAGCTCCAATCCGGCCCCAGGGTTGGCTCAGGGAGGCAGGGATGGGATACAGGGGGAATGTTGGCTCTGATCCAGCCCCAAGGCAGGGGGAATGGCTGACTCAAGCAGGTGGGGCCTGGGACACGGGACCCTTCTCCACTAGGGGGCACTAGCTGTGATACAATTCCAAACCAAGGCAGGGTAGGACTGGCTGGCTCAGAGGTCCTCCCCCTAGGGCGCGCCGGTTCCAATCTAGCCACAGAGCAGCAGTGACAAAGTCATTTTCATCCAGTCTACCCTGTGTGAAGTGAATCGGTGGGTCTCAATCAAATTCAGAGCAGACAGGGGTCCGTCGTATACGAAATGGGGAGAGGTGGTCAGGGGCAAATGGCTTATGGAGACTGAACACCCTCACCTGCCTCTAAAAGGGCACTGGGCTCTGGCACATTGGCAGGGGCAACGCTCAGAGAGGCCAGCGCAATCCAGGGAGAGAAATCTCTTCTGTGGCTGCCCAGGGGAACCCGATAACCAAGCGCCTTCCACACCACCCGCTGTCTTTCTTCCTGAGGAGCCCAGTGACAGAGATACACCCTCAGCCCAGGACAGTGGGGAGAGAAGGGATCCAGCGGCAAAAGCATCTCCCAAGAGGTTGGTAGATCCTATCTTCTGACCAGTGTATGTGAGAGGCTGGAATCCCCCTCATGCACCCTTGGGACCTTCCCACAGAAGACCATATTACAGCCTAACCAGGCACACATCTGGGTTTGGCAGGGAATTGTCTGGCTCTGTACTGGTGCATTCTGGGAAAATCTAGTCAGTTATCCCACAGTGCTTCAGCCCCGCATGGAGTGATGCACTCTTGGATGTGCTACAGAGCGCGGAGGAAGGAGAACCAGCCTTCCTGGTTATACCAGCAGCATCGGGGTGTGAACTGGTCTACACACCCAAGATAGACAGGTGCCAGCCTATGCCAAGATTCCTGCAAGGGCTGCTAACCAAGGATCAGCCACATGGCATGCAGACAAAAGCCACTTCCAGAGCTGATTATGTCACTAACCGGTTACAGACAAGAGAAGAGATGCAGGTGAGTTTGCCATCAGCTCAGCCCCCCCAATCTCAGGAGATGGGGAAGGGCAGCTGCTATCTGGCCCTTAGTGATGATAGTACTGTGTAATCAGACAGAGCAATCAGACATAATAAGCACCTATCACACTTTTCATCCCTTGATCTCAAAGCACTTTACCAAGGCAGGCACATTGCACTATCATGCATAGTATGGAGGGGGAAACTGAGGCACAGAGATTCAGTGACTTGGCCAAGGTCACATAGGGAGACTGACAAGTTTAGGAACATACGCCAAACCCTGACTCCTGCCCCTCACACTAGCCACTAGACCCCACTCCCTTCCCAGAACCCAGGAGTCCTGACTCCCAGTCCCCACTTCTCTAACACACTAGCTTCTCTCACCCACCCCACCTCTGAAATGCAGCCATCTCTAGTTTAGAGAGCAGCACCATCACTAGGTTGGGGGCTGAGAACATCTCCAATTCTGGAGTATCCCTGCCTTGGGCTCTCCCACACACAACCCTACTGATACCCCTCAATCCTGATTGCAGCTCCCTGCTATCCCAGCCGTTGGCTGCCTTCCCCCCAGCTCTGCCACAAAAAACGAGTTTCCAGTAGAACTGCACATACGACCAGGAACTGAAGACTGGCCGTGTATCTCACATGAACCCTGCTCTGGCTTCCCATCCATGTCAAGATCCAATTCAGATTCATCCCCTCGAGTACAGCACCACCATGGATTTGTAGTACTGGAGAGGGTAGCCCAGCGCTGGAATAGCGGGGGGGCTGAGAGTCAGGATTGAGAGGCCCCAGTAGAGCTGTGTGTGTGAAGGGAGTCAAAGCTAGACCACCAGTGTGGGGGGGAGGAGAGTACCAGCAGATCTAGTCTCTTTACTCCCTTCGGCTAGCATCCATCTCCTCCTTGCCCTTTCCCACAATCGCCCCACTGATGACATAAGAACCTTCCCCTCTACAGTTCCCATCATCTGGGAGAGCCTCCCCCACCCCTCCATCTCACTGCCTCCATTTATTATCCAACCTCGGCTGAAAGCGTCTCCCTTTTAAACAACAGATGGAGGGACATGAATTCACTCAAGCCTTTTGAGATAATAATTTAAGCTAATTGTCCTTGCTGCGGTCGTGATATGCTAAGTGTGTTTAGTATCTAGCTGCCAAAGTATTCAGAGAGCACAAGAAATATCCCAGTCGAGAGCTATCGAGTCCATTCGACTGAACATCGTAAAAGAGCCTGTATGGTTAAGCCTGTGGACTGGGACTCCGGAGACAGGGGTCAATTCTCAGTTCTGCCACTGACTCTTGGAGCTTGGGCAAGTCCCTGCCAAGCCTCAGTTTCCCCAATAAGCCTCCCGAGCGCTCGTGCTCTGTGTATGTGCAGAATCCAGAACAAGGGGCCCTCCAGGCACTACCCTACTAGAAATAAACAAACTTGTGTTTATGTACGACCCGTCATCCTAAAGGACAGAGCTGGCTCAGCAACTACATCGGGCTCAGCAGCAAGAGAACCCAAAGTACTGTAACTGATACACAAAACATTTCACCCAGTGCTGAACTGCAGCCACCTCTGGGCTGTGGCATGGCAGCTGTTTAACAGCTCACAACACCACAAACAATAATTGTGAGTAGCAGTAATTTCTATTACCATAGTATCTAGGAGCCTCTGTCATGTCTAGGACCCCAGCGTGCTAGGGGCTGTACAAACACAGAACAAAAATACAGGAAGTGGAAAAGAATCCTATAATTGGTTGAAACTGTGGAGAGGTTGGATTTTCAGGGAGGCACAAAAGAATCACCTGAATTACAAACAGTCTAGACCTGCCCCTTCTTTAAAATGAAATTCAACCAACTTGTTTTTCCTTCACAGGTTAACTTTATGCTGTCTGATCTGTCCAGCTCTTTTTGTAAGACACCTTAGGTAGCTTCCTCGGTATGTTTACATTGCAATCGCAGGGTGCGATTGCAGCTCACGTAGACGTACTTGGGCTCGCTTCAGTTTAGCTACACTCAGGTTCCAGAGCTGTAAAGCATTGGCAACACTGACTATACAAGCCCATCTGGAACCCTGGGTAATCACTTGTGAGGTTAGCCCATGCTGCTGCAGCTAGATCACCCCGGGACCTGAACTACCTTAGATCAAGGCTTGCTCAAGTCTGTCCACTCCACACCTTATGACTGCAGTGTGGACAAACCCTTACTAATGTGCTGGGAACACTACTGCTTATGTCAGTGTCAATACTGAAGAAATGCGTTGATGTAAATAAAAACAGGTCCCCCCGTCCAAAACACACCGTATCAGGGCACAGCAACTTCATTTTCAGTTGCTCTGAGCACCTTTGGGACCTGTTAAAGCTTGGGGCCCCGGAGCCAGATAGAGGGGGGACGCGGGGCAGGGATTGAGCATAGGATAGAGATGAGCCCAAGAGCAAAGGCAATATCTAGGTGCTGGCTATCGAGCACTGCACAGAAAAGTCCTGTCACTCTCTCGCTGAAGATGGGTTGCATTCAAGTTTGCATTCCAGAACAAACAAAAAAACACGTCTTGGCTTTTTTCTGGTATTGGGAAGAGACAGGAATGTGTATACTGCAGTGTCCTATCAGCTGTAAAACACCCATCAGCCCCCAGCCTGCCTGCCAACGATCATTGTCTCAGAACAGAGAACACCAAAAGGATGGTAAGCAGGACTAGTACCAGAGCTCTGGAGCCCACAACCACCGCTCATTACAAACACTCCAGCAGGGTCAAATTCAATCCAGCCCTATGTCGCTGAGGGGCTGGCTCAGAGAATGGGATTACAGGGATTTTTTACTTCTAAGAGACCCCAGGTCGAAGAGGATTGGAAGGCTCAGGGAATGGGATATGGGGCCTTCTGAACTTGGGCAAGTCACTTCCCAGCATCCAACCCCCCCCATCACCTCAATGGGACCATCACTAAGGGAACAGAAGCATCTGTTCCACTGTCACATGCCAGCCAGCACCAGATGCTCCAAAGGCCACACACAGACAACGTGATCCCATGGCAGGAAGAAAGTTTGTTGGTAACCCCAGCTATTGATCATCTTATACCTCGAACCCCAGCAGGGACCATCACCGTTGTAGCCCTAGCCCAGAGACACTATATGTATTCACAGAAGTCCCAGCCTTTTAGCTTGCCAAGCTATAGGCCTCATACTGAACTACCTCAAAATCCTGTGCCAATGAGTTCCACCGATTAACCATCCAATTTTGTTTCTTTACCTGCAACATGCATTCTCTTTTCCCCGGCACTTCCTCTGCAGGATGGACTCAAGGCAGAAGGAAACCATCTTCCAGTGGGCAACAGAAACAAGACGACAATGGAAAGAACAGCAGGAAAGCCTAGCTTCTCCACCAATTTTGAAAGGCACGTCATAAATAAATCTCACCTGATTGGTGTCGGCTCAGTGTTGCTGATGGACTCCTGGCCCCTGGTTCTCTCCTGGGGGAGGGGGGTCTCTGGGCTCCCCCCTCCCCCTTTCAGGACCTCACTCGAGGACTCAATGCAGGAGGAACAGCAGGAAAGAGCCTCTCCACCTCCTGAATGGGCCACGCAGCTCCCCCTATCCCGGTTCAAAACTAATAAACACACGCCAAGCTTCCCCCACTGAAAGGAGCGGGCAAGTTCTGTACTGGTCTCTCCAATCCTTGAGATAACTCCCCGTCTCTCCTCAAGTGTCCTTCAAGACTCCTAGGAAATCAAGCCATTACAGCCCCTCAGGTCTCTGGGGAGGAGGGCGGCAGCATACACAAGAGTCTGGTTTTCACCGCTCCCGATCAGCGCTGCTGCAGATAGCCCACAGGTCGCGTCGCCTCATTGCTGTTACCGTCCGGCGGCTCTCTGCTCATCCGTGTCTCCTGGTGAGCTCTCACTCCCCAGGAACAAGTTGGCGCACCACCTGTTTCAGGGACAAACCAAAGCCCCGGCGTCCCATCTCCTAAAGTCCCGCCAGATCCCAGCCAGCTAGTCTCATATCCGGGAGGTGGGTAAGGCGTGCCATCCTCGTCTCCTTTCAATTCCCCCTTGGCTCTGTGTAACAGACACACAGCTGTATTAGACACTGGCTTTAGTATTAATGCCAACAGGATCAGTCTCCATACTGACTTTATTCCCCCACTCCTCAGGATGGGTAACAGAGGATGAGTACCACTGAGCCCTACTTCCCTAGTTCTGCCCCCTCACACAAAAACCTGCTTCTAAGGACAAGGTTAGTTTCCTGCTCTGTAATCCCAATGTTAACAGCATCTATATCACAGCCAGGGCCCTACAACCCTATTACAGTCAATCAACCTCCTCCTCTCCTGGAATATAGCCACCTATTATCCCACGCACACTCTGCTCCTGTGGATAGCTCCATTTCCTCTCTTGTGGTATATCCACCCAATAATGCCTCCCCAACTATGCTCCAATCATGTCTTCCCAATATCTTCACTTCCACTCTTGTGATATGTTTGCCCGATATGCCCCTCCCCAAAGGTCCCCCACACACTGCTCCCATGGTATGCTGTCTCCACCTACCCTCCTGTACTATATCTGACCAATGTCCCCCCTCTCCTCCCATCCACCCAATATGCCGCTTGCCCACTGCTCCTGTGGGATTTCCATCTGGTCTCACCTCCTGTCCATGCCCCATGGTACATTCACTCTGCCCTGTCCACCCTGCAGAATCTTTTGCCTCACTCTGCTCCCAAAGGACGTTCACCCCAACAACCCCTCCAATCCCATGGGACAGTCACCCTAATACAGAGCTCCAGCCCGATGGCGCCTTTGCCCATTGGAAACCTCTCTCTTCCTTCCACATAGTAATATATTTATTCATCCTTCAGTTCCCCGGTCCACCTGCACCCGGGGGGCAGAGGCACAGCGGCCTCTCTTTTCCCTCCTCAGACAATCTCCTCAGATTACCCCTCTCCGCAGCTCCTAGACTCCTTTCCAGCTCTGTGCCCTCTGCCCAGGATGGGGGGGGGAGGGGCAGCTCCTCCCCCCCCACCTGAAGAGATATGGGGCAGCTCCTCCCCCCCCCAGGATATGGGAGGCAGCTCCTTACTCCTCCCCGCCTGGAGATATGGGGGGCAGCTCTTCCCCCCCCCCCGAGGATATGGGGGGCAGTTCCTTACTCCTCCCCGCCTGGAGATATGGGGGGACAGGAGGCTGCTCCTGCCTCTCACCCCCCCGCCCCTTCCCCACTGACCCAGAGCCGCCTCAGCAACAGCAGCATCAGCCACCAGGTTCCAGCCACTTCCGCCTGCCAGCGCCGGAAGCGAACCCATAGCAACCGCTCGGCCCGCCCCGCGTCGCCCCAGCCTAGCCCCGCCCCACGTTTTAGGCTGACCACGCCCCGTTCCTTCACCACCCCCCTCGCGCGGCCGGGAGTCAGGCCCCCTTTCGAATTTTCCTCGGGCCACGCCCCCAGTGAGAAACCCCCCATCCCCTTTTCTAACGGCTCATTGCGGCCCGCTGGAACGCTCGACACGCCCACATGCGGAACTCCGCCCCCTCCGCCCACCCCCCACGAGCTCGATCCTGGCGGCGCAGCAAGATCTGGGTTTCCTGCGGAGCAAACCATTCGGATCGCAAGCAGGGGGGAACGAGAACTCTGCTTCCATTGTGGTTAAAATTACCCCCAGGCTGAGGCTCCATCCTGTAACGACCCCCTTTCTCTCTATGGGATTCACCTCCCCCCCCTCACACACACACACACACACCCCTTTTTCAGAGGGATTTGACGTAACTATCAATGTCTCCCCCCACGTTAGGACGCGCCCAACGCCCCACCAGGAATGGACGCGCCCAACTCCCCACCGAGAGAGGGGTCTGGAACAGTCCAATCCCACATGGGGGGGTGAATACTCCTGCAGGAGGAGGAGGAGGATTCCACCTCCCCTCTTGCAGCGCGGTTACAACCCTTCCCCCGCCGTGCCTATCATGTTGGTGTGTCCGGGAGGGGGAAGAGCTGAGAGTTGGTTTCTTCCCTTCCGATTCCCCTATACTGGGGTCAGTGGTACAGCCCGAGGGAGGGGAGGTGAAGAGAACCTTTTCTGTCGGGCAGTGGGATCGGGAGGGAGAAACCAAACTAGGCCCTGGCGGGGGTGTGGGGTGAGTATTGGAATGTACCATATAACCTCACGGCGAACCTTAGGGACTGGATAATGATTCCTCCCCATGTCTCCTTCCCCGCTCCCATGGCCCCGAACCTACTTCCTGGCCCCGCCCCTGCCTCCTGACCGTCTCTCCCTCTACCCTGCCTTGGCCGCGCCCTCTTGATCTCTCCCCCTGCTTCCTGGCCCCGCCCCATGCCTCTAGCTCCTCCCCGCTGGCTCCTCCCCCTGCTTCCAGTCCCCTTAGCCCCGCCCCCATTATTCCCAAACCCCTGGATCTGCCACAGATGCTCCTGCCTCGACTGGAGTGTAACTCAACCCCTGGCCTATGTCCCTGCCTGCACCCGTGTGCACACATGGCCACACGTCTGCGGAGGTATGTGGCATCAGTTGGGAGCCAAATCAACCCCCCCCCCCAATTATACACTGGGCTTGGAAGGATTAGGTTTTGATCAGTAAAAATGTCGATTTCACCTTGCACACACACAGCCCCACAAAAAACATTTCCACATCAGTAATAATCAACATTAACAGCTGGGCAACCCAAGGAAAAGGCTGCTTGAGAATTTATTCCAGTTTGATGTTACGGATATTTCCATTGTATATTTAGACATGTGATGGGGATGATGTGCTTTAACGCCGATAAAGCTTTAACTTTTTTGAATCTCAACGCCTATTAACTCATTAATTATTGTCTGACCCCCTTGTTGCTGATCCTGCTTAATTCCCGCAACTGCAACGATTTAAATGGATCAAATTAAAAACTGCTTAAAAATAAACATCGAAACATCGAAAAAATAAAACTTGAATTCTGCCAAGTCTCCTTATACACCTGTTAAACTGAAGCGATATTGACAATCTCCCCAGCTGCCCCCTAGAGGCTCCGCAAGCGCCTCGTGTCGCTGTCTTACTCAGTCTGCCTGCCCATGTATGTTTTTATTTTATGGTCATCATTGTTTTATTACAGTCATTATTTTATTATCATTCATTGCTTTATAATTAATTACATACAAACAAATTTTTTTTTTTGCCTAGAGCCAGGGATCAACCCTGACTCCCATTTTCCCCTCTGCTCTGACCCACTAGACTCTATTCCCTTCCCAGAGCTCAGAACAGAAGCCAGGAGTCCAGACTCCCACTGGCTTCAAATTCCCTTCTTCTCCATTCCCTTGTTGAGCAGCCCCTCTCTAACCACTGGACATTGCTGCCTCCCTGCTATACCTTGAATGGAGCCGCTGAGAATGGTGTACAGCCCCTTTTAACCCAAATGATCCTCAAGTCCTTTAACAAATAGTACAATGTTACACATCAGCCAAATATCCTTTGCTAAGCTCTTTTTTGGGCAGGGACTTTATTCTCTCCGGAGCTGCTGTTTAAAGAAGATTATTCAGGCAAATATTAAAAGTCATCGCAACAAGAAAGAGTCACAAATTCCCATGCTCTAAGATCCTGCTCCGCAAGCCTCTGAGATTAATGGCCAGGGCTGTCCTTAGCCATACACAGCATATGCGGCTGCTTAGGGCACCTGAAAATTTGAGGCACCACTGGGAGGGAGAGGGTACAGGGGTCTCTGTGCATAACTGTGACTGGGGCCGGGCGGTTCGGTATCCTTTCCTGCCTCATCCCACCCCTCAGGGCTGTGAGCCCGGGCTGCCGCAGCATCTGCTAACTACGAAGCTCGGTGTGTGTCAGCAATGGGGGCGGGGGGGTTTCCTTCTGGGGGTCCACGGGCAGGGGTGGTGTCTGTCCCCAGTCAGGCATAGGGGCACCAGTTTAATAATACTATGTAGGGCCCCATAAATCCTAAGGACAGCTCTGTTAGTGGCCATCCCTGGCACAGAACTGGTATCTGTAGACTCTTCCTACAAAGATGGAAGGGGTTTTTCCATTGATGTCATTAATTCACCACTCTGAGAGGCAGTAGCTAGATTGACAGAAGAATTTTTCCTTCGACCTAGCTGTGTCTACACCAGGGTTAGGATGAGCTAACTACGGTGCTCAGGGCAAAAACATTTTCACATCCCTGAGCAATGTAGCTAGGTCAATCTAATTTTTAGTATATAAGAACATAACAACGCCCATATTGGGTGAGACCAATGGTCCATCTAGCCCAGTATTTTGTCTTCTATCAGTGGCCACTGCCAGGTGCTCCAGAGGGAATAAACAGAACAGGGCAATCATCAAGTGATCCATTCCCTGTTGTCCATTCTCAGCTTCTGGCAGTCAAAGGCTAGGGACACTCAAAGCATGGTTGGGGTTGCATCCCTGGCCATCTTGGCTAATAGTGATCGATGGACCTATCCTCCATGATAGACCAGGCCTTAATCTCATCGCTTCCCTGGTCTCTGTCTTCCTGGAAAGGACGCAGCTCTTTAATATCTATGCCCCCTTTCCCAAGATGCATTGCTGCCCACCATACAACTCCAGAGTCCCTATGGGTTTTCTGCTTTAGCAGGAGAGACGGGAGGGGAGGTTGGACCCAGAATATGAAGATTTCATGGCAATTGGGAGTGGGCGGAAGCTGAAGATGGACAGCTCAGAGATGGTGCTCATATGGGTAACCGTGATGGACAGCCTCTGTCAGGTCAATTACCAGCTGGAGGCGTGAAGGTTTCTAGCCTTGATGCATGTTAAGAATTGCGCAAGTCACTCGAATCAGCAAACACACTGGTTTTGATTTACACAAGAGAAAAGGGGGGGAAAGTTGTTCATTGGGATGTTTAACCTCCTCCCCCCACTCATTCACCCCATAGGGTAATGATTTGGCCTAATCACTTCTTCCCAAGACTAGGAGAATTTCTTGCAGCATAAAATGGAGGGGAGAACCCCAAATCTGCAGCCATTTCATATGAACATTCAACAGCTGAGAGAAAAGGGACAACATTTGAGAGGGTACGAGATCTCTGAGAATGAATGAGTAAAGGGGTCAAATCTGAGGAGAAAGTTGATCAGAGGGGGTTGACATCCTCTTTTTCTTCATCCACCATGTGGGACGAGAACTCAAGCCAGCTGGTTCCCTCCAAAAGCAGATGTTGCTGCAATTTAAAATGGGAGGGGGGGAAAAGACCCCAAAGTGAGAGAGTTTCTTTCCCTATATTCAGCAATTAAAGAGAAAAATGGCCAAATCCGGGAGGATTTTAGATCAATATTCCATAATTTAGCGGAAACGGTGCCTGACTTGAGGAGTCCCAAAATGGAGGGAAATTTCTATTGATATTCAATAAAGAGAAAATCTGAGGGGATTTTAGATCACTATCTGTTAATTAGAGAGAAAAGAGGCAAAATCTGAGGGGAAAGTTGATTCTAATGAGTTTAACACCTTCATTAACCCCATCCACAATTTGGAGCAATGATCGGCGCCAGCTGTTTCTCTCCCAATGCCAAAGTAGCTGTGGTTTAACCTGAGAAGGGGGAAGAAGCCCCTAAACTATCCATATCAGAGAATTAAATAGAAAAGGGGGAACATTGGTGGGGGTTTTTTAGATCAATATTCAATAAGAGAGAATCTGAGGTATTTTATATTGGGGGGGGGCAGGGGTGTGGTCCGTACAGGCTGGATCTGGTGCAGAGAGATGACTCTCAAATGCCCACATCACTCCATCTCCTCCATGCAGAGCCAGCTATGTTCATGGACGGAGCCAAGGAAGGACATAGTGAGGTGCCCAACATCATCCACCAGGCCTTGACATGCTCTTCTGCCTTCTGGGTCTCATGGTGAGTGACCTCTGGTTTCCCAGTCCCAGTCCCAGTCCCAGTGTGGACATGAACAGAGAGATTGAAATGCAGACCTCCTAGATGGGAAAGGCTCCATAGCCCATTGCCTGGCCCCCTGACCTGAGGCTGGATCGGAGCTGCTGCCCCATAGAGAACCAAGCCAGCCAGTCCCAACTCATTTCTCTGGCTCATGTCCTCTTACTCCAGAATAGCCTCCCCAGCAACCTCCTTAGAGTCCTGTGCACATCCTTGTTCCTCAGCGTGTAGATCAGCGAGTTCAGCATGAGGGCGATGATGCCATAGAAGAGGGAGACCATCTTGCCCAGGTCCTGGGAGTAGCTGGACGGAGGCTGTAGATACATGAAAATGGCCATGCCGTAGAAGAGCGACACCACAGCCAGGTGGGAGGCGGAGGTGTTGAAGGCCTTGAGCCTGCCCTGGGCCAAGCAAAATCCTCAGCACGACAGCAACGATGTAGCCGTAGGAGACCATGATGAGGTCCAGCGGCAACAGCAGGAAGATCACACTGAAAGCAAAAGCCTTGGCATCGTTGGCAGAGGTGTCGACACAGGCCAGCTTGAACAGGACCGGCAACTCGCAGAAGAAGTGGTCCACCCGATTCCGCCCACACCGGGGCAGCGACACGGTCAGGGTGGCCTGCAGCATGGAGTTGCCGAAGCCGCTCAACCAGACAGTGGCCGCCATTTGCAGCAGAGGCGGCGGCTCATGATGATTGTGTAGCGCAGCGGCTGGCAGATGGCGACGTAGATGGCCAGCAGGAGGCACTCGGTGCAGCCCAGAGAGAGGAAGACGTAGAGCTGGGCCACACAGCCAGCCCAGGAGATGGACTTGTGGGTGCTGCGGAAGTTCACCAGCATCTGAGGAATGGTGCTAGTGGTGTAGCAAAGGTCCAGGAAAGAGAGGTTGCTGAGGAAGAAATACATAGGGGTATGGAGAATGGGTTCCAGCCATAAGACCACAATGATGGCCAGGTTCCCCAGCAAGTTCAGGATGTACAAGACCAGAAAGACCATGAAAAGCAGCATCTCCAGGCGTGGTTGGTCAGAGACCCCCAAAAGGATGAACTCCCACTGGGAGCTCCCATTCCCTCTTTCCTCCTGCAGGGAGAAGGGACAAAGATAAGGATGAAAGGAGCCCCATTTACACATTCAAGGGTAGCCCCATTTGCTCTGAGTGAACCATGCCCACTTGTGACTTTGTCAAAGAAAATCTGGGCCAGTTGGGTGGCAGGTAGGATCCTTCTGCCAGGGAATGGCTTTGTCACAGAAAAGTGGTTCTGTGGCACTTAGTGACAAAGGAGGATCCATATATCAGGGAATTAAAGTGACCTAGAAAACTGGATCTGTGGCAGTTGGTGGGAGCAATAGGATGTGATAGATAAATGGATGCTTAGATTATAAGGTCTTTGGGACAGAGGCTGTTTTGTTTTGTTCCTTTTATTCCGTATTTGAATAGATCCTGGTTGCAACTGGGGCTCCTAACTATGATCCCAAATTTGCACTGCTAACTGCCCCTCTTATGGGTCAAAGAACTGGGCATGTTTAATCTAGAGGAGAGAAAGTTGAAGGGGGACCTGGTAACAGTCTTCAAATATGTGAAAATTTGTCGTAAAGAGGATGGTGATCAATTGTTGTAAAGAGGTTGTAAAGAGGATGGTGATGAATTGTTCTCCATGTCCATTAGGTCGGAAATGCATTTACCAGACAAGTCTGGGTAAATCAGTTTCTTAAACACAAAGGCGTCTAGCCAGGTGTCATCAAAGTTGATGGGCAATCACTTATCAAGTGGCTAGTCTTTGGCAAGGAAGGGGGGCAGGAACAACCCCATCTGCATTGAAGCAAACAACAGCATGGCATCTCCTTCACCATTAGACTCCTTGTCTCCGTACTTGCAGCAGGAATGAACTTTATCTAGGCAGAACCCTCAATAAAATGCATATCAAAGGGTGACTGGACTATAAAAGTGAGGGGTAGAAACACCCCAAGGTATCTCTCCCTATCCATCTCTCTCTCTTTCCCCTAAGAAGACAAAAGAAACAGCGTTTGGACTTTGGGAGCAGATCCTGGTCTGAGAATTGGCTCAGCAATGTTACTGGGAACATGTGGAAGGGATTTCACCTTGAGCCAAGTCTAGTTTGTTAATTTTAGTACTAGGAAGTGTTTTACCTTTACTTCTCCTGTAACCATTTCTGACTTGAATGTTTTATGCTTTTACTCACTTGAAACCTAACTCTTTGTAGTTAAATAAACATGTTTTATTCCATAATACAAACTGCATTGAAACTGAATTGTGTGGGTAACTCCATTTAAAGTAGCAAACTGTTGGATATTGATCTCCTTAGAGAGGCAACGGACCTACAATATCTGAACTGTCCAGGAGGGGACCGGGCAGTGCAGAACCCAGGTCTTGGGCGGGAATTTGGAACTGGGAGTTTGTTGCAGTCACCCTGCAAGTGGTAACCATGGCTGCAGGAAGCCAGAGGGTGGCTGGTGTTTGCGGACAGGCTGCTGGGGTCAGAGTTGCTGGACCATGGCTGTGGCTATACACGGACACTCAGGGTGTGACCCGCATGCTGGCAGGCTGCTTGTGAGCGACCCACATTGGAAGCTACAACAAGAAAACATTGTGAGGCAGCCAAGGTAGCAGGGCAGGGGTGACCCAACCTCTCATTAGTCTGGATTGCACCCCGGAATGCCATACTGTCCTGGGAGGTTTTTAAGAAGAGGTTGGGCAAATACTGGTCAAGTATGGTTAGGTAATCTTTTTCCTGCCTCAGTGTGGGGGTATGGCCCAGATGACCTCTGGAGGTACCCTCTAGACCTACATGTCTAGGAGTCTAGGATTCTACTGCCACTTTAACTTGAATCTATTATGTTTATGTACTTCTCTGTGCAACGGACAGGGGCCACAATCTAAACACTGAGGGTGAGAATAAAATAATCCCAATACCACTAATAATGGTGTAGACCCTGATACTACGAGCAGTTAGAGCTGGGGTTTACAAAGCAGCTTTAAGGAATGATGCACCCAAATCCCACTGATTTTCAGGGGGATTATAGGCTCATATAGGGCTAAATATGCAGATAGGCACCAAGTGGGATTTTCCAAAAAGATTTTCTAACTCCCATTGGTGCCAATAGGAGTTAGGCACCTAGCCCCCATCTGCATCTGAGGGCACCTAAATCCCTTTGTAAATGTGGCCCATGCTTCCTACTTGCCCTAATTTCCTTTACCCAAACCACTTACAGTGGGGTTGCCTGAGGGCTTAAGTTAAGCACGTGCATAGACCTTTGCAGGATCAGGGCCCCTCACGGGACAACAGGTTTACATGGCATTTTACAAACCCCGTCCTTCAGACACTCACCCAGGTGATTAACGACTCACCTGTGCAAAGTTATCCCTGCATGTTTGTGGGTTGGGGGCCCTGAATAAGATTTCAACCCTAACCAAATCTACCAATCAATGGCACTTGTCTGCTCTGCAGAACCACAGTATCTGAGCACCTAACAATCTCTAATGGGTTTATCCTCACATCACCCCTGGGAGGCAGGGAAGTTTTATCAGACCCATCGCACAGAGCTAACAAATCTAACCATCCCACATGCTCCCCAGCTCCTGGACCCTCCCCAGGAATAAGCATGAATGAGTGGTGGAGAAAAACCCGGACTCACCTCCATTCACCTCCGGCTCTGCTCTGCCCAGGTCCCTCCTGCCCAGGCAGCTCCAGGCGGCTCAGACAGAGCCAAGACAGAGTCTGGAGTCCCTGCTCCCCTGTGCTGAGCCCCCCAGTCCCTGGGAGGAGGCCGCCCCGAGCTGTGGAGCTGAATGTCAAAGGATGCTCGGGCGTCAGGGAGAGCAGCTAAGTTTGTCCCCTGCCATGGGGCAGCACCATCTGCATCTGGCTCTGGAAGCCCAGAGGCTGCAAGTGTTGCCCCCCCACACACACACACACTACTGGGGCCCTGGGGTGGGTCTCAAAAGGAGGGGAATGTGGCAAACTGGATGCTCAGAGCCAGTGTTGCATGGTCACAGGGTAGCTCCCCCCCGATCCCAGGAACCAAGTCCACTCGGTGTGTGAGTGAAGTACCAGTGGGCAGGCTGCCCCAGGCTGGGAGGGATATCCTGAGCCTCTCTCAGCTGGCAGGGTCTCCTAGAAGCCCGGAGACCACAGTGATGGAATGAAAGAAACCCCAGAGATGGGGAGGAGAGAGAGAGATGGATAGAGGGAGAGGAATGGAGAGAGAGTGTGGATGGACTGATGGATGCCAGACGAGCACGGACGGGAAAAGAGAGGGAGAGTCCAAGAGAGGAGAGGATGGATGAGAGAGAGAGGGAGCCAGAGGTGAATTGTTAGGACAGAACGAAAGGCAGAGAGAAGGATAGGTAAAAGGAGCAATACAGAGACAGATAGAAGAGCAGAGAGATCTGCAGAGAGATGGATGGAGGAGAGGTAGATGGATAGAAGGATAGAGAGGAAGAGAAAGACAGACAGACTGGCAGAAGGATAGCGAGTTGGGGAGAGACACCCAGAGAGCTGGATTGATCTGGAGAAGTACAGTGGATGGCTGGAAGGAGGTAGGATCCCCAGCCTGTGTCCCTGCTCCCTGACCTACCCCAGCCCTGGGGTCTCTCTCTGGGCTTGTGAGCACAGTCTCACACTATGCCCGAGCTGCCCCAGCTCCAAAGCACAGCTGAGAAGGGCCCTGTGTCTCTGTGATTGTGGGAGGCTCCTCCTTGTGCAGCTCACGATTGCTGTCGCTGACTACATAGGGCCATGGGTGGAGGAGAGGGAGCAGGCAGGGCCCTTATGGACGTTGGAGCCGGGAAGGGGGCAGGGGCTGTGACTCCCTGAAGCCTCCCAAAGGGCTGGGACTTGGCTGGTGAGGTTTGCGATGCCCCAGGGACTCCGTGCACCAAATTGGCCAGGAGACTCCTCCAGCAATGCCGTCTAGGGGAGAGTCACCTGGGGAGGAGTAACCCCAGCCCCTGAGCACTGCACCAGGATTGGGGCCACAACCCCCGCTCTAGTCACAGCCCCATCTATACCGAGGCCTCCCCTAGACCCCAGGTCTCATCTCCCAGCCCTCAGACCCATCACTGGCATTGTGACCCCAGCCCAAGCCCTGGGGTGCGCTGAGCCATGGAGCAGGGATTGTCCCTTCCCATGGAGTGAGTTGAGCTGAGACAGTTCTCAGAGCGAGTCAGCGCTGAGAGCAGGACGCTGGGGTTAGTGCACGGCAGCGACGTCTGGAAGTTACAGCTCCAACCCCCAGGACGCCTGGGTTCTCTTCCCACCTCTGGGAGGGGAGTGGGTTAGAGCAGGGAGCTGGGAGGCAGGACTCCTGGGTTCTCTTCGGCTATCGATTCCGAGCAATACTCGGTGACTTAATATCAGGCACAGAAATGGGTGGGTGGGGTCAAGGCACCCCCAGGCATCCAGAATTCCCTTTGCTAACATGTATGGGAACCTGGAGGACCATTTAGGGGTGTGCGAAAGCTACCAGCCCCCTGCCACCAAGTGGGAGAAGAATGTGTGTGGGGAGCCTGGGGAAAGTGAGAATAGGCTGAAACTCAGGTAAGGGCTGTTTGGGGTGGAGTCCAGGCAGGCCTGGATTAAAGATTTTGAGGGCTCTGTGCACTGCGGAATTTGGGGGTCCCCCCACCTTCTATAAACTAGACAGCAAAAGGCCCCCACCCCACACAGACCCCCGGATACCCCTCCTACCCCACACATATCCCAGCAGCCCTGATATACACCCAGCTCGCTGCAGCCCCCAACACCTCAGTCCCCCTGGGCGCAGTCTGCAAAATCCCAGCCCCCCACCCCTTCCCCCCAACACCCCCATTTCCCCCAACTCACCCCTCCTCCCAGCATTCCCCACTCACCCACAACCCTTCCCCCACACCTCCCTAACTCACCCCAAAACTCACCCTCACCACCTCATCCCCACCACCGGGCCCCTCCTGGCCACTCACTGGCACACCCCCTGGCTCAGCAGTCTGCTCCCATCCCAAATGAAGGCAGCTTCTCCCGACCCTGGCCACCCAACTCCACTCCGCTCCCTCCCACCACCCTGCCCTCACTCGCATGATCCCGCGCCAAACCCTCCATTCTGACAGAGGTGATGTGGGGTGGTTGGACGGGCCAAATCTGAGTGAGTGATGTTGCGACCTGGTGCATGGAGTTGCAGGGGGGCCCATGTAAGTGCACCTAGTTCACATTGGCTAGTCCAATAAGCATTTCCTTCTGCAAGGCAGCATGGTGTAGTGGTTTGCCCACTGGACTGGGCCCCTCGTTTCTATTCCTACTTCCAGCACTGACTTTGGGCAAGCCTCGTCTGCCCGCTGAGCCTCAGTTTCCCCATGTGTGCAAGGGAGAGCAGAATATTTGCATATTCCTTCATCAGGTGATCTCTGACAGGGAGTGGAGAGGAAATCTGATCTATTATTGTGGGGAGGGGTTTGTGAGCCTGTGAATTTGGGTGGAGGGAGTGGACCTACGAGGCTAGAAGGGCCAATGGCCTCATACATTGCAGAGGAATGGGCAACCGGGGATGGATCACTTGATGATTACCTGTTCTGTTCATTCCCTCTGGGGCACCTGGCATTGGCCACTGTCAGAAGACAGGACACTGGGCTAGACAGACCTTTGGTCTGACCCAGTATGGCCATTCTTATATTCTTAAGACTGCTCAATGACTATGGTAAGTTTCTGCCTAATTTGGCAACAGTATCGACATCTTTACATGAACCCTTACAAGCCAAAAAAAAAAAACCCAAAATGGAAATGGACTAAAGACTGAGTTTGCATCGAAGGACGGAAATTGCTGATCTCATCTGAAGTTCTTACGCACTTTGACGCCTCGCTACTGCTGTAATTGGCTTGCGATGCTTCACAGTAGAGGGTGGGTGCAGTTCTTTCCCGCCTCTTTTTCCAGGCAGCTGGGAGAAACCAATTGCCTTGGCTTGACAAACGCTCACCGCTCCTGAGAAGAACTACACACAAACAGAGCGAGGAGCTCCCGGTGTTATCTGCAGGATTCCGAAGTGCCATACCTGTCTATGCAGTAGATATTTTACTTTGCTGACTGTGACCGGATGGCTGGATAGGCCACACTGAGGATGCCACACTCAGGGCAGACTGCAAGAAATAGGGCAGACCCTTGCCAAAAAATGCTGGTTTATTCTATAATTAGCCAGTAACAAAAGAGCTTCTGTAGTACCACACTGGCTAACAAGAAGCCAGCTTAGTCCCCTTAAGAAATTTCAGCCCTTGGCTCCCATCTAGACAAACAGGTCTAATAGAGTGAGAGGTTACTGAAAACCTGATTTACCGTATGGGAAGCTCACCAATCCCAAAGGCCCAGACACTTATCCCCAGGTCAATATGAGTCTCAGATCTTACCCAAATACCATGCTGCCAGCTAATCCTTAATAAGAGGATGCAGATCAAATAAGCTGAAGTATATTTTGTGGCTTAGGAAGGGCACGTGCCAATGGCAGGGAAATCTGTCTGTCTGCCTGCAGGTCTGTCACAGGGTGACTGGCCCCAGCAATGAAGCAGACCCTGCTCCCCTGGGCCGGTGCTCTCAGTTTGGCCAATTAAGAGTTCAGGGCAGCTCATGAGGGGTGGAGAGGATCACGGAGGATATGAGAGGAGAGAGACCCAGTGAGATAGAGACTTAAAGGCTAAAGGGAGGAGATCAGCCAGAGGGGTTTGCCGGCTGACCTCCCCAAGGGCTGGATACAGCGGGTGGCAGGTGAGCAGCAGAGGAGATCCCCCACTGACATCTCCAGGGCCTGAGAGCTGGAACCCAGGGAACAGAGCGAGGACCAAGGGCGTGAAATGCCCAGAAGAGAGGCTGTGGAAAAGTAGGGGTGATATAGATGGTTGGGGTAGTTTGTACAGACTATTTACATTATGATTTGTAATAAATGGTGTGACACCCTGGCACCCCCATATTCACCACTGTCATGTAATTAGGATGTGCTTTGTACAAAGGATGCCTTGTGAGGTGTCATTATAAAAGTTCTGATCTGCTAGACAGTAATATCTCGTTGGATGATGTGTGCTGTCGTTGCGTGTGAAGTGATGAAGTTTGGCGATGTGTGTGTTACTGAAACCTGACGTGAGGTTGAGAACACCCACAAGAAGCCTTTCAGGTACAACAGTCAAAAGGCCAAACAATGTGAATGGCTTATTGAGGAAACGCACACAAGCACGAGGATGACCCCAGGAACTGTGGACAATAGAAACCTCTCCAAGCTAGCACTACACAATGGGAACTGTTTGTCCCAGGTCACAGCAAAAGAGCTTTCCAGCAAGTGGGAAGAAGAAATAAAAGGGGGAAATGACATCATGAGGGGACCTCACTCCCCCTACAACACCACGCCTGGAAACAGCTGAGGAACAAAGACTGGACTGTGGGAAGTGATGGTCTCAGGCTAAAGGGATTTCTAGCCTGTGTATGAAAACCTGGGAAACCCAAGCTGCAAAGCCAAGGCAGCTTGTGCCTTAAGAATGTGCCAGTCTTTTTATCACTCAGGAAGAGAATTTGCTAATTAATATCCTACCTATCTAGTGTGTTAAGCTCAGTTTGCGGTTTTGTTTATTTACTAGGTAATCTGCTTTGATCTGTTTACGATCACTTAGAATCACTTAAAATCTATCTTTTGTAATTAATAAACTTATTTTATGTTTTAATCCAAACCAGTGTGTGTTTGACTAAGGTGTCTGGGGAAAATCTTGGCCTGGTTACCACAAGTGTGTATGGACCTCTTCACATTGAGAGAGAAGCAGACCAGGTATTAAACCCATGTACTGGCCAGATTTGACCAGGGCAGGATGATACTGTTAGAGAGTCTGCATATAATTGCAGCTGGGTGTGTCCCCACCCATGTGAATGCTGGTGAAAGTGCAAGCTTGGAGGGTTTTGAAACTTGTCACAGCAGCACAGTCTGAGAGGGAGCCCAGGCTGGTGGGTCAGAGGGCTCAGTGGTACCCCATTTCCAGGTGGCACCCTGGGAGTCCGATCACAGATGGGTCCCGAGGAGGGGTATGATTTCATCAACAGAGCCTGGTATAGAGTCCGTAGGTTACCTGAGAAGAGAAACTGAGGTAAGAGTGCTTGTCACGCTGGGACCTGCTGCCAGATAGTGCTTTGGGTGGAGTCCCTTTATCTCTCTATCTATCACACCCGTCGGTGTGATACCAAGCACTGTATGTATCTGATATCCTCATTCAGTCCCTTCTCTTCACAATGCCACATTTAAAACTTTTATTTTGCATCCATACAAATAAATTATCCCATCCACACATATAAAATTTGGAAGGGAGGAGAGAGGGAGAAGAGAAATCTAAAGAGAGACAGACCATGGTTAGAAAGACAAAGTCAGTGATGGTTGTCAGATGGCTGCACAACTCAACTGTTCTTTGAAACTGTTCTTGTTTTTAGCAAGAAAAAGAAAGAAAGAAACAGTCATAATAACAAAAGGAGTACTTGTGGCACCTTAGAGACTAACCAATTTATTTGAGCATGAGCTTTCGTGAGCTACAGCTCACTTCATCGGATGCATACTGTGGAAACTGCAGAAGACATTATATACACAGAGACCATGAAACAATACCTCCTCCCACCCCACTCTCCCGCGGGCAACAGCTTATCTAAAGTGATCATCAAGTTGGGCCATTTCCAGCACAAATCCAGGTTTTCTCACCCTCCGCCCCCCCCACACACACAAACTCACTCTCCTGCTGCTAATAGCCCATCCAAAGTGACCACTCTCTTCACAATGTGTATGATAATCAAGGTGGGCCATTTCCTGCACAAATCCAGCTTCTCTCACCCCCTCACCCCCCTCCAAAAACCACACACACAAACTCACTCTCCTGCTGGTAATAGCCTATCCAAAGTGACCACTCTCCTTACAACGTGCATGAAAATCAAGGTGGGCCATTTCCAGCACAAATACAGGTTTTCTCTCCCCCCCCCCTTTCCAAAAAACACACACACACAAACTCACTCTCCTGCTGGTAATAGCTAGTAATAGTGACCACTTTGGATAACCTGGGAACCACCGGCTCGGCTGGCAGGGGGCTGCGGGTCGGGAGTGAGGGGCACCGGGAGAGCGGGGGGGGGAGGGGCTGGGCTGGCAGGGGGCTGCGGGTCGGGAGTGAGGGGCACCGGGAGAGCGGGGGGGGGGGCTGGGCTGGCAGGGGGCTGCGGGTCGGGAGTGAGGGGCACCGGGAGAGCGGGGGGGGGAGGGGCTGGGCTGGCAGGGGGCTGCGGGTCGGGAGTGAGGGGCACGGGGGGGGGAGGGCAGGGGCTGGACTGGTGACACTCTGCCTCCCGCTTCCGCTCTACTCCTCTGGAGGACTAGAAGACGCTCTATCCCCCGCCGGGCCGCAGTTGTCTGCTCCGAACGCTCGCACACGTGGGGGGCCGGAGTGGAGGAGAAGCCGCGCAGCTGTGGGGTGAGGGGGGCACAAGGAGACTTGATTAAGGGACAGGGATCAGCCCTTTTTAAGGAGGCACCGTGGGTGGGAATAATCAGGGGTGGATGATTTATTGAGGAGTCCCCTGGAGGGCTGAGGGGGCACGGATGGGGGGGCGGGGGCAGGGTTGGGGTGAGAGGGGGCTGGGTGGGAGGAGGGTTGCGGGTGTGGTTATGGGAGGCACTGGGGCACCGGGGGGGGTAGGAGTTATGGGTACTGGGGGTTGTAAATTGATGGAAGTAAAGATGCCCCCCACCCGTCCCGGTGCCGGAGGGGCTTGGGGGCCTGGCTGAGACCTGTGGTAGCTCAGAGCAGCGCTGGTCAGGGTGCCGCTGGCCACCCAGCTAATCCGATGGCTTTTCTCGCAGGCAACCATGGAGCTGGGCACCTCCTGCTTCCAGTCGGACCTGGACTTCTGCCCGGAGTGTGGGACCATCCTGCCCCTGCCAGGCGTCCAGGACAAGGTGACGTGCGTGCGCTGCTCCTTCTCCATTGACGTACGAGGTGAGGGTGGCAGCATCGCACCCCACACACATACTGGCATGTATCTAGGGGGGCTGAATTCCCCTCTGTCCACTAGTGAAATCCCTCGGGGAAAGGACGGGGGGGCCAGTGGGTTAGAGCAGGGCAGGCTGGAAGTCAGGACTCCTGGGTTCTGTCCCCAGCTCTGGGAGGGGAGTGGGGTCCAGTGCTGGCCCTCTGAGAGACAAGTCTCTGAAGTGCATTAGTTCCTCTGTCTGACGCTCACATCCCTCAATAACGCTCTTCCTCTCCCTGCACAGATTTCGAAGGGAAGGTGGTCCAGTCGTGTGTCGAGTTCAACCGGCTGGGCTCTGTGGCTCTGATGATCATGGACGACGGGCAGGAGGTCAAGGGACCCATGGTGAGTGGGGATTTCTGTGGGTGGGCGGGAAGGAAAACACACGTCAAGAGTCTCCTAACATCCTGCAGCAGGAAGTCCCACCGGTACATTATCACCTGACCTTGACTTATTTCCCTTTTATCCCAGTGGAGGAGTTTTTTGCGGGAGTGGGAGGGAATCTTCATTCCATGGATTTGACTCTGCCTTGGTGATCCTTTCAGATCGACAGGAAGTGCCCCCAGTGTGGTCACGAGGGCATGGTCTATCACACCCGGCAGATGAGATCAGCGGACGAAGGACAGACCGTCTTCTACACCTGTGGCCAGTGCAAGTAAGGCGCCGTCCCTTCCCTACTGCCCTCGTGAGAGGGGAAAGACAGGAAAGTTACTGCCTACAGGGGAAGAGACCCGTCCCCAGGTGACCTAGATCTCAGCTGTATTTCCTCATCAGCTAAACCGATCCAGGTTGTTCCCTTAAAATGAGACCTCACGGTTAGCCCAACCCCCCCAAAAAACCAAAGGGAACACCCAGAAAAATAATAGTCAGCTGTGGTTTCTTGTTGTACAAGGTGTACACAATGTGCTCCCAAGCATTTCAGCTAGTCATATTTATAGGATGATTTTATACGTTACAAAACTCTTCACTAAAATCCAACCCACCCGTTTGTCCCAGTTCCTTTTGTTCTGTACCTTTCCTTATCTTTGTTGTGGATACTGGCATTCCAGGTACTGGTCCGTGAAGGGGCCTCCCTGGCTTGCACACAAGGCGTGTATCTTGCGTTTAGCATCAGCAGATTGGAAAATCTAGGTGGCGTTACTGCAGGATATTGTGGGATGTAGCTTAGATGTTTCCCAGAGTGCTGTTCACTCATGCTAAGCCAGGCCTTGGTATAATGTGGTGCACGCTCACCTAACATCTGTGCGTTGGCTGACGTCGGACTGGGTGCGTACGGGGCAACCGAGATTTACTGATTAAAAACCAAAGTGGCCTAAGAACTTGGACGGAGGCTTCTTGTGTGGTCTGGATTTCTTCACGAAGTGCAGAGGGAAATGCAAGAACTCCCCCACACAGCCCTGCCTAGCTGAATCCCACCTCTGTGCAGGGTTCTTCGCCCTGTCCTGGCTAAGGCTTCCCTCTGGCAGACACGCCCTTCACGCTCCAACCTTCCTAGCTGGCTGCTGCTCCCTGCAGCCTTTCCACCCCTGGGAGCTTGGGGGAGTCTTTGGACTTGTCTACACTTGAAACGCCTACGCTGCGGGAGGGGTTCTCCCATTGGCGCGGGGAATCCACCTCCCGGAGAGGCGGTAGCTAGTTGAAGGGAAGAATTCGTCCATCAGTGAAGCGCTGTCTACGCTGGGACTTAGGTCGGCTTAACCATGCTGCTCAGGGGGGATATTTTTCACACCTCTGGGTGACGTAGCTGAGTAGATCTAATTTTCCAGTGTGGGGCAGTTCGTGCATTCCTGCTGCCCACCTTTGAGTCTCTCCTGGCTTCCTTCCTGCAGTGGCCCTTCTTAGCCACATGCCCTGCCTGTAGTGTGACGTAACTCATCAACCTAAGTGGAGAAAAGGAATAAAGTGGGTCGGGATGGGGCTGGCATCCTCTATCTCCTCTTAAATGGAACCCCCGGTCACGCCCAAAGAGCAGCTTATGGGGGATCTCCATCCCCAGAGGGATTAGGGATACTGGAGGGGAGGAAAGCTTTCCCACAGCAGGTGTGTGGTCTCCCTGTGACTTTAGCAGCATCCTGCAGGAGGCAGTTCCACAGATCAAAAAAGAAATAAAAAAGTAAAAGCTTCTGCAAAGGATTGACGCTTGGCTTTTGTTGTGCACAGGTTCCAGGAGAAGGAAGACTCATGAATGGAGCAGCACGGGGGCAGGGGGCCATGGACAAGAGAAGACTAGGTGTAACACCCACCCCTCTTTTACCCAGAACAACTTGCCTCACCTCCTAACAAGATCCTTTTCTTGGCTCAGGCCCGGGTCGACCTATGGGCCGACAGCCACCACCACCCAGCGTTCACTGCCACTGGTGTCTGCAGCACAATGAAGCAAAGGAGGGGCCTGAACACAACCCCAGCCCTGCGGAGGTGACTCCCAAGGGTGTAACCATTGGGGATACCCCATCCCCCGTCCACACCCCCTAGGGGAACCCCAAGTCATGTGCCCCAGGGGATGTAGATCCATTTGTGGAGAACTCAAGACTATTTAAGACTGCTCTGGCAGTTCCGGATGCCGGACCCCAGCTGCTGCGTTCTCCGGGGAGAGCCTGTTGGTGTATTGTGCTTTGGGGGGGACGACAAGGGGGGTTTTCTCCCCTCTTTCAGGATCATGGGCTCTGGAGGACAGACCAGCTGGGGAGTCCTGGGTGCATATTTCCAGCCAAGGCAACAACCCCCTCCTCCTAGGAGAAGTAAATAAAACCCTATTTTGTACATGAACCATGCGTGTGTCACTCTCCTCCTGGGTCTAGAATCACAGATATAGGGGCCCCGTTGTGCCGGGCGCTGCCCAGACACACAGGGAGAGACAGTCCCTGCCCCAGCTGAGATCAGGGCCCCGTTGTGCCAGGCGCTGCCCAGACACACGGGGAGAGACAGTCCCTGCCCCAGCTGAGATCAGGGCCCCGTTGTGCCGGGTGCTGCACAGACACACAGGGAGAGACAGTCCCTGCCCCAAATAGCAGCCAAAGGGGGGGGGGGGGGGGAGGCGGCACAGAAAAGTAAAAGGACTTGCCTAAGGTCCCACATAGAGTCAGGGGCAGAGGCGTGAATTGAACCCAGGTGTCCTGAGTTCCCTGTTAAAACATTGACTGCACCTTCCTGCTTCCCCCAATGCCACCCCCTGTCCCTGGTGCTGAGGCTGGCAGAGCCTGGCCCTTCAGGACTGGCCCCCCACTCAGTCCTTCCTCCCGCCACCCCGTCCGTTCAGGACTGTCTAGAAAGGGCTGGAGACGGTGGGCAACAGCTGCCTCTCCCGCCCATATGCTGGCTGGGGGCACCCGTTCCCTCCACGCTGCTCCACATCAGAGATCCTCAGGGATTCCCCCCCAGCCCTCCCCCATTCACACTCCCTCACATGGCTCCCCACTTTCCTCTCCACACCCCTTGCCCCCACTTTTCCCCTCAGCCCCCCATGGCCTTCCCCTCCTGTAACCCCTCTTCACTTAACTCCCCCCCACAGCTCCCCATTTTCCATCTCCCTGTTCCCACTGAAACTCCCCATCCCCCCAAATATCCCCTTCCCCCTCCTCAGCCCCCCCTTTTGTCCCACACAGGCCTTGTTCCACCTCACAGCTGCCAAGTGCACCCCTCTCCTCCATCTCTCCTCCTTCTGCCCCTTCCCCAGCCTTTCCCCACATGATCACACCTCTCAGCCCATGGTCTTCCACTGCATCGGACCCCACTTTTTCCCTCCCCGTGACCGCCCCAGAGCCTCCCTTCCCCACATAGTCCTACTTAGCCACGCCCCCTGTATCTCCCCCTCTGAGCCTGCCCACTTCTCCCTTTTGCTCCCGCAAGACCCCCAACTGTATGCCCCTCCCCTTATGCCCACCACTCAGTCCTCCCCTCAGAATCCCGCTCTCTCTATGATCCATCTGTGTTCCCCCTACTGTATCTCCCATACTGCCCCCTCATGAATTCCTCCTTTCCCTGTGGCTGCCCCACTGAGCCCCCCCCATGGCCTCTCAAGCCCTGCCCCCAGCTGTATTTACACTTCCCCCATGCCCCTCAGTCACTGTCCTCTCACAACTCCTATAGAGCCCCACCCTTTTCGCTCTCTCCACTGTCCCTCTTTCCCCCCTAGCTTCCCCCATGGCTGCCCCACTCAGTTCCTCCCCCCCCAGCTGTATCCCCTTGCCCCCCCCTCAAGCTTGGTGCCCCCTCACTAAGCCCCCCTTTCCCCAAGTGCCCCCCCACAGAGGCCTGGCCCCATTGAGTCCCTCTTCCCTTTTTGATCCGCCATGGCCTCCCCACTCAGTA
This sequence comes from Natator depressus, assembly GCF_965152275.1. Classification (NCBI taxonomy): domain Eukaryota; kingdom Metazoa; phylum Chordata; order Testudines; family Cheloniidae; genus Natator; species Natator depressus. Next base: position 42,686,075 of record NC_134247.1, read on the forward strand.
CCTGCCCCCCAACTGCATCCCCCTTCCTCCCGTGCCCATCTCAGTCTTTTCCCCCCCACTGAGCCCCCCCCTTTCCACATGTCCCCCCCACTCAGCCCTGGTCCCTCCATTGGGCCCACAGTCTCACTGACCCCCCCCCCCCGGTATCCCTCTTCCCCCCCCTCATGTGCTCCCAATGGTTCCACTGAGCCCCCCACTTCCCCTATGCCACCCACATGTGCCCCTATAGTGCCACTGACCCCCACAGTGTGTTTCCCTTCCCCTACACCGCACAGACCCACTGAGCCCCCTACTGCATTCCCCTGTGCCCCCAAGTGTCCCCCATAGTCCCACTGAGCCCCCCCACTGCATCCCCCTTCCCCTGTGCCCCCACGTGTCCCCCATAATCCCACAGAGCCCCCCACTGCATCCCCTTTCCCCTGTACCCCGCACATGTGCCCCCCATAGTCCCACTGACACCCCCCCTTGCTGACCCATCACGTGACAGCTCAGGCTGCCACCCCGGGGGGCCTCCCACCAGCCCCTCCCTGCCTTGGACATGACTCAGGCTAGAATTCTCTCCCGCCCCCTTTTTCTGGCCGCGCATGCGCGCCGCGCCCCCGTACGGCGGAAGCGCGGCGCGGAGAATTCCCTTCCAGAGGCGGAGGAGCGGGGGCGGGGGACAGTGTTCCGGGAACTCGCACCCGGAAGCGGGAAGTCGCGGGCCGCTGGCCGGAAGTGGCGCGCGGCTGGGGGTGGGAGCCCGGCGGTCGCTCGCCGCGGGCTGCTGGGAGAGCCGGGGCAGCCGCAGCAGCAGCCGGCGGGAGCGAGGCAGGGGCGGTGCGTGGCGCAGACTCTTCCCCCCGGCAACCGGGGCCGCGGCGGGCGGGGGCCGGGCAGCGCCATGGCGGAGGCGACGGCGACGGCGACAGCGGCGGCCGGTGGGGGGGCCCCCAGCACCACCGTCACCGAGACCGTGACCGTCGAGCCGGTGAGCGGGGCCGGGATCGGGGCCCGGGGGGCGGGGGTCAATATAAAATCCCCGGATTTGGGGGGGGGGCTACAATAATTGGGGGCGGGCAGTTAATGAAAGATCCCAGGATTGGGGGGTCGGGGGGGCTGGTTAATGAAAGATCCCAGGATTTTGGGATGGGGGGGTTGGTTAATGTAAGATCCCAGGATTGGGGGGGCAGGGGGGGCTGGTTAATGAAAGATCCCAGGATTTTGGGATGGGGGGGCTGGTTAATGTAAGATCCCAGGATTGGGGAGGCGGGGGGGCTGGTTAATGAAAGATCCCAGGTTTTGGGGTTGCAAATTTCGCAGAAGTTAATATAAAATCCCACGGGTTTGGGGCAGGTTTATAAAAAAAAAAAAATTGGGGTGGGGATGTAAAATCCCAGGGATTGGGGTGTTTGTATATATTTGGGGAGGTTAATATAAAACCCCAGAGATTTGGTGGGGGGCAATATAAAATACTGGGGTTTGGAAGGGTTTATAACATGGGGGGAGGGTAAATATAAAACCTCAGGGATTTGAGGCTTTTGTAAATTTGGGTTTTTTAAAAATGTAAAATCCCCGGATTTGGGGTTTGTTTGGGTTTTTTTTTTTTTTTTTGGTAATTTTAGGGTTATGAAATCTCAGGGATTTGGGGGGTTATAAATTTTGGGGAGGATTTAATAAATAAATCCCAAGTATTTGGGGGTTTTATAAATATTTTTGGAAAGCTTAACATAAAAAACTGAAGGTTTTGTAAAGGGGGGGAATAACACAAAAAACACAGGAATTTTTTTTTTTTAAATAATAATAAAGTAAAATCCTGAAGGCTTGAAAAGTGGGGGTTGCCTGTCCATTTGTTTTAATTTTGGGGAGTGGGGTGATTGTAAAATCACAGCAATTTGAGAGATGAAACATTTGTGGGGCTAATAGAAAATCATGGGGATTTAGAGGTTCTATAAATTTGGGGGGGTTAACACACAATCACCGGGCTGTGTGCGTTTTATTTACATTTGGGGGTGCTTAGTATAAAATCATGGGGATGAGTGGCTTTTTTTTTTTTTTTTTTTAGTTTTGGGGATTTCATATAAAATCACATGGATATGGGGGTTTATTTTGGAGGTTAAAATCATGGGAAATTGGGTGTTTTAATTTGAGGGTTTTTTAAAAGATAGAATCAGAGGGATGTGGGGTTTTTTATATTTTATTTTGGGGGGTTAAATATTAAATCACAAGAACGTGGGGAGACTTAATATAAAATCATGGGGATTTGGGCTTGGAGACTTTGCAAGTCTGTGGGATCACGGGGTGGGGAGACCGTGGAGGGAAAATGAGGATTTGAGGGGAAACCACGCATTTTCGTGTGGCTTGGATTTTCACCATTAAAATCAAATCTGGTTTTGATTAAGCAGCCCCCCGGTTCTCTCTTTTAGATGCCAGGTGTTAACTAGCAGTGGGGAGCGTTAGTTAAAAAATTCATTCAGAGGCTCCCAAACTGGCCCCCTGTCCCCACCCGCATGTGCCCCCGCTGGGCGCTTCCGTGAGCTCTGTACCCATCGTGGGCGCCACGGTATTGGTTGTCACAGCGACCATGATGCCAGGGAAGCCACGGTAACTGCAGGGTGTGGGAGTCACAGCAACGGTTGCTGTGAAAGGGGGGTTGGCGGTTGCCACGGCAACCATCCCAGCAACAAGAGGGCGTGGTACCCAGGGTGACACGGCCATCGTTACGGCGACTGCAGAAAGTGGGAGTGGGGCAACCATCCTAGTAGGAATGGGGCGTGGTACCCATGGTGACGCTCGTGGTGGCCGTCACAGCGATGACTGTCTGTTGTAGCTATGGCAGCAGCAGCGGGGTGTGGCACTTGTGGTGCCCATCAGACAGCACAGGGCGAGGGACACAGGGAACATGTCTGTCCTGGCAGCCACGGAACATGGTAACCCTGGTGACCGCCACAGCTGGAACAGGGCACGGTAGCCACGGAAACAGCAGGGCGTGGGAGCCACGGTGCCCCCAAGGCGGCGGTGGAAGGGACACGCTGTGGAGCCGGGCAGCAGCCGGAGGCATTGTGAGAGGGTTTGCCTGACTGTCATAGAAGAGCGCCCCCTACTGTGCCCCTGTCCCGCTCCCTGCAGCACAGCGCCCCCTAGTGCCGCACTGGGGCCAGCTCCGCCTGCCAGGGGAGAGCGCCCCCTTACTGAGCTCCCCACCCCGTTCCCTGAAGCATAGCGCCCCCGGCTGTCCCAGGTCTCGCCGTACTAATCCAGCCAAGCCATCTGAGGTCTTTCTCCATGGGTCATCTGTGACCGGCCGTGGTCTGATCCCCCACTCTCGCTCCACCCCCCCCACCCCACGGCCCGCAGGAGAACCGCAGCCTGACCATCAAGCTGAGGAAGCGAAAACCAGATAAGAAGGTGGAATGGTCGAGCGACACTGTGGATAACGAGCACTTGGGCCGTAGGTCGTCCAAATGTGAGTAGTCGGCTCTCCCCTTCCGAGACTCCCCCCCGCCCCCCATCCAGGTACAGAGCCGTTCGCCACATCATTCAGAATGGGGAGCGTAGTGGGGGCTAGTGGTTAGAGCGGGGGAGGCTGGGAGTCAGGACTCCTCGGTTCTCCATCCCTCCGCTTCCTGATTCCACATGCTCAACGCCAAACTCTTCGCCTCAGCATTGCTGATGGATCCCACTCTCTGAGCCAGCCAGTCCCCGGCCCTGGGCCTGGATCGGAGCCCGCGTCCCCCAGAGGGGAAAGGCCCCATGCCCTCTCCTCACCCCCCTCCTGAGCCAGCCAGTCCCCACCCTGGGGCCCGATGGGAAGAGAAAGGCCCCATTCCGACTGATCCTCTCGAATCCCCCAAAGGCCAGAATTACACCGTCAGTGGCTCCTGCTAACGGGGTGACGACGTCCCCTCCCCGAGGAATGGAGCCCGCAACTTGCTGGGCTCAGCTGTTTTGCAGAGGGACATGGCCACCTGGGACTTAACGGGGGGGGGGGGGTGGCGCGGCTCAGGCGCGGGAGAGGTCAGTAAAGGACCCCCAGGTCTCCCGGCCTCCGCTCTGAGAGCCCCAGGCAAATGGTGGAGACACTGACAGCCTGGGCTGGCCCCCACCCCGCCCCCCAGGCCAGGCCACGGGGCTGGGTGCAGGCTGACAGCTGGGGGGCTTCTGACTCCCTCTGTCTCTCTCCACCTCCCCCCCTCCTGCCCCGGTATCACGCCCCTCGCTCTCCCCTCCCCCACCCCCTTGTTCCTCCCCTGTGTCCCCCCACATCCCCCTCTAACCTCCCCTCTCCCCATGGCCCTCCCCTTCTAATCCCCGTGCCCCCCCACATCCCCTTCTAACCCCCCCCCCGTGGCCCTCCTCACATCCCCTTCTAACCTCCCCTCCCCCCATCGCACCCACCCCCATGTAACCTCCCTGCCCCGCCCAGGCTGCTGCATCTACGAGAAGCCGCGGGCCTTCGGCGAGAGCTCCACAGAGAGCGAGGACGAGGAGGACGAGGGCTGCGGCAACGCCCACTGCATCCGGGGCCACAGGAAGGGGGAGCACGGGGGTCGGGGGGGCGGCAGCTCCGGGGGGGGCAAGGGCAGCCCCCGCAAGGCCGAGGCGCCGGGCCAGGACCACGCTGCAGCCATGCAGCACTGAGCCCCTCCACCCCGCCGGACTGACCGGGGGACGCGGGCCTGTCCGTCTGTCCGTGAGCCTGCTGGCCTGCGAGCTGCTGTCGTCGGCCGTCCCGCCCAGTGCCCCGGCGTGGAATGTACCGAGCCACGGGCCGGCTGCGTCTCTGTGCTTCTCCATTAAACGTCTGTGTCGGTGACCACGAGCGGCCGCGGCCTGCTGCTTTCTGCTGGGGGGGGCGGGCGCAGCTCTGCCGGTGCCCCCTGCTCCTGATGCGCTCCCCCCCCCCAGCTCTGCCGGTGCCCATCACTCCTGACCCACAGCCCCCAGCCAGCCCAGCCCTGGGCTCCACTCCCCCCGAGCTCTGCCGGTGCCCCTCACTCCTGACCCACAGCCCCCTGTCAGCCCTGCCCTTCCCTCCCCCAGCTCTGCTGGTGCCCCTCACTCCCGACCCACAGCCTCTCCCCTCCTTCCCCCAGCCCTGCCGGCGCCCCTCCCACCCGACCCACAGTCCTGCCCCTCCCTCCCCCAGCCCTGCTGTTGCCCCTCATTCCTGACCCACAGCCTCACCCCTCCCTCCCACAGCCCTGCCCGCGCCCCTCACTCCTGACCTGCAGCCCCCTGTCAGCCCCGCCCCTCCCTCCCCCAGCCCTGCCGGTGCCCCTCCCTCCCGACCCACAGCCCCGCCCCTCCCTCCCCCAGCCCCGCCAGTGCCCCACGCTCCCGACCCGCAGCTCCCTGCTAGCCCAGCCCTCAGTTTCTCTTCCCTCCCCACAGCTCTGCCAGTGCCCCTCAATCCTCACCTACTGCTATTCTCCCCCCCCCTCCATCACAGACACAGCTCTGCCAAGGCCCTGAAATAGAAGCTTTAATCACCCTTATTTTCCCTTTCATAGCTGCAAATGGTGTTGATCATAAAACGTTTACAGTGTCCTGGTAAGAGGACAAACAATCTTTGGCTGTGGCCTTGTTTCCTTCCATGCTTCTTCCTGATGTATAAAGGAGGCTTGTCGGATTTTACCTGGAAAAGGTGTTTTTTTTTCCTGCTTGATTTTTTTAACACTAGAAATCTAGGTGTCGTCTGTCCTGGAAGTCTCTCTAGGTGACTAAAGAACTGGGGTGTTTACAGCAATGCAGATTCCCCGGAAGACAAACGTGCTACATTGATTTGTGTTCAAGTGAATGCTCTTTCTTCACATTTATCTCAAACACCCCCTAAACAGCTGAGAGAAAAACGGTCATCGTGAAAGAGTCCCTGTTTCTGAATCCCCTTCCCTTATGACCTCTCCTGAGCTGCCTCCTGGTTCCTTCGAGGTAACCTCCAGCAAAACCAGGAAGACAAGATGTGGACATCCTGTTATTTTCTAAATTAATAAGAAAAATTATCACCTGTCCCCCGCCAAATAAACCCCTCACCTCGAAAGCTTTCTGTGTACCTCATAATGGGCATGAACTTGACGCTTGAGTTCCACATACCCACGCTCTGTGGTTTACCTTCAATAAATATCCGTCCCAGTGAAACAGTCCTGCAGCAATGAGTTACGCAGTTCCACTGTGTGTCATATGTGGTGGTATTTCCTTTCCTTAGATGCTGCTGTCACGTGTGCAGTGACTCTGGGTGTAATCTCCCAGAGCCGGGAGTGAGGTCTTGTGGTTAGAGCAGAGAGGTTGGGATCTAGCACTCCTGGGTTCTTTACCCAGTTCTGGGAGGGGAGTGGGTCTCAGAGTAAGAGCAGCATGTTTTCATTTAGCCCTTTTTGTGCTTGTAAATGCCTCACTTAACCCTCCCCTCTCTGCATCTCTTCTTTCCCGGATCAGCTGGTGTTGGGGCTGCCTCTACCTGAACTTTCTGCTGGCTCTGACAGTTAGACACTGTGTCCCCCAAAGGTGGAATGTCACTGCTGATATGCCTCTATTCTCAATCCAAAGGCCTCCAGCAGATCATACATCTGCAGTGGAAATGCAGCCACCTCTGGAGTGGAGCACAGCCGCGCTGTAGCAGCAATGCTGTGCAGGGGTTGCTGGCCAATGTGGAAATGCAGCCCACTCTGGGGTGGGGGATGGCAGCTGGGTGACAGCCAGGCAGCAGTACACAAGAGGAACTGATCACCCTGCCCTGAAAGGCAGCTGGCTCACGCTGCCTCTTTGCAACAGCGAGGAGAGGCAGATGCCATGGCCCAAGCTGATAGTGGGCCGAGGCCCTGATGTGGGACTTTTGTCACAGGCGCTAAGGGCCGTGGTTTTGCTTCATTAAATAACTACAGCCTGAAGCAGAACAGCGCCCCCTCCAGGCAGAGTGGGGGGTTGTGGGCAGTGTTGAACAGGAGTGTTTGGTCAGCTCTTTCTTCAGTGGCTGGGTGGGGGGGGGCTGGGAGGCAGGACTCCTGCGTTCTATCCTCAGCTCCAGGGAGGGAGTGGGGTCTAGTAGATTAGAGCAGAGCGGGCTGGGTGTTAGGACTCCTGGGTTCTCTTTCATACCAGAGTCTGCTGCTGAAATCTCAGCCGGCACACAGGGATGGCCGCACCCAACCCACTGGCGATCCCAGAAAGACCAGGGCAGCGCGGGCCTGGGTGCCCCCACTCCGTCCCTTTGGCAGTCCCCTCTGTGTGGCTGGTGGGCAGCTGAATGAGGGCTGCCGGGCCCCACCTGGGGACGCCGTGCTCCCAGGATCTGACTCCTTGCTTGGGAAGTGGAAAGGCGCAAAGAGGAAGACACTGGTACGCAGTGTCTGGGCCAGGGCTGGAGCTGTCGGGCGCTCCCAGGTGCCCACCGACCCACAGAGCCGTTGTGTCCAGCCTTGGGGCAGAAGGGGATAACAGAGGCAGGATCGCACAGTGCACTGGGGCAGGGGTAGCTCTCCTCCACACCAGCTTTGTCGCCCTCTGGTGCCTGCCCCGTATACCAGCTTCTTGGAGCTGGGTCAGCGGCTTGGGCATTGGGGGGAGTGCGAATGAGCAGCCGCTTTCCTCCCGGAGCAGCAGAGGCTCCCGGATCGTTGTTCTGCACCCGGGACGCGGAGGGGAATCCCAACACTAGCTGGAAGGAGCTGGAGCCCTGCCCCAGACCTGGCTTCGTCCCAGCCCCTCTCACCTCAGCTCCTGCTGATACAGGCCCAAGCCTGGGGTAACAGGAACAAGCCAGGTGGGGCTGCCCATCTGCCCACAGCCAGGCTGATGGGAACTCCCAGGAAAAACAGCCTGGAAGAGGGAAGCTGTCATTATCCTGGCATGAGCCGGCCCCCAGGGACGGGATTCTGTGCGTGCAGCAAAGAGTTGCCTTTTATGGAGGAATTCCCCGAGAGTTTGATTTGCCAAGCGGTTGGGGAGGTCGGAGAGACTCAGGACTCCTGGGTTCTCTCCCCGGCTCGGGGAGGGGAATGGGGTCTAGTACGTTAGAGCGGGCGGAGCTGGGAGCCAGGATGCCTGGGTTCTATTCCTGGCTCTGGGAGGAGAGTGGGGTCTAGTGGGTTAGAGCAGGGGGCTGGGAGCCAGGATGCCTGGGTTCCATTTACTGTTAGTCATTTCCTCTCTCTCAGCCTCAGTTGACTCTCTTGTTAGTGACTCACCCCTAGCTGTAAATACTTAGGCCCAGAGCTTCAAGGGTTTGGGGCCACTCTCTCCCACTGAAACCAATGAGAGTTAGGGGCCATGCTCGTTGCCATGTTCCCGTGCAGCTGCTGACCGCTTGCAGCAATCCCAGGCCCGCTGTCTCCGTCTGGGGACAGCGCAGGCACCAGCTTGTCTGATTGGACTCCAGCACGCAACTCCGTACCGCGGCACCGAGGGGTGTTGATAGTGAAAACAGCCGGTTTAGCGAGATCCAAGAGCCAGCGAGTACAGCGAATGGATCTGCCCAGCTACATATTCAACAAAATCATAACCATGCTGTCTAGCGACCAAACTTAACTGACCAACCACGTTTCCCTTGCCCCAAAGGGCTTTTGCCCAAGTTTCAGGATGATCCTGTTTTTTCATGACGAATCACACTGCTCCGTTATTTCCTAGGTGCACGGTAAAGGGGTGGCATCCCCTAATATCCCCCAAAGTTCAGTGTTGGCCCCTAGTCAGGATCCCCCCTTCCCCGTCCATTCTCCAGTGCCACCTCTCCCTGTGGCCTTTGTATGTAAGTGGAGCGCTGGTTGTGTGGGCTGACCACAGAGAGGTGATTTTGCCGGCACTGAGCTTGTGAGCTCTGCTTTGGCACCAACGGTCAGGACAGATTGTCAGCAGCCATCCGAAACGCCTCAGCGAGTGTCTGTGCCAATACCTCACGCCGCTATTCATGACCAGCGTGGCCCGCGTTTTCATTTAACACCTCCCATGACAGTCTTGGGTGAGCCAGGTGGCACATGCCAGGCGCGGGAAATTCTCTTGCCCGCTGGCATAGAGGGGTTTCGGGGGCACGCCACGGTCTTCAAAAGAAAACCTAAGAGCGAAGGACTGGCTGGCTCATGTTTCCCGGAAGACTTTATTTTTTCCCCTTGTGCTCAATAATAATAATAATAATAATTCATCACAATAGAGGCCTCCACTGGACTAAATACAAAGTTAGCAAAACAAACTCCAGGGGCAGCCACACAAGAATACAACACAGCTGCGGCGGAGAGCAGCAGGGAAAACTCTGGTGAGACGAGAGAGCAGACGGCATGAAAATACTCAGTGGGGTAGGGGACCGGGATACGGGCCAACCTCATTTGGCCCCAAGCTGCGGCAGGGGGGACTGGCTGGTTCGGGGACTAGGATACAGGGCCTTTCCCCTCTATGGGACAGTGGCTCAGATCTGGACCAGGGCTGGCTGGCTCAGGGGGGCAGGGAGTGGGACATGGAACCTTTCCCCTCTAATCTTGTCCCAGGATCTGACCTGGCCCAGGACAGGGAGACCAGCTGGCTCGGGGGGTTGGTGGGGAGTGGGACATGGGGTCTTTCCCCTGTGTGGGGCGCCAGCTCCGATCGTTAGCCCCAGACTGTTCCTCCCAGCTGTGCTCCGTAAGATGGGCCAGTGGGTCCCATTTCTTCTGCATCTGTCCCCAGGGCTGATCCACCAACACTCAGCTTGTCCCAGTCCCCCAGAGGGGGGACCCCTGCAGGCGCGGGACTGAGGCCTATCTGCAGGGAGCCACTGTATGGGCCTAGCTCTGCTACCTGTGGCTGGAGGAGACACCCTAGCTGCCCGGCATGGCCCGGGAGCACGCTGAATCTCTCAGGGGTGGTCCGGGAGCCAGGGCTGCTCTCCAAGGCCCAGGTGGATGGTCCTGATATTGTCCGAGAGGCTCAGGTCAGAGTGGACGGTTTGGGGAGGGTCCGGCGTCACGTTAGCTGCAGAGAGAGGGAGGGTATGGACGATAATCACCCCAAAGGGACCTATAGGCTTGTTATGCTAGGGACACTTGCCCAGTGCTGAGATGCAGCCACCTCTGGGGTGGGGCAGCTGGGGAACAGCCCCACAGCAATGCTGCACAGGGATTGTGCCCCCAGCGCTGAGCTGCAGCCACCCCTCGGTGGGTGGGTGGGAACAGCCGCACAGAAATGCTTCCTTGGGGTCATTCACCAGCACGGAGATGCAGCCATCTCTGGGGTGGGAGGTAGCTGCAGCATGACACTCCACAGGGATCACTCACCCAAAGCTGAGATGCAGCTACTTCTGGGGTTGGGGAGGTAGCTGCCCCGTGACAATCCACAGGGGTATCGCTCCCTTACAGCTGAGATGCAGCTACTTCTGGGTGGGGGCGCTGCCGCTGGTTAAGCGCGGCACGGCAATTGAGGACAGGGAGCGCAGAAGGATCTTGTATGTCACGGCAACAGCTGGGAGAATTCATGGCGGTGGAATTAAATCGGCTGGAATCCAGTATCAGTGGCCCGGCTTTGAGGGGAAAGCAGCTTTAATAACCCTGAGCAGCTTTATGGCCGAACGGCGTCAGGGCGCCCCCTAGCATCGCACTGCGGAATTGGGGTCTGCACTGAGTGGGAGAGGAAAGCGCCTCCTACTGGGCTTCTGTCCACTCCCCGTGGCACAGGCTTGTGCCACTCTCACCACACCCCATCACTGGCCCTGGGACCATCAGCTGTTGGCACTGCCTCCCCTATTAAGCTCCCTTCCATATTATCTAGGGCCGGAGGTCCCCCCATGGAGGGTGTGCTTGGATTGTGGCCATTCCTCCCTGTCACGCTCACACCTGGGGGAAATCATAGATCGGGGCCTTGGGGGCAGGTGAATGGTGGCCGGTGGTAGTGCCATCCGTGCCAGGCCCTGTGCCCGCCAACTTACACCATGCAGGAGAAGAGAGGGGCACTCACTATCTGCAGATTTTCCCGACACCCTGGTGGAGAGAAAACAGAGAGAGACGTCATTAGACTCAGGGTAGAGCGGGCCATCGGCCATGGGACAGGAGCTGTTGGACAGAGCTGGGGGATATTTTTCGGTAGAAACCTTTTGGGGGGGGAAAAATGCAGATTTGGCAAAACTACCGCATCGTGGATTTGCAAGTGTTTCACCAAATTCTTCATTTTGGAAACTAAAGTCAAAATTCACGTCAATTTCGCTGAATTGTTTGTGTCAAAAGAAAAACAAGCAATCCCCCCCCCCAAATTGTGTCAGTTTAGCTGGACTGTTTATTTTGGGGGGAGAGGGGGAGAAATAAATTTAAAAAAAAAGTGTCAATTTTTTGGTAGGAAATAACTTTTCACTTCTTACGTTTCTTTCCTTTTATTTTTAATAAAATTCAAGAATAGTTTTAAAAGGGTCATAATTGAAACATAATGTTTTGCTTTCCTCAGAATGATCCCCCCCCCACTTTTCGCTTCACCGAACATTTCAAAAACTTTTGGTTTCCACGCCACCCGAAACAAATGGTTTTTAACTTTTCAAAAGGGCTAAAAGGGGTGCCAATTTAGCTGAATTGTTCACTTCAGAATTTCAAAAACCAAATACAAAAAAAGAAACAAATCCACACGAAAAAGCCATAAACTCCACGTTTCAGTGTTTGGGTTGGAAACGACGTTTCATTTAATCCGTTCCTTTCTTTTTCTTTTTTTTTAAAAAAAATTCCAAACCAAGGTTTAAAATGGTCAAGATGAAAACAAAATGGTTTGCTCAAAATGAATTTCCGTCCCCTCCCCTCAGACACACTTTTTGCTTCACCGAACATTTAAAAAACTTTTGGTTTCCACTTGCCCTGAAACCATTTCTTGGTGGACTGTTTGAATTTGCTCATGAATTGCAAACTCCATTATTCGCCCAGCTCTGCCATTGGATCCCGGCCTGTTAGCGAAGAATGTTTCCTACAGTTTATTCTCCAGGACCTCATCCACTCGAGGGACGAGCCTGAGGCAGGACAACTCCACCAGGGCTAGGGCTGGCTTGTCCCCTCCTGTCTATTCTCCATTTCTGTTGCTGGGACGCCACGTCCCCCAGGGATGCTGCACACGCACACACCCCGTGAATCCGCAGGAGCTCAGAGCCCCAGACCAGCAGCCCCTGGAGACCGGAGGTCTCTGTATTGACCCAGAGGGGGCACAGCCTGGGCGCCCACAGAGAAAGCACCTAGCACAACCCCCAGATGGGTCTCGACTCTGAACCAGCTCAGGGATGAAGTCTCATAACCACTCTGGAGAAACTGAGGCACAGAAAGGGGAAGTGAAGGAAGAGAATCCCCCCTCCCCCCCCCACTCTAACCACTAGACCCCACTCCCCTCCCACAGCTGGGGATAGACCCCAAGACTCCTGACTCCCAGCTCCTCTGCTATAACCCACTAGACCCCAGTCCCCTCCCACAGCTGAGGATAGAACCCAGGAGTTCTGGCTCCCCAGCCAAAGGCTATAGCCAAGCAAGGGCCATGCCCCATTAATTCCTCTTTCTGGGGCTGCCAGTTGGGGCATATTGGTGGATCCTAGGATACCAGCTCTAGTCCCCCTAGGAAAGACACCCAGGGGAAAAGCCAGTGGGACGGGGCTGAGGAAGAGCTGAGCCCAAAGGAGGCTGCCTAGATATTTTACAGCTCAGATCCTCAGCTGCAGGAGAATCCCCTCTTCACTCCCAGCTGTACGGGGAGTATGCAACACAGCTCCAGTTCCACCCACCTGGAGGCAGTGTTCAGGCATATAAGCAACACCCAGGCTAAGGGAGGTTGTGTGGTAGTCCAGGGCCTACCCAGAGCCCCCCTTTTTGCCCATAGAGCAAGCGGACGGGTGGAGAGACCATAGCTTCCCTCCTCCACCCAGGGCCTTATACACAAAAACCAAATCCACCCATGGGACTCAGCCCCTGAGACCTGCAGATGAAGCCAAGCAGCAAGCGGGCCACCCTCAAAGATGCCAGGAGGGCTTGGAGGCCAGCTTCAAGCTAAGCAGGTCACAGTGGTGTCTGCCCAGGAGGCCATCAAGAACAAGCCATGGTGTCATCCCACCTCTGTGCTAGGGACTGAGGTTTCATGGACAGCGGGTATAATAGGCCAGGGGGCCAGAAGCGGCGGGGTAGGGGTGGGGCCTTGGGTGGAAGAGGAGGGGCTGGGGGGCTAGCCTCCCCAGAGAGGAGGTTCACGTGTAGCCCATGGGGGCTTTGTCTTCTACAGGCACCCATTATCCCCTACCCCCCGTCCTTATTTTTCACACTTGCTATCTGGACGCCACAGACCCAGGTGGTAACAGTGTGTGGGGCTGGGTCCAATCAGGCTCCGTGCCCCGGAACAGGGTCAGGAAGACGGCAGAGGGGAAATGAGCCCGCAGGGGAAGGGGGTGAGGGGAAAGCTTGGCCGGGGAAGAGGCGCTGGGCTTGCTGGGCCCAGCCCAAGCCGCCCAGGGCACGTGGTTGAGGCTGACGTGCCCAGGTTGGCTGGTGCCAGGAGGAGATATTGACGTGGCCGGCTCGTAAATTCCAGGAGGCTGAGTGGGGCTGGAACGGCTCGTGCGTGCGGTGAGCCGAGGTCTGTGATGAGCCGGGGAAGGATGCGGTGGGACGAGCCGGGACAGTTGTGTAGGCGGGTTGCGGTGGCTGAGGACAGGATTCCCACATGCCCCGGGGGCTGCTGATTAATGCACGAGGACAGGGCCCCACGGCGTGGCGTGTGTTTACAGTCAGCGCCTTGGCCTGGCCCACTGCCATTGCCAGGTGAACAGCACGTGGGCACCGAGCTCAGCTGCATGTGCAGTCATGTGCTTACAGCAGGGGAGGGCTGGGAGCCTGGACTCCTGGGTTCTATCCCCAGCTCTGGGAGAGGAGCAGGGGTGAGCGGGTTGGCATGAGTGGGGCCGGGAGCCAGGACTCCTGGGTTCTAGCCCCAGCTCTGGGAGAGGAGCAGGGGTGAGCGGGTTGGCATGAGTGGGGCCGGGAGCCAGGACTCCTGGGTTCTAGCCCCAGCCCTGGGAGGGCAGTGGGGTCTAGTGGTGTGGCGCTGTCCCATCACCTTTAAGGCTGGATGGCTGGGGGGGAGCCCCAGTACCCAAATGGAAACCACAGCTAGAGACTTGTTCACTAGCCCAGTGGCTCTCAACCTTTCCAGGCGACTGTCCCCCTTTCAGGAGGCTGATTTGTCTGGCGTACCCCCAAGTCTCCCCTCACTTCAAAACAACGTGGTCACAAAATCAGACTTAAAAATACAAGTGTCACAGCCACTGTGAGTGCTGACGCTCTCATTTTTACCATAAGAAATCAATGGGAATAGAAACGTTTCAGTGTATCGTCTAGAGAGCAGGATAAACCAGTCACTGTCTGTATGACACTTTCCTTTATCCTGACTCCGCTAGTGTTTTTTATGCAGCCTGTTGTCAAACTAGGTTTATATCTAGAGGAGCTGATGTACCCCCTGGAAGACCTCGGTGTACCCCGAGGGGTACGCATACCCCTGGTTGAGAGCCACTGGGTGAGTGGGTTAGAAATGAAGGGGGTCGGGCTGGGCAGTCAGGATCTTGGATGGGTCGGGACCCCCTGACTATATTTCCATTTCCCCAGGGACCGGGGTGGCTGCTGGGCTACTCTGGGAGGCAGTGAAAGGGGTCCTGTGTGTAGGGAGCACTGAAATAACATACCCGTAACCTTCCCGGCCTGCCCGCCACATAATGGACACCCTGCATGGGAATCGGCCTATCATATGGGGCCCATCTAGCCCGGTATCCCGCCTCCCTGCCATCCACATCAGACCAACGGGGCCCATTCAGCATCCGTTAGCGGCCCTGCGGTGGGTGCCTCCGAGGGAGCTGTCAAAACCTCCCCCAACCCCGCAGTACACCTCCCAGCGCAAGACCAGCCCCTGGGGAACCTGGGAGCCGCTATTTGCTTTGTGCAGCGCCTGGCGCGATGCGGGGGGATGGGTGAGACCTCCAGGCAGAACCACAGCACGGGGGCGGGGACGGGTGGAACTGGAGGACGGACACGAGCTGGAGCCAAGCCAGCCCCACTGCTCAGAGTGGGACGGAGCCCCCTTGCTTCCCGAGCCAGGGGGGTGGGGCGGGGCGGTAACTGTTACAGCCCTCACAGGGGACCCAGCTGTAACAGCTCCTACCTTTAGCTCTGAAGGTTCTTGGTTCAATCCCCAGCATTTGCCCGTTGCACGCGGATCAGCCCCCGGGCAGGGGCTCCTAGCCTTCCCCCCACCCGCCCCCAAAACCTCTGTCTTCCCCCTCCCAGGGTCTCTGGGTGCCTCCTCTTCTTCCATATCAGCAACTACCATGGAGGGGAGCTCTACGCTCCCTCTCCCCACAGCAAGGTTCCCAGTTGCCCCCCCCCCAGCATACTGGTGGCTCTGGGGGCACCTGTTCCCTCATTTCCCACCCCCATGGCAAGGGCTCTTATGCCCCCAATTCTCCCCCACATGGTTGGAGCTCTGTGTGTCTCCATACCAGATGCTTCCAATCCCCCCCCCCCGAAAACAGAAGTTCTTGGCACCCTCTTCTTCCCCCCCCCCATGGCAAGGGTGTTGTGTGCCCTCCATTCTCCTCTCCCTGCCCCTCAGACCAGGAGCCGCTCTAGGAATTATTGGGGGGCAGTTCTCCGGCCTGTGCTCTACAGAAGCTCAAACCAGCTGATCACAATGACCCCTTCTGACCTTGGAATCAAAGAGTCACGTCTCCCCCCAGCCTCCCCCCGCCCACACCAGGAGTTCTGCGTGCCCCCCCTTCCCCCATGCCAGAGTCTCCCATTCTCCCCCCACCCTCCATAGCAGGGTCTCTGTGGACCCCTCTTACTCACCATCCCAGGGTCCCCCAGTCTCTCCATGCCTGTATTATTAAAGAAAACAATACAGCAACCCTACCAAAACAAGACACTGCCCTGCACAAACGTCTCCCCTGTTGGGGGGGCGGGGCGGTGGCTGGGAGAATGAACAGCCGGTGACAGATGTGTCGGTGCGTTGAGTAATGCACGAAGGTTAGATGCTCCGCTCCCCAGCAATGAGAGCTGTACTGGACCCTATATTATAATCCTAATAACCCCTCGTGCATGTGCTTTTCATCTTCAGAGCTCAAAGCGCTTCGAAAAGGAGGTCAGGATCATTAGCTCCATTTTAGAGCTGGGGAAACTGAGGCTCGGGAGAGGGGCATGCCCAAGGCCACTGGCAGAGCCAGAAAAAAAGCCCAGGGGTCCTGTGGCCCAGCCCAGTGCTTTGTCTCCCAGGCCACCCTCCCGTGCACAGATTAGAATCCTGCAGCAGGGCGTCCCGCGGGTTAACCAGCCACCTACCTGCCCCTGTGGCATGACCGACACCGGGATCCAGCCGCCGCGCTGCCGGCGGCGCTTGGGCACCAGGGGCTCCTGGGCCGTCTTGGCTTTGAGGTTCTGGGCGATCTTGACCTCCACGGCCAGTTTGACGTAGGTGCGCAGGCTGCGCCGCTCGAAGACCTGCTGGCACTGGGGGCAGGACAGCACCCCCGCCCTCTCCCGTTCCCACTGGCCCGTGATGCAGGCTCGGCAGTAGCTGTGGTCACAGTCCAGCAGCACCGGGTCCTTGAAGGGACCCCTGCAGATCGGGCAGATGATGGAGCGCTGCAACTCTGCCACCGGTCCCCGGCCTTCCATAGCTCCTTTCCCTTCGCTCGGGCGAATCCTTCCCCTTTATGCGGGGTGTGGGCGGAGAGGGAGGAGCGTCCCCCCGGGGATGGAGAGGCTCCAGGTAAACATCCCCTTGCGTAACCGGCTGGTTCTTCCACTCCGCCAGCTTCTCTCCCTGGCAGGAATGTGACACCGGTAGCATGTGGGCTTGACTGGTTCTGCAAAGGTGTTTTGATCTTGGGGGGAGGGGGGGAGGCTGGAAGCCAGGATTCTTGGGTTCAATCCCCAGCTCGGGGAGCGGAGGGGAGTGGAGTGGGGTCTAGTGGGTTAAAGCAGGGGAGGCTGGGAGTTAGGACTCCTGGGTTCTGTGCCCAGCCCTGAGAAGGGAGTGCAATCTAATGGGATAGATGAGAAACTGAGTCACAGGTGCCTAGATGCTTGGTAAACAGTGAGAAGGGGAAGTAGAACCCAAGGGTCCTGACTCCCATCATGCTCTCTAACCACTAGACAAGCTTGCCCCTGCTAGAACTGGGGATAGAACCCAGGAGTCCTGAATCCCAGCCCCCCACCAGCTCTAGTCATGAGACCCCCACCGGCAGGCAACTGGGAGCCAGGACTCCTGGGTTCTGTCCCCAGCACTAAGAAGGGTGTGCAAGCTAGTGGGATAGAACTGGCGGGGCGTTGAGAGTCAGGATTCCTGGGTTCTATCTTTGGCTGTGCTGCTAACTCGCTGAGTGACTTTAGGCAAGTTCCGGTGCCTCAGTTTCCCCAGTGAAAAGAGGCTTATCATGATGCTGCCCCGCGTAGTGGGGAGACGCTGCACTGATCTTGGGGACAGGCTAGGCCTGGCCCAAATGTACAATGGCTGTCTGGGGCACTGGCAGGGCAAAGAGCCCGGAGGTCACCACTGTAACTAGTGAAAGGGCCAAGCCTTCAGGCCAGGAAATGCCAAGCCGGGCAAAGAGCTGGGGAGAATCCAGCAAGCTCCAGCCAACCCTGGAGAGGAAGAGACAGATCAAAGCTTGACAGCAAGGCGGAGCTCATGAAAGGCACCTCATCTCTGCGCTGGGCAGATGCTTGTTAATTACATTCCCCAAGAGGGAGGGGAGTGTTTGCCCCACTGTACCAAAGGAGAAACTGAGTCACAGATGTCTAGCTGCTTGTTAAACAGTGAGGAGGGGAAGTAGAACCCAAGGATCCTGATGCCCATCATGCTCTCTAACCACTAGACCAGCTTGCCCCTGCTAGAACTAGGGATAGAACCCAGGAGTCCTGACTCCCAGCCCCCACCAGCTCTAGTAACGAGACCCCCACACCCGTGCCAGAGCTGGGGACAGAACCCAGGAGTCCTGACATCCAGACCTTGCCCCCTTGCTACAACCATTGTCTGTTCTTCATAAGCCAGTCTTGGGAGACAAATTTTAAAGAGGCGCAGGCACAGAGAGCTACGTTATTACCCTAATTTCAATATGCTATTTCAATATGGTGATGAATATGTGATTTATGAAAGCACTGTTGGGGCCCCGGCTGAGATCAGGGCCCCGTTGGGCCAGGCACTGCACAGACACACAGGGGGAGACAGTCCCTGCCCCAGCTGAGATCAGGGCCCCGTTGTGCCAGGAGCTGCACAGACCCACAGGGAGAGACAGGCCCTTCCCCAGCTGAGATCAGGGCCCCGTTGTGCCAGGCGCTGCACAGACACACAGCGAGAGACAGTCCCTGCCCCAGCTGAGATCAGGGCCCCGTTGCGCCGGGCGCTGCAGAGACGACAAAGATCTTCCCATCTATAGCGAGCAACTGAAGTTGAGAGAGTGACTTGGAGGGCGTCCAGAAAGCAGGGAGATGTGGGAAGAGAAACACACCCACCCTCTGACAGAGGGGCAATTGCCCTCCCCCGATCCCAACGCTCTTCGATGATATCGTATTCAAAACATGCAGGAAAAAAAGTCCCCTCCTTCGAGCCGGAATCGAACCAGCAACCTAAGGATGACTCTGTTCACACTCTACAGTCCTCCGCTCTACCAGCTGAGCTATCGAAGGAATAGGAATATTTTTTTCTGTCACTCTTCTTCATGGTGTCTGCCTGTCCACCTAGGCACTAACTTCTTTCACTGGCTTTTGGTTCCGATCCTGCTCCCCTTCCTCCTCATCTGTCTCTCTTCCTTCCCTCCATCCCTTGCAAGACACAGAGGCAGAAAGCAAATGATCACGGTTTTCAAGTACATAAAAGGTTTCAGAGTAACAGCCGTGTTAGTCTGTATTCGCAAAAAGAACAGGAGGACTTGTGGCACCTTAGAGACTAACCAATTTATTTGAGCGTAAGTTTTCGTGAGCTACAGCTCACTTCATCGGATGCATACTGTCATCCGATGAAGTGAGCTGTAGCTCATGAAAGCTTATGCTCAAATAAATTGGTTAGTCTCTAAGGTGCCACAAGTCCTCCTTTTCTTTTTACATAAAAGGTTGTTACAAGGAGGAGGGCGAAGCATTGTTCTTCTTAGCCTCTGAGGATAGGACAAGAAGCAATGGGCTTAAATTGCAGCAAGGGGGGGTTAGGTTGGACATTAGGAAAAATGTCCTAAGTGTCAGGGTGGTTAAACACTGGAATAAATTGCCCAGGGAGGTTGTGGAATCTCCATCATGGGAGGTTTTAAGAGCAGGTTAGACAAACCCCTCTCATGGATGGTCTAGATAATACTTAGTCCTGCCTTGAGCACAGGGGACTGGACTAGATGACCCCTCGAGGTCCCTTCCAGACGTCCCATGACTGTATAAAAAGAACATCTTTCCCAGAGCGAGATGTGGCAAACAAACACCTTCCTTCCCCATTGAATCCCGTCGAACACACTCCCAGCGGCACGCTTTAGAAACAATCCATTTGCAACCTGTCGTCCGCGGACCCCGGTGATGTCTAAGGGCTCTGCGAATGGTTGTCATGACCATACTACTGTGGTGGGTAATCGGCCGCCTGTGGGCTATGTCTAAGATACCCAAAGGGGTCCCCGCCCCTTTATTCGAAACGATTGAGGGGGTCTGCGACGGAAACCGCACACCCCGAAAGGATGAACTCAACGGAGAAACACACTGGGCTCACCGCAGCTAATTCCGGCAACTCCACCTCTGGGCGGATGCACTGCGGGCCACACAGCGGAGCCAGATTACAAAGCACGGTGTCCGGTCCCCTCAGTGGGCGGAAGATGGTGAAAGAGGAGAGTAGGGTGCCCAGATGTCCCCCTATATCAGGGGCTTTGTGTTATATTTGCAACTATACCCCCCACACACACACACACTGAAAAAAGTGCCCTGATTTTTCACACTTGCTCTCTGGTCACCCTAGAGATGGAAGGACGGAGGAAATAGAGAAAGAGAGGGAAGGGGGCCGACCGGATGAGAGAAACAGACGGTGACGCACACACCCAGGCGCCCCTTCTGATCCTTGGTTTGTTAGGCAGGTGGAGTGAAGGGCTGGGGCTCTCTTACACCCGCAGACCTTGGACCCAGACACACCCTCTCCCAGCCAGCCCTGCCAGGTGTACACACTAAGAGGTGCCATTCAGAGATTTAAGTAACTCCCTTCGATAGCTCAGCTGGTAGAGCGGAGGACTGTAGGGCGCTGGCAGAGTCATCCTTAGGTCGCTGGTTCGATTCCGGCTCGAAGGAGAGAGGAGTCCTGTTTTGCCGGAGGGGATTTCGGGTCTGAAACTGCTGCAGGGAGAAGGGGACGGCGGGGGGGGGGGGGGCGTGGTGAGGCGGGGGGGGGCTGGAGGCGAGCACACGCGGAGCAATAGGGGCCCCGCGTCGCAGCCGGAGCGGCGCAGGCGCAGGCGCTGGCAGGGAGATGGCAACACACCCGGTCTCGCTGCGGCAGAGGCCGCTAGACACACACCGAGACGTTGGCACGCAGAGCTGGCAGTCCTCACACACGCACGAGCAACGCACATGCTGAGGAATGCACGCACTGACACACAGAGCAATGCACACACTGACACACACATGGCAATTTACACACTGACACATGCTGAGGAATGCACACACCGACACACAGAGCAACGCACACACTGACACACACACAGAGCAATACACAGATTGACACACAGCAACGCCACACACCGGCACACAGAGCTATGCACACATTGACAAACACAAGGAGCAACACACAGTGACACACTGACACACACACAGCAATGCACACACTGACACACACTGAAAAACAAACAGAGCAATGCACACACATACGCACATACAGCTGTGCACACACTGACACACAGAGCAATGCAATGCACACACTGACACACACAAAGAGCAATTCACACACAGCGATGCACACACTGACACACACACAGACACTGACACACACAGAGAGCGATGCACACACTGACACACGCACTCTGACATACACACAGCAATGCACACACTGATGCACACACTGACACACACACAGCAACACACACATTAACACATGCACACTGACACACATAGAGGAACGCATACACTTACACACACATTGACACGCACACAGAGCAATGCACACACTGACACACACACTGATGCGCAGACACAGCGACGTATACACTGACAAACACACACAGAGAGCAATACACACTGACATACACAGAAAGAGCAATGCACAAACTGACACACACACACAGAGCAATTCACACACTGAGAAACACACATATGGAGCAACGCACACACTGACACACACACACAAATAGCAACACACATGGGCACAGAGATGGCAATACGCAGCCATGCTGGTGCACACACAAACACACATTTCCACAGAGAGACAGAGCATGCTAGCCACACACACTGGGCACGGATCTGGCAGTACACACTCGGGCAGCAATGCACACACACAGAGTAATGCACAGACATTCTCACTCACACACAGATCTGGCACTGCACGTAGACATGCAGGCACAGACACAATGACCCACACAGCGACCATAATACACACACAGAGAGACACCTGCACTGATTGTGTCAGTGTGTGTGAACATGAGCGTGCGAGACAGCAACACACACACATTTGCTGATACGGATAGAGCCAGTGCCCCCTAGAAGGGAAAGGCCCCCATCCCATCTCCCTCCCCCCCAGCCAGCCAGTTGCCCGGCTCTGGGGCCAGAACAGAGCCAGTGCCCCCTAGAAGGGAAAGCCGCCCCCCTCGACCCAACCCTGTCGTTCCTCGTTAGCAGCATCCAGCGCCAGGCATCCAGCGGGGATGTTGTAACATGCTAGGCGGTGCCAGGGCCGATTTCGTAATCAGCCCCAGAGCGTGACGAAGGTCGCGGGGGCGTCTGGTCCAGGACATTCCATCCGGACAGCGTCAGCTCCCCACGCGTTCCTTGAATTCTTCCTCCCGACCGACCGGTGGGGCAGGGCCAGGAAAAACACGCAGAGCGGCTTTCAGACGTGACCAGCCCGGGCCAACCAGTTTAGAGGGGGCCCCCGCCTGGGACAGGTCCCCACCCCTCTTTGCCCTGCTCTGGGGAGATTCCCCCCGCCTCCCCGTGACCTGGCATCCCGATATTATTAGGACCATCCCAATATTAGGGGCTTTGTCTTATATACACACCTATACCCCCCTCCCCAAAGTGTCCCGATTTGTCACATTCGCTATCTGGCCTGCTCACCCTCCCCTTGCCCCCCGCCATCTGCAGCTGCACACCCAGTTTGCATCACGGAGCTACCCCAAGACTGATCCCATCTCAGTGAAGTAATACAGTGATAAATCAGACCCCGCCCTGAGACCAAGGCCCTCTGGCTAGCTCCCCGCTCCAGAAGGGGTGCACAGCCTTCCCCTGGCTTGCCCGTTTGCCATCAGGACGGGAGTCGCATGACCAATGCCAGGTTGTACCTGAGAGCAGGGTCATGGCTGCTGAAGAGCAGGTTGAAAACAGGGGTGGGGAGAAAGGGGGGGCAGTTTGACACACAGGAGGGAAATGCCGGATTTCATCGAAATGTCAAAATTGCAAACCCAAATGGCAACCGTTGTTCAGCTTTCCAGCAATTGATAACAAAATATTTGTTTTGGCTGAAGAGTTGTGGGTTTTGTTGTTGTTGTTGTTGGTTTTTTGGGGGGGAGGGTTAATTTGTTTGGTTCTGTGTGTGATGAAAACAAAAGGTTTGGGGGCTGCTGATTTCAGCCAAGGTCTGTGCAGCACTTAGCCCAATGGGGACCCCAATCTCGGACAGGGTCTGTGTAGCACTTGGCCCAATGGGGACCCCAATCTCGGTTGGGGTCAGTGCAGTGCCTGGCCCAATGGGGGCCCTGATCTGTCGGGGTCCGGGCAGTGCTGAGCCCAACGGGGGCCCCGATCTCAGTCGGGGTCCGGGCAGTGCTGAGCCCAACGGGGGCCCCGATCTCAGTCGGGGTCCGGGCAGTGCTGAGCCCAACGGGGGCCCCGATCTCAGTCGGGGTCTGGGTAGTGCTGAGCCCAACGGGGGCCCCCATCTCGGTTGGGGTTCATGCAATGCCCAGCCCAGCAGCAACCCCGATCTTGGTCAGGGTCCGTGGAGTGCCCTGAGGATAGAACCCCGAGTCCTGACTCCCAGCCCCCCAACCACTAGACCCCACTCCCCACGCATAGCCCAGTCCAAGTGCTACCATAACACACAAATCACTAGACCAGTAGGAGGACCGTGGGCCAAATCCAGACCCGTCAGATGCTTTAGAACGGGCGGCAAAATGTTTTTATTTCGTCTTACTACCATTTTTATTGTTATTTTTTGTATTATTTTCTCTGGAGCCTGGCTCTTGCCTGGACCTTGACCAAAACATTTGGACCTTGACAAAAAATAATGGACTATCCACGCACTGGACCCTAAACACGGAAGGTACGTAAATTACCCCAAGCCTCCTTCTAACAATAACAGGCCTGGGGCCATCTAGACTCGTTCCCACTTGAGCATCTGATGGTTTTTATTCTCTTCAGCCCCCCTTCCCCGCCCAGCGCCATCTTCCGTAAAGGAACCGGAAAGATGGGCCCGACAGACCGGGACGGCCCTGGGTGCTCGGGACTGCACGTCCATCCTGGCTTCGCGTCCCGGGCTGCCAGGTGTGTCCCACGCCCCAGACGCTCATGCGGTTCAGGGAGCAATTATGCTGATTAATAATAACACCTTGCGCTGCTACGGGACCTTTTAGTCTCGGGATCGCCCATAGTTTTACAAATGCTCATTAAGCCAATTAGCATGGTGCAGCCTTACCAGGGAGGAAAGGGCTCAGGATGGGGAAATTGAGATGTTAATTGAATGACAGCTTTGGGAATATGACCCAGGAGTCCTGCCTCCTACCCCACCCCCGCTCTAACCCATTAGACTCCACTCCCCGCCCAGAGCTAGATATAGAGCCGAGGAATCCTGGCTCCCAGCCCTGCCCCCTGCTCCAACCAGTAGATCCCACTCCCCTCCCAGAGCTGGAGCGAGAACCCTACTCAAGATTTCTTTGTTTACGCATCCTAGGTTCGCATTACCCCTTTTGGCCATTGTGTCGCACCAGGAGCTTGTGTTCAACGGGTTATCCACCACGACCTGCTTCCCAGGTTCGAGTCCCCCATCCTGTAAGTACGGCCTGCACCCCTGTTTCTAGATGTTTACATTTTGCTCTATTAAAGTATACATTGTTTGCTTGGGCCCAGTCTACCAAATCGCTCCGTATCAGTGACCGGTCCTCTTCATTATTTACCACACCCCTAGTGTTTGTGTCATTTGTAATCCTGATCCATGATGATTTTATGTTTTCTTCCAGCTCATTGATAAAAGTCTTAAATTAGAGCAGGCCCAAGAACCAATCCCAGCAGAACCCCATTGGAAACACCCCCGCACGATGATCATTCCATTTACAGTTACATTTGGGGAATGTGGGTTCAATTTCTGCTCCACCACAGATGACCTTGGGCAAGTCACTTAAGCCTCTCTGTGTTTCACTTCTGGATAATGGCACTGCCCGACCTCCCAGGGGTGCTCAGATAGCAGGAAAAGGGGGTACGTCAGAGACCCGGAGAATGGGGCAGCACTGTGCTGTATAATGGGACGAAGGCGTCGCATCTCTCAGAGCCTCGTAGAACAGCTCCATGGATGATTTCCCTCGCTTGGAGAGTCGCACAGGATAGGCCAGAACGTCCGGGTTCCTCTCCACTTCGCTGACCCTTGCCCGGACGTTATTCACCAGGTACCGGGCCTCGCCATTCCTGTCGGAGTAACGGTTCAATGCCAGGACAAGTTCTCTGACATACTTCTGAACGATTCTGTAGGTAGAGGAGGGAGAAATGGGGGTGGGTGGGTTCACCAGACAGAATATCCAGTGTAAGACATTGTCAAAAACACACTTATGCTGCATCCCTCTCCGCTAGTGATGGCTACACATACAGGATAACAATCTATTACTACTACCACCTAATGGAGCCCAGCCTTTAGCTGGAGTGGCAGAGGTCAGTGCCGCATTGCTAATGATCGTAGGTTCAAGCACGCTGTGGGATTTCTTAGAAAAGGAATCTCTCATACGCTGATCAGAGCTCATCAGAACTGACCCAAACCCAGAGCCCAACTTGGGTGGTGACTGGGGGGAGGGGAGGGGGAGATTTCCATCCCAATTTCTTCCCAAATTCCTTCATCTCTGTGATTCACTGGTGACTACATGTGAAAGCGGCACCCCCTAGTGGCTGCAGTGCATAATGCAATAGAAGGGGCTGGCTGATGAATAAAGCTGGGTGGGAATCCAATTTACCGTTTCAGGGGAAATTCCGTGATTTTGAAATTTATTGCTGTTCTGAAATGAAAACAACCAAAAAAATTTCAACATTTCCTGCCAAATGGAAAAACTGTTTCAGGCCAATAAAAACATTCTGTTCATTTATATTATTAATTAAATTAAATTATAAAATTATAATTATATTATATTAACATAAGAACGGCCACACTGGGTCAGACCAAAGGTCCATCTAGCCCAGTGTCCTGTCTTCCTGCTTCAGAGGGAATGAACAGAACAGGGACTCATCAAGTGATCCTTCCCCTGTCGTCCATTCCCAGTTTATGGCAAACAGAGGCTAGGGACACCATCCCTGCCCATCCTGGCTAATAGCCATCAACGGATCTATCCTCCATAACCTTATCTAGTTCTTTTTCTAACCCTGTTATAGTCTTGGCCTTCACAACGTCCTCTGGCAAAGAGTTCCACAGATTGACTGTGCGTTGTGTGAAGAAATACTTCCTTTTGTTTGTTTTAAACCTGTTTTAAAACACAGGACCTTGACAGATGAGAGAATTGGCCTGAAATCAGCAAGATGAAATTCAATAAAGACAAGGGCAAAATGCTTAGGAAGGAAAAATCAAATGCACTGCTACAAAGTGGGGACTAACTGGCTAGGCAGCCGGACGGCTGACAAGGGCCTGGGATTTCTAGTGGATCTCACATTGCATATGAGCCAGCAGTGTGACGGCAGCTGTGAGGAAGGCTAATATCATTCTGGGGTGTATTAACAGGAGTGTCGTACGTAAGACACAGGAGGTCATTGTCCCGCTCTGCTCCGCATTGGGGAGGCCTCAGCTGGAATCCGGTGTCCAGTTCTGGGCACGATGCTTTAGGAAAGATGTGGGGAAATTGGAGAGGATCCAGACGAGAGCAACAAACAGGATCAGAGGTTTAGAAAACCTGATCTAGAAGGAAAGGTTAAAAAAAACCTGGGTGTTTTTACAGCTTTCCAACGCAGGGGTTCTCAACCTGTTCCCTTCTGGCTTCGGCTTCAGCCCGGGTGGCGGGGCTCAGGGCCCCAGGCTTCAGCCCTGAGGCAGGGCCAGATTCACCTTTTGTGGGCCCGGCGCCAAATATGGGCACCCCTGGGGGCAATGGAGCTGGCGCAGAGAGGTCGGTCCCCAGAACGAGGGGCCGGCCGGGAGCAATGGGGCATGGCATGGCGGGGGTGTCCCCGCTCCGCCCAGCCCAGCCCAGTGCGAGGGCAAACTGGCAGTTGCCAGATGCACAGTGGCCTGCCCGGCCCTGTGCTGCCAGTGTGCCCCTTGGCCTTGGAGGTGGGCCCATGCTGTGCCACACATCCCCCCCCCCCCGCAACACCCCACCCCCGACTCCCTATGGCCAGAGCCCCCCCCGACCCAATATGCCCAGCGCCCCCCTCACACCCTCTCACAAATGCACAGCACCCTGCACAACACCACCCCTGCCCAGTGCCCCCCTGCCCACAGTGGCCTCACCGCAACTGCCCAGCACCCCACACAGAACCCCCACTCCCTAGTGCCCCGACACACACAGATCTTCCCCGCCCCCTCACAGCCCAGCACCCCAGTCTCCCCCAAGCTCCACGTCCCCACCCGCTGCCTCCCCGCCGCACTCACCAGCCCTGCTGGGGGGCGACTGTGTCTGTCGACCTCAGCCGGCAGCGTGGCCAGGGCTGGTCTGGTTCCCGGGCCGGGAATCGCTGCGGCCCCTCAGGAGTGGTGAGAACAGCCAGGCCAGGGCTTGCCCCGGCCGGGCTCCCTCAGGACCCACTTGCCTGGAGGGGCCCAGCCAAGGCCCCCTCACTGACCCCCGCAAACTGCCCGAGGCTGGCCAGGCTTCTGCACCAGTCCCAGGTGGCTCAGCTCTGGGGAGACAGGGGGGCTCCACAGGTGGCGGGAAGCAGAGACTGCCCGGAGCCGGAGGTGCACTGGGGTCCGGCCAGGGGGCAGAGAGGAGCCGGCGGGTGGGGCCAGGGAGCGGAGCCCTTGGTGGGCCAGCCGAGAGGAGCAAGCGGGGGGCAGGCGGGGAGCCAGCGGGTTGGCGGGGTCTCAGGGCGCAGTGCAAGCAGAGCAGGCCAGGGCCCCTTCTGAGCATGGGCCCGGCTCCATGGCGCCATTGTGAACCCGGCACTGGCCCCAGGCGGTGGGGTTTCGGCTTCCTGCCCTGGGCCCCAGGGAGTCTAATGCCGGCCCTGCTTGGCGGCCCCCCTGAAACCTGCTCACAGCCCCCCAAGGGGGTCCCAGACCCCTGGTTGAGGACTATTCCAACGTATTCAGGCCTGACTTCTCCCGGCCCTGCGTTTCTCTGACGCTATAAGCTCCGAGCGAGCCCTGGCGTGCGTCTCCCCTCTTCCCGTTTCGGGGGCAGGCGGGACCCTCTGGGCGGGCGGGGAAGCCCTCGACCGAAGCCCCAAAGCGGGCGCAAAGATTGGCCGGCGTGGCGCAGCGCTCGGCTCGCCCTTCCGGCCGGGACCCCAGGGGGAGCGGCTGCCCTTTTCCCCCCTGATCGCTCTCCACCTCGAAGGGGACCCCGACCGACGGGGCCGTGGCCCCGGGGGGAGGCTGGGGTGTAGGGTGGGCCCAACCCTTGCAGGATGGCCCTGGAGCCGCCGGGAACGAAAGGTTCGTGGTTCACCAAGGATCATGTCCTGTGGGGAAAGCTCCTCCAGGGACTGGGCTCCTGCCTGGCTCGCGGCTCTGTCCCCGGGGTTGGGGAGCCTGGGGATGGGGGGTGTCCCCCCCCCCTTGGCTGTCCCCACTAGAGGGCCCTGGTTATTGCACGAGCTGCTGCGTTTCTTCCTTGCACTCGCTGCTACCTCCGGGGGTTGAGTTTCCTGGGCGAGACGGATGCAGCTGCAGTTCCGGGAGCCAGCCGGGGGTTGAGCCGCTGCTGGCCGGGGTGGGGGGAGCCCTGCCTCCAAGCCCCCTCCGCGCCCAGCCCTGGGGTGGGGGGGCTTTCTCCGGGCTCTGCCCGCACCAGCCCCTGAGCCGGAGCCTGCAGGTGATGGGGAGACCTGGGGGCGGGCGGGGGGGAAGCGCTGGGGCCGGGGGCAGCAAACCCGCCCAGGAATCAGAGGCCAAGTCTCCCAGGCAGAGGAGGAAGGAGACAGAAAAGTGGGGGGGAGGCAGAAAAAAAAGGGGGGGCGGAGTCAGAAGGGGGGAAAGATACTCCCAGTCCCCCCCCCCAAATCTGCCCCGGTCCATTGGCATCACCCTGGACAGACTGACTTTCCTGGGGACAAGCTGAAGAGCTGAGAGAGGAAAAGCCAGTTCCTGCCCCCAGCCCGATCTAGGGGATTGTGGGGGGGGAGAGGATGCGCTGCTTTGTGGGGGACAGTGCCAGGGAAAATCCCCCAGAACCGCCCCTTTGATTCGGCCCTTTTCTAGCGTTTGCCTCGGAGACACTGTTCCTTGGCACGGGGTCCCCGGTGGGTTTCGTCCTGCTGGGAGGGGCCGGGTCTGCGCTGGAAGAAAGAGACCCGGCGTTGGGGTCTTAAAAACGTCCAGCAAGGAACAGACAAGGAATTGCCAGGCTGAGCCGGAGCAGGGGCCTTTGTGGCGCCACCAGCCGCTCCAGAAAACCGCCTAGCGCACTGGGTGCTCGACCCTTTTCCTCATTTGCGGACCCCCTAAAAAATTTCAAATGCAGGTGTGGATCCCTTTGGAAATCTTAGACGTAGTCTGCAGACCCCTGGGGGTCTGCAGAGCACAGGTTGAGAACCAGTGGCCTATGGTAACGACAACCTTTCGTGGACCCCTTAGACATAGTCTGTGGAGCCCCAGGGATCTGCGGACCACCGGCTGAGAACCACTGGCCTACCAGACAATGGTGGACTCAGGTGCCTCCCTAACCCTCTTAGCCAAAGGTTAGTGCAAGTCCTGAAGGATTCGGGGTTAGATCCCGTCCCAACCACCGGCTTATGTCAGTCATCCTTCCACACTGTATAAAAACACGCATATAGTATTACGAGGATTGAAGTCCGGACAGCTGGATCTGACGGCATAAACCTAAAGACCCAGCTTCTGTAGCTCATAATCTGTGGCTGACAGGGTGAAGCCAGTTAGGGGGATGGGGCAAAATCACCTGTTGTTAGCCGGCAATATATACTGTTTGAGGCATTGGCTGTTGCACAGTGCAGTCACTAGAGGGAGACAAAAACACACATGGTATTAGCCTTGGGAACAGAGGAATTGGCTGTTGCACCGTGCAGCCACTAGATGGAGACAAAAAACTTACGTGGTGTTAGCCTTGGGTACAATGAGGCACTGGCTGTTGCACGGTGCAGCCACTAGAGGGAGACAGAAACCCCACCTCGTGTTCTCCTGGGTTAGACATCCCAGAATGGGAGGATGGGAACAGAGTAGTTCCAAAAAAATTTCCAAGAGAACATTTTCCCACTGGAAAATGCCATTTCTTCGACATCAAAACATTCTGCGGGAACTTGTCAGTTTCTGCAGAAATTTCATTTCATTTCATTTCGGAACGACTGGTTTTTTCCCACGTTTATTTGGTTTTCTGTTCTATTATAAAGAACAATAGAACATACCATTTAAAAAAGCCCAAATCAAAATGAAACATTTCAGTTTTATTGAAATAAGACATTTTGGTTGCCCCGACAGAAGGCGATTTTTGTTTTGTTTTTTTTTTAAACAGGACATGTGGACATTTTTCTCCTTGCGGAATGAAAGCCAAATTTCAAAATCCCAGGATTTCCCTTGAAACGGAAATTCTGGTGCCCACCCAGCTTGAGTTGGGACGGAGCCCTAGTCCCCCCCAAAACAGGGGAATTGCTGATTTCAGGAACCGCCACCAAATTCCAGAGCAAAGCAGCCAGCCTGCCACCCTGAGCTGGTGGGATTTTCCCGGGAGCAGCTGGTACTGAGTGGGGGGTGCTTCTTTTTTCCCCCAGGAGCTGGTAGCTTTCCATGAGGAGTCGGCGCCTCTCTGCAGGGTGCAGCGGGCTGGCGGAGAGCCCTCCGCAGGGACGCCATGCAGGAGAATTATGAGACGCTGATATCTCTGGGTAAGGATTCACTCTCCCTCGCTTAGTGGTTTGTCTGATAGGCCTGAAGGAACGTGAGTGCCTTGGATTTCTGCAGGGAGAAGATCAGCCCCTAGAGATCCCATGAGAGACAGAGAGAGAGAGACCGTTTTCCATACCACACACCCCTCTTCTCCCTGAGGGACATTCAGAAACAGCCAAGTTGCTAACCTCCCCAGAGACTTCAGTGGGGGCAGAAGGGCTGTAGGTACTTGTGCTTCACAGTGGCTAGCAGGTTTGCACCTCTGGCTAGCAAGTATCCGCTCAGTTTTCCCCAGCCCTGCCTCCTTACAGATTTCCCCTTGTCTCTGCACCTGGAGAATCCAAGCCAGAGATCTTTCCCTTGCAGAGTTCTTTTAGGGTGCATCTACACTGCACATTAAGCCCGGGCTCTGACTCTGGTTTCAGCCCAAGCCCCTCTTCTGTCTGCACACAAATCATTCTGACTCGGGTCGGTGAGCACGTAGGACCGAGGACCCTACTTAGATGGGTGAGAGGCCGAGTCCCGCTGTGGCCCGATTCCAAGCCCTGTCATTTTGCAGTGTGGACACAGCTCAAGCCGCAGACCTGAGCGCAGTGTGGACATGTTGCCCCGGCTCTGAGACCCGGGGCTACCAATTGTAAGCCCAGATTTACAATGCAGTGCAGACACTCAAGCGCCGACTTGGAAACAGCACGTTCAGAAGCCAGGATCCAGATTGACAGTGTGATGTGGCTATGCCGTGAGCTCTTGCTGTTTGAGCAAGCCTGGTGCAGTGGTGAGGGTCTTCGCGTTGGGTGGGGGAAACCAGCCTTCGATTCCCTGCTCTGCCATGGACTGTGTGTGCGTGATCTTGGGTAAGTCACTTAGGGAACATCTACATGGCCAACGACAGCCCGCCCCCGTCCCTAAGCTTCAGAGCCGAAGCTCCGACCTGAACGTCTACATGGCTATTTTCAGCGCTGGAGTGGAGTCTGTCAGCCTGGGCTCTGGGACTCACTGCCCGGACTGCTGCTTGCAGTGTAGACGCACCCTTAGTGTTTCTGGACCTCAGGTTCTGGTCTGTAACACGGGGATAACAGCTCTGCCCTATATTTAGGGCCCGACCAAATTCACAGCCGTGAAAAATATGTCACGGACCATGAAATCTGGACTTCTGTGCGCTTTTACTCTATGCTGTTGGGTGAAAGTATACAAAAGTACACAATGTTTCTCAAACTGGGGGTCCCCACCCAAAAGGCTATTGTGTGTGTGTGGGGGGTCATGGTATGGCCACCCTTCCTTCTGTGCTGCTGCTGACGGCAACGCTGCCTTCAGAGCTGAGCACCCAGCCAAGAGCTGCTGCTCTCCGGCCCCCCAGCTCTGACAGCAGCACAGAAGGA
The DNA here is from genome assembly GCF_965152275.1 of Natator depressus. Taxonomy (NCBI): domain Eukaryota; kingdom Metazoa; phylum Chordata; order Testudines; family Cheloniidae; genus Natator; species Natator depressus. The sequence goes on from NC_134247.1 coordinate 42,717,790, forward strand.
AGGGTGGCAGTACCGTGACCCCCCCTACAATAGATTTGCGACCCCCTTTTGGGTCGGGACCCCCAGTTTGAGAAACGCTGAGCCTGAAGGGCTTGGCGTGTTTCTATTTTGCCGTTTTTAACTACCTAGTCATGTTTGGTTACAGCACTGTGAAATTTAAGATTTAAATATCTGAAACTGTGACATGCAAGATTTTTAAAATGTTATGGCTGTGAAACTTACGCAAATGGGCCATGAATTTGGCAGGGCCCTACCGATATAGAGGACAATACGTTATTCACCGACAGCAGTCAAATCCTGTCTATGTCGGAAAACATCAATTTCATCGCGCATGCACAAAGCAAGGAAAATCTATTTCATAAGAACGGCCCTACTGGGTCAGACCGAAGGTCCATCTAGCCCAGTGTCCTGTCTTCCCACAGTGGCCAATGCCAGGTGCCCCAGAGGGAATGAACAGAACAGGTCATCATCAAATGATCCATCCCCTGTCACCCATTCCCAGCTTCTGGCAAACAGAGGATTTCCAGTGATAATCATCAAAATTCGTGGCTGGACAAAGCAAGGAAAATGCTGCTGGAGAACTTAGTAGAGTTTGATTTAAGGCAATTTACTTGGTAGATTCCTAGGCCAGACGAGACCACTGTAAACATTTCGTCTGACCTCCTGTCTAATACAAGCCAGAGAACTCCCCGAAATAATTCCTAGAGCAAGATCTGATGGGAGGTTGACCATTTGTGTGTTAACCATTATAAAACTTTAACTTTCTGAATCGCAATGTCTACTGTCATTAGAGAATTATTGTCGGGGGTCGCCCCCCATAATTTCCCACAACCGTGGGCACTGAAATTGGTGATAATTTTTAAAAATGCTTAAAAATAAACCTGGGTGTTCTCCATCAAAATGATACCAAAATAAAAATTGAATTCTCCCAAAGCCTAATTAGAGACTGAAAGGAGCTCAGATGCTGTGGCAATAAGGAGCCACGTAAGAGAGATCTGAAGTCCATGGAAAGTCAGTGGTCATGCAGCAGACCCTGCACTGTTGATCTATCTTCTTTCACCTTGCGCTGCTTTTGCTAAGGGAGGGGGAGCTGGGCTGGTGGTTGTCCCAGGCAAGACCGTCCCGGCCTGCGGTGCGTCTAATCGCCGTCTCATCCGTTTCTTGTTAGCAGAAGAGATGGCCATCAGCATGCCGCGGATCACCGCGATGGCCGAATCCCACCGCAGGGAGCTGGTGTCGGGTAAGTCCCTGCAAGTCAGAGATGACGAGAGATTTGCAAAAGTCGTTAGTGATTTAGGAGGGTGGGGGCCCCAATTTGAGCCACCTCTCAAGGAGGCCTGAAAGCCCCGAGCAGAGCTGGATTAAATGTCTCGGATTAACTTTTTGTGGAGGAAAATTACAGCGGCAGCGACCCCGAAGCGTTGTGCGAATTGGTGCCTGTTGCGGCCGAAAAAAGATAAAAAAAATTCTGGAAAATTGAAGCGTTTTGACTTTTTCCCAAACGAAACTGTTCAATTTTTCCGCTTCGAGAGGACATTTTGTTTCAAACGTCTCCTTTTCCTTAAGTGAACAAACAAGTCAGCAAAACCGTTCCAGAACGGTCAAAATCCAAACCCAAGGGTTGGCGTTTGGTCAAAAGGAAATGTTGCGTTCGACCCCAAATGAATGGGGTTTTTACTGTTTTGGTTTCCCCAAAATTCAAAAAAAAAAAAAGTAAATCATTTTTGGTTCTACCCGAGACGATATTTTCCCCACTCAATTTCTTTGGAACCGCCGGTGAACCAAAATATCTGTATTCACCCAGCCGCCCTCTGCCCTTTAAGGGATGTCAGGTTCTGGTTGTCCCAGTAATCGAATGACGAGTGGCTCTTGCTACCTAAAGCCAACGGGATTTTGTACTTGATCTGTTGGCTGAGGGGCTTCCATGGGGAAGGCATTCGCCCAGCTGAATAATTCAGCCTGGAATTTCCAAAAAATCCTGACGTATTCCTGTGTCCAGATCCCACAGGATTTGGGCCCACAATGATCATCTGCTGCCTTGGGCTTTGAAAGGGAGTTAGGGAAAAGATACTGGATTTGTATCATTTTCCCTTTGCATCTTTCTGATCCGTCTACCTAGGTCAAGGTGTCAAATGCATGTCGTGGAGATGGTCCAATCCCCTTCTAATCATGGACCATGTGCTGGAGTCAATCCATGTCTCTCACTGTGTCTCTGTGCAGTGCCTGGCACGATGGGGCCCTGATCCCAGCTGGGGCAGGGACTGTCTCCCGCTGTTTGTCTGTGCAGCGCCCGGCACAACGGGGCCCTGATCTCAGTTAGAGCCTCTATGTACTGCTGTAAAACAATCAACCCAGCCTGATTAGTATCCCATCAAAACTTAATCTGTCCTCTTCTCTCCTCCTGCCAGCGGGATTTCCGATTTCTAAACCTGACCTGCTCTCCTGGATGGAACGAGGGGAAGAACCATGGGTCCCAGATCTCCAGGCCTCTGAGGACAGGGAGATCCCGAGAAGTAGCAGCCCAGGTGAGCAGGAGTAAAGCCAAGGAGAAAACCACATACGAGTGAAATATTTAGACTGTGAGCTTTTGGGGGCAGGGACAGTCTCTCGCTGCGTGTCTGTGCAGCGTCCGGCACAACGGGGCCCTGATCTCACTCAGTTTCTCTAGGTTCTGCAGTGGGGAGATCCTCCTCCCTCGTGACTCACATCTGGATTCTCTTTCCCTGTAGGCGAAGGGTCAGCAAGCGAAGAGGAGGAGGAAGAGGAAGAGGAGGAGCGGTCACCAGGATCTCCTGGGAAAACAGAGCCGCAGGGGACATCCCCGGACAAAGAGGAGGTGGAGAATCCCAGCCCGGGGCCGGATGGGAAGCTCCAGAACTTGGAGGGGAAGAATCAGGACAAACCTGCAGGCCAGACGGTAGTCCTCAAGCAGCCGCCGGCACCCGCGGGGGTGGACAAGGCATTTCGCTGCGCCGAGTGCGGGAAGACCTTCAGCCAGCGGTCCAACCTGATCCGGCACCAGCGCCTCCACGCCACAGACAAGCCCCACAAGTGCCCCGAGTGCGAGAAGAGCTTCAGCGAGCCGGCGGCGCTGGCCCGGCACCAGAAGTCCCACGCCGCTGGGAAGCCCTTCCAGTGCGGGGACTGCGGGAAGGGCTTCAACTGGAGCTCCCACCTGGAGCGGCACCGGCGCATCCACACCGGGGAGCGGCCCTACGAGTGCGAGGACTGCGGGAAAGGCTTCAGCGTCAGCTCCCACCTGGAGCGGCACCGCCGGGTCCACACCGGCGAGCGGCCCTACAAATGCGAGGAGTGCGGCAAGCGCTTCACCGTCAGCTCCACCCTGACCCAGCACCGCCGGGTCCACGCCGCCGACAAGCCTCACCGGTGCCAGGACTGCGGCAAAGCCTTCGGGCTGGGCGCTGCCCTCCTGGCCCACCAGCGGAAGCACCGGGGGGAGAAACCTTTCCAGTGCCCCGAGTGCGGCAAAGCCTTCAGCTTCACCTCCCACCTGGAGCGGCACCGGCGCGTCCACACCGGGGAGCGGCCCTTCCAGTGCGACGACTGCGGGAAGAGCTTCAGCCGCAGCTCCCACCTCTACCGGCACCGGCGCGTCCACACCGGGGAGAAGCCGCGGAAATGCGCCGACTGCGGGAAGAGCTACCACCTCAGTGCCGCCACCGTGGCCCAGCTCCAGGCCGCGCCTGCCGGCAGCGGGAGGGATCCCACCAAGTGTGCCGACTGCGGGCGCCGGCGCGTGCCGCCGCCGGTCACCGTGCCAGAGCCCCCCCCGGCGCCTTTGGGCTGCGCAAATAAGCCCCACAAGTGCCCCGAGTGCGGGAAGGGCTTTGGACAGAGCTCCTCGCTGGTGAAGCACCAGCGGATCCACACCGGCGAGCGGCCCTTCCAGTGCGGCGAGTGTGGCAAACGCTTCGGCTGGTGCTCGGCCCTCATCAAGCACCGGCGCATCCATACCGGGGAGCGGCCGTACCGCTGCGGTGACTGCGGGAAGGCTTTCAGTGTCAGCTCCCACCTCGACCGGCACCAGCGCGTCCACGCCGGCGACAAGCCACACCGCTGCCCTGAGTGTGGGAAAGGCTATGGCGAGCCGGCGGCGCTGGCCAAGCACCAGAAATCCCACGCCGCCGGGAAGCCCTTCCAGTGCGGGGACTGTGGGAAGGGCTTCGCTTGGAGCTCCCACCTGGAGCGGCACCGGCGCATCCACACCGGGGAGCGGCCCTACGAGTGCGGGGACTGCGGGAAAGGCTTCAGCGTCAGCTCCCACCTGGAGCGGCACCGGCGGGTCCACACCGGCGAGCGGCCCTACAAATGCGACGAGTGTGGCAAGGCCTTTGCCGTCAGTTCCACCCTGGCCCAACACCAGAGGGTCCACTCCGGCGGCCGGCCCCACCGCTGCAAGGACTGCGGGAAGCGGTTCGCGGCGGGGGCCCAGCTGCTGGCCCACCAGCGGGCCCACCGGGGCGAAAAGCCCTACCCCTGTGGTGTCTGCGGCAAGAGCTTCGGCTTCATCTCCCACCTGGAGCGGCACCGGCGCGTCCACACCGGCGAGAAGCCGTACAAGTGCCCCGACTGCGGCAAGGCCTTCAGCCGCAGCTCCCACCGCAACCGCCACCAGCGCGCCCACGCCACCACCGCCCAACACCGGCCCTTTAAGGGAGGGGGCGTGGCTGAGGCCGAGAAAGGCTCCGCCCCCTCTGTCCCGACCAAACCACAGAGAGGCCCGGCCGCCGCCACCGGTGCCGAGGCTGCCCTCTCCCTCCTGCCAACCTGGTGGGGGGAAGGGGAGAGAAGGAGCAGCCAGCCCCCGGCCTGGGCGGAGGACGCCACAGCAGCATCCGTGCCCTTCCCCCACGCTGCCGGGGGGCTGCGGGGATGGGGCATGAAAGCCTTCCCTGCCCCGGACGTGGCTCCCACCCCATGGCGGCTGGGGGATGGCAGCTCAGGCTGGGCGTCCACCCTGCCCCAGGAGGCCTGGCCCCAGCTACCGCCCACTTCCTAACCAGCCTCCCGTCCTTCTCCGGAGCTGTTTACCGGGGCCAGTGGCTTCCCGCCCCCTTCCCAAAACGGGGGGACGGGCAGCAGGCCCTCCTCTCTAGACTGGCAGGCCCCCAGGAAGGGGACAGACAGTGGGTGCTCCTGGCAGCTGTTGGGCGCTAACCCAGCCACCCCACAGGGCAGGGAGACAGCCTGACCAACGAGAGGTGGTCTCCCGCCACGCACGCACCCACCCACTCCCTGTCCCATGGCCGCCCCTGGCCTGAGGATGTGTCACCCCAGAGAGCAGCAGGCTCACACCCGGATCCCATGCCTGAGGGGGATGGGAACCAGAGCCAGAGGGGAGGAGGTCACTTGAGTAGTGGGGAGGCGTGGGGGGTGAGAATTTGCAGGGGAGGGGGGGTGAATTAAGCACCTGGAGCACAAAGGAGGAGGTGAGGACGAGGTGCTGGGAGGGGGCTGCATTGTGCGTTTTGGGGGGTAGGGTTGCCACCAGTCCGGTTTTCACCCAGACAGTCTGGCTTTTGGCTTGCGTGTCTGGGTGCCATTTGACAGGCCCTGATGGCCGTTTTTTTTAATGGTGGGGGGAAGAGGCGGAGCAGGGGTGTGGGACATCAAGGAAAGAGGTGAAGAAGTGGGCGGGACCTTGGGGGAAGAGCCGGAGAAAGGGGAGGGGCCTTGGGGGAAGAGGCAGAGAAGGGGGCAGGACCTTGGGGAAGAAGACAAGCAAGGGGTGGGGCTTCAGGGGTCCAGTTACCAGCCATTAGAAAGGTGGTGATCTTATTGGGGGGGCTGGCAGAGGTGCGGACTTGTATTTGGGGAACTGGGTGGGGATGGTTGATGAGGGGTGCAAGCAGGGCCAAGGAGAGCCTGCCTCTGACTGAGCATTGTGGGAAGGAAGAATCTCATCTCCACACTCAGCTGAGCGTCACATTTGTACCATTCCCCATCAACCAGCCCCCCCCCCCGCAACCTGAGTGCCCCTTTGATATGATTCCCCAAAATCCTGAGTGGTACATTTATACTGTTCCCCAATAGCCGCCCACACTGTCTCATTTGTACCGTTAGGCGAGTGATCATTCACATTTCTGATTCAGGGGACGTTTCACAGGAGGCTCCAGGATTTTCGCCGGCACCAACACTGACGATTGAGCATGGGAGGCAGAGACCCCCACGGGGGAAGCAAGTGAGACCCCGATTTCATTACCAACATGAGATACAGTCAGGAGTGAAAGGAGGAGAGGTAGGGAGGCTGGATCTGGGACACGTCCAGGTTTGCTCTTTGGAAGTCAGTGTCTGAGCACTCGTTGCACGGGTGAGAAGCCAGAAATATCTGGGGCAGCAGGTGCCGATCGCTGTGTCCACAAATGATGCTGCAGAAGGACTAAATGGGGGTGTCTCCCCTCAGTTCCTCAAGAGGCCAAATCTGACCTGAGAAGGAAGCCAGAAGAGATAATAGTCCAGGCCGCATCAGAATCCAGGCCAATCCCCTCCACTGAAGCCGCAGAAAGGCCTGACAGCCCAGCTGTTGTCCAGGTGGGGACAACAGAGACCCTGTCTGTCACACTCACCCCCACAGGTACACTCGCACCAAGGGGCTAGAACTGGGATTGGAGACAGAGACTCTGCTGGAACTTGTCCCCTGTCTGGGAGAGCGGCTGCCAGCAGAGAAGGAGTTAACATTACAATATCCTGTAACTGTAACAACTGATTCCTTATCTCTCACTAAACCCAGATCCTGGGATTTCCTGGGGCTGGGTCATTTGCTTTTAGAACTGGATTCATTTGTCTGTCTGTTTGCTTGTCATTCCTTTTAACTTAGTAAGGCTCTTTACTGTTTGGGGTGACGGGACCTAGGATCAGCCATGGACTCTGATATCTTTCCCCTGTAAATGCAGCCCGCCTGGATCGGGATCAGTGCATTCGGCTTGGGCAGAAGGGTTCTTTAATTTTATTTCTTGCTTTTCACTAGCTGTAATAAAGTAGCACTTAAGTTTCCAACGTTCCCAGAGTCCGGAGTCCTCTGTTCTGAAAAAACTTGAGTCACAATGGGCCTTAGATGGGGTGCAGGAGTCTCCCAAAAAGTCAAGACTTTATACTTAGATTGTAAACTCCTTGAGGCAGGGACTATCTGGTCTCTGTTTTGTACAGCGCCTGGCACAGCGGGGTCGTGGTCCGTGACTGAGGTTCACAGGCACTGTAATAATATAAATAATCAATTATAGTATTAATTTGATTTCAATTAGAGAATGAGAAAAGTTTCATATGGAAAAACAAATCCTTAACTCATTTGAGTTAAGGTTCTGTTTTTTTTCCTCCTCTTGGACATTCTGAGGCCGGAGTTAAGGTTCTTTTTCTTTTCTCCCCTTTGGAGTTACTAAGATCAGAGTTAATTTTTCTCCTGCCGAAGTCAGGGTTAAGGTGGCTTGCTAGTTTCAATGTGCAATACGCAATATTTGATTTGAGTGACTCTCTGAGCCATGTGGATATTTCACTATTTAGCTGCTCTTCTTTTCATCCTTCCATGTCATTGTTTTAAATCTCTAGGGTTTTAATTGGCTGCCGAGTTTTGTTTTTTTTTTAACAGGAAGGAACAACTTTAATTTGATGTTAACTCAGATTTTTGATTCTTGATGAGAATAAAATGCCATCATAGGGTATCAAACTACGACATCAAGTATAGATGTGAGATGTGTAAATCTATACCTGTGTGTATTCCCCTACAAATAAATACAATTCATAGTTTCTCTGGCCAGAAGGGACCATTGGGATAATCTAATCTAACCTCCTTTTATACCACAGGCCAGAGTATTCTGCCAGAATAATTCCTAGAGCATATTTGATGGAATAATTTAGGGTATTAATTTTGGGTACCTCATGCTCCTTTCCTCCCAATGCCCTCAATAAAAATGAAGCGACTCAGCAAATAAGGTTACCTGAATTTCCTGTAGGTTTGCTGGTTGGCAAGGGGAAACTGAACGGGCCCAGGTTTGTTTGTTTGTTTGTTTGTTTGTTCTGGGAGCAGAGCAAGAGAAGTTTGTGAGCAGATGAGCTGCCTGAAAAGGGAACTACTTATATTGAGCTAAAACCGCAAGGCTGGGGCGGAAACAGGTGGATGAGAACAGAACTGATGAAGCTGGACTAGACGAGGCTATTAACGGGGGGGGGGGGGGGGGGGTTTCGAATGTTAGTTGGAGCGGACCTGCGTGAAGACTGCTCCGGTGAGGTCTGGCGGAGAGCAGGTTGATTCGGTGGCGTCCGGCTCTGCTTTACATAAAGCCCCGGTGGGCGGAGAGCGAGTGTAGTAGTGAGGATGAGCGGGGAGCAGCGGGGTCGCTTGGCGGTGGTAGGGGAGCGGCTGGCGGCTATTGCCTGCAGCGCGGTAGCTGCGGGAGTCGAGCTGCGAGCCGCGTTGCAGGAAGAAGGACCGGCAGTGGTAGCTACAGCGGCGGAGCCCGAAGGCGGCCAGGCGCTGCAGCCGGAGAAGATTGGGGCGAGCTCGTCCGTATTGGTTAGGCTGGGTGAGCTCAGGCTGAAACCGCTGAGGAGTGGGGGCGCAGAGCGGGGCCCAGGTACTTAAAGGGGGTCGGGGAAAACTCGGGGGTTTCTCCTGGGGATCAGGGTACAGTGAAGTACACAGTAGAGGCAGTTTAGTAGGGTAGGGCTCTCTAGATTGCTAGGGGAGTTTTAAAGAAAGCGTGGTTTGGTAAGTGTTGCTCCTCTTTATGCAGTTTGTCAGTACAATTCTGAATAGATTGTCATCTTGGGTTTAGTTTGTTTTATTTATATTTGGTTCATTTTTTTGCAGTTAAGATCAGCCCTTCACCAAACACCTATTATCTTAATTCTGTGTGTTTTTTCTTTTACTCTTTTTTTTGGGGGGGAGGATAGAAGTGGGTTGTTTTTTCTGTTCTTTAACATTGTTTTGTAAAGAAACATCCTGATCTTTCTGCTCCTAGGGATTTGCTGCCTAGGTGGGGTTTCATGATAGTATTTTTCAAGTACTAAATAAAAACATATTGAAAGTAGACTGGGGATTCTCAAACCTCACTGCACCACAACCCCCTTCTGACAACAAATTTCTATGTGACCCCCAGGAGAGGGGACTGAAGCCTGAGCCCACCCAAGCTCTGCTGCTGTGGAGGAGGGGACAGAGTCCCAGAGGTTCAGCCCCAGGGTGCCTATAAGCTGAGCCCCACGGCCTAGGGCGGCTTCTGCTTTGGCCCTGGGCAGGGGATAGGGTTGCCAACCCACCAGGAATAGCCTGGAGTCTCACGGAATTAAAGATAAATCTTTAATTAAAGATTGTCATGTGATGACATCTCCAGGAATATATCCAACCGAAATTGGTAACCCTAGTGGTGGGGATTGGGCTTCGACCCTGTACCCCAACAAGCCTAAGTCAGCTCTGGTGACCCCATTAAAATGGGGTCCTGACCCACAGTTTGAGAACCACTGAGGTAGACAATCTGGGACTGTTGGTTCTGAGCTGTGGGGTGGAGATTCTGCAACAAGAGCTGTTCCAGCTTTGTGGATTAGTATGGTTGGTGTTCAGGAGTTTAGTACCTTATTCCTGTCTCCCGTTTTTGCTTTGCACACGTTTCTGTTTGTTTGTAATAGAAGCATATAGTGCGGTAAGTCGCACTTTTGATTAAAATGGGCCTTGAGGGAGTCTTCTTAAATAGATTTTGTTTCCACACACAAAAAATTCTGTATTCTAAAAAGAAAAGGAGTACTTGTGGCACCTTAGAGACTAACCAGTTTATTTGAGCATGAGCTTTCGTGAGCTACAGCTCACTTCATCGGATGCATAGCTATGCATCCGATGAAGTGAGCTGTAGCTCACGAAAGCTCATGCTCAAATAAACTGGTTAGTCTCTAAGGTGCCACAAGTACTCCTTTTCTTTTTTCTTTTTACGAATACAGACTAACACGGCTGTTACTCTGAAATCTGTATTCTAAGTTTGTTTCAGCCCAGGAGAACTAGGAGGAATTAGCAGCTCAGCATCTGATCAGTGAGAGTCCGAGGTACTCGAAGGTACAATACTCTTCAGTATGTGATTTGCTCTGTAGTGGTTGCTCCCTGAAAAAAAATAGTTTTGGCTGCTGTAGGAGCCTTGTTTTGACTGCTGTGGATTTTCTAACAAGTGTCTCAGCTTGGGTTTCCTTGCAGCCCGCAGATCTGCTAAGCAGGAAGATGATAAAAGCAAGTCCCAAGAGGAACTTATCCCAGCAACCACTCCTGCACCCCAGCAGTGGGAGGAGGTGTTTGCCTTGGAGGCTCCCTCTACCATCCAGCAAGACGTGAACCAAGAGATGGGCATGTTGGCACTAGGTGAGCTGTGCAAAAAACTGAATTTATGCTGTTTAAAGGGGTTCAGATTAATGGAAGGAGGGCGAGGAAGTGCAGCTACTCCTGTCTGCTGAAAGCAAAGTGAGAACACTCACTCTGTCTGTAGTCCAGGAGTCCCTAGACTAGAGGCGCTGATTATGACTCTCCTTTGCTAGTTGCTACACAAACAGCAAAAAGATGATTCCTGCCTCTAGGTGCTTTCAAATTAAGTAGAAGACAAGATTGGTGGTGGGGCAAAAAGGACTGGTAAGAAGTGACTACAAGCTGAGAAGATTATGGTCCGTGTGGGCCCGGATCTCTGGCCAAACTGCTTTTTCCCACAGTGCACTAGTCTTCCATCATGGGAGTCCTGTGCTGTGGTGCATCCTGGGAAAAGTAGCTTGACTCGTAGAGGAGAATGGGGATATGAGAAAACTGAAGTACAACTCTCATGAGGCACTGCCAGCATTTCTAAATCAAAGTAGTTTGGTTCTTGACTTTTTGTCAAAAATTTCAGGGAGGGCGGAGACCATTTTCCAATGAGCTCTACAAGGGGTGTGTGGTTTTTCACTGAACAGTAACATATTCTACTAGATTTTCTTTGGCAAAGGGGAAACTTGTGTTCTATTAGATATGGGTATTCTTCCTTTTGTTTAGAAACTATTGTGAAAAACCAGGAGGCAATGAGGTCGCTGATGGCTGAGCTGGTGCAAAGCATGGGCGCTGTGGAGCAGAGGATCCGTAACATAGAGCAAGAGATGGGGCTGATCACTAGATTCACCCAGGAGCTAAATGAATTGGGTGAAGACAACTGGACTTGAAGGTGCTCATGACTTGCCCCGGGTCAGGTACAAAACTGACTGCCCTGTTCCACATTTCACTACAGCCCCCATAGCTGTTGATCTGGGCTATAATAGTTCTTTATTGACTCTTCAATCTGTGTGTTAGGGATGAGTTTTTGTGAAGCATCTAGAGAAGTTGTTAACCAGTTCTTATGGGAGTGAGGCAGCTAAGATGCAGAGTGATTTTGCAAAAGCACTTACCTTAACAAATTAATCGGTTCTTTTTTAAGATCTGTGCAGGTTTCGAAAATGCTGAAATCTCCATTCTCTGCATTGGTAGACTTAGAAGCCTCTACTTTGTAGAGCTTCGGAGTCAGTTGCTTCTCCTTTTCCCTAGTTGCCAAGATATTGATGGGTTCCCTAACAAAGCTTGTTGTCCCCAAAGCAAAACCATTCCCTCACTGGGTAGATTATTCTTCCTCTCACATAAGCATCAACTGATCTGGTCTCTTGGAATCCTGCCTCGGTCTAAATATCCTGATGCACAATGAACAAACAGTGGGCTGCATTAAAGGAACAAATCTATTTATCTTCTCATGAACTTCTGCAGATTGTGGTTGTATTTATAATAAAGGAAGCTTTTAGTCTCCTACCAATAACAAACAACACGAGGGATTTGTGCACATTCCAGCTCTGTCGACCACTTTCACATTCGCTTAAAGATCCCTACAGATGGATACCTGAAAATAAAGCAGTGGCCGTTAATCTCTATTTGATCGGGGGCTCTGTTCAGTTTTTTAGCATTCAGGCATGGAATGTAGATGTACCTGAAATGCTCATGGGGGTGGAATATTCAACTATTCTGGATTGGAAGGCTGGATAATTTTTTGTCTGACCGTAAGTCAGTTCAAGCAGCCTTGGCATATACCAGTGAAACAGACTTTCACTGCTACTACACGTTTTAGTCTCTATTTCCACTAATACCTGCTCTGCTTCTGGTAACCTGAATTGTTTATAGCAGATCAAATACTAGTTAAAATTCCTTGGTCACTAACTGATTTTTGGGAATTTATAAAACATGCCAGTCCATTGATATTAGGCCAGTGATAGAAGTAGCTGATGAATTTAAAACAATAAAATGTATGAGATAAATTGATTGCTTTATTAGTAAACCATATTTAATGAGGTCTAGGGGCACAGATCAGCTGGTGTAAATTTTCATGGCTTAATCTAGCTCTGGTAGCCTATACTAGGTGAGGATCTGCCCTATTGTCTTAAGAACACATGTTTAAAAAAAGGCTTGTTTTAGACGCAAGCCCCAGTCTCCGGTTTCTCTAAGAGAAAGTTTGGGATGGGTGGCTCTGAAGAGGAGCGGAGGCTGGTGGTTCTTGCCTGGCAGAAAAGTCTGCACTTTTCTATTTATCTGAATGTATTTATTCCCTTTCTCCTGTTCTGATGCTTTTGGACAGAAAGTGATCTGTGTTTTACGTTTGCATAACTAAATTGGACCATGATCACGTTCACTGCACCATAGTAAATGTTCAGCTGATGGAAAAAAATTGAGTCATTTGATTTCTCTCTCGCGCTTCCTAGCAAGCAAAGTAGATTCCCCGGGTGCAACAGCCCCTGTTGTTCTGCAGTTCCTACCAACATGAGGTACCCCACTGCCATTGGCTGGGGAGAGTTTGGATAGAAGTAGTCATGGCATCAGTTGGGGTACATGATATTTAAGATTTGCTTGTTTGGGAAGCTATGGCACTGTAGGCTAAGGTGTGAATTTAAACCAGTGTAGCTAAATTGGTATAAATCCCTGTGTGGACACTTTTATACCAGAATAAGTGTCCACACTGGCAGTTACACCAATTTAACTACATCAGTGTAACTTCCTGTCCAGACAAACCCTAAGGAAAAAAGTCCAGCTAAACAACTGCTGAAAATTTCAATTTTCAGCAAGTTCTGTAGTTTAAGCCCATTAAGTCAGTGAGCCCTGGTGCATAATTTTGTGTGTATAGCCAGGGAAGAGTTAAGAACCTTCATGAAAACATCATTGTCCAGTAGATATGATTCAGGACTGACAGAGCCAGGTCTTCCAGTGATTTGCTGCATAACCTTGGATAAGTCACTTTCCTTTTCTGTAATATGGGAATAGGGACACTGCGATGAAAACTCTTAGCTGTAATTCACAGGCAGGGTATGCTGACCCTTAATTTATAACGAGATGGGACTCTTGTTAAGTTTTGGCCTGAATTACTTCCTGTGGCAATGAATTCCACAGTCTTTCACACATGATTAAAAGTATTTCTTTTGATCCGTTTTGGATTTCCTACATTTTAATTTTAGTGAAGGCACTAATATTTAGTTCACAGTAAGGTGGGGTGTGAATCTACCCCATGCTAGCCTGCCATGGACTATGTCCATGTGGACCCAGCTGATGTGCATTAGTAGTTAATGTGCTTTGATTAGTCCTGTTTCAAAGAGGACTAGTTGAAAACACAAAAACAAACTTAATGCACATCAGCATGGTCTACATGGAGAGAGTTCCTAGCAGGTTAATGTGGGGTGTGTACACACACTCTCTCTTACTGTGAATTAACTGGTTCATGTAGACCAGCCCTGACATCTAGTCTATGCTACAGACCTATATCGGTATAACCACATTGCTCAGGGGTATGAAAAATCCATACTGTTGAGTAACATAGTTATATTGATCTAACCCTGTGTATAGACAGCGCTATGTCGATGGGAGAGCTTCTGGCATTGACATGGCTACCAGCTCTTAGGGAGGTGGATTAACTACGCCAACAGGAGCCTTCTCCTGTTGGCATGGGAGCAGCTTCACTGAACGCTACAGCAGCACAGCTGCACGTGTGCAATGTTTAAATGCAGACCTGCCCTCAGTGTCCCCTTGCTCACCTGCTCTCTCCCTTCTCCATTTTAGTCATTGCTATAGCTTTTTATCATGTCCCCTCTTATTCTTTTCCTCTAAGGTTTTGTCTACATGTGAAAGCTACTCTGGCATAAGGTAAGGAGTGAATTTTAAAATTCACAATAGCTGTTCCCGAATTGCTGTGTGTGGACACTTATTCCAGAAGAAGAGTACGTTTTTCTGGTTTAGTTTAATCTACTTCCAAAATGGATTCAGCTAATTCAAATCCTCCTCGAAAGTGGATTAAACTAAACCAGAAAAAGGCGTGCTTATTCCAGATTCAGTGTCCACACATGAAGGAATTCAAGCATAGCTATTCTAGAATAACTCCAGCTGCAGAAAAGCCCTACACTGAACCATTCCAATCTTTAATCTCGTCAAAATCTGGCTTTAAATTCTATTCAGGTTCTCGTATCATAAATGTAGTAGAGTGCCTTCCACTTCATTTCACTTGTCCTCTCCCCCAGCAAAGGACTCTGGACAGGTGGAAAACCCAGTTCGATATTTTTACTGCTGTGGCCAGTCACAAATTAATCATGCTACTCTGTATTATCCAGCCCCACCCCTCACCATCCCCACCCAGTGCAGCAAGGTGACATCAAACTAGAGGGCCAGATTTCTGTGGGTATGTCTACACAGCAGCTTAACATCCGTGGCTGGCCTATGCTGGCTGGTTCAGACTGCAGGGCTATTTTATTGCTGTGTAGACTTCTGGGCTCAGGATGGAGCCTGGGCTCTAGGACCCTGATGAATGGGAGGGTCCCAGAGCTCAGGTCCCAGCCTCAGCCCAGAAGGCTACACAGCAATGAAACAGTCCTGTGAGCCTGAGCTGGGTGTTTTGCAACTGTGTAGACATACCCTGAGAAGACCTGGGATGGGGAGAGAGTTAGGGCTTGCTGGTGGTGATGGTGGGTGGGATTAGTAAAGCAGGTGAGTCCCTCGCCCCAGGAAATTGCTCTTGCTAAGGGAGGGAGTCTAGGGCACCTTCAGTTTTAAGGTTGCCTGAAGAGGGTTGAGACCTGGAGCACTGATTAAGCATCCAGCTTCTGCAGTGGGGAGGCAGTGCTGGGGATGGAATTGGACCTAATTTCCTACCCACCTCTGATACCAAAGGGGGCAGCCCAGGGAATGAATCTCCCCTGGGGAGGGGAGGGATCTTGAGTCCCAGAAGAGGGAACAACCAAGGTTGTTGGTATTTTTTTCTCTTCTCCATCCTATGCTGAGCCTGCAGGGCTGCAGCAAGGTCTCAGCGGCCTACCAGAGTCAAGGATCAGCTAGAGATGGGCTGCTGCTACATTAGGACCCACCCAGTGGGAGGAGCTGAATGTCACCAATATCACTCCCATCAGTCAGGGTTATCCCCACATGGAGTCTCTGAAGTGTCATAAGCTGACCTGGGCAACATTTTTTGTTAGAAACTTCTTTTTTCTGTGAAAAATGCAGATCCACTAAGTTCAAAATGTTTTGCAATTTTTTCTGTTTCATTGAATTGTTCCAGCTGATCTTCCCCCCCCCCGCCAAAAAAAAAAAAATCTGGAAGCCAAAAGATTCAATATCTTCAAATCAGAATTATTTTTGGTTTTGACCTTTCCTTCCATTTAATTTTAAAAAGGATGTTAAAGCCGTTCTGAATCCTGATGAAAGATTTCATGTAGCACAGAAGAGTTCAACTCAAGATGATTTTTATTTTAAACTTTTCTATTCTTCCCCCCCCCAATTTTTGTAACGTGTTTTGGAGGCACTCAACATGGTTGGTTTTTTTTGTTTTTTTGAATTGCCACCTCACTGAAAAAGCCCTTACCTGCCCCGTTCCAGTCATAAGTGCTGAGCTCCAAGCAAAGCTTTACCAGTAGCTGGGGGTGGCATTAACAAGGTTTCTCTTGCAGGTGGATCCTCTGATGCTTAATGAGGGCAGAGCTGTCCCCAAAGCTTCTCTCGCAGTCAGGGCAGTGATAGGGCTTCTCTCCCGAGTGGGTTCTCCAGTGCTGAGCCAGGTGCGAGTTCTGATTGAAGCTTTTCCCACACTCGGGGCATTTATAGGGTCGCTCTCCTGTATGAGTCCGGCGATGGGTGGTCAGGGACGAACGGGCTGTGAAGCCCTTCCCGCAATCAGCACACTTGTAGGGTCTCTCCCCGGTGTGGACCCGGCAGTGCTGGGCCAGATGGGACCTCACTGCGAATCCTTTCCCACACTCGGCACATTTGTAGGGTCGCTCGCCTGTGTGAGTCCGGCTGTGCTGAGAGAGGTGGGCACTGCGGGCAAATCCTTTCCCACACTCAGGGCATTTGTAGGGTTTCTGGCCCCTGTGGGTGCCCTGATGCTCCAGGAGGTTGGAGCTGACATTGAAGCTCTTCCCGCAGTCAGGGCATTTGTAGGGCCGCTCCCCTTTGTGCAGCCGCTGGTGGGCAATCAGGGCTGAGCTCTCATTGAAGCTCCTCTCGCACTCAGTGCATTTGTAGGGCTTCTGCCCCGTGTGGATCCTCTGATGTTTAATGAGGTTGGAGCTGACGTTAAAGCTCTTCCCGCAATCGGTGCATTTATAGGGTCTCTCTCCAGAGTGGATCCGCTGATGCACCACCAGGACTGAGCTGACCCGGAAGCTCTTCCCGCATTCAGGGCATTTGTAGGGGCGCTCGCCTGTGTGGCTCCTCTGATGTGCCACCAGGCGGGAACTGACCCCAAAGCCCTTTCCGCAGTCAGCGCAGCGATAGGGTTCCTCTCCCGAGTGTGTCCCCCGGTGCTGGGTCAAGTGAGCCAGCTGCGTGAAGCCTCTCCCGCAGTCAGGGCATATATAGGGGCGCTCCCCCGTGTGGATCCTCAGGTGGGCCCTAAGGGTT
Source organism: Natator depressus (assembly GCF_965152275.1). NCBI lineage: Eukaryota > Metazoa > Chordata > Testudines > Cheloniidae > Natator > Natator depressus. The sequence goes on from NC_134247.1 coordinate 42,734,684, forward strand.
GAGCTCCGGTTGAAGGTTTTCCCACAGTCAGGGCACCGGTGGCATTTCTCTCCCTTGCAGGCGCTCCACTGGACATCAGGTTGGGCACTCTCGATGAAGCCTTCCCTAGACCCATTACCTTCCCCTTCTCTCTGCTGCACCCAGAGTTGCCTTACATCTTCTCCTGGGGGAAAAGATTTATCCTCTATCCCCCCTGGAAGATTTCCTTCCTCCTCTTTCTCCCACCTGCCCTGACTCTCGCTGGCTTCTCTCAGGCAAATGTGCCCCTCTGCTTTCTCAGCTTCTGCTGACTCAGGGCTTCCCCACAGCAGATTTGCCTCCTCGTTCACACTTGTTGCCATCCCTGGTTTACGGAGAGAATCCACATATAAGACATTCCCCACCAACTGGGGGAGGAAAAGGGGGGGAAAAAACCCAATTCCTGTGTGGAATTCTCTGCCCTGTGCTATGCAGGTCAGGTTAGATGATCCCTTCTGGCTTTAGAATCTGTTATACTGAGATAATGTATTGGGGAACTTGGACAAAACCACCTCCCAGTCCTTCACTGGAGGGGACCCATCCTGCTTTGCTTCCCTTCCCATCTCAATAGGCAGAGCGAGGGTTGGTAGCTGCTTTCAGGCAGAAAGGGTAAAAAGCCCCAGGCAACATTTGCCCTGAAGCGAGGACAGGTGTTGTTTGCAACACCTGTCAGGGATGGTCTAGATAATACTTAGTCCTGCCACGAGTGCAGGGGACTGGACTAGATGACCTCTCGAGGTCCCTTCCAGTTCTATGATGAGCTACCTGAGAAGGGCAGACCTGGAAAAACTCACAAGGGCTCAGTGCGACTCCCAGTGCTGGCCTTCTCTCCCAGATGGTCTCTGAGCTGGTTTAACTGGTTCTTCACCTGGGCTGGTGCCTCCCCTGGAGATCCAGTGCCCACAGCTCTTCCCCTGGCTCCATGCAGATCAGGTCAGGTTTAAGGATGGGGAATCCTGCTCCAGGGAGAGAGAACAGGCGAGATCAGGGTTGGTTACAGATTCCTGGGGTCCATTACACAGAAGGTGCCAGGATTTTAAGCCTTGCCCCTATGTTTGTCAGAGAGAACATGTAACATGAAGCAGATGGGAAATGCCCATGGAGATGCCCTTTGGCAAAGCGCAGCATGCGGGGGCTGATGTACAATGGTCCAAGTAAGGGATTCAGGGATTGCCACACACGGTTGGGAGTTAGTGATTCAGCCCAGCACAAGGATTAAATCTCTTGGCCATTTCTAACCCCCCACCCAGACCGACAAGAGGTCCCTAGAAGCCTGGCCGACTGCTCTCCCTGGGTATGTCCTCAGAGTTAAAAAAAGAGATGTGTTCGTAACTGGGGTTAAAACAGCAGTGCAAATGCAGCAACTTGGCCTTTGACTGGGGTTAGCAGTTCAAGTTGCACCCCAGGCTTTAGGAACAGGATGTTCTCTGTTGCCGTTACCCATAGGAACGGCAAACAAGCTATGTTTGATTAGGGCCATGCTTGAAAACTGGTTTCCCTTTTGTGTTCTGGGAGTGTATAACACAATATAGCTACCCAGTTAACCCAAAAGTGTCACAGACAGTGAGAGGTTGTTGGGTTTTAATTGAATTTTTGTGAGTGAATCCAAATTAAGAACACAACTCTTTTTTGCAGTGGAGACATACCCTCAATGCCTCAGGTTGTTAAAAGGAATTGCCACCCACCCCAGACACTTGAATGCCACGATTTGCTTCTCCCTTTGCTCTCTGTTCACACCAACTTCAATGGAACCACTCCATGGCTTGGACTACACTTAAGAGTTAGTTTGGTGTAGCTTTGTCGGTCAGGGGTGTGGAAAAAAACCCTATGCCAACCTAACGCACTGTGTAGACACAGCTGTCAATGGAAGAATGCTTCTGGTGACATAATGTGGGGAGGGGGGGTTCCTACACTGATGGAAAACTCCCTTCCATTGTTGCAGGCTGCGTCTACACTACAGAGTTATGCCTGTTTAGCTATAACGATGTAGTCTAGACATATCCCCAATTTACATCAGTGCAGTTGAGATCGGAATCAGGCCCCAAGTACTACACAGGCCCAGCCTGTGTAAAGACTTGTCTATTTAGAGTTAGTTAATTGATTGCTAATTAGCACAAGGTTATTCACACGGTTGTAAAGGCTATCCCTTATGGTCCCTTCCCAGGATACAAACTTAACACGGTTTAGGCTGCTGGTGTGCTGAGAACACCACCGATCGTGCTGGCCGCTTTTGTCTCATTGTTTCCTTGTACTCATCTGTCTGTCTCTTGTCTTATACGCAGGCCTAGTCTACACTGGAAGAAGTGTACCAGATAATTCTCCCAGGATAAGCGTCTCCACACAGGAAGCTATTCTGGGGTATTTATTCTGGTCAAATTCCTCACGTAGACAAACCCTTAACCACAGCCTGCTGATCTGATACTGATCACATCTTGTCCCTGTCCGCACTGACTACAGAGTAGTCCAGATCATGTTCTAACAGTGCCCTAAGACAAGCTCAGGGGGAGCTTGGGGCAGGGTACTCCCTGCTGAGGGGTCTCTCCAGATCAAGCCAGATCACGCACTGGACCAAGAGTTTTCTTGTCAAGAACACTCAAAGGGCAACACCTGCAATGACAAGATGATGTTCCAAGGCAGGTGCATACCTAGTACAAGTCGCCACCTGGCCATGTATCTATCCCCCCTTCGTTTCTCTCAGTGTCAACGTAGATTTGATCCCTGCATCCGAGGAAATGTTTGGAGAAATCAGGGGCTGCACAAAAGTTAAGGTGATTCGATTCAGCTTCTCTGCAACTTCCTTTCTTCCCCCAGCATTTGGAGTGACTCTTAGCTCTTAATAGGGTCCCATTGCCCTCGTATATAAGCACCTCCCAAACTTTAATGCATTGCCAGGGCTTACATTCAGCTGGAGCTGACCGGAACAGAGCTCTGGTAATTATTTTCAAACCAGTGGGAGTCCCAGCACCTCCCATGGGACTAAAGGCTCAACCCCCTCCCCAGCACTGTCCGCGGAGCAGAAGCCCTGGGGCTCTGGGAAATACTCAGAGAATTTAGGCCCTGTGTATTTCCCATTGCTATACCCCTGGGAGGTGGGCAAGATTTGTAAAGGAATTTAGGCATCTAATTCCCAAGGTCACATGCAGCCTATGACGGAGCAGGGAACTCCTGAGCCCCAAACTGGTGCTGTAACCACTGGGCCACCCTTCCTCGTGTCCTAATTCTCCTCTCTCTGCTCCCCCTAATCTCCGGAACTGCTGGATTAGTTGTCCCCAGATTCACACTGCTAACTCTACCCTCAGTCCTCATGATGTGCAGCGATTTTCAAGACAACCTGAGCACGTGTGGATTTTAGAGCACTTTGAAAAATCAGCTCTTTGACAAAACCATCTAGCCACATGTGACACAACGCTGCTGGTACCTGTGACCAGGCCTGCTCCACGGCCTCCGTTCATCTGTCTCCTGCCTGTCGTCCTCTCCGATTGCAAACTCAGTGGGGCCACAATTTGCGCCACGCTACATCGGAGGGGCCCGTACGCTAGGCACTGTACAAACTCTGGCCCTGATCCTGTGAAGACTCACGTAAATAAAGCAGATTTCCGTTGATTTTAACAAGTACACCTCGCCTGAGTTAACAGATGCTGGGGCCAGAGTCTTCACAGGTGTAGGGCTGGAGTTTATGTGGTGTCTCCCACAACGGAGCCCTAACTGACCATAGCACAAGTAATTCAAACGGTGGCTTACCACCTCCCTTGCCACTGGGCATTAGGAGGAGAGAGGAAAAAGGACACATTTTCTCATTGATGCTTTATGCATTTGTGCAGGTAGGGTAACCAGATGTCCCGATTTTATAGGGACGATCCCGCTATTTGGGGGTTTTCTCCTATACTGGCACATATTACCCGCACACCCCTGTCCCAGTTTTTCACACTTGCTAGCTGGTCACCTGATGTACAGTGCTTAGACACCAAGGAGATAATCGCTGGAGAGCGGTGGGTCTCAACCCGTGGGCTGCTGACAGCCAATCAGTTGTGACGTCTTCCAGGCCATACAAGTAGTGTATATATTGTGTGGATGCGGCCCACTTAACGTAACACACAGAGAGCTGCATATACAGCCCACAGTGGTAAATAGGTTGAGATCCATTGCTCTAGAGGGGTGGTACACGGATAAATTAGCAGACTAGGATCTATGGAAAATAATTATAGAGTGATGGATTCGTCATCACCAATCAATAAGGATTTAGAGAAAGACACAAGTGAATGGATCTAGGAGTTGGGAACCTCTCTCCCCATTTATGGCTCCTGCTCTGGTCTCTCCTCCCCCTTGGCCTGGGAGGCTAATTTGTAATGAAAGAGGTGCCGGGACTCAAGCAGTTTTTTTACATGCATAACTGATGTGGCAAGCCCAGAGGTGCCGGGGCTCTGAACTGCCAGGCCCAGAGGTGCCAGGGCTCACCCCGGTGCAAATTAAGCACTGGCTGACCCATTCCCATGGCTCTTTGCTTGCGGGACTGGGAATGTGTGTCGGTGACGGCCGCAGATCTGGGACTGGCAGAGACATGGAGAGCAGAGATACAGGGGTGGGGGAGTGAGCTGAGGAATCGCTTTCCTGCCTGGCCCCAGCCCTTTCCCCCAGGTCTCCCCATCACCTGCAGGCTCCGGCTCAGGAGCTGGTGTCGGCAGAGCCTTGGGGCTGGTTCCAGCCACCGGAGAAAGTCCCCACCCGGGCTGGGCACAGAGGGGGCTTGGATGAAGGTCTCCCCCTGGCCCACACCACACTGAGGGGGCAGCAGCTGCTCAGTCGCAGCTGCATCCGTGTCAGCCAGGAAACTTGTGCTGAACCGAGGAGAAAGAGAGACAAGGAGCGAGGGAGCCGCCTCCCCTTAGCACAGCCAGAGCCCTCTGGTGGGGACAGCTTTGGAGCTGCAGACAGAAACCCTAATGCTGTGGCAGTAGGGACTGTGGAAGCCACCTCTGAATGACAAGGCACATTCTTATGAGCCAACAGGTGATGCTTTTCCTCAGAGGAGCCCAGGCATCGCCAGACTGGCTCAGCCTTGAGGTCCTTCTAGTTCGGTCTCTGCTAGTGGCTGGTCCCAGATGCGTCAGAGGAAGGGCTCAGAAACCTGCAGGAGCAGATGCGAGGTAATAATAATATCATGCTCCTAAATCGCTCTTTTCTGTGGCCGGTCATCTTGGTCTCTTAATAGAGGCCCTGTCCCAGCCATCTTGACACTTTTTGGGGGGCAAAACTGGGCATTTGCCGTCAGTTGGAAAGAGCAAACTGGACAAATGCATAGTTTGGCCCCCCCAAATGGGGCGCAACCCCTAGCGGGGTGTGGAGGAACAGGGTGGGGTGAGGGGGAGAGCAGCAACACCAGCCCCGTGTGGCACGGTGGGCTCAGGAGAGCGGCTTGGGATGGGATGGCCCTGCGTGCAGGCGGGCGGCAGAGGGTCTCGGGCTGGCCCTGCACGTCGGGAGAGGGAGAGGGGGCCTCGGGCCACCCCCACCTGCAGGGTTGACAGGGGGACTCTGACCAGCCCCGCACACAGTGAGGAGGGGGCCCTCGGGCCGACCCCGTGGGGTGTCCCGTTTTCTAAGCCAGAACCATCATAACACTGGCTACTCTTGATCTCTGTATCCGTATCCGTGACAGACCGACCAGGGAGCCCAAGGGAACGCTACTGCTCAGCGTGATAGGCTGTGGTCTCCGCACACCTGCAGCCTCATTGCTGGCAAGCATTTTGCAGGTCCCAGGGCACATGAGAGGCTCAGGGAGGGTTTTGCAGGAGGGTAAGGCGGTGGCTCAGTGGGTGTTAACAGTGTGAACACACTAACCCAGGAGATGGTTTGCGAATGGAACAGGTGGGTGATGGAGCCTGCACCACATGGGCCCCCCGGAGTCAGGAGTGGCAGCAATCTGAGAGTTTGCACCTGCAGGGATGGCTCCGGGGCAGGGGCTGGGACCCCATCTGTGTTGAAAGGAAGTCACGGGGCGGGGGGCACAGAGCTGTTAACGCTCATGGACGGGAACCCTTCTGGGCCGTAGTCTGTCCCGGGGAGGGGATAGGGCGAGCAGATAGCAAGTGTGAAAAATGGGAATGGGGGTGGGGTAATAGGTGCCTGTATAAGACAAAGCCCCAAATATTGGGACTTTCCCTATAAAGCCAGGACATCTGGGCACCCCTAGGAGGAGCGAGGGAAGAGGGTTTTCCTCTCTGCCCCCACTAGAGGGCTCTGGGTTACAGCTCAAAGCAAGGCTGGGATAATTCCTGTCTCTCTCCCTTGGCCACGAGTTTCCTGCTGTGATCTGATCAAGAGATGACTAAACTTCCTGGGTTGGACAGGGCCGGTACAGCTGGGGAGCAGCTGGAGAGAGATTGAAGCAGGCTACCTCTAGGCCCAGCTGAGAGTAGGGAACTGGCCTCCTAGGGCAGCCCTGGAACAACTCCTGCAGGTGATGGGGAGACCTGGGGGAAAGGGCTGGGGCCGGGCAGGAAAGTGACTCTGCACCAACAGCCCCATCTCTGCTCCCGCCTCTGCAAGTCCCAGGGCTGCTGCCCTCCCTGACCCACTCTGGGTGTCAGCTACGGGAGAGCAAACGCCCCAAGGGCATGGGCCAGGGACCAAATCTCCCGGCCAGAGGGGAAAGGGAAAGAGATCTGACTGGGCAGCAGGAGCAATAAGTGGAGAGGGTGGTTCCCAGCTGCCCGACCCGCCCAGATCTGCTCCCTGCGTCATCCCTGGCCCAACTGGCTTTCCTGGGGACGAGGTGTCTGAGCAGAGAGAGGACAAATCAGTTCTGGCTCTCATTAGTCAGGGGCTGGGCCGCAGGGAAAGGAATTCCTCCAAAGCTACTCCTTGGAACCTGCTCTAGCTGGAGCGCACAGCGGAACAGACAGGTAGGGTTGGGTTGAAATTGTGAAACCAGTTGTCCAGTTACTTACAACAGTGGGTCTCAACCAGGGGTACGTGCCCCGCCTAGGGGTACTCCGAGATCTTTCAGGGAGGATGTCAGCTCCTCTAGATATTTGCCTAGTTTTACAACAGGCTACATAAAAAGCACTAGCAAAGTTTAGTGCAAACTAAAATTTCAGACAGACAATGTACCTGTTCATACTGCTCTATAGACGATACACTGAAATGTAAGGACAATATTTATATTCCAGTCGATTCATTTTATAATTATATGGTAGAAATTAGAAAGTCAGCAATTTTAGAGTACTAGCGTGCTGTGACCCTTTTGTATTGTTATGTCTGATTTTGTAAGCAAGTCATTTTCCAGTGAGGTGAAACTTGGGGTACGCAAGACAAATCAGACTCCTGGAAGGGGTACAGTAGTCTGGAAAGGTTGAGAGCCACAGGCTTACACCACGCTCAATGCTACTAGCTGGGCCTCAGCTCTGATCCAGGCTGGCACTGCCTAGGTTCATCTTTTGGGCTGAAGGTCTCTGCCCAGGGGGTGAATTTAGTTTGGCAAGGTTTGAGGATAAAACCTCTGAGCCTGTTCCTGAGAAGCGGCCAGAGGGGCGGCGCAAGTTACAACCGGTGTCAGTTTTTCAACACTTCTGTTACCTTTGGACAACGAATTTTATGTTTGGCAGGGTGAGAATTTCCAAGTCAGACACGCTTCTCGCTGTAGGCTCATAAACACCGGTTCTGCTACAGCTTTGTCGTCAGAGGTGAATAAAAGATTAATGTGCAGACACACTGAGCTTATTTCCCCATTTGATCAGAATTGTTTCCTCACTTAGGGGTCAGTTCTGTGAACACTCACATACAGATTGATTCTAAGCATGTCAAGGGTCCCACATGCAGGCTAAACCTCTTAGCCTTTGTTCTGAGCAGGGGCCGTGGAGGTGGGGAGCATTACGTTTTGCCATCTGAAGAGTGTTGTCAGAGTTTGACCAATTCCAGCGCCTTTGGGGATGGAAATTTTACATTTGACGGAGAGAGAATTCCTAGGCCAGGCGCTTTCCTCTCTGTTGTCTGGTGAAAATCTGTTTGGATGCAGATTTGTTATGAGAGTGGAGTGAATGTCTCTTGTGCGGGAACACGGATTATTTCCACCCGTGATAAGGTTTGTTTCCTCACAGAGGAGCTGAGCCCGGTAACACGCACACCCATTTGTTTGGGACTGTGCGAACGGTCCCATTAACGTTGTTAAATTTAAGGAGAGAGTTTGAAAATCTCTCAGTCCTGGTGTGGGAGCGGCGTTGTGCTGAAATAAAAAGACACAGGCCAGGATCTTTAAATTCAGGAGCCTAAATTTAGGCTCCTGAATCCATATTCAGGCCCCTGGGTAAGTGGCCTATTATCAAAAGTTCTGGGCACTCAGAACTGAACCCCAGCGACGCCCGCTCGGGACTTGTAAAAACCAGGATTCTTATTCAGGATACAGCTCGAGGAGGCGAAGTTTAGGATGGTATTTTAAGCAATCACGTCTCGTGCGTTACGTCCGAACGGCACAGTCTAGAATTTCTGTCTGCAGGGAGTGTGCGAAAGGGAAATGGGTGTGAAATGGACTCAAGCCGCTGCTGAAACTTCCCCATTTGCGCTTCTCGCCTGACAGGCTGCAGAAGAACGTCCGTCCGTGTTTCACTCCAGGTTGTCCGGTCCTCCTTGAGGGCAGGAAAAGGGAATGGCTGCAGCAAAAGAAGTGACGTTCGAGGAGGTGGCTGTGTATTTCACTGCGGAGGAGTGGGCTCTGCTGGACCCTGCTCAGAGCGCCCTCTACAGAGACGTCATGCAGGAGAATTATGAGAATGTGACCTGGCTGGGTAAGTCACCATGAGCATTTTCCATCTACTCGGGTTGCAGGTCCTCGCTGGCCAACATAGGGCTGGGATCTTCCCAGTATTGTCTGTGTAACGAGGAAACCGGGAATCTGTAACCAGCCCTGATCGCTCCGGTTCTCTCTTCCCCTGGGCAGGATTCCCCATCCCTAAACCTGACCGGATCTCCCACACGGAGCGAGGAGAACAGCTGTGGGTGCACCAAGCAGCTATTCCCTCCCTTCCCCCATCCTCTGTGCCATGGTATCGAGGCTGAAGCTTGTTAGTTGCCAGCTGCGGGGAGGAGTTTGGGGAAGATTCCGCTGCTGACTCTTCAGCTGATCCAAAAGCTTCTGCCGGTGTGACAAACCCTTGCCGATCCCCTTTCCCCGGGGCCCTTCCCTCCCTCCCTAGCACAGGGCGTGACTCATGCTGGGTTCTCTCCTTCCCCCAGCAGGTGATGGGACAGCCAGTGAGACCAAGGAGGAGAATCCCCAGCAGGGAGACCCTGAGTTGGCAGACCCACACGGGACATTCTCGGGAAGGTCCCAGGGGAACGTTTGCCAGGGAGGAGCTAGCGAGATTCAGGGCAGGTCGGAGGAGCAGCGAGGAAACCTGCCCGGGGAGAGAGAGAGGGTAAATCCTCTCCTGAAGAGGGATGTTTCAAGAAACTCAAAGAGCTCCTGGACCTTAAGGGGAAGCACAACAGAGGGACGGGAAAAGCAGGCACTGAACGTGGGCAGGGCTCACGAGAGATGCTCCATCTGGGAACCCACCTGGAAGAGGCATCCCGTAGAGGTGGGGAAAGCCCCCAGCAAAACTCAGTGCCTCCACAACATCAGAGCATAGCCCTCGCCATCCAGCAGAGAATCCTCTCGAGGCAGAAACCTTGCCAGTGCCCCGACTGCGGGAGAAGTTTTGTTTGGAGCTCGACCCTCATGGCACATCAGAGGCTCCACACAGGAGAGAGGCCCTACAAATACCCCGACCTGCAGAGGAACCCTTCCCTGTTTCCAGAATCCAGGAAATGCTTTGCCGAGAACTCGGCCCAGACGAAGCACCAGCAATTCCACCCCGGAGGGAGTCCCTACGCGTGCCCAGATTGCAGGAAAGGATTCAGCCTCACGATGCACCGGAGGGTCCACACAGGCAAGCGCCCCTTTTTGTGTCCTGACTGTGGAATGGGCTTCAACCAGAGAGCCAAGCTCACCGTGCACCAGAGGGCCCATGAGGGGGAGCGACCCAACTGCAGGAAAAGCTTCGGCCGGCGGGCACCCCTGGGACAGCCCGGGAGGGCCCATTGTGGGGAAAAGCCCTGCGTCTGCGCCAGCTCTGGGGAAAGATTCAACGCCTCGGCCCTAATCGAGCACTGGCGAGGCCACATGGGAGAGAGGCCCGACAAACGCCACGAGGGCGGGAAAAGCTTCGGCCAGCGCTCCGACCTGGCCCAGCGCTCTCCGGCCCCAGAGGAGAGGCCCCGCAGCAAAGGTACAGCCCTGCCAAAACACCGGGTGGCAGAGAGGCCCTACCACTGCCTTGACTGCGGCTAGGACCTTCAGCAGACGCTCTAACCTGCTCGCCCACCAGCGTGGTCACACGGGCGAGCAGCCCTACAGGTGCTCATGCTGCGGGAAAGGCTTTGGCCTACGTTTCAACCTTGCAATGCATGGGAGAGTCCATGCCGGCAAGTGATGCAATTCATGCCCCCACTGAGGCAGCAGCTTCAAGCAGAGATCCGACCTTGTGGTGCACTGGAGACTCCCGTCAATCAGTCTTCAGAAGAGCAGGTTGGAAAATAGGGTTTTCTTTTGGGTTATTTTTCCCTCCATGGAAAATTTTAACTTTTCAGGGAAATTTCTAACGCTAAAACATTTTGGCCAACAATGGAAATATTTGCCGTGGTGCCTCATCGGAGTTGTGGTTCACGTATGCTCCCATTCTCCTCTCTAGGCCCGTCTCCCTGGTCAGCCTGCCTCTCCCATGATACACCATGGTCTCCCCTCTTGATTTCAATGGGATGTAGGCACTTCTCTGCGTTATATTCTAGGCATACACGGCGAGACGTTCAATAAAAGCATAAATCCTCTCAGTGGAAGGTTGCCCTGTAACACAACTACATTTTGTAGAATTCAGTACGCTCACACACCACAAACCGAAAACAGAGAGAGACAAAACAGGCTGCTCTCTGAGACAGAGAGGAACAACTCACCCTTGCGCTAAGCTGGCTTTCTCCGGACTGACTCTGACTGCTTGCTTCCCTAGAGCCCCTAGCCTGCTTGCAGGACCAGAAACCCCCACCACATCTGAAGTGATAGCTTGCCCTCCCAGCGCAGTCCTTGATGCACCACAATCTGTATCCTGAGGTCCTTAGGAGCTGACAAAGAGGTTTCAGTTCAAAAGACCAGGGGTAACAGCTGGATGAGGCAAACCAGCAGGTCGGATGGGGGGGTGAGAAATCTAACGGGATGCACATGGTCCTCAGCCAGCTGGGAGCAGAGCTCACAGCTGCCAGGCTGCAGTCGCCTGTCTCCACCACGGCAGAGGAGAGGCATGAGTCAGGGCGAGCCGGTGGCTTTGCAGATCACGCCTGGGAACTTTTCCCCACTTGCAAGGGATGGCAGGAGACCAAGCACAATTAAGAAAATTTTCTCCCCTCCAGGGAGAAAATTCAGGGGCTGGCTGCTAACGACCGCCCTGGGGGTTCCAGTGACTGATACAGCCACTGTAAGCAGGGGCGTAGCCCAGCAGGGAGGGGGTCTAAACCCGGGCTTTCTTGTGGCCAGGTGGAACCTCACCCGGTTCACTGCCGGGTGGGACAGGTTGGATTGACTTTACATTTGATTGATTTTACATTTGATTCAGCCCCCACCACCCTGAAATGCTGCAGCTGACCATACCCAGGAAGGAACCTGCATGAGACAAGCCCCACCCAATGGGCTGGGAATCCAGATGCCCCCCGCAGCCACCATCACTGAAGCCAGAGTGTGAAGAGGACTCTGTCACCCCACTGGACATCCCCTTTATCTGCCTTGTCCTGCATGGGGATGACAGACTGTCTGCCCCCATCCACCATGCACCCCCATCCCCCCCCACAAGAAGATAATTAAAGTCTCAGCTGGGATCAGCGCCCCTGACCCTGCAGAAACCAGTCTTTTCCTGGGAGGGCAGCTGCCAGTAGAGAAGGGGTTAACACGATGACACCCTGTAACCACGGCTCCCGCTAAACCCTGATCCCGGGATTTCCTTGAGTAGTGGGATCGCAGTGTCTCCTCCCCCCAGTGGATCCGTGCTTTTCCATCCCCTTAGAAAGGCTGATGGCTGGGGTGGCCCCATGGGCTTGGTTCTGCCTGAAATGGGCCGGGCTGAGCCAGGCTGTGGGCTGCGAGTTGGGGGCGGGGGGCGATGGGTCATTGGGGTCCTCACACTCCTGGAGTCCTGTGCCCTAAAGGAAGAGGGGTCACCCCAATGGGCCTGGGTTGGGCTGAAACGGGGCCTCTGGGAAAGTCTCTCTGGGATCGGAGTCTCGAACCCTGGATCCTGGCTGGGCTTGGCCCTTCCCACCCTGCAGGGCCCTAGAACCCTAGGTCCGAGCCTGAGAGATTTGTGTGTAAACAGAAGGGTTGGGGCTCAAACCTGAGTCTGCACCAGGGCTTCCACTGCAGTGTAGAGACAGCACTAGGGATCCATTTGGTTCCATGTTTTGTTGCTCCTCTCGGCCAAGCGAAAAGCACCCGCTGCAGGGCTCTTGCATAGCTCCAAGCTCCCCATGAGCTCCCCTCCTCCTCATGCTCCATGTACCCTCATTCCCCCGTGCCAGGAAATCTGTATGCACCCCCTATCCCGGGTCGCTGGAGGCTCCCCACCCCCTTCCTGCCATTCCCGTAGGCAGACAAATGCCAGCCAGTCGAACCTTAGACCGTGCTGTGCTCAGCCAATTAAGGGCCCACCCGGCCATCATGGAGGTCAGCAGCCGAACAGGAACGGAGCCCAGCTGTCCTGGGCCCAACCCAACGCCCTGACCACCAGACCCTGCGGCTTAGCCCTCAGTGTGACGCCCCATCTTCCCTGCTTGGTTATCCATCCCTCCCTGATCCCTGCCACCGCCCACCAACTCCCAGGGGAGCTAATTAGAGCACCGAGGAGCCTGCTTCTTGGAGTAGCACCCCACTGCGCTAGGTGCTGTACAGGCACAAATTAAAGAGCCCCCACCCCCAAAGGGACAGCAGTCGAAGAGCCAGCTGTCGCAGCTCGGGGCAACTGCACCTGTTTTGCCCCTTAGCAGTTCGGCAAGGGCCCCCACATTCAACCTTCTGCCCCCCGCCCCCGCCGGCCCCTGTCTTGGGTCCGCGTCTCTCTCCCTTCTGACTGGGATGTTCCCAGGCATAGGTGCCAATTCTGTGGGTGCTCCAAGACTCAAGCAGAGCCGGATTAGTCTTTTGTGGGCCCTGGCGCCCTGCCCCTCCCCCTGAGGCCCCAGCCCCTGCTCCGCTCCTTTGCCCCACAGCCCTGCCCCACTCAGCCTCTTCCCCCACAGGCCCCGCTCACCGCTTGCACGGGGTGGGAGGGGCAGAGAGAAGCACCCGCCGGCAAACCCAAAAGCCGGAGCCCGTGTTCCCAGGCCGAACACTTCCCTGTGTAATTCCCAGAAAAGTCAGACTGCCGAACACGCGCGGCGGGTTTAATCCACTGGGGAGGCTGCTGCCGAACGCCAGTTACGGGGTTCGGCAGGGGATGTTTTTGCTTATTATTAGGCCCCATGCAGGTTCCGGGGCGGTGGAGGAATGTGCTATTCAGCTTCCTGGGTTCATCAGCAATGGCCCTGGACTCCAGAGAGATTACTGATGAACCCGGGAAGTGGAGGAACACAGGCCGCCTCCTCGGCCGCCCCGGGAACCTACATGGCGCCTATTGAAAGCTCAGGTTCTTCGTCCAGAAGAGAAGAGACCAGAGCTCTTCCCACGGGGCAGCTCGGGGTCTGGGGACGTGTGGCGCAGCTGGGGCGGTGGGGGGGCTCTTCTGGGCGCGGGAGGGGGGCTCAGGGCTACCGCTGGCCCAGGGCTTCTCTGGTCGCATGGTGGGAGAGGGGCTCCTCCAGGCCAGGGGGGGTGGGGCGGAAGGGGCAGACGGGGGCTCCACCCATGCTGGGGGGCCTGCTTGGTTTCCCCCTCCGGGATCGTACGCAATGGAATTGCCCAGCTATAAAAGGTACCACACCGCACTTCCTGTGTAAGCCTATTTTATTTCACTGCAGAGGAAACAGTCAAACTAATCACAGAGCCCTGCACGTGTGCGAATAAGCTCCACGGACTTGACCCCCACTCTCATATGGGCTCTGGTAGGAGAAGTCCTTCAGAGCCCCACCCAAGGGGTCTCAGGGGCTTCAAGTTCATCATAGCTTCGGCTCACAACAAGCCCGCTTCTGCCACATTTAGTTCACCCTTTATACAGTCCAGGGGTTGCTCAGCTGGAGTTTCCAGGTGCGGGTAATTAGCAGACAACTGGTTTCTCTCCCCAGGGCTTACCTTCCAAAGGGTGGCATGCACTTCCCTCACCCGCAGGGATTTCCTGAAAATCTGCTTTACACCCATTGCAAAAAGTTCCTTCCAAGTGCAGCATATGTCCCAGCAGTTGTATTAATCCTGTCTTCTTGATAATGGAGTTCCAAACAATCCCACTGTAGCACAGAAACATTTGCATTTGTAACTCCATTTGCATAAACCCCAGAGGTGTTAAACAGAAATTCAGTAAGGTTTGTCCGGGATTTCATAGGTCGTCGCCTGTATCCAAGGGTAACAGCCAAAAGTATTGCCCAGCCCTTAATCAGCTGGCCCAGTGTGGACTCTCTGGTGAGCGGTGAGATTGGACCTCCGGCTGAAGCCCTTCCCGCAGTCGGGACACAGGTAGGGTCGCTCGCCTGTGTGGACTCTCTGGTGCGATTTGAGGTGGGAGCTCCGGCTGAAGCCCTTCCCGCAGTCGGGACACGGGTAGGGTCGCTCGCCCGTGTGGACTCTCCGGTGAGCCGTGAGGCTGGAGCTCTGGCTGAAGCCCTTCCCGCAGTCGGGGCACGCATAGGGTCGCTCGCCCGTGTGGACTCTCCGGTGCACCGTCAGGTTGAAACGTACGCTGAAGCCCTTCCCGCAGTCCAGGCACTTGTAGGGCTGCTCACCTGTGTGGTTACTCCGGTGGGCCAGCAGGTCTGTGCTCCGGCTAAACGTCCTGCCGCAGTCGAGGCAGCGGTAGGGTCTCTCCGCCACGCGGCGCTCCGGCAGGGCCGTGAGGTCCGTGCAGCTGCCCCCGTGGTCTTGGCCGGGTTTCCCTCCTGAGTGGACCCAGGCATGCTGGGCCAGGTTGGAGTGCTGGCGGAAGCTTTTCCCACACTCCTTGCATTTGTAGGGTCTCTCCCCGGTGTGGATCCGCCGGTGCTTGATCAAGGTGGAGCTCTCCGTGAATCTTCTCCCACAGTCGGCACAGACATAGGGCTTTTCCCCGGAGTGTGTCCTCTGGTGCTGCACCAGGTGCGCCCGCCATCTGAAGCCTTTCCCACACTCGGTGCACTGGTAGGGCCTCTCCCCCGTGTGGGTGCGCTGGTGTTGGATCAGGGTTAAGGTGTCGCCGAAGTCCTTCCCGCAGTATGTGCAGATGCAGGGCCGTTCCGTGCAGTGGGTCCGGCTGTTCTTGGCCAGGTGGGCGTTCTGGCTGAAGCTTTTCCCACACTCGGCGTATTTGTAGGGTCTGCCTCGCAGGTGGGTCCTCTCATGCTGCACCAGATGCGCCTTCTGGCTGAAGCTCTTCCCGCACTCGGTGCATTTGTAGGGTCTCTCGCCCGTGTGGCTCCGGTGGTGAGTGCTCAGGGCCGTTTTGGTTCTGAAGCCCTTCCCGCAGTCGGGACACAGGTAGGGTCGCTCACCCGTGTGGACTCTCTGGTGCAATTTGAGGTGGGAGCTCCGGCTGAAGCCCTTCCCACAGTCGGGACACAGGTAGGGTCGCTCGCCCGTGTGTACTCTCCGGTGAGCCGTGAGGCTGGAGCTCTGGCTGAAGCCCTTCCCGCAGTCGGGGCATGGATAAGGTCGCTCGCCCGTGTGGACTCTCCGGTGCACCATCAGGTTGAAGCGTACGCTGAAGCCCTTCCCGCAGTCGGGGCACGCATAGGGTCGCTCGCCCGTGTGGACTCGCCGATGCACCATCAGGTTGAAGCGTATGCTGAAGCCCTTCCCGCAGTCCGGGCACTTGTAGGATTGCTCACCCGTGTGGGTGCTCCGGTGGGCCAGCAGGTCCGTGCTCCGGCTAAACGTCCTGCCGCAGTCGAGGCAGCGGTAGGGTCTCTCTGCTGTGTGACGCTCCGGCAGGGCCATACCATCGGGTCCCTCCTCGTGAGGCGGATATGAGTGCAGACGGACACTTTCCCTACCCTCAGCACTTTGACGGAGTCTCTGCCCCGAGTGGCAGCGCTGGTGTTTGGTCAGGTTCCAGGCCTTGACGAAGCTCTTCCCGCAGTCAGCACAGACGCAGGGCTTGACCCCAGCGTGGATCCCCTGGTGCCGCACCAGATGCGACCGCTGCACGAAGCCTTTCCCACAGTCAGGGCACCTGTAGGGCCACTCCGCCATGTGGGATCTCTGGTGCCGGAGGAGGAGGGCCTTGCTGGGGAAACATTTCCTACACTTGGGGCATGCAAAAGGCTCCCCTGGGAAATGCGTGGCCTGGTGCTCCAGGAGCTTGGACCTGACACGGAAGGCTTTCCCGCAAGCGAGGCATTTATAGGGGCACTCGCCCGAATGGAGTCTCCGATGCCTCGTAAGGTTGGAGCTGTCAGCGAAGCCTTTCCCACAATCAGGGCATTTGTAGGGTCTCTCTCTCATATGGAGCCTCTGATGTGCAATGAGGGTCGACCTCCGATCAAAGCTTCTCCCACAGTCGGGGCACTGGCAGGGTTTCTGCCCCAAGAGGATTCTCTGCTGGATGGTGCGGGCTGTGCTGGGGTTGGAGCTTTTCCCATCCTTGTGCACCATCTGATGTCTCAGAAGATGTGATCTCCAGCGGAAGCTTTTCCCACAGTGGAGACATCGATGGGGGGTCCCACTCGGATGTTGTGGAGGCGCCGAGCTCTGCCGGGGGCTTCCCCCACATCTGTGGGATGTGTCTTCTGGGGGGGTTCCTGGACAGAGCATCTCTCCTGAGCCCTGCCCACGTTCAGCGCCTGCATTTCCCGTCCCTCTATTGTGCTTCCCCTTAAGGTCCAGCAGCAATTTGAGTTTCTTGAAACATCCCTCTTCAGGAGAGGATTTACCCTCTCTCTCCTCGGGCAGGTTTCCCCGCTGCTTCTCCGACCTGCCCTGAATCTCGCTAGCTCCTCCCTGGCAGACGTTCCCCTGGGACCTTCCCGAGAATGTCCCGTGTGGTTCTGCCGACTCAGGGCCTCCCTGCTGGGGATTCTCCTCCTCGGTCTCACTGGCCGTCCCATCACCTGCTGGGGGAAGGAGAGAACCCAGCATGAGTCACGCCCTGTGCTAGGGAGGGAGGGAAGGGCCCCGGGGAAAGGGGATCGGCAAGGGTTTGTCACACCGGCAGAAGCTTTTGGATCAGCTGAAGAGTCAGCAGCGGAATCTTCCCCAAACTCCTCCCCGCAGCTGGCAACTAACAAGCTTCAGCATCGATACCATGGCACAGAGGATGGGGGAAGGGAGGGAATAGCTGCTTGGTGCACCCACAGCTGTTCCCCTCGCTCCATGCGGGAGATCCGGTCAGGTTTAGGGATGGGGAATCCTGCCCAGGGGAAGAGAGAACCGGAGCGATCAGGGCTGGTTACAGATTCCCGGTTTCCTCGTTACACAGACGGTACTGGGAAGATCCCAGCCCTATGTTGGCCGGCGAGGACCTGCAACCCAAGTAGGTGGAAAATGCTCATGGTGACTTACCCAGCCAGGTCACATTCTCATAATTCTCCTGCATGACGTCCCTGTAGAGGGCTCTCTGAGCGGGGTCCAGCAGAGCCCACTCCTCCGCAGTGAAATACACAGCCACCTCCTCGAAGGTCACTGTTTTTGCTGCAGCCATTCCCTTTTCCTGCCCTCAAGGAGGACCGGACAACCTGGAGTGAAACACGGACGTTCTTCTGCAGCCTGTCAGGCGAGAAGCGCAAATGGGGAAGTTTCAGCAGCGGCTTGAGTCCATTTCACACCCATTTTCCTTTCGCACGCTCCCTGCAGACAGAAATTCTAGACTGTGCCATTCGGACGTAACGCACGAGACGTGATTGCCTAAAATACCATCCTAAACTTCGCCTCCTCGAGCTGTATCCTGAATAAGAATCCTGGTTTTTACAAGTCCCGAGCGGGTGTCGCTGGGGTTCAGTTCTGAGTGCCCAGAACTTTTGATAATAGGCCACTTACCCAGGGGCCTGAATATGGATTCAGGAGCCTAAATTTAGGCTCCTGAATTTAAAAATCCCAGCCTGTGTCTTTTTATTTCAGCACAACGCCGCTCCCACACCAGGACTGAGAGATTTTCAAACTCTGTCCTTAAATTTAACGTTAATGGGACCGTTTGCACAGTCCCAAACAAATGGGTGTGCGCGTTACCGGGCTCAGCTCCTCCGTGAGGAAACAAACTTTATCAAGGGCGGAAATAATCCGTGTTCCCGCACAAGAGACATTCACTCCACTCTCATAACAAATAGGCATCCAAATCGATTTTCACCAGACGACAGAGAGGAAAGCGCCTGGCCTAGGAATTCTCTCTCTGTCAAATGTAAAATTTCCATCCCCAAAGGCGCTGGAATTGGTCAAACTCTGACAACACTCTTCAAATGGCAAAACGTAATGCTCCCCACCTCCACGGCCCCTGCTCAGAACAAAGGCTAAGAGGTTTAGCCTCAAATGCTCCAAAATAAATTCACCTGTTATTATTAATTATTATTATGATTATTATCAACATTTATTATTTGTATTAGCATAGCACCTGGGGACTCCAGGCATGGACCGGGGCCCCCCCTGTGTTAGGTGCTGTCCAACGACAGAACCAAACGCTACTCCCTACCCCACAGACCTTCCTGTCTAAAACGACCCAGACAGACACAGTGTGTGGAAGGGGTACAACACACAAGCGGAGCGAACAACGTGGTTGTGGCAAACGGCATGCTAGTACCATGGTGGGTTGTTGTTTTTTGTAGAGGAGGGGTCAGTTAGGCGGGGATCAGCTAAATGGAAAGGAAAGGGTAGGGGAGGGGCGAGGAATAGAGAGGCATGGAGTGATGCTGAGATGAAGAGACTGTGTGCATGGCTTAGGGATGTAAAAGGTTAACTGGTTAACTGGTAAGCATTAGGCTTACCGGTTAACAAACCTTAACCGTTAACCCTGGCGGCTCCATGCCGGGCCGGCGGGAGGGATCCCAGCCCCGGCCACGATGGCTGGAGCAGCCCCAGCTGCGTCGGGCTGGCCAGCCAGAGGGACCACACCATCAGCCGCACTGGCCGGACCCCAGCCCTGGTCGCGTCGGCGGGACCCCAGCCCTGGCCGGGTCGGAGCGAGCCCCCAGCCTCCCCCGCCCCCGTGCTAGGCCCCCCGGAGCTACTTTGGTTAACGGTTAACCGGTTAAATGATATAATTTTAATAGTTTAACTGGTTAACTTTTTAAACCACTATTTACATCCCTAGTATGGCTACACTGCATCCAGCTATGGCATTGCAGCTAAGCTGCCACTTCCTACATCTCTGGAACGTTTTTTTGTTTTGTTTTTTTCCCCATCGCTGTCGTCCCTCCACCTCTCCGAGGGGAGGTAGCTAGGTCGGGGGAGCAATCATTCCGTCGACCTAGCCGCGTCCGCACCAGGAGTTAGGTCAACCTCACTACAGTGCTGTGGGAGTGACAATTTTTAAGTGTAGACCAGGCAGGAAGGGAATGGGAGGGTTGCAGCAATCAGCCGGCCAGCACAGGGCAGAGCAAGTCCAACTGCGGCTGTAGAAAGCTGTCGAAAGTTCTCAGAGGGCTAGTCCGGTGAAGACACTCTGTGCCGATGGGAGGGAGAGCTCTTCCGTTGCCATAGAGTTACCACGTGGCTCATATTTGACTGGCCTGGCCAGTTTTTTTTATGGATTTGCTAGTTGTCAGAAAAATAAGTCAATCTGCCAGGTTTTTGGTTTCTGTACATGGGTCTAAAGATTTTCATTTTATTCTCACAATACCCTGGGCTATCCACTGTTGAAAGTTTCTGTGTCCAGCTAAAGGTGCTGCAATGTTCCCATCTGTATTTCCCGCAGTTTAAGCAATAACAGATCAAAACCGTGGAAAATACAGCAGCTGTCTGCCCATCCAGACGCAAGCGCAGCGCACAGGTGTGAGAGAGCGGGTACGGGAAGGGCCCTACCAAATTCACGGCCATGAAAAACGCGTCACGGACCGTGAAATCTGGTCTCCCTCCGTGAAATCGGTATCGTGTAGGGTAAAAGCACACAAAAGACCAGATTTCACGGCGGAACCAGCATTTCTCAGATTGGGGGTCCTAACCCACAAGTGAGTTGCACAGCGGTTGCAAGGTTATTTTAGGGGGGGGGGGTCAGGGTATTGCCACCCTTACTTTTGCATTGCTGCCTTCGGAGCTGGGTGGCCAGGAAGCAGCAGCCATTGGCCGGCCGCCCAGCTCTGAAGGCTGCGCCCTGCCAGAAGCAGTGCAGAAGTAAGGGGGGCAATCCCGTACCTGCCAGCCGTACTGCTGCTGGGGGCCGTCAGAGCTGAGTTCCCAGCCAGCAGCCGCCGACTCCAGCTGCCTGGCTCTGAAGGCAGCATAGAAGTATGGGTAGCAGCACCGCAACCCCCCCCCTACAATAACCTTGCGACCCCCCCACAGCTCCTTTTTGGGTCAGGACCCCAACAATTACGGCACCGTGAAATTTCAGATTGAAATAGCTGAAATCACTACATTTACGATTTTTTAAAATCATAGGACTGTGAAATTGACCAAAATGGACCGTGAATTTGGTAGGGCCCTAGGCATGAATCACTATAAGTGACAGTTGAAAGGGGGTGGGGGTTGCGGAGTTGCCTTGTGGTTGGGAGCTGCATGCTGGATTTTTTTGGGGGGGGGGAGGAGATTTCAAAGGTGGTAATCATAGAATATCAGGGTTGGAAGGGACCTCAGGAGGTCATCTAGTCCAACCCCCTGCAAGAAGCAGGACCAATCCTCAATTTTTGCCCCTGATCCCTAAATGGCCCCCTCAAGGATTGAACTCACAACCCTGGGAGGGATATGTCTGCATAATAATTCCACCTCCCCAAGAGGCTGGCAACTAGGTGGCCCCTACCTGCGGCTCATGTGGCCTGCAGCCTCGTGCCCCCAGAGTATGGGGGGCAGGGGGTCTCTCCTCCACGTGGGATTGCTGAGCCAAGGGTTGGCCCCAGCTGGGCCATATTTTCCCCTGGATAGAGACTTTCAGCCCTACAGGGGTGCGGGAACAATTTGTACAGCGTGCGGGGCAGGGGGCTGAAAGCCATTGAAGCAAACTGTAAACCCTGCAGATGATGGGAACGCCTTCAAGCCAAGGGGTGCAGCAGCAGCCGCCCTAGTTCCAGCGCCTATGGGGGAAGCCCCCCTGACACGGTCCCCTGCCCCTCAGCACCCCGCCAGAGTCTCATAGAATATCAGAGTTGGAAGGGACCTCAGGAGGTCATCTAGTCCAACCCCCGCTCAAAGCAGGACCAGTCCCCAACGTTTGCCCCAGATCCCTAAATGGCCCCCTCAAGGATTGAACTCACAACCCTGGGTTTAGCAGGCCAATGCTCAGGCCAGTGCTCAAACCACTGTGTTATCCCTCCCCTCACTCAGCAAGGGCAGCAACTGGCTTCTCCTCTCTCTGCTCCTTACCTTGATCCCAGGAGGGTCAGTCTGCCCAGGGACGCTGCAGCGATGGATCCGGGCAGGGCTGGGAGCTGGGATCCTCCCTCCCCACTTCTTGCTCCTGCTGCCCCTGCCAGTCTCTCTCCCCTCTCCATCCCCTGGAGGCTCAGCGGGCAGAGCCCGGGGCTGCCGCAGGGGCTGGTTCCAGCCACCGCACAGAGTCCCCACCCCGGGCTGGGCACAGAGGGGGCTTTGAGGAGGGGTTTCTCCGGCTCCCCCCGGGGTGGCTACCGAAGCGGCAGCACCCAGCGGCTCCCTTCTCAGCCGGGAAGTTCAGCCCCAGATCTGCTGCTCACAGGAAACCCAGGGAGAAAGAGACAGAGAGAGGGAGGCAGCAGGCTCCCAGCCCTGAGCAATATACCAGAGCCCTCTAGTGGGGACAGCTGCAGAAACCTCGCCCCAAGATTGCAGCCCACAAGCGGGTCTGTCTGTTGGGAAAGCACAGCCCCCCCCCCCAGGGACTTCCCCCTTGTGCGGGCCCTAGAAATGCCCTGGCTCGATGGTAGCCAAGGTGGGGGAGGTGATATCTTGGACTGGATCAACTTCTGTTGGGGAGAGAGACAGTCTTCCCAGCTTACACAGAGCCCTGCCTCAGGGCTGGGGAACTAAGCAGAGCATCACAGCTAAACGCAAGGTGGGACACTTAGGCCGAGATCAGGAGCTCGGAAACATTAAACCGCCCTTTAAATGGGGTTGCCAAGGTTGGTGTTAGACTTGCTGGGGCCTAGGGCCGAAGCCAAAGCCTGAGCCCCATTGGCCAGGGCACAAGCTTTTGGGCTTCAGCTTTGGCCCCGGGGCGGCGGGGCAGGGCTCGGGTGGGCTCCGGCTTCGATCCCCCCTCCTGGGGTTGTGTAGTAATTTTTGTGCTCAGAAGGCGGGTCACGGTGCAATGAAGTTTGAGAACCTGTGGCCCAGATGAGAGGGCCAGAGAGACAGCGGGAGCACAGGGAGATAGGTAATGATCAGGCAGAATTATAATTCGCACAGGTATATATGCCTGGCAATGGATAGCTGGGGACATGCGGGGCTAGACTTGTCTGGGGGATCAGTGGACCAATAGACAGATCTGGGTGTTGTGTAATTATTCTAGTTGCTCAGCGCGGGAGTGCACTAAATTTCTCAATCCAGGCTTGGTAGAACTGGGTTTTTATTGGTTTATAATTTGAATGGATAATACCCATGTTTATTTTTAAGCAGTTTTCTCTCTTTAAATTTTCATGGTTCCAGAGGGTCAGACAATGGGGGGGGGGTTCATTGTGGAATGACACGAAGATTCAAAAAGTCCAAGTTTTAGTACCATTAAAACACCAGCCGTCACCATCCCATGTTGTAATATGCCAAATAAATGGCCCTAAATCAAATTCGACTAAGCTGCCAAGAGGCATGTTTCTTACTTTGCCTTGCGGTACCTTTCAGTTGTTATCCATGAGGAGATTGGTTCATGGGTTTGTGCCTGGGCGGTGAAATCCACGTTGACTGATGTTTACAGATGAGCCTCTAACTAATCCTTCCAAGCCTACGTCAATCCCTTGCTCAAATGACCCCACATTTGGATCACTAATCAGGGCACCGGAACAGGGGGACCTACAGGGCCGTGGCCCTCCCACTTTTTACTGTCCATAAGGGGGAGGGGGGAGGGGAGGGTGCCTTGGGGGAAGAGACAGTGCAGGGACAGGGTCTGGGGCAGAACGGGTGGTGCAAGGGCAGAGCCTGGGGGAGGAATGGGCCATATGAGGGTGGGGGACCAGGGAGAAGAGGCAGTGCGGGGGTGGGGCCTCAGGGAGGGCTGTGCAGCGCATGGGGCCATGGTTCGGACACATGTGGCCCCCCCCACTTTTAGGGCACTTCTGCCGCTCCCGTCACTGATCATGAAGCATGTGAGTGAAGAGTGCTGTGCTGCGTCTTTCTCCTCCCCTTTCCCCCGCACAGCATATCGCCCCCTCTGCCCCCTTTCCAGCTCACCCTGCCCTTCCCGTCCCATTTAGTCACTACCAGTTCAGAAGCCAGGTATGCACAGGTGTGTCGGTAGAATCTGTGACCTCGAAGTAAAGTGGGTTTGTTTTGGTTGCAGGGGGCGGGCAGTATCTCAGTAATCTCATGCTCAAATGACCTGACATTTGAGTCACCAACCCTCTCCTGGGCCCCCGTAAGGCACAGCAAATTGCAGGACAATCTGGGTAGGCACACGGATTTGGGGGATGCCTAGGGCTTGTCTACACTTGAAACGCTCTTGCAGCTGCAGTTAAAACTCTGGTTTCAGAGTAGCAGCCATGTTAGTCTGTATTCGCAAAAAGAAAAGGAGGACTTGTGGCACCTTAGAGACTAACCAATTTATTTGAGGGTAAGCTTTCGTGAGCTCCCGAAAGCTTATGCTCAGATAAATTGGTTAGTCTCTAAGGTGCCACAAGTACTCCTTTTCTTTTTAGTTAAAACTCTGCACGTCCTGTAGGCTCCTCTGTCTGCCCATACTCAAGCTCAGTGTAACCCTTTGCAGGTCATGAGCTTTCGGTCTGGTCGTTCCAGATACTTTGCTCAAGGGTGTGAAAAAGCCACCTACCTAGCAACACAGTTCGCCCAACCTAGCCCCCGGGGTTGACAGTGCTAGGCCGGGTTACGTCTGCATGGCAAATTAAGCCCGGGCTTGTAGTCTTGGTGTTTGTGGACTTGCTTGTGGACAGGTGGCACCTGGGCTTGCAGCGTCCACACTGCATTGTAAACCTGGCCTTACAATTGCCAGACCTGGGTCTCCCCAAGACGTAGGCCTTCTGACTCAGATTTGCGGCTTGAGCCACGTCCACACTGCAAAATGACAGGGCTTGCACCCGAGTCATAGCGGGACTTGGGCTCTCACCCACCCCCACAGCGAGGTCCTAGGACTTGGATCCAGAGTGCTTGCTGAACCGAGTCAGACTGATTTGTGTGTGGACAGAAAAGGGAGTTGGACTCAACCCTGGGTCAGAGCCTGGCCTTAGTGTGGAGTGTAGACATCGGGCTGGTCTAAGCTAGGAAATTGGTCGGTATAACTCAGGGGTGTGAAAAATCCACTTCCCTGAGTGATGCCGTTAAACCGACCTAAGCCCCAGCCTGGCCAGCGCTAGGTCGAAAGGAAAATTAGCTACTGGGGGTGTACTGTCCCAAATCGCTACCTGACATCATTTGCTACTTAGGGTGTGTACTGAGCATGCTCAGTAACATCTGCTGAAGCCGCCCGCTGCCCTCACCCTGCCCTTACTTGGCACCAGATTCTTCTGACTGCTTTTTACAGGGGCTAGAAAGGGGCAAAGTGGAGGAGGCGGGTGGCCAGGGGGTGGAAATTGACTGGCCCGGGGTGGGGGTCAAGCAGCTGGAGGCAGGGTAGCAACTTGTGACAGAGCATGGGGTGTGTGTGGCGGGGGGGGGGAGGTGTCTCTCCTCCACATGGGGTTGCTGGGCCAAGGGTTGGCCCCAGCCGGGCCCCATTTCCCCTGGATAGAGACTTTCAGTCCTACAGGGGGGCTGGAACAATTTGTACGGGGGGGGGGGGCGGAGAGCCATTGACCCAAACTGCAAACCCTGCATATGATGGGAACCGCTTCAAGCCAGGGGGGGCAGCAGTCCCCCCCCCCCCAGTCCAGCACCTCTGGGAGCTTGGGAAGGGGGGCTCCCCGGAGCTGTCCCGCGAGTGGGCTCTGGGTCTGGCTCAGGGACGGGAGGCGGCAGCGCTCTCCCGCTGCCCCGGCCGGGTGTTTCCTGTGATCAGCAGATCAGGGGGCTGAACTTCCCGGGTTAGCGGCTGCTGCTTCCGTAGCGCCGAGCCAGGCCTCCGCTGTGCCCAGCCCGGGTGGGGACCGTCTGCGGCGGCTGCCACCCGCCCCGGCCTCTGCCCGCACCAGCCCCCGGGGCCGGAGCCTGCAGGTGATGGGGGGACCCGGGGGAAAGGGCCGGGGCCGGGCAAGACAGTGACTCTGCACCCAGGGCCCCTGCTCGCCCCAGCTCTGCTCCCCGGGGATCCTGCGAGTCCCAGAGCTGCTGCGCCCCCCCAGGTCCCCCGCCGCCCCCAGGCTCTCAGCCGCTGATCCAGCACGGGGAGAGCGAACGCCCCCGGGAACAGGACAGTCTCCCAGGCAGAGGGGGAAGGAGACAGAAAAGTGGGAGGTGGGGGGGGGGGGGAGTGGGAGAGGCAGCCGGAGCAATAAGTGGGGAAGGAGGTTCCCAGCTCCCAGCCTTGGCCAAATCCATCCCTGGGCAGAGCTGACTTTCCTGGGACCCAGGTGAGGAGCTGGGAGAGGAAAAGCCAGGTCCTGTCTTGCCTGAGTCCTGGGGGACAGTGTCGGGGGGGGATCCCCCAAAGCGGCCCCTTTGACTCGGCTCTTTGCTGGCGTTTGGTCCCGAGACTCTGTCACTGGGTGGGTTCGGTGCTGCTGGGAAGGGCCGGGGCTGCGCTGGGATAAAGTGACCCAGCCTGGCCCAGTCCATCTGTCTGCAGGGAGAGAGTGGGGGGTGGCGGGGATTGGGGGAGTGATATGGACTCAGGCCCCACCCCAGTCGCCTTGCTCCACCGTGGCAGGCTGCCGAATAACAGCCACAATTCGCTCTGGATCCTCTCACTCTTTGGGGGACAAACTTTCTGGGACTCGGCTCATCTGAGGCCGTATTGTTTGGAAGAGACAAAAGCCAGAGGAGGCGGAAATGTCCCCATCTGTGGAATGGGGGAGCAGCTCCCCAAAGCACCCAGTTCCATTCAGGAGGGGGAGTCTAACCAATCAGCACTCCTGGGAACGGCATATGGGGTTTTGGAGGAGGCTGGGATCGCCCCAGGAGCAGCAGGTGCTGAGCGGGGCTCTCTTGTTCTTTCAGCTGCTTTAAAGGAGCCGGCTGCGTGTTCCCGATGGAGAAGTGGCTCTTCCTAGATCCTCGGCAGAGGGCCCTGTACAGAGATGTCATGCAGGAGAGCTATGAGACCCTGATGTCCCTCAGTAAGGAACTGTCTGCCTTCAGTTATGGGATGGTCTGCCCTGGCTGGGATGATTTAGTTGCGGATTGGTCCTGCTTTGAGCAGGGAGTTGGACTAGATGACCTCCTAAGGTCCCTTCCAACTCTGATATTCTATGATTCTAAGAAGTTGCCTCATACGCTGGGGCTGTGCATGGTGCTGGTCAGCATGAGTAAGAGCAGCTCCGAGGCTGCTCTAAGTTACTCTTTGCTTCTCATGGACCTCTGTGCTCCCTGGGATGCAAAGAACAGCTCTGCCTTAGTGACCGGAGTCCCACAGTCCTCACAAAGCACCTTTGAAATCGGTAGGAGTTTTGTCTTGTCCCCCTGCAGCTCTGGTACTGGCCACCGTCCGAGATAGGCTATTGGGCTAGATGGACCATTGCTCTGCCCCGGTTTGGCCGTGCTTATGTTGGGTGAATACTGCAAGGATGAATTAGTAATAATATTTGATTTTGTGTCACCTCGGGCGTAACAGATCAGAAGCCAGCCCTACCTCGTAGGACACGAAACGCTTTGGAAAAATTCCATTGAAATCGACATTTTCCCAGTGGGGGAAATGTCAGTTTTGACAGAACCCCATTTTCCAATGTAAATGTTTCTACCAGCTCAGTTCATTCGAGATTGTAGCTTCATTGGTGGGCACGAAGGGGCGGAGTTAAGGGCTGGCTTCAAGCGGGCGCTCAAGCACCGAGGCCATGGAGGTTCCATAAGGCTTTGACTCGAAAAAAGCAAAACCGCGGCTCTGCCCCGGTCTGGCTTGTGAGCGCGTCATGGCTCAGCTGTAGGGCTGGATTCACAACGATTTTTGTTTTCATTTCATTTCCGAGGTTGTGGTTTGTTTTTGTTTAAGGATAAGCAGGTTCGATTACCAAGGCTGCCCGACTCGCCGGCTTGCACAGAACTGCAAATATTGCTCACGGATTAGAGAAAGGGGGTGAATTGGTGGGTAGGGTTTTGGGCTGGGATTTAAGAGTGCTGAGTTCATAGATTCATAGATATTAAGGTCAGAAGGGAGCATTATGATCATCTAGTCTGACCTCCTGCAGAATGCAGGCCTCAGAATCTCACCCACCCACTCCTGCGATAAACCTCTCACCTATGTCTGAGCTACTGAAGTCCTCAAATCATGGTTTAAAGACTTCAAGGTGCAGGGAATCCTCCAGCAAGTGACCCGTGCCCCATGCTACAGAGGAAGGCGAAAAACCCCAAGGGCCTCTTCCAATCTGCCCTGGAGGAAAGTTCATTCCCGACCCCAAATATGGCGATCAGCTGAACCCTGAGCATATGGGCAAGATTCACCAGCCAGATACCCAGGAAAGAATTCTCTGTAGTAACTCAGATCCTACCCCATCTAACAGCTCATCACAAGCCATTGGGCCTATTTACCATGAATATTTAAAGATCAATTTATTGGCAAAATCATGTTATCCTATCATACCATCTCCTCCATAAACTTATCGAGTTTAATCTTGAAGCCAGATAGGTCTTTTGCCCCCACTGCTTTCCTTGGAAGGCTATTCCAAAACTTCACTCCTCTGATGGTTAGAAACCTTCGTCTAATTTCAAGTATAAACTTCCTGATGGCCAGGTTATATCCATTTGTTCTTGTGTCCACATTGGTACTGAGCTTAACTAATTCCTCTCCCTCTCTGGTATTTATCCCTCTGATATATTTATAGAGAGCAATCATATCTCCCCTCAACCTTCTTTTCGTTAGGCTAAACAAGCCAAGCTCCTTGAATCTCCTTTCATAAGACAAATTTTCCATTCCTCGGATCATCCTAGTAGCCCTTCTCTGTACCTGTTCCAGTTTGAATTAATCCTTCTTAAACATGGTAGACCAGAACTGCACACAGTGCTCCAGGTGAGGTCTCACCAGTGCCTTGTATAACAGTACTAACACCTCCTCTGCCACAGCCTTCCTGTGTGACCATGGCCAAGTCACTGCATCTCTCTGGGCCTTAGTTTCCCCATCTGTAAAACAGGTATAATGAACCTTGCTTGTTTGTTTAGTTTGTAAACTCTTGTGGGAAGGAACTGACTCTCAGTTTGTGTCTGTTCGGCATATGGCACAATGGGGCCCTGATCTCAGCTGGGGCAGGGCCTGTCTCTCTCTGTGTGTCTGTGCAGCACCCGGCCCAACGGGGCCCTGTAACACACATAATCGTAACAGGTGCTATATAGCAGAACTGCTGAGTGTCTTGAACTCTGCCATCTTCAAATGCGGCCACCAGCAGGTGATTTGTCCCGTGCCTCCTAAGTACCCAGGGCAATTCATCCCTTCATATTAACTGGACAACTTGTGTCCTTAAAGCCCGGAGCTCAGGATTCCCCCTTCCTTAACGCTGGCTGACCCCAGGGTGCTGCATATGGGCCATGGAGCCATACCAAGGATGCTTCACGGGTGGGGCAGCTGCATGTGGCAGGGGCCATAGGTGCCCTGCTCACGCGTCTAAGGAACACAGCTTGCCTCAGGAAATCCCGAGGGGTCAACCCAGTAGCAGTACCGGGGCCAGCCAATAGGGGGAGACAAGCTCACACACTGCACCAGGCCCAGCTGGTGAGAAGGCAGGAGAGACAGGCCGGGAGGTGGGACTGGGAAAGCCCACGCTGGGTGGGAGGTGGCGGCTGATGCAGAGTATTAAGGAGGCTGTCAGGCAAATGGCTTGACAAACCCTAATCTCTCCCCTCTTTTATCCCCCTACCCGTGCGCAGAATATCCCATCCCTAAACCGGATGTGATCTCCCGGCTGGAGCAAGGGGAAGAGCCGTGGGTCCCGCCGGATCTCCAGGGCTCTGGGGGAAGAGACCTCCCGAGAGACGCCAGCCCAGGTGAGGAAACCCGTTCGACCAGCTCAGAAACCATCTGGGAGCAAAGTCGGGAGCTAGCTTTCCCAGGGAAGCCCCCCTGGGAGCTCTCCCACTTCTGGCTCAGCACCTTGGCTTGACGGCCAAGCTTTTTGGGGGGCCCTTCCACTCAACATGACAGTGTCTGCAATGACTTTGGGATGCCACGTCCGCTCGATTCCAAAGTTTCGGGGCGTGTTCTCGGCACAAGCGGTCAGAACCCGATCCACTTTGGGGAAAATCAGACAACCGAAAAAGGGGGGATGGGGGGGGGAACACGACACGAAGATGAGACACACGGAGCCCCTGCCAGCTGAGGAGCCCAGCCAAGATTCCAGCACCTCTGCAGTTGTCTGTTGATCAAGCCACTGGTTGATGGTGCCGTGAGCGCTTTCTAACATAACTACTGCCTGGTTTCCTCTCTGCCCGTCCTCCCACTGGCCCCCGGAATGTCTTCTCTCCCGGACAGAAAGAAGAGGGGCATTCACAGCCTCTAGAAAAGGGGGCATAGCAAGATTGGGGGTGCACACAGAGCCCTTGGCACAGTGGGAACAGGGAGTATGGGGGGAAGGGAGGAGTGAGGAGAGGGGGTGGGGAGTCCCTGCCATGCCCCCCCGGCACATGGCTTGGCTTACATCTGGACTCTCTCCTTACCCCAGGGACAGCGAGCGAGACCGAAGGGGAGGCTCCACAGACAGGAGGCCCTGAGACGGCATCATCGGGAAGCAGCGGGGGGAAGGTGGCCCGCAATGCCAAAGGGGGCAAAGCCGGCAGGTCCGGAGGCCAGCAAGGAAAGCCGCCGGGGAAGAGACAGGGCAGAGAAGCTCCATGCAACGGAGGCTTCAAGAAAGTCCGGGATGGGGCAGCCCCGCGGAGAGGCCGATTGGGGGAGAGCCCCGAAGCCAGGCTCAGTGTAGACGGTAGCAGGCAACTTCCTGCAGGAGAGGCGCCTTCTCTGTGCCCGGAGTGCGGGGAGAGCTTTACGGAGAGCTCCGCCCTCCTTACCCACCAGAGATCCCACGCGGGGCAGGGCTCCTACCCGTGCCCGGAGTGTGGGGAGAGCTTCATCGAGAGCTCCGCCCTCCTTACGCACCAGCGGTCCCACGCGGGGCAGGAGCCCGGCCCGCGCCGCCGTCCCCAGGCCCCCGGCGGGAAGCGTTACCGCTGCTCGGAGTGTGGGGAGCGCTTCCGGGTGGGCTCCCACCTGGCCACTCACCTGCGCCTCCACACCGGGATCAAGCCCTTCCAGTGCGCCGACTGCGGGAAGGGCTTCGACTGGGGCTCACACTACGCCCGGCACCGGCGGCTGCACACCGGCGAGCGGCCCTTCCAGTGCGCCGACTGCGGGAAATGTTTCGGGCGCAGCTCCCACCTCTACCGGCACCAGCGGGCCCACGCCGGCGGGAAGCCCCTGGAGTGCCCGGACTGCGGCAAGGCCTTCAACAGCAGCGCCTTCTTCCACAAGCACCAGCGGGCCCACGCAGCCCCCCGGCAGCCCCACCGCTGCCCCGAGTGCGGGGAGAGCTTCCCCCGCAGCGCCGCTCTGGCCCGGCACCGCCGGAGCCACCGGGGAGACAAACCCTTCCGGTGCGGGGACTGCGGGAAAGGCTTTGCCTGGAGCTCCCACCTGGAGCGGCACCGGCGCGTCCACACCGGCGAGCGGCCCCACACCTGCGGGGAGTGCGGGGAGGCCTTCAGCCAGAGCGCCCACCTGGTGAAACACAAGCGGGTGCACACAGGCGAGAGGCCCTACGGGTGCCCGGACTGCGGGAAGAGCTTTGGGGACAGCTCGGCACTGGCCAAACACCGGGGGTGCCACGCCGGCGGGGAGAGACGCCGCCTGGCTGCGCAACGCCCAGCGGCAGAGAGACCCCATCAGTGCGGCGACTGTGGGAAAAGTTTTGCTCGGAGCGCGGCGCTGGTGAGGCACCGGAAAAGCCACACCGAAAGGCAGCCCGACAGTGGGGAGAGCTCAGCCCAGACGAGCCCCGCAGGGGAGAACTCCCCCCGTCCCTGCCCCGACTGCGGGAAAAACTTCCCTCGAGGCTCCCAGCTGGACAGACACCGGCGCCTCCTCCACGCAGCGGGTCCGCCCCACCAGTGCCCACAGAGCGCAGCGCTGACCAAGCATCGCTGGGGCAACAGACCCTTCCGGTGCGGAGACTGCGGGAAAGCCTTTGCCTGGAGCTCGCACCTGGCGCGGCACCGGCACGTCCACACCGGCGCGCGGCCCCACACCTGCGGGGAGTGCGGGGAGGCCTTCAGCCAGAGCGCCCACCTGGTGAAACACAAGCGGGTGCACGCAGGCCAGCAGAAGAGCTCTGGGCACAGCTCGGCGCTGGCCAAGCACCGGGCTGGCAGAGAGGACACATCCCACGGCTCCGGCGACTGCGGGAAAAGTTTCAGCTGCGTCACGGACCTCGACCAGCACCGGCCTTCCCACGCGGCAGAGAAACCCTACCGGTGCGGGGACTGTGGGAAAAGCTTCAGCCAGGCACCGGCGCTGGCCAGGCACCGGCGGCTCCACGCCGCTGGGGGGAAACCCTTCCGCTGCGCCGACTGCGGGAAGGGCTTCGCCTGGAGTTCCCACTGGGAGCGGCACCGGCGCGTCCACACCGGCGAAAAGCCTTTCCAGTGCGCCGACTGTGGGAAATGCTTCGGGCGTAGCTCCCATCTCTACCGGCATCAGAGGAACCACCCCGGAGAGAAACCCTCCTCCCAAGGGGCTGAGTAAGGGGGAACGCGACCACCAGGAAGGGACCCTAATGAGACAACAGGGAAACCAACCCCAGGAACCTTCCTGCCAAAGGTGCAACTAAGAGGGAAGGTGTCTGCTAGGGACGAGATAACAAGGAGTCCACCTGGGAGAGGAACCCCTTTGAGTTTGATCCGTATTAGGCATCGGGGAATCCTCTCAGGGCTAAGAATTCCAATCCACGCGCTAACTGGGGCTAATGTTCGTCCGTCAGGCGTGTTCGGCTGCACCCAGCCACTGATCAGTGAGCCCCTAGTGGCCAGCACGCCATGAAGAGGAATCTGCTCCTCCCACCCAAGTTGGATGGGAAGCAGCAGAGGGAGGGAGGGAGGGGAGGTGCTGTCACTTTCCCTAAACCACATCGACCCCTGACGTCCACCCTCACGCACGCCCTCTCCCCGGTCTCTATCTCCCCTCCGCTGGGCAGGCGTCAGGGCTGCCTCCCACTCGTCCGTGGATGAAATAAAGGCTTGAGAGAGAAACTTGTCACACAGAACAATCCATGACCCATTGGTGGTTTCAGAGGAGGCACTGGACAGAAGTTGGGGAAAGGCAGAGGTGCTGCTTCTCAGTGGGCAGCATCCAGCACTCAGGCACTCCGGAGGAGAGGAGGCCAGGCTGCAAAGGTCGAAAAGGAGAACGCCTGGAAATGGGAGGCAGAACAGACCCATGGGACTCACTGCTGCAGGATAAGGGCCCATTTCGGGATGGTTTCCGGCAAACGTTCACAGGCTAAGGGCTCTAAGTCTCAGGAGCAAGCGGGGCTGGGTGCCACATTTACGTCGTCCCCCATTAGCCCGAGCATCACATTTATACCACTCCCCATTAGCCAGAATGTCACATTTATTCCATTCCCCTTTAGCCAGTGTCACATTTATATCATTCCCCATTAGCCGGAGTGTCACGTTTACACCATTCCCCATTAGCCGGGGTGTCACGTTTACACCATTCCCTGTTAGCCAGAATACCACATTTTATACCGTTCCCCATTAGGTCAGCGATTCTTCGAGCTGCTGTGTAAGGAAACGTTTCAAAGCAGGATCCAGGATTTTCACCAGAACCGACGTTGGTAGTCGAGTCTGGGAGACAAGAGGCTGAAATGGGGGGGAAGGAAGCTAGATCTTGATCCCTTTAGTGGTTCCTGATGCAGTCAGGAGGAGGGAGGCGGGAGCTGGTCGAAATGCTGGGATTGAAACAGGGACAGCCAGGGTTAAAAGCATGAGTAGTCTGCTACAGCTTGATTTAAAGCTTTGAGTCTGGTTCTGTCACAACTCATGCCTTGTGGATTGGCACAGAGGGGGACTGGGAATGGACACTCACCCAGTGGATTACATAGGGACACCGCCAGGTTTGTTCTTGGGGACCTGGTGACTGAGAACCGTTAACTCAATGCAGGGGCGAGAGGCAGGAAATCTCTCGGGGGCCGGCTGGAGCGTGGGAAGGGCTGGGAGGCCATCCCAGGAGAAGTAACCCCGTAATTCTTAGGGGATGACCCTGAGCGGAACTGAGAAGGAAGCTGGGGGAGATGACACCCCTTCGTGGGTCCTGAATCCAGGCCGGGTCCCGTCACTTAGCGCAGCTGGTCACCTGTCCTGGGTGGGGATGACAGAGACTGTCTGTGTCCCATTCACCCTCACAAACCTGCCCAGGGGGGCATAAAAGCCTCAACTGGGATTTGAGACCTGGAGGCTATGACTTGCCCCCTGCTGATGAGGCCACCTGCTGTCCTATCCAGTCCCACTAGCAATTGGATTACTGAACTCCACTTTCTCTGGGCATTTGAATTGTTGCCTATTAGAAAAC
Source organism: Natator depressus (assembly GCF_965152275.1). Lineage (NCBI taxonomy): Eukaryota > Metazoa > Chordata > Testudines > Cheloniidae > Natator > Natator depressus. The sequence continues at coordinate 42,768,745 of NC_134247.1, forward strand.
AGTGCAGCCTAGCAGGTCTGTAAATCAGGAGACCCGGGCAAGACAGGTACCCCACCCTAGGGGGCAGCATGCTCCAGCTAGAGCTCTGGTAGCAGGACACCTGGGTTCCAGGGGCACAAGCACAGGGCGGGTCAGGGGGCCATGGCCCTCCCACTTTTTATCGGCCCGGGGAGGGACAGAGAAGAGTGACCAGGGGGCGGGGTTTGGGGGGGAAGAGGCAGGGCGGGAGCAGGGCCTCAGGGGGAAGGGGTGATGCAAGGCCAGGGCGGGGGTCAGGGAGAAGGGGCAGCATGGAGGTGGGGCCTCATGGGAAGGGGCGGTGTGGGGGCAGGAGCTCAGGGAGAAGGAGTGTCGTGGGGGCTGGGCCTCGGGGGGAAGGGAAATGTCGGAGAAAATGAACCATTGTGCTATCGATTCGTCATTAAAATAATATTTCTCCATTTGCTACATTGGTTTTTAAAAACTCCCCCTGTAATTGTTGTCTTCTCAGGTTCGACAGTGCAGGGCAAACAGTATTTAAAAGTGTGGGATTTTTTCCAGAATTAGGTTGTTGGGGTTTTTTTCCCTCTTAAGTCTTCAGGAAAAGGTTAACGACAAATACATGGGAAATAATGCAGCAGGCACGTGGATCATGGTATAAAATAAAGGGGTGGAATGAGACATTTGTTTAATCATTTGCAGTGTTGTAGCCGTATCGGTCCTAGGATGTTAGAGAGATCACGTATATTTTACTTGTCTCTCACCTTCATTTCATTTCAGTTAATTCAGTTTAGCTTAATTCGCTTCTGATAGAGGTCACTTTAATTCTTATTAAGAGCGTCCGCACAGGGATTTAATGAGGTTCCACTAATCCATTTTAAAAGTGAATTTGGATTCTTTTTTTTTCCTCAGTGTCCCCATGTCACGCAATCTGTTGAAAACGCTCCCCAGAGAGAACCGGAGAGCAGAGATTGGGACTGTTTACTGTTTGGGGTTTTGTTTCATATATTTTTCATGTCTTTAATAATAAAGTAGTTGTTTGTTTGCTTGTCTTTAATTGTGCCTTCCGCTAAGACATGCAGAGAAGAGCCCCATGAGACAGAAACAGTGTGTGTGTGTCACATCCCAAACGGAGATGCAGAGACAGTTATTAAGATTTGGCTCCCACCACATTTCGCTAGAGACTATGACTTTTTTAAGAGCCAGTTGCGGGCCCCACTCTCACGGTAAGGGGAGGTCAGGCTGGAGGCAGGGGGTAACTGCAGGTGCGAGGCTGAGGTGTACCAGCAGTGGGCACTGTGTGGGCAAGAGGAACTTGCCCAGCTGCTGCACCCGCACTGGGGACTGACCCTAGACGCACACGCTCATACACACATGGACTTCAGCCTTGCACCTGCAGGGATCCCCTCTAGGGGTCAGAAGGGAGTTGGGGCTCTGGGACCGGGTCTGTTCCCGACCACCCTGCTGAGTCCACCAACCCCGGGGGGCTGGGCAGTGCTGGTGGGAGATGCAGCTACCCCATTAACAACTGGGGCCATACACCCCACAAACCCAGTGTCAACCCGGCCACTGAGTCACACTCGCCCCCCCGCCCATTCAGATCTGGTCCCCATGCCCAACACAACCCCCCAGTGCGGGATAAACAGCCTCCCAGAAATAGGAATAGAACCCAAGAGTCCTGGCTTCCCTATGCTCTAACCACTAGACCCCACTCCCCAGAGCTGGGGATAGAACCCAGGAGTCCTGGCTCCCCTCCACTCTAACCACTAGACCCCACTCCCTCCCCAGAGCTGTGGATAGAACCCAAGAGTCCTGAATCCCAGCCCCCCCCCGCTTCTAAACACGAGACCCACACCACTCCCCTCCCAGAGCTGGGGAGAGAACCCAGGAGTCCCTTTAGAAGAGGAGGTGAGTCTCCTAAGGGGGTCTGGCTCACCCTGGCTAACTACAAGCCATCAAGAACACTATCCCCGATAATGTCACGGCTAACCTGGTGGCTGAACTTTGTGACTTTGTCCTTACCCATAATTATTTTACATTTGGGGACAATGTATACCTTCAGATCAGCGGCACTGCGATGGGTACCCGCATGGCCCCACAGTATGCCAACATTTTTATGGCTGACTTAGAACAACGCTTCCTCAGCTCTCGTCCCCTAATGCCCCTACTCTACTTGCGCTATATTGATGACATCTTCATCATCTGGATTCATGGAAAAGAAGCACTTGAGGAATTCCACCATGATTTCAACAATTTCCATCCCACCATCAACCTCAGCCTGGTCCAGTCCACACAAGAGATCCACTTCCTGGACACTACAGTGCTAATAAACGATGGTCACATAAACACCACCCTATACCGGAAACCAACTGACCGCTATTCCTACCTACATGCCTCCAGCTTTCACCCTGACCACACCACACGATCCATCATCTACAGCCAAGCTCTGCGATACAACCGCATTTGCTCCAACCCCTCAGACAGAGACAAACACCTACAAGATCTCTATCAAGCGTTCTTACAACTACAATACCCACCTGCGGAAGTGAAGAAACAGATTGATAGAGCCAGAAGAGTTCCCAGAAGTCACCTACTAAAGGACAGGCCTAACAAAGAAAATAACAGAACGCCACTAGCCATCACCTTCAGCCCCCAACTAAAACCCCTCCAACGCATTATTAACAATCTACAACCTATCCTGAAGGACGACCCATCACTCTCACAAATCTTCGGAGACAGGCCAGTCCTTGTCTACAGACAGCCCCCCAACGTGAAGCAAATACTCACCAGCAACCACATACCACACAACAGAACCACTAACCCAGGAACCTATCCTTGCAACAAAGCCCGTTGCCAACTGTGCCCACATATCTATTCAGGGGACACCATCACAGGGCCTAATAACATCAGCCACACTATCAGAGGCTCGTTCACCTGCACATCCACCAATGTGATATATGCCATCATGTGCCAGCAATGCCCCTCTGCCATGGACATTGGTCAAACTGGACAGTCTCTACATAAAAGAATAAATGGACACAAATCAGATGTCAAGAATTATTCATAAACCAGTCGGAGAACACTTCAATCTCTCTGGTCACGCGATTACAGACATGAAAGTTGCGATATTACAACAGAAAAACTTCAAATCCAGACTCCAGCGAGAGACTGTTGAATTGGAATTCATTTGCAAATTGGATACAATTAACTTAGGCTTGAATAGAGACTGGGAGTGGCTAAGTCATTATGCAAGGTAACCTATTTCCCCTTAAAAAGAAAAGGAGTACTTGTGGCACCTTAGAGACTAACCAATTTATTTGAGCATAAGCTTTCGTGAGTTACAGCTCACTTCATCGGATGCATCCAATGAAGTGAGCTGTGGCTCACGAAAGCTTATGCTCAAATAAATTGGTTAGTCTCTAAGGTGCCACAAGTACTCCTTTTCTTTTTGCGAATACAGACTAACACGGCTGTTACTCTGAAACCTATTTCCCCTTGTATTTTCCTACCCCGCCCCCACGACGTTCTTGTTAAACCCTGGATTTGTGCTGGAAATGGCCCACCTTGATTATCATACACATTGTAAGCAGAGTGATCACTTTAGATAAGCTATTACCAACAGGAGAGTGGGTTTGTGGGGGGGGGGGGGGGGAGGAGAGAAACCCTGGATTTGTGCTGGAAATGGCCCACCTTGATTATCATTCACGTTGTAAGGAGAGTGATCACTTTAGATAAGCTATTACCAGCAGGATAGTGGGGTGGGGGGAGAGAAAACCTTTTGTAGTGGTAAACACCCATTTTTTCATGGTTTGTATGTATAAAAAGATCTTCTGTACTTTCCACAGTATGCATCCGATGAAGTGACCTGTAGCTCATGAAAGCTTATGCTCAAATAAATTGAAAATAATAGTCTCTAAGGTGCCACAAGTACTCCTTTTCTTTTTGCGAATACAGACTAACAAGGTTGCTACTCTGAAACCTGGCTAATTGGTTTGTCATGCTTATAAAGCCTGGCAGAATCTCTGCCCCTCCCTTTCCCATTTGGGCAGTGCGTCACAGGGAGGAAAGGAAATCGAAAGCTAAGCAGAGGGGAAAGCCAGCTTCTTCTCTGCTTGCTGCTAAGCTGCACATCAGGGACCCAGGAGCAGCATCAGAACTGGTAGGTCTGGGATTCGTACCCCCTACCCCCACCATCCTGCTTCTCTCCTGTCTTCTCCTTGCACTAAGAAAAATACCTTTCCTCCTCCCCAAGATGTGGGGATTTCCCACTTCCTCCCCTGGTCTGGATCCTGCCCCCTCTGTCCTTGTGTCCCCTTCCTGTGCCCCCCTTCTTTCTCTCTTCCCCCACTGCAGGACCCTCCCCGCTCCAGCCCCAGTGACATGCCCAGCATCCTTCCCACTGGCCCTGCACCCAGTTGGAGTGGGACTGAGAGGCAGAACCTGCCCCACTACCCCTCCCAACCTTCCCAAGAGGCAGTGGTACAAGGCCCCCCTTCTGCACCACAGGGGTGATAGGAGCCCCTCTCCCGCAGTACTGAACTCAGCAGCTAGGGTGTTCCTGCTTGGGTAGGGGGTTGGGCCAGCTGTGCTCTTCCTCACAGCACCCCGGCCCCAGGTACTTAATGACCTATAGAGATACAGGGGGCAGCTTCCTGCAGTCGGAGCATTCGGCTCAGGCTCTCGGCAGACTCAGGCAGAAGTCACTGCATCAGTTGCACCTGAGACAGCATCTCTCCCTCTCAGATCAATGGGCTCAGGCTCTGGGCAAACTCAGGCAGACATACACAGAGGACACATTTGGGAGGGTTTCTTCGCAATCATTAGGGCTAGACACTTTCTTTTTGTTCTGAATGAAAGCTGAGATTAGAGATGTGAGGGTCTGGGAGAAAAAAACCTGTAAACGTCTGGGAAAACATAGAAGGGGGTCCATTTTTTTCCTGACGTGTGGGAGAATTGGAAATTTGGGGGAAATCGAAAAGAAAATGTTACATAAAATAGTTATTCTCAGAATTAACAGTGGAAGAAGAGGGAAAATCTTGAGGTATGCTAGCCTTTCCAAGAAAACAGCAGCTTTTTAAGTTACATTATACTGGTTCATAGGATGGCTAGTTTTGTCTGCAGTCACAGCACTTACTGTAGGTATGACGATAATGCACGATTAAAGAATCTGGTGACGTTGCTATACAATTTGGCTATATAGCCGGACTTTTTCCTCTGAATCAACATGATAATGTCAGGTCAGGTCTGTTTATCGGGGTTCTCAAACTGGGGGTCGTGACCCTTCAGCGGTCACAAGGTGGTTACATAGGGGTCGTGAGCTGTCAGCTCTGTGGGGCTGACAGCACCGAGCCCCCATTAAATTAAATTGCCCCCCCCCTTTTAATTTATAAGCGGGGGGGGGTCAGAGGCTTGCTGTGTGAAAGGATCACTAATACAAAAAGTTTGAAAATCACTGATTTCCATACTATTTCTGAACACGACGATACAGCCTTTGACCACATTTTTTCTCTTTGATTTAAAGAGATACGGTTTCTTTCCAAACTCCTATCAGGACCCTCGTCCTGAAAAGGTGGGACCTGAATTGGGGTACCCTCTGTTACCCCAATCTCTGTCCCCAAGAAGTCAGATGTGTGCCTGCTCCCCTCTGGGTGGCCAGTTACACAGGTCCCTCTCAAAACCTGAGTCCCAGGCTGGGTGCCTGGGTGCACAGATGTTGAATTAGCCATTCGGTCCTGGGCCTCCTCTCCCAAGTGACCCGTGAGGAGACATTCATGAGCCTCCGCTATTCCTTCCCCTTGAGGCTGGCGAGGCAAAGCCAATCGCTTACAAGATTGTTCATTTCTACAGCACCTCAACCTTTCCAGACGACTGTCCCCCTTTCAGGAGTCTGATCTGTCTTGCCAACCCCCAAGTTTCACCTCACTTAAAAACGACGTCCTTACAGAATCAGACATAACAATACAGACCTGTCACAGCCGCTAGCACTGGAAAATTGCTGCCTTTCTCATAGACTTATAAAATAAAGCAATTGGGAGATAAATATCGTACGTCCCTTTCAGTGTGTAGCATATGGAGCAGTATGAACAAGTCATGGTCTGTCTGAAATTTTAGTTTGCACTGACTTCACTAGGGCTTTTTAATTGCCTCTTGTAAAATGCGGCAAGTATCCAGAGGAGTTGATGTAATCCCTGGAAGAGCCCCTGGTTGAGAATCACTATCTTATGCGACATGCTTTGTATGAAATAGGACATAATTATATGACAGGAGCGAATATGGGGGTTCCAGAGTGCTGCTTTGAGGTACAGAGTGCCACACACCCTGCCCCCCCCAGCCAGGCCTGTGAGGAGGGGGGCAACTCAGCAGAGGGGTGGCCTCCCCCAGCATTTGGGGGGGGGGCTCGTCCTGGCTACTGTCACCCTGTAAGAACTTAAATTAAAATCAATCATAATTGGGACAAACAGGTTAAAAAATAAAAACCGATTTTTTTCCCTATCGAAATTCAAAAATTTAAAAATAAAACATCGAATTCTGCCACGACCGGGATTAGCACAGCCCAGCATCAAGCACCTGTGCCAGAGCAAACAGCCGATGCTTTCCAGCTTAAACATACCCCTGCCCAGCGTGCCCAGCCTCCCAGTGGAGATGAACCTGTTGGCACCTTGAATGATTTATCTCCCGGACAAATAATGGGTGTGGCAGCAAAGCAGGAGTTCACTCAGCCTCTGGCATGCAGGGGATAATGGGGTACCCTGCTTTGGGATGGGGGGGTGCAGTACACAGCACTCCTGGCGGAGGGAAAGTGGGGGACCCTGGTATGAAGAATGCAGGGCAGACCGATCCCTGGGCATTGGGGGGAGGGGGGATGGCAGGGCACACAGAGCCAGTGGCATGGGGAACGAGGGGGGATGGCAGGGCACACAGAGCCAGTGGCATGGGGAACGAGGGGGGATGGGGGCAGACAGAGCCCGTGGCATGGGAACGAGGGGGGATGGGGGCAGACAGAGCCCGTGGCATGGGAACGAGGGGGGATGGGAGCAGACAGAGCCCGTGGCATGGGAAGCGAGGGGGGATGGGGGCAGCGGAGCCCGTGGCATGGGAAGCGAGGGGGGATGGGGGTAGACAGAGCCCGTGGCATGGGGAGCGAGGGGGGATGGGGGCAGCGGAGCCCGTGGCATGGGGAGCGAGGGGGGATGGGAGCAGACGGAGCCCGTGGCACAGGGGGTGAGGGGGGATGGGGGCAGCGGAGCCCGTGGCATGGGGAAGCGAGGGGGGATGGGGGCAGCGGAGCCCGTGGCATGGGGAGCGAGGGGGGATGGGAGCAGACGGAGCCCGTGGCATGGGGAGCGAGGGGGGATGGGAGCAGACGGAGCCCGTGGCATGGGGAGCGAGGGGGGATGGGGGCAGCGGAGCCCGTGGCACGGGGAGTGAGGGGGGATGGGGGCAGCGGAGCCCGTGGCATGGGGAGCGAGGGGGGATGGGAGCAGACGGAGCCCGTGGCACGGGGAGCGAGGGGGGATGGGGGTAGATGGAGCCCGTAGCACGGGGACCGAGGGGGGATGGGACACAGTGAGCCCCTAGCATTGAGGTGAGAATGGGGGGGAGCTGGAAGTCGGGGAGGGGGGAATAAGGGTGACACTGGGGGAAGATCTGGGTGAGCAGCAGGGAGATAGAGGAAGCTGGGGGCGGGGGAGGAAGGGGGCTCCAGGAGCGTGCCCCCCCTTCCCACTAATCCACATATTGCACAGTGTTATTAGCAGAGAAGGCAGGTCAGCAAATGCAGCTGGCACACGGAGCAGACAACAGGGGGCTGGGCTGGCCTTTTGTTCCTGGGGGCGCTCAGTCCAGAGTCAGGGCCTGGCCCCTGGAAAAGTTCTGGCTCCCGCCCAGATCAGTTTTACCCTTATCACCTGGCTCCACGCCCTGCCCGGTTACTCAGTCGCGTCTGGCTGCACGTCCCACGTGTTCCAGGGCCTGCCCGGGCCTGGCACAGGTGCTGCGTCCCTGGCAGCAAATCACAGGCTAAGCGGACAGAGCAGCAGACGCCAGGTTTCCCGGCGGCGAAGGAGCTGGTTGGTCATGGGGCTTGTACCCTGTCCCCCCTCCCACCCCGCATCTCTCCAGCCCCCTCCCAACTCCCCTGAGAAAGTTACCTTTCCTCCTTCACCCCCAAATGTGAGAATTTCCACGCTCCCATCCCTTGTCTGCCCTCCACCCGCCAGGCTTTCTCTCTTCCTCTGCTGTAGGATCGCCCTGCCCCAACTGTGGGATTTCCAAGAGTTACCCTCCTTCCCCCGCGCTTCCCGCCCCAGTAACTGGGTACAGTTAACACCAGGCAACACTGAGCTGTGAGGCTGGGGAAAGGGGTGTGTGTGTGTGTGAGTGTGTGTGCGAGCGCGCGCTCTTCCTGGCTCTGGGAGGGGAGTGAGGTCTACTGGTTAAAGCGGGGGGACTGGGAGTCAGGACTCCTGGGTTCTAGCTCCAGCTCTGGGATTGGATTGAGTTCTCACAGTGAGAGATATACACTATAACAGGGGTTCTCAAACTGGGGGTCGGGACCCCGCAGGGGGTCGTGAGGTTATTACATGGGGGGGGGGGTCGCGAGCTGTCAGCCTCCGCCCCAAACCCCGCTTTGCCTCCAGCATTTATAATGGTGTTAAATATATTTTAAAGTGTTTTTAATGTGTAAGGGGGGGTTGCACTCAGGGGCTTGCTATGCGAAAGGGGTCACCAGTACAAAAGTTTGAGAACCACTTCACTATATGCATGTACAGTGCTTAGTCAAATAAGCCCTCCCTCTTGGGTGGGGTCTGTAGGCAGTGCTACAGGTATAGAGAATACAAGAAATTGGAGGATAATGGGATTTCTTATCAACATGCTGTCCCTTCACACCCTTCTCCCCGCAAATGGGTAGTGGTATTTCCCAGGCTCCACCCACAACCAAAACCCCATCCACTCACAACACCAGTACAAACTGCTTCTCTCAGAGGGAAGTGTGGATCGTCAGACCATGCTAGTTCCTCTCTGTTCTTACATGCTTTAATCACCAACGTGTTTGAAAGGTAGTCACTAGGGTTCAGAGTCAACGTTCCACTGTGGTGAAGGCTGCAGCCTCTCGGCACAACTGGCCCGGGCTGCCTACAGACTTAGGCATCACTGCTTTGGTTACACCGACTCCACGTTTGGGATGTTTTCTTCGCTGCCGTGAGGGCTAGAAACAAACTTTTTTCTTTTGCATGAAAGCTGAGATACTGCAGCACAGCGGGACTCCACCCCCACCCCCCACTCCCTTAATCCACAATCCCCGCCACAATGCATCGATTTATTTCAGTTCTTGGCAGCCTTCAACCAGGAGGTCGGAGAATTTCTGTGCCGGCTGTGAAGGAACCTTTGGCCTCAGCATGGAATTCGCCGTTGAATGCGGCAAGGAAGTGACCCCAATAGACGTCCTCATGAAAAAGAAGGAGCTGGAGGAGAAGGGGCTGATGACGGAGGGTTTGGCTGCCTGCTTCAGCCAGGCTATAGATCTGGTGGCCCAGCAGTGTTGGATCATATTAAAGAAGTTCTGTATTAAAATCACAAATGAGTTTGATTCCCCATAGTTTAAATTCCAGGGTATTACTAATTAAGAGGTCTCTTGGGTTTTGGTACTGTTTCTCTCCCTCTATGTGTGAAACTTGCAAGCTGCTAATTGCGTTAGTACATTCTAAGACAGAGTCTGTTCTCAAAGCAATTCACAGAGACTCAAAGCAATACTCTAACAACAGAAACAGCACCCAGAGACTCCCCGCCCTTTTGTTGTATTAACAATTGTGATTAAAATAGAGATAGAGGATGTATGTGGATGGATGCTTGGTGTGGATAATAACTGAATGATCAGGGAGGTGCCAGCCTAAGAATCCAGTGTCCATCGGCTGAAGAAGGCGTCAAGTGGAAATAACCAGAGGACCCCCTGAGGGCAGACTGGAATCCACCCAACAGCCTCAAGAATGGGAGAACCAAAGAACAAGATAACTTCTTGGATCCGTCAGGAATGTGCTATCTGCTGATTGATTCAGCAACAGCATGATGAAGCAATTCCCATAGACTGGCATAGGAAGAAATTCCTATAAAAATAGACTCTTAAAAAGTGAGAACTTTGGGGTCTGATTCTGCAAACCAACTTCCAGGAGCATCAGATGAGCATCTGACAAGGCCCTGCTCCCTCCTCATGTCCAGGCCACCTGGCCAGTGGCTTGGCATGAGCAACTCTAAGGCTGGTAACTATGATGACAACCTTGCAGAACCTGTGTGTGTGTGTGTGTATGTGTGAATGTGTGAATAAATATGAGATTGAATGGAATGTTATAGCTATAACTAACTGCTTACTATGATAACAACCTTGCAGAACCTGTGTGTGTGTGTATGAATGAATGAGTGAATAAAGATGAGATTGAATGGAATGTTACAGCTGTAGACTATGATTCTTTCTGTATTCACAATAAATGTGGTATTTTGCCTTTTTCCCTTTAATAAGATCCTGCTGGTTTTTAATTTATTGGTACAACATTTTGGTGGAGAATTGCGAAAGGGGGAATATTGGTAAAAAACCTCAGTTATTGTAAATATTGGTGTGCACACCGCCAGCTCTAGTGAGCTAGGCATTTCTATTAGGTTAACCAGACCTGCTGGCCTCCGAGAAGGTAGCAGGGGACCTGCTGGCCTCCGAGAAGGTAGCAGGAAAAACAGATTAAACCAGACCTGCTGGCCTCCGAGAAGGTAGCAGGGGACCTGATGGCCTCCGAGAAGGTAGCAGGGAAGAACAGATTAAACTAGACCTGCTGGCCTCCGAGAAGGTAGCAGGGAAAACAGATTAAACCAGACCTGCTGGCCTCCGAGAAGGTAGCAGGGGACCTGCTGGCCTCCGAGAAGGTAGCAGGGAAGATCAGGTTAACCGGACCTGCTGGCCTCCGAGAAGGTAGCGGGGAGAAATAGGTTAACCAGACCTGCTGGCCTCCGGGAAGGTAGCAGGGGACCTGCTGGCCTCCGGGAAGGTAGCAGGGGAAAAACGCATAGATTAAGCTATGATTTCAGAATCTTGGCTGTGTCACTTGCTAAGTAATACCAGCAGTGACAAAGAGATTGAAATATCCATGTTAAGATGTTTAAAAGAAAACAGGGTAAGCCAGTACCAGAGGGAGGAATGGAGTCAGAAGGAACTCCAACCTCACCTTTTGTTAAAGAAATTACACCTTTTAAACAAAACCTTCAAAAATTTGGGCACAGTCCTTGGACTAAACAAGCCCTAGCTGATCTCTGCACTATTTCGGACCTAGAGGATAGATTGGCTCAGTATATCCTCATATACAAACCTTCTAGTGCTGCCAAAAGAGATGCAGCAGCAATTTGGTTGTTGTGGGAGGCATGTAAGGATTCTTCCCTCCGCTTGTCTTCATGTAAAGAGGAAAAGGCACAAACGGAAAAGGGAGCAGACAATTGGAAGGTGCTGGCTACAAATACCCAAAGCCAGCTGAAAATAGTGAAAGAGGCACTCCAGGAATACAAAAAGAGTGAAAAAGTTAACTCTGCAGAGGCTGGAGGGAGGCAGATAAAGGGGGAGAAGGTCCTATGTATGGCACCCCCAGGCATAATTACAAAGAGAAAGAGTAAAAAAAAAAAAAGTTAACTCTGCAGAGGCTGGAGGGAATTAAGCAGCTAAACTTTGTGAAAATGTTAAAAAGGAAAAAAAAGTGTTAGAGAAAGAGCATTCTTGGTTTCTTTGCAGCCATTCTGAAAGAAAAATGGGCCCTTTTCCAAAGGAATGTCTGTAAATTAGCCAGGCAAAAATAAACTGATTAAAATCATTTGACTGGACAATTTAGTCAAATTTGCTAAAAGAACATAAGAGGGTTCTATTGGAACTTAGCTGCCTCAAATGTATAAAGGGAATGTAAGATGTAAAAAAACCAGAGCAGTGTGGAAGGGATGTTAAAGAAAATGTGTATGTATCTATCTCTGTGTGTGTAAATATGTAAAGTTCTAAGGACCAGTTGGTTTTGTTTTAAATAATGCCACTAAAAATCCATTTGACTCTTTAATTCAAAGTTGCAAAACTGACAGACCTTTTTGCTAGACACAGGTAATTAGTGTTGTTTGGCTTTGGGATTTGGCATTTAACCCTTAAAAGGTAACTCAATGCTTTACAAAATTTAAAATGTTTTTAAGTTGTGGCTGCAGCAGTGCAGTCAAAATCAGGAGAATATAAAAAAAAAATTCTGGATTCTTTTTGTTTGTTTGTTTTTGTAACAAAATAGCAGATGAGAGTTGTAGTACAAAAAAAAAATTAAAGACAGTGCCCCTCTGAAGCAACAGCAGGGGTGAGGTGCACAAAACAAAAAGAAGCAATGTTAGAAACACTGAGTCTTAAAATGGCTCTGAGTAATCAGACTGTCACTTTGATAAAGGTACATGAAACCTCTGTAAGCAAAAAAAGAAATAGTGACACCTTATGTAAAAATGGATCTGGATAATGTTATAGAAGTTAAACTATGGAAGGAATGTGCATTTGCCCCAGAACATGTGCAGGGTATATTGTAGAAGGGGCAAAAGAAATGCAAAAATACCATGCTACTTAATTAAAATGCCATTAGGGCTCCAAAGGGAGCCACAATAGGTTGGGTTTTCTTTTTCAGATTGCTGTGTGTTTTGGAAGCAGAAGTTAAAAGTAATCAAAACTCTGGTGAAAGTTGACTGTGTCCCTTTTAAGATAGTCTCTGAGCTGCTGATGGCTTTAAATCCAAAAGCAGGAAGCTTCTGTGAAAATGCAAATTACCTAAATGATAAAGGAAGGAAAGAATTAGCAGCACAAAGGAGCTGCAGATAAAGGACATACCTGGTCAGCAAACAAATTGTCTAAATAAAAGGCATGGGATAACAAGATAATTTTAATAAATTTAATGATAATAAGTATCCCTGTAACAATGTATAGTGTGTATGATTTTTGGAAAAACCCTTTAACGTCGTATGGTAATGATGCTTCTCAGTTATTACCTGTAAATAAAACTTAAAGCTTAACACAGCAGGAAAAACATTATTAACTTGGTCTGCAGTATAAGAAGGAAAACTCAGGGATTTAATGACTAAACAGTGGGATAATTTCCCCATAACCCTTAAAAGATAAAAGCCATTGAAACCTGGCCTGCCTATAGAACAAAAACAGGAAAATGTGGGGGCAATTCCTCTGTTTTGCCTGCAATCAGCAAGGGTATTTGTAAAAGAAATATTTTAAGCAATAATCTGCCACCCCAAAAGGGGTAGAAACATGTTCTTTTTGTCTTTCAGAAAATCAGGAAAAGCTAATGCCAGCTGAAAAGCAACCCAAAACCATGAATCTACTGTCACAATAGAAATTGTGTTTTGTGTTCTATGTTTTGTCTTGTGTTTTGTCTTGTTGCTAGCACTGTTGTGTGTTTAAAAAAAAAAAAAAAATACTGAAGACCTGCAGGAACTTAAAAATAAATTAAGCTTTCTGTCCCAGCTACAGGACAGCCTGATACAAAAACAAGTACATGCCAACGTAGACTTGGTCCAAATTGGTCTGGGTAACCTAAAAGCCCGATGGAATCTTTGGCAATGGCTTAATACTACCACATGGCTTATGCATAAGAAAAAAAAAATTAGAAATAGGAAACTACACAGCCATAGCTATGGGATGCACTGAAATGCAGAAACTTGCACTAGCTACTTTGGAACACAAAATGTTCTGGGTCATATTGGGAAATATTAAGGTTTGATGCATTTGTTAAAAAAGAAAGAGATCATTGTTTGACACTTATCAATATGAATGGATTCAATATGTTTCCAGTATTGTAAAACCAGACTTGTTAATGGGAGAAATTGTTGTCAAAATTGCACACCAACAGTCCCTGGAGGCAAAGGTATTGAAGGTTAGCCCACTCCCCATATTACACATGGGATCCTTCTGGCTACCCTGGACCTTGAGCCAGTGGGCTGGGGAGGGAGGGAAGCTATTGGACACTAGAGGTTGTACCGAATGGACTCCTCAAAAGTGGGTGTGCCTCACCTTGCCTGTTGCCCCAGAACCTTGTAGTAAAGATACATCACTAGGATCGTGTATGTGGCATGAATTGGAATCACAAACTCAAATTGCCTCACAGTACCTTCTCTTGAATAGGCTACATAGAAAGTGACACTGACGATTATAAATCTTAGTGTCAAAAGGGGGATTATGTTGGATCATATTAAAGAAGTTCTGTATTAAAATCACAAATGAGTTTGATTCCCCATAGTTTAAATTCCAGGGTATTACTAATTAAGAGGTCTCTTGGGTTTTGGTACTGTTTCTCTCCCTCTATGTGTGAAACTTGCAAGCTGCTAATTGCGTTAGTACATTCTAAGACAGAGTCTGTTCTCAAAGCAATTCACAGAGACTCAAAGCAATACTCTAACAACAGAAACAGCACCCAGAGACTCCCCGCCCTTTTGTTGTATTAACAATTGTGATTAAAATAGAGATAGAGGATGTATGTGGATGGATGCTTGGTGTGGATAATAACTGAATGATCAGGGAGGTGCCAGCCTAAGAATCCAGTGTCCATCGGCTGAAGAAGGCGTCAAGTGGAAATAACCAGAGGACCCCCTGAGGGCAGACTGGAATCCACCCAACAGCCTCAAGAATGGGAGAACCAAAGAACAAGATAACTTCTTGGATCCGTCAGGAATGTGCTATCTGCTGATTGATTCAGCAACAGCATGATGAAGCAATTCCCATAGACTGGCATAGGAAGAAATTCCTATAAAAATAGACTCTTAAAAAGTGAGAACTTTGGGGTCTGATTCTGCAAACCAACTTCCAGGAGCATCAGATGAGCATCTGACAAGGCCCTGCTCCCTCCTCATGTCCAGGCCACCTGGCCAGTGGCTTGGCATGAGCAACTCTAAGGCTGGTAACTATGATGACAACCTTGCAGAACCTGTGTGTGTGTGTGTGTGTGTGTGAATGTGTGAATAAATATGAGATTGAATGGAATGTTATAGCTATAACTAACTGCTTACTATGATAACAACCTTGCAGAACCTGTGTGTGTGTGTATGAATGAATGAGTGAATAAAGATGAGATTGAATGGAATGTTACAGCTGTAGACTATGATTCTTTCTGTATTCACAATAAATGTGGTATTTTGCCTTTTTCCCTTTAATAAGATCCTGCTGGTTTTTAATTTATTGGTACAACAGCAGGACCCTAAGCAGTACTGGCTCTGGGAGAATGCCAGGATCATCATCCAAGGAGACGGATGCTGGCTGGAGTTCAGGACAGGAGACGCCAGCCAACACCTGTTGGTGTGGTACGACCAGCACAAAAAGGAGGTTCAAGTCTCCTCCCCGTCCTAGGCTGGGAAGCAATCATGCTGGATGGTCCCCGGACCTTGGTCCCTCTCCTTGCTGCCCCTAAATAAATGCCCGTGACACCTCCCAACTGGAATCAGCTTCTGTGTGTGTAACTGCAGCCTGCCAGCCACACTTGGGTTACACTCTGGCTCTCACCAGCCTGGGTTGTACTGCAGGATGACCCCAACCCACTCCCAGTCTTAGATTCCCCCCCCCCCATTTCCCCCGAAATGTATGTCCTGTACTGCCCAGCCCTCTCCTGGATAATACAAAGTCAGTTTTTCTTTAATAGAAATAATATGCACACAACCTGCCATCCCAAATGGAGTTTCCCAGACACTTCAATTTAAACACACTGGATTAGATAAAACAATACAAGTTTATTAACTACAAAGAGAGAGAGTTTCAGGGAGTAGACGTCATGAGGCATAAAAGTGAGAAATGGTTACAAGAAAAATACAGATAAAACTCAACTAAATGCCTAACTTAACAAACTTTGTTAAATTTGAAGCTCATCACATGCTCTCAATAGTCTTACTGGCCAAACTTCTTAGGTCAGGACCCCAGCCCGAGTTCAACAGCTGCTTCCTTTGTTCTGTGTGGTGCAGTGAATCCATGGACAGAGAGAAAGGAAAGAGAAGGGGTATTTGTCCCTCATTTTCATAGTGTCAACCCCTCTGTTAGAAAACATTTCCAGCTGAGATGCAGGAGACAAAGAGTGTTGCTGTTCTTCCTCACCTGCTTGCGGTTCCTTGTCTCCCCTTCCTGCATGATGCCTCTGATTGCTGCTTAAATGCAAATGAAGCAGAGCATACGTTCCTTTGTTTAGTACAGACCTGTTTCCCAACTTCTGTTTGGGCAGGGCTGTGGTTTGGAAAAATGTGTTAACAAGACCATACACCAGCATCTTATAACTTCACATATTTTATCAGGACAATAATGTCCAGCAAATTATGAGTTTCCAAATGATACCTCACAAGGTGTACTTTGTACAAAGATTATTATAACAGTGTGCAAGGGGTGAATACAGGGATAGTCTGTCGCAAGGGGAGAGGGCCCCTGCCTCCTGCAGCCCACCATCCCCTAGCACTGTTCTAGGGTTTTGGGGTCAGCACTGACTGTGAGGGGAGAGTGCCTCCTACTGAATACCCTGCTACCTGCAGTTCAGTGCCCCCTAGCACTGTTCTGGGGAATTGCGGTTAGCACTGACCTTGAGGGGCAAGTGTCCTCTACTGCATATCCCACCCCATTCCCTGCAGCACAGCACCCCCTAGCAGTGCCCTGGGGCATTGGGGTCACCACTGACTGTGAGGGAAGCGTGCCCCCTTTAAATACACATATTGCTATATATGTGTGTCAGAGAAGGTGGGTCAAAGACATATACCTGGCCCCTGGAGCAGAAGGGGAGGTAGGATTGGGGTGGCTCTTACTTCCTGGGGGAGTTTGCTCCACAGTCTGGGGACCAGCCACCTGAGAAAGCCCTGTCTCCTGCCCGGAGCAGCCGTCCCCCCATCAGACAGTTCCGCAGAGCCTGAGGTGTGGTCTTCCTTCCCGAGCCTCAGGCGATGTTTGAAATGTCTCATGCAGGCCTGGTTGCTTGAGCAGCCCGAAAAGGGGGATCCCATTGTTTCTCTCCCATCAGCCTCAGATTTCTGCATCACCGCTCAGGACGGGAGGCCGTGCAGGACTCGGGATCTAGTTCCTATCCTAAGGGGAAAAGGGGCAGTAAGGAAAGGGAGAGATTGGAAGAGAGGAGTGTGTGTTGGGAAGAGAAATGAATGTGAGAGGAAACATGCGAGAATGAAAGAAAGTCTCAGTAGCATATGGAATTTAATTCCCTTTGCTCTAACCCACTGAACCCCACTCACCTCCCCAAGCTGGGGCTAGAACCCAGGTGTGCTGGATCTTTACCCCCCCTGCTTTAACCCGCTGGATCTCACTCCCCGCCCAGACCTGGGAAGAGAAACTAGGAGCCCTGGCTCCCAGCCCCCCTGCTCTAACCCACTATACCCCACTCTTCTCACAGAAACAGGGACAGAATCCTGGAATCTGGACTCTCAGCCTCGTAGGCCAACCACTAACACAAACCCTTCCATTAGAGGAGTGACCTTGCAGGCCTGGCCTCTCCCCACAGCCCCAGCCCCAACTTCTGCTTACAGAGACAGCTGTGCCTTTCCCTTCCCTTAAAGAAGACAGTCACAGAATCCTTGTAACCATCTCCCCCGCCCTGCTCTGCTCCAGGGCCCAGAGGCAGCCAGCCGGACCGCAGTGGGAAGAGGGGTATGGGCTGGATAGAACTGAGCCACATACACTGGTGTCCTGGCCCTTTGGGGGCTGGGATAGGGTGACCGGTGGGGGCTCTCCCCAAGCCCTGGGGAAGGAGCTGGCATCCACATGCATGAGCCAACCTCAAGTCACCTGAGTGCTGCAGATGAGTGCCCCTAGAATTGGGGTCTAGTGGTCAGAGCAGGGGGAGGGTCTGGGAGCCAGGACTCCTGGGTTCTATCCCCAGCTCTGGGAGGGGAGTGGGGCCTAGTGGTTAGAGCAGGGGGGGCTGGACGCCAGGACTCTTGGGTTCTATCCCCAGCTCTGGGAGGGGAATGGGGCCTAGTGGTTAGAGCAGGGGGGGCCTGGGAGCCAGGATTCTTGAGGTCAGTGGGGCATAGGGGACGGGGTCTCTGGTACATTCTCTGTTTCTGCGTCTCTCTTTCTCTCTCTGGTTCGTGAACTGGAGAACAACACGTGGGCCTGATTCCCCGCAGAGAACAGCCCCAGATGCTGCCAGGAGTGGAGCCACCTTTCATAGGACACCGGGGAGGGATTTGGGACCAGACAGGCCCTGGAGGCAAAGCTCACCTCTGCCCCCTGGGGGGGGAATCCTTTGCAAGGGCAGAGCTGAGGAGTACCAGCAGGGGGGCGCTGTGTGCAATCACAGAGGCCGATCCCATGCTGGGTGAGGATCGGACCCTCCGCATGTCCTCAGCTCCTGCGCTTCACCCTCTCCCCCTGCAGGAGGCGCTGCCCACGCCACACCCACTCATGCAGAGTGAGGAAGCTCTCCCAGAGGGGGGCGGCACATTGGCCGGGGTGTGCACCCATGGCCTGAACGCGCTGGAGCTGCTGCGGCTGAAGAACGGGGCAGAGAGGCTGGGGCCCATGACGGAGGGGCTGGCCGCCTGCTTCAGCTGGGCCATGGAAGCGGTGCAGAAGCGGCCCGTGGAGCCCTGGACCAACATCCGGCTCGTCCTGCAGAGTGACGGGAAGTGGCTGGAGCTCCGCGCCGGCCAGATCAAGCAGACGCTGCTGGTCTGGTACGACCCCCACACCGGCACTGTGAGGGAACACCGCATGGGAGCCCCACGCTGGGGCTTCTGTCCTGCGCCTCCTAGC
This sequence comes from Natator depressus, assembly GCF_965152275.1. Lineage (NCBI taxonomy): Eukaryota > Metazoa > Chordata > Testudines > Cheloniidae > Natator > Natator depressus. The sequence continues at coordinate 42,787,499 of NC_134247.1, forward strand.
GCCATGGCAAAATAAAACACCCTGCATCCCAGATCTCGCTCCTTTCTCCTTGTTCCGCCGAGCATTTCAGATCCGCTCTCTTCCCCTCCCAGGGTGAAGAATCAGGCTCCACTGCAGAGACGCACTCGGGGGGCGGCTCTGAGGCAGAAGGGAGGCTGGAAGTGTGACTCCTCAAACCCTGGCTCTGCCGTAGACTTTCTGCGTGACCCCATTAAAGGCAGATTAAGGTCTCCTGGGGCCCTGGGACGGAGCAAGTGGGGCCCTGCCCCTTCCTCCTGCGGCCACGCCCCCATTCCGCTCCTTCTGCTTGCAGCCCCGCCCACAGCCTCGCCCCTTCTACCTGCGGTCTCGCCCACAGCCCACCCCATTCTGCTCCTTCCACCTGTGGCCCCGCCCATGGCCACACCCCATTCTGCCTCTTCCCCCATAGCCCTGCCTTCTGCTCGCTCCTTTCCGCTGCGCCCCCCCCTCCACCCCCCCCGGCAGCTTGCACACCAGAGAAGCTCTCTTCCCTGGAGCCACAGTTGGGAGTGAGAGCTCCTCCGGCCACGGGGCCACAGCGGGTGGGGGAGAGATTTTTCCCGGGGCCCCAAATTGGCTGGGGCCCCGTGGGCCCATGCAGTAATCCACCACTGGGGTGACCTTGCCCAAGTCAGTACGTGTCTGTAAAATGGGGAGAATGAACCTGCCTGTGTCCATTTAGACTGTAGGGTTTTCAGGGCAGGGATCGTCTCATGCTGATATCGGTTGCCGCCGATAGGTGCCTCTGAAATTTGTGCAACAGCAGCCCTGGAGGGAGGGGAAACCATCCCAGACATTAAAAACCAGAGGTCCCAGGTGAGGGAAGAGCTGGGGGAGCGGAGATGACTCGTTAATTAAAGCACATAAGTGTCTCTGGGAGAAACTGCCACAAGCAATGTTCTAAAATGTACCTGTTTGGCTTCCTTACAGAGCCCATTAAACAGCTGCTTTTGCAACACTCAGAGGCCCCAGCTGAGATCAGGGCCCCGTAGTGTTGGGCGCTGCACAGACACACAGCAAGAGACAGTCCCTGCCCCAGCTGAGATCCGGGCTTCGTAGTGCTGGGTGCTGCCCAGACACACAGCGAGAGACAGTCTAAATACAGACAGGGTTGGGGAGGCGTATTAACCTCATTTTCCACCTGGAAAATTTCTTTTGTTAACGATTCAAACCGCTTTCCACCCTCCTGCAATGAATAGCTGAGAAAGGTCCCAGGCTGCATGAGCGTCCTCTAGCAAGCGTTCCCCCAGCGCCATGGAGCTGAGATATGACCCTCCTTCTCCTATTTATATGGGAAAAAACCAAGGAGGAAAAACATCCATTGGGGCCTTTAATCTCTGCTCCATGCACCAGTCCCCAGTGCTCTGAACACAGCTCAGGAGACCTGAGAATTAAGAACATAACAACGGCCATACTGGATGAGACCAAAAGTCCATCTAGTCCAGGATCCTGTCTTCCCACAGTGGCCAGTGCCAGGTGCCCCAGAGGGAATGAACAGAACAGGTGATCATCAAGTGATCCATCCCCTGTCACCCATTCCCAGCTTCTGGCAAACAGAGGCTAGGGCCACCATCCCTGCCCATCCTGGCTAGTAGCCATTGATGAACCCATCCTCCATGAATGTATCTAGTTCTTTTTTGAACCCTGTTATAGTCTTGTCCTTCACAACATCCCCTGGCAAGGAGTTCCACAGGTTGACTGTGTGAAGAAATACTTTCTGTGTTTGTTTTAAGCCTGCTGCCTATTAATTTCATTGGGTGACCCCTAGTTTTTGTGTTAGGAGATGGAGTAAATAATGAGAAGGAATAAATATTCTCTCCTGGGTTGGACTAGTGAGGGCTGGGAGCCAGGACTCTTGGCTTCTGTGCCCAGGCCTAGGAGGGAATGGGGTCAAGTGGTTAGAGTGGGAGGGGACTGGGAGACAGGACTCCTGGGTTCTGTCTCCAGCTCTGGGAGGCGAGTGGGTTAGAGCAGTGGGGGTTAAGAGCTAGGACTCCTGGGTTCTAGCCCCAGCTCTGGGAGGGGTAAAGGGTACTTCTCCCTGCTCTGTGCCTCAGTTTCCCCTTCTGGAGCATGGGAACAATCCTGTTTATCCACTCTGTGTGTGTGTGTGTGTGTGTGTGTGTTTGAGAAGCAGTTTCTCCTGCTCAGTTGACAGTTTCAGGGGAAAGAGACAAAGACCTGTGTGTGTGTGTGGGGCAGGGGGAGAGGTTGCTCCATCCTGCTTGCGTCTGGGCCAGGGCCAAAGCCTTTGGGAGCTGAAGGTCAATAGCTGGGAGCTGTGTGTGTAGGGCAGAGGAGGCAGATAAACTGGCGTCTCAGCCTTGGGGAGGCTGGACTAGGGTATGGGGGAAGGAGCTGGCATCCACGGGCGAGGATCCCAGCTGAGCGTCACAGAGGGATTAGAGTTGTGGGGGGAATGGGACACATCATCTGACTTTGCACCTCTTCAGCTGCCCCCTGCCCAACTCTTCTCAATTTCTCCATCACCGACTGCGTAAAGGCGATGGGACAGATCCCCCACGGGAGGCACTTGCCCCGGATCCACTGACCTTGGACTCATAGACTTTAAGGTCAGAAGGCACGGGCGGCATGTGAATCCCCATTTTGGGGAGGCCAGGCCCTGGCCCTGCCCCTTCCGCCTGAGGCCCCAGCCGCTCTGACCCCCGGGCTGCCAGCCGGCCTGAGCACCGGCCCAACCTCCAGGACACAGGCCCAAGCGTGGAGCATGGGCGGGGCCACAGCCCGGGTCCTGATCCTCTAGTCTGACCTCCTGCCCATCGCAGGCCACAGAACCTCGCCCACCCACTCCTGTGATAGACCTGAACCTTTGGCTCAGTGCCTGGCATCCTCAAATCATGACTGACAGGCTTCAAGTGGCAGAGAATCCACCACTGACACGGGTTTAAACCTGTGAGTGCCCCCCCCGGCCCTCCCAGGCTGCAGAGGGAGGCAGCAATGTACACAAGGTGGCAAACTGGCCCTGGATTTCTAGCATCAGCCTCTGGTTAGCGGGCATCGGCTCTGTTAGGAACTTGGCTCTCCGTAGGTTGCTAGATGGGTCCACTGGTCTGATCTAGGGAGGTGGGATACCAGGCTAGATGGGCCTATGGGTCTGACCCAGGATGGTGATGGGGGAGGATATCAGGGTGGTGTGAGAGGGTGGGGGTGGATGTGCCCCTGGTTCTGATCTGGGGCAAAAAGGAGGTGGGGCAATACCGGGCTAGATGGGCCTATGGGTCTGATCCAGGGTGGCAGGGAGGAGGGGTGATACCAGATTGACGAGGGTGGCATGGGGCCAGGATGCTGGGCTGGATGGGCCCATGGATCTGACCAGGGGGAGCCAAAACCCATGTATTTCCCACCTTGTCATCTAGGGGGAGGGGATCGAACAGCTGATCTGGCCCCAGAACCTGGGAGCAAACTGATCACCGACCTCCATCAGAACCGAACTCAGCAGAGGGCACACAGCCCCCACCCGAGACGCCGCAGACCCCGGGTAGAGCACCCCATGGAAGACGTGGTTAACTGCAGTGAAAACCTGAGCCAGACCGAAGTGCTGAGGAAGAAGAATGAGGTGGAGAAGAAGGGGCTGATGACGGAGGGGCTGGCTGCCTGCTTCAGCCGGGCCATGGAGCTGCTGAAGAGCCCCCAGCCTGTCCGGATGGGGCTGGGTCGGAACGCCAGGCTCATCTTGCAGAGCGACGGGTGCTGGGTGGAGTTCAGGGTCGGAAACGCCCAGCTGATCCTGCTGGTGTGGTACGACCCCCACAAGAAGGAGGTTCAGGTCTCCCAGCCCTAAGAGGGGAGGGGATCAGTCCACCCATCAGACCCCTAGCCTCTTTGTGCGAATAAAGGCCCTTGGACCGCTTGAATCTGCCCATTGCTTCTTGCTGATGTTTTTGTAGGGCTCCCTGCAGCACAGCGCTTTCTTGGTGCCATTGGGGTCAGCATTGCAAGGGGAGAGTGTCCCCTACTGAGTCCCAGCAGCACAGCGCTCCCCTGGTGCCATTGGGGTCAGCACTGACTGCAAGGGGAGAGCGCCCCCTACTGAGTCCCAGCAGCACAGCGCCCCCTGGTGCCATTGGGGTCAGCACTGACTGCAAGGGGAGAGCGCCCCCTACTGAGTCCCAGCAGCACAGCGCTCCCCTGGTGCCATTGGGGTCAGCACTGACTGCAAGGGGAGAGCGCCCCCTACTGAGTCCCAGCAGCACAGCGCCCCCTGGTGCCATTGGGGTCAGCACTGACTGCAAGGGGAGAGTGTCCCCTATTGAGTCCCTGCAGCACAGCGCCCCCTGGTGCCATTGGGGTCAGCACTGACTGCAAGGGGAGAGCGCCCCCTACTGAGTCCCAGCAGCACAGCGCCCCCTTGTGCCATTGGGGTCAGCACTGACTGCAAGGGGAGAGTGTCCCCTACTGAGTCCCTGCAGCACAGCGCCCCCTGGTGCCATTGGGGTCAGCACTGACTGCAAGGGGAGAGCGCCCCCTACTGAGTCCCAGCAGCACAGCGCCCCCTGGTGCCATTGGGGTCAGCACTGACTGCAAGGGGAGAGCGCCTCCTACTGAGTCCCAGCAGCACAGCGCCCCCTGGTGCCATTGGGGTCAGCACTGACTGCAAGGGGAGAGCGCCTCCTACTGAGTCCCAGCAGCACAGCGCTCCCCTGGTGCCACTGGGGTCAGCACTGACTGCAAGGGGAGAGCGCCCCCTACTGAGTCCCAGCAGCACAGCGCCCCCTGGTGCCATTGGGGTCAGCACTGACTGCAAGGGGAGAGCACCTCCTACTGAGTCCCAGCAGCACAGCGCCCCCTGGTGCCATTGGGGTCAGCACTGACTGCAAGGGGAGAGCGCCTCCTACTGAGTCCCAGCAGCACAGCGCTCCCCTGGTGCCATTGGGGTCAGCACTGACTGCAAGGGGAGAGCGCCCCCTACTGAGTCCCAGCAGCACAGCACCCCCTGGTGCCATTGGGGTCAGCACTGACTGCAAGGGGAGAGCGCCTCCTACTGAGTCCCAGCAGCACAGCGCCCCCTGGTGCCATTGGGGTCAGCACTGACTGCAAGGGGAGAGTGTCCCCTACTGAGTCCCTGCAGCACAGCGCCCCCTGGTGCTACTGGGGTCAGTGGTGCCCTGGAGGGGACAGCACCCCAGATCTCTCCCATCCCCTTGCCAGAGGCAAGAACATTCCAGATTCCCTCCCTCAGTGTCAGTACATCCCATCCACCTACCCTCAGCAAAGCCAGGAACAGCTGGGGGCGGGCCAGGCCAACCAAGGGCACAGGGTGGGACTGGTGGCTCACCTGGGAGTGTGGGGGGGGGCGGAGAGAATTAGTGGCAGAGGGGAGGTGGGTGGCAAGTATGAATCAGCCACAGTGTGTGTGAGAGGGCAGGAGCATGAGCCTTAAGGGCAATATCTTGCAGCAAGGAGTACCACCGGTTAACAGCATCTGCATTGCACAGAAGCGTGTTAACTCCCAGGACTGGGGTGGGAGAGGATGGGGATCTCTGATTCAGGTCCCAGGGATAGAGCCCACACCTTCACAACTGCCACCCCTGCATATATATATAAAGCACTCCAATCCAGAGCCCTTACACACACACACACACACAGAGCTCTTCTATCATACACACACACACACACACGCACACGCACGCTGTCCCCCCTCTTCGGGGGGGGGACACACCAGGGTTCTGTCTCCAGACTAAACATAAGAACATGAGAACGGCCACACTGGGTCAGACCAAAGGACCATCCAGCCCAGTGTCCTGTCTTCCTACAGTGGCCAACGCCAGGTGCCCCAGAGGGAATGAACAGAACAGGGAATCATCAAGTGATCCATCCCCTGAATATGCTTTAATGCACTCGGGGTGGAGGAGTTGCAGAGGGAGGGTCAATCCGTGGATTCCCGGGGGTTTATTAGCAGGATCCTCGTTAATGAATCGGCGGGCGCTAACAGGAACTGGATGCTCTTGTCTGCAGGGAGGGTTCCCCCCATCAGGGGATTGTAAGTGCTCAGCTCTTCATTCACAGCCCCCCGGGCTGGGCACGTCCTGGCTCTGCTCCTGCAAGACACACAGCGAGTGGGGTTAACAGCAGTGGGGATGAGCTCAGACTATACAGGGTTTTGTCTACTTGCAAACGGGAGGGGAGACCTGCAGGGGAAACCAGGCGCTGCGCAGGCTCGGTGTGGGACGCTCGCCCCCTACAGTCAGTGCTAATCCCCATGCACTAGGGGGCGCTTTGCTGCAAAGAGCGGCATGGGGGGCTCAGCAGGGGGCTGTCCCTGCACGGTCAGGGCTCCCCCCCAGTGCTATATTCTAGCAGTAGGGGATGCTGTGCTGGTGGAGTTCCCGTGTCTCCCAGCACCTGTGAACCCCGGTGTCCAACGTGCAAGGTTCTCTTCTGCCTCCCAGAAGAGGCCCCCTGGCACACAGGATTCCTAGTAACTATTGGATTCTTCTTCGCTCCCTGTGCTACACAGTTACACAGCGGCCGCACCCCTCCCCAGAGCCAGCTGTGTTTCTTTCTGTCATTGCCTCTTTTCTCTTCCATGCCATTACGGGCCACCTGCCCAGAGCCCCCACTGTCATTGGATCCATCCCTCCACCCCCACTTACCCTGCTGGGAATCCCTCTCTGAGCTCAAGCCCCCTCTGCTGGAATGGCGACACATTGGGTTGGGCTGAAACAGGAAACACGGGTGTCATTGTCCTCCTGGAGGGGCCGAGCAAGTGAAGATGGATCAGAACCTGTGGCTTCCCACAGCAGATGGGTTCTGGAGTTCCCAGGGGATGCGAGAACTACCCCAGGCAGGAGAATGGACCATCTCGAGGAGCCCAGAAGATCCCCTGGAAATGGGAATGTATTCCAGGGTCCTAGTGGCACCCTCTATGGGGTGCCAGCTCCAATCCAACCCCAGGGGTGGGGGGATTTGCCTGGCTCAGAGGGAGGGGGACTTGGGGCCTTTCCCCTCTAGGGTTGCTGTCTCTCATCCCACTGATGCTCACCTGTGGGGCTCAGCTTCTTTACAAGCAGTGATGCCAAGATGCTGCAGTGTTGGGTGAGGGGCATCTTCTCAACCTCAGATGACTCTAGTCCAATGCGAAAGAAGTTCTGTTTTATGGGGTCGTAGAGGGGCAACTGCTCTCTCTTGAAGGGGATCCTAGGGAGAAATTCAACAGAGCACACAGAGTTAGTACCCGGGCTTGGCAGGAACGGGCTCTGGCCAGAGTCTGTCTCCTGGAGGCAGGGGTCATTAGGAGCCAATTTGCAAAGTTTGGCCCCTTTCCAAAATGGCTGCCATCCCCTATTGTTCCCAATGAGAGTGAAGCCAGAGGCTGCTCTCAGTTAAGATGGCTGCTTCCACTTGTTCTCCTTATATGGGGTGACACTACAGATTGCCCTTAATAAAGATAATGGCTATCTCCCATTGATCTTGATGACATTGAAGCCACAGGCTGCCAGGAGTCATGATGGCTGCCATTGGCCTACAGCCCTTTCTAAAGGGAGACTGCCCCTAGGAAAGATGGCCACTGTTTCCCACTGTTTCCAATGGGACTGAAGCCAGGCTTCCCTCAGGGAACATGGGCTGACAGACATAGGAAGAAGAAGTGTGGCAGTCTGAACAATATGGATGAGGGTGACAGAGAAGCACACTGCAGTGTTAGTGATCATGGGAGCGCAGATAGGAGGGTCTAAACTGGAAGGCAGTCTGACGCCACCATTTGCTCTCACTTAAGATGGCCCCTCTCACTTGTCCTTCCAAACAGGATGATGTCACATGCTACCCTAACTAAAAATGGCTACCATCTCCCACTGCGCTCAATGAAATTGTTGCCACAAGCTGCCCTGAGTTGGCTGCCATTTTACTACTGCCCTATGCTTACCCAGTTCATCCCATTTACCCTTTTTATAAATTGGTACAACATTTGCTATTGTCCAGTCTTGTGGAACTTTCCCGCTGCTCCAAGATGTACTGAAAATCAACATAGGCAGGCCAGCAAGTTCCTCAGCCAGCTCTTTTAAAACACTTGGGTGTAAATTATCTGGCCCTGCTGATTTAGAAATGTCTAAGTTTAGTAGCCTCTGTTTAACATCCTCCCAAGACTCTAGTGGAATAGAAAGAGTGTTATCATCTCCATGCAATTAGACTATATCATCTGTTTTTTTCCCCAAATACAGAACAGAATTATTTACTGAACACGTCTACCTTTTCTGCATTACTATTGATAATTCTGCCGTTTCCACCTAATAATAAATGGACCAATCCCATTATCAGGATTCTTTTTATTCCTAATATATTCAAACAACTCCTTATTGTCCCCAACTCTGCTGGCCATAAATTTCTCCATGTGTCTCTTTGCTTCCCTTATCAGATGTCTACAATTCCTAATGTCTGATTTATATTCATTACTATCAACCGTCCCTTTTTTCCATGTATTGGATATTATTTTTTTTAATTTTCCCAACTGCTTTCACTTCCCTAATCTGAGAATCAATGGTTCCAAGCTGGATGGTTAGGACTAGAATGGGGGACATTGAAGACATTTTGTTGAGGTTTTGCTTGCTTATTTTTAGTGCAAGGGAGTATGTCTTCTTATCTATCCCACGGTGTATGCTTAAAAGTTATGTTGCCACAATTGTCTCAGTCAGAGATGTGAAAAAACCACACACCTGACTGCCACAGCTGTGCTGACCTAGCCCCTAGGGGAGCTGTAGTTACGTTGATGGAAAGATGCTTTTGTCAATGTCGGTCCCGATTTGTTGGGCAGCTGATGTTCCTCCCCAGCTGGAGCAACCCCGTTTGCTGCTGCAGGTTGTATCGACAGGATGAGCTGACGTAGCCATGCCCATAGAGTGTTTGTATCATAAACATCCCCTGCGTTTGTGCGGCAGGGCTGGGAAAGGGCAGGCAGAGCTTTGAGGTCATTCACTACTCGCTGAAAACCTTGTTTCCTTGAATGAGGATGGGCATATTCATAGGACCAGCGACATCCTGATGTGGGAAGAAGGGAATTATCGCTAACCTGGAATCAAGGGGCTCAGATTTTACCTCCCTGAAGTAAGTTCAGCTCTAGGTCAGGGGCTTCAACCAAAGAGATTATCTATTTTTCAAAGGGACCCCTTCTTTGCCATGGCATTGAGCATATTCCTGCATATTGTGGACACCTGGCCAAAGAGTTAGAGCTGCTCTCACGGTCTGGATCCGGGGCACAAGAGGATTCTGGGGGATTCCCTTACCCGCTCCAGGGGTACACCGCGAAGTACTGCATCACCCTGCGGCTCAGCCCCACCTCGGCCTCCATGGGCGTGTGGCTGGCTCCTCCCATGGATGCCAGGGTCCTGAACAGGTAGGGCAGTTCAGAGCCTTGCGGTACCCCCATCCACCCAGGTGTGGACAAACCGCTGCTGTGGTGGGTGAATTAGTAGGCATACACGGGACTGCCGGTCTCCACCTCTCGCCCAGCCATCTCGGCTACTGGACACACAATGAGGTAGTCACCAAGGATTTGATCCATGGCCCATCGGTACCGTGCTTCACCCCACCCCTTTTCCTCCTGGCTGTACTGCAGTGCCACGGCCCGGACGGCCTCTTCTGGTGCCTCTGGAACTATCATCCTCACCACCTGCAGCAGCTCGTCCCAGCTGATGGAGCTGGCGTTCTCCACATTGAATCTGGAGCCAGCATAGATTACTATGCAGGAGCCTTCGTTGGCATTGATGCCGGTCAGGATGGGCATAGGCTGGCTCTGCTTAGCCTGCAGGAGTCTTGATGGTGTATCAGGAAGAAAATCCCCATCTCCTGTCGGCACAAAGGGAAACCCCAGCTGCTTCCTGCGACGCAAGATGGCGAACTCGTGTTTGGGGAACTCCCCCGCTGCCTTCCCCTGCAGGCAGCCCACCAGCGCGGTCTCATCTCTATCGGTGCAGCCCAGCAGCTGGCCCAGCCTCTGGCCTCTCTCCTTGGCCTCCTCCAGGAAACTCCATATCCATGGTGCTGTCAGGGCTCCGCTCTGTGGCACAGCGCGGGTGAAGAGGGGCTGGCTCCTCGGGGAGAGTAGGTGGAAGCCCACTGAGGAACCGCCAGCGCACTGGCCAACAAGCATCAAACGAGCTGGGTCCCCACCGAAGGCGGCCGCGTTGTCCTGCAGCCAGCCCAGCTCCAGGCGCTCATCCCACAGGCCGGCATTCCCTGGGGGCAGAGACAGGAAGCCCAGCGCCCCCAGCCGGTAGTTCATGGAAGCCACGATCACGTTCTTGGTGGCAGCTAAGAAGCGCCCATCACAGATGTCGAGGGAGGCTGCACCAGAGACAAAAGCCATGCCATGGATCCAGACGAGGACGGGGGCTGGCTCACGGGGCCGGGGATGGGGCACCCAAATGCTGAGGAAGAGGCAGTCCTCAGACTGCAGTATTTTGGATTTGCAAACATAGGCACCAGGGTAACCAGTAAGTGGAGGCTGGAGGCAGGCGTTGCCGAAGCTGGTGGCCTCCAGGACGTGGCTCCAGGGCTGGTGGGGTATTGGCTTCTGGAAGCACAAGGCCCCCACGGGGGGCTCGGCCTAGGGGATGCCCAGGAAGGCTGTCATTGTGTTGGAGCTGGCCGGGAGGCGCTTGCCCCGGATGGGGCTACTGGTGGTGAGCACCGCAGTGCCGTTGTCATCGGAGCCAAGAGTTGGGGCCCGCCAGGGAGAGGAGGAGCAGGCAGGGGAGCGCAGGGAGGAGTCCCAGCATCGCGGCAGCTGGAAGGGAAACCCCCCCCCCCAGAGGAAGTTATAGGGAACGGGATCTGGGGTCTTTCCCCTCTAGGGGGCGCTGGCTCCCATCCAGTCCCAGCCACCTAAATCCAGACAGCCGTGGGAGCTCCCCATATCAGCCTTGATCCCCTTTCGAAAATACAGCATCTGGTCAGTCACCCCGTTCTCCCAGTCCCAGATCTGTGTCATCCCTGACTCCCAGGCCTCCTGCTCTAACCCATTAGGCCTCACTCCCCACCCAGAGCTGGGGATAAAACCCAAGAGTCCTGCCTCCCAGCCCCTTGCTCTAACCACTAGACCCCATTCTCCTGTAGGCTGGCTTGCCATGAATAATTGGACATGGGTGAGGCCTCATCTCTTGGGAGACAGGATTAGGGAGGTAAATAAATCAGCAGGCTGGAAGCAGAAAGTCTGTCTGAGCTGAAATAAGGGGGAACCCCCAGGGAGCCATTTACAATGGGCATGATAAAAATGGACAAGAGAAGCCTGGAACGTAAGATGAGGGAAAGAGTAAGTTGTCCAATGACAGTGCATGGACAGTGCATGCTGCAGAGGGATTTGTTCCTGCAAAGTGACGGAGCCAGTCCCAAAATACGGGATGCAATGTGTCACAAATGCCGAGTAACGTGTAAATGTCTACAAAGGAAGCGGTTTGCTGCGTAGCTTTGGGTGTGGGGTAGGCCCTACGCCCGCCCTCTACGCTTGAGTCTGATCACCTGAGCGTAGCTTTGCTGTGTGCCAAATACAGGGACCAGAGCAACCAGACTGGAGTGGAACTGAGTTCTTGGGGAACAGAGTGGAAGAGGTTGTGGAGTGACCACAACGTCCGCTCCCACAACTGGGGATAGAACCCAGCTCCCACCCCTGCTCTAATCCACTAGACCCCACTCCCCTCCCGGAGCTGGGGATAGAACCCGGAAATCCTGTCTCCCAGCCCCCACTGCTCTCACCATTTGACCCCACTCCCCTCCCAGAGCTGGGATTAGAACCCAGGTGTCCTGCCTGAAGTTGCCTTTCACAGCGTCTGCCAGAATTGTATCCCTGAGCCCAGCAGCTGTGACCCCGGGCTCTCCTTGGGCAGATGCTCTCTCGGGGACCCTTGCTGGTTCGGGCCTGTTGGGTGCCAGGAGGAGGCAGGCAATGGGCTTAGTAGTGAGAATTCACTGCACAGCCAGGAGGAAACAACCAAAGGCAGAGAAGGCAGATCAAATGCTCCTTCCCTTGCTGTCCCTGGCTCTGGGACAGGAGAGGGATCTAGTGGGTTAGACAGGGGGGCTGGGGACCAGGACTCTTGGGTTCTATTCCCAGCTCTGGAAGTGGAGTGGGATCTAGTGGGTTACAGCAGGGGGGGCCGGGGACCAGGACTCTTCGGTTCAATCCCCAACTCTGGAAGGGGAGTGGGATCTAGTGGGTTAGAGCGGTGGGGACGGGGACCGGGACTCCTGGGTTCTATGCCCAGCTCTGAGAATGGGATCTGTGGAGAGGGTATCAAGTGAGTAATTACCAAGAGTGATCCCAATTCTAGCTGTTATTCCACTTCCTCCACTCCCTTTCCCCCTCTGTTCAAGTCTATATTTATGTAGCTGACTCTGGATGGGAACCAGCACCCCCTAGGGGGAAAGGCCCCATACCTTTCCCAATAACTCCCTCGTGGGGACAGGGCAGTGTTTCCTTCCAGCTGCTGTGATGCTTGGACTCCTTCCCATGCTCCTCTGCCTGCTCCTCCTTTCCCTGCCGGGCCCCAGCTCTGGCTCCAATGATGATGGCACCGTGGTGCTCACCACCACCGGCCCTATCCGGGGCAAGCGCCTCCCGGTCAGCTCCAGAAGAGTGACAGTCTTCCTGGGCATCCCCTACGCTAAGCCCCCTGTGGGGGCCTTGCGCTTCCAGAAGCTGCTTCCCCACCTACCCTGGAGCCACGTCCTGGAGGCCACCAGCTTCGACAATGCCTGCCTCCAGCCTCCACTTACTGGTTACCCTGAGGCTGAAACATTCACACCCAAAACGCCGCAGTCCGAAGACTGCCTCTTCCTCAACATCTGGGTATCCCATCCCCGGCCCCACACACCAGTCCCTGTCATTGTTTGGATCCATGGCAGGGGGTTCTTCTCAGGTGCAGCCTCACTAGACCTCGATAATGGGAGCTTCTTTGCTGCCACCACAAAAGTGATTGTGACCTCCATGAACTACCAGCTGGGGGCTCTGGGCTTCCTGTCCCTGCCCCCGGACACCACGGGGAATGCCGGCCTGTGGGACCAGCGCTTGGCAATGCACTGGCTGCGGGACAATGCAGCCGCCTTCGGCGGGGACCCAGCCCATTTCATATTCGCTGAACAGGATGCTGGGGCTGCGTCCGTCGGCTTCCACCTCCTCTCCCCAGGGAGCCGGCCCCTCTTCACCAGCACCGTGCTGGTGAGTGGCACCCCGAACACACCATGGGCTTAGATTTCACTTGAGGAGGCCAAGGAGAGAGGCCAGAGGCTGGGCCGGCAACTGGGCTGCTCCAATGGTAACAGCATGGCCCTGGTGGGCTGCCTGCAGGGGAAGAAAGCAGGGGAATTCCCCAAACACGAGTTCTCCGTCTTGAGCCGCAAGAAGCAGCTGGGATTGCCCTTTGTGCCAACACCAGACCGGGATTTCCTCCCTGATACACCACCAAGACTCTTGCAGGCTGAGCACGGCCAGCCGATGCCCATCGTGGCCGGTTTCACCGCCAGTGAAGGCTCCGACATACTGCTATTTGCTGCCCCGAGATTCAACTTGGAGAATTCCAGCAACATCGGCTGGGAGGAGCTGCTGTATGTTGTGAGGCTGATAGCGCCCGGGGCACCAGAAGAGGCCGTCCAGGCCATGGCACAGAGATACAGCCAGGAGGGGGAGGAGCAGGGGGAAGGGCAGTACCGATGGGCCATGGATCAAATCTTTGGTGACTACGTCTTTGTGTGCCCGGTAGCAGAGGTGGCTAGGCGAGAGGCAGAGGCCGGCAGTCCTGTCTACACCTACCATTTCACCCACCGCACTAGCAGCTTGACTATACCTGAGTGGACAGGGGTGCCACCCGGCTCTGAGCTGCCCTACCTGTTCAGAACCCCGGCATCCGTGGTAGGAGCCAACCACACGGAGGCTGAGGTAGCGCTGAGCCACAAGGTGATGCAGTATGCTGAGGTGTTTGACAGCGCCGGGTAAGGAAATCCCTCACATTCCTCTTGTCCCCCTGAGCCAGACCATGGGAGCCACTGTAACTCTTTGGCCAGGTGTCCGCAACATCTGGAAAGACCCGGCTCAATGCCATGGCAAAGAAAGGGTCTCTTTGAAAAATAGTTAACCTATTTGGGTGAAGCCCAGATCTAGAGCTGAAATTACTTCAGGGAGGTAAAATCTGAGCCCTCTAGTTACAGGTTAGGGATAATTCTCTTCTTCCCGCATCAGGATGTCGCTGGTCCTACGAACACACCCATCCTCATTCAAGGAAACAAGGTTTTCAGCGAGTAGTGAATGACCTCAAAGCTCTGCCTGCCCTTTCCCAGCCCTGCCGCACAAACGCAGGGGATGTTTATGCTACAGACACTCTACGGGCATGGCTACGTCAGCTCATCCTGTCGATACAACCTGCGGCAGCAAACGGGGTTGCTCCAGTAATTGGGAAGAATCACCTTCCCAGAAAACAGGAGCTACATTGACAAAGGCATCTTTCCATCATCATAACTACAGCTCCCCTAGGGGCTAGGTCAGCACAGCTGTGGCAGCCAGGGGTGCGGTTTTTTCACATCTCTGCTTGAGGAAACTGTGGCGATGTAACTGTTAAGCACACATTAGAGCATAGATAAAAAAAGACCTGCTCCCTTGCATGAAAAATAAACAAGCAAAACCCCAAAAGAAACCTCTTCAACATTCCCCGTTCTGGTTATAGCCGCCCAGCTTGGGCCAATTTCTTCCCAGATTAGGGAAGGGAAGGCAGCTGTAAAAAACAAAAACATAATATACCACACATGGAAGAAAGCACAAGTTGACAGTAATGAATATAAATCAGACATTAGGAATTATAGAAGATTGATAAGGGAAGCAAAGAGACACACAGAGAAATCTATGTCCAGTAGAATTTAGGACAATAAGGAGTTCTCTGAATATATTAGGAATAAAAAGAATCCTTACAATAGGATTGGTCCTTTAGAAGGTGGACATGGCAGAATTATCGATAGAAATGCAGAAAAGGCAAAAGCGTTCAATAAATAATTCTGTTCTGTATTTGCGGGGAAACCAGATGATATAGTCTCATTGTATGGGGATGACAACACTCTCCATTCCACTAGTATCTCTGGAGGCCACCTTTCCTAGGGACAACCTGGCTGCCGTGTGCAAGGGCTGTAGGCAAATGGCAGCTGACTCAGGGCAGCTTGTGGCTTCAATCTCCCTGATCACAGTGAGATATGGTGGTCATTTTTTTGTAAGGGCAGCATCCTAGTTGAAAGGACAAGTGAGAGACGCCATCTTAAGTAAGAGCAACACTAGACACTCCCTTCCAGTTCAGATCCTCCTATCTATGCCCCCACATTCCCTGGCCATGCTACCCCCCCTCCCCCCACGCCCCGCATGTTGCTCTGCTCCCCACACTGCCCTGTCCGGTCTGTGAGCACAAAGGATGCCCATCTTTGCTGAGGGAAGCCTGGCTTCGGACCCATTGCAAACAATGGAAAACAGTGGCCATCTTCCCTAGGGGAAGTCTCATTTTACAAAGGGTCGTAGGCCAATGGCAGCCATTATTACTCAGGGCCGCCTGTGGCTTCAATTTCATGGAGAACAAGGGAATAAAGTGGCCAAGTTTATAAACGGCAACCTGTAGCATCACCCCATATGAAAAGACTGGGAGGCAGCACCCATCTTAACTGAGGGCAGCCTCTGGCTTCACTCTCATTTGCAACAACATGGGATGGCAGCCATTTTGGAAAGAGGCCAAACTTTTCAAGTTGGCTCCTAATCACCCCTGCATCTGGGATGTTAGACACCAGCTGGGGCACCTTCCTGTCCCCACCAAGCCACAGTACTAACCTCAGTGGGGCATGTTCATTTTCCATGCAGGAAACCCATGGTGGGAGAGGGCAGCGGGAAGCAGTGGCCCACCTACGACCCCGCAAAGCAGAACTTTGAGCGCATCAGCCTGAAGCAGCCCAAACCTGAGAGGGCATTACCCGCCTCGCGCTGTGAATTCTTGGCATCAATGCTGTCAGAGAAACCAAAGGTCCCAGGTGAGCATCAGCAGGATGAGAAGATGGCAGCCCTAGAGGGGAAAGGCCCCGTCTCTCCCCACCCCTCTCAGCCATCCAGGCCCCCAACCCTTGGGCTGGATAGGAGATGGCTCCCCTCCAGAAGCAAAAGATCCCAGCTCACATTCCCTTTTCCATGGGATCTTCTGGTCTCCTAGAGATGCTCCATTCTCCTGTCTGGGGGAGAACTTGCATATCCTGGGAACTCCAGATCCCATCTGCTGTGGGGCAGCCCCAAGTTCTACCCCATCTTCTCTTGCTCAGCCCCTCTGGGTAGGAAGATGACAACCTTGTTTCCTCTCCATCGGCTCCCAACGTACTCCCTATTTCAGGGGAGGAGGCATGTGCTTAGACAGAGGGATTCCCGGTAGGGTGGCTGGGGATGAAGCGATGGATCCGAGGACACTGCGGGCTGAGGGTAAGTGGCCTCTAATGACTCAGAAGAGAACGGTGGCAAAGAAAGAATCACATACAGCTGGCTCTCGGGAGGGATGCAGCCACTGTGTAACTGTGTAAGACAGAGATTCAAGGAGAATCCAATAGTCACTGGGAATCCTGTGTGCCAGGAGGCCTCTTATGGGAGGCAGAACAGAAGCTTGCACGTTGGACCCTGGGGTCACAGATGCTGCAAAACATGGGAACTCTAGCAGAACAGCGTCCCCTACTGCTAGAATATATTACTGGGGGGCACTAAATGTGGGGGGACAGACCCCTCCTGACTCCCTCCCCATGCCGCTCTTTGCAGAAAAGCACCCCCTAGTGCATGGAGATTAGCACTGACCGTAAGAGATGAGCATCCCATACTGAGCCTGTGCAGCACCTGGTTTCCTCTGCAGATCTCCTCTCCTGTTTACAAGTAGACAAACCCCCGCAGAGTCTGAGCTCCTCCCCACTGCTGTTAACCCCACTCATTGTGTGTTCCACAGGAGCAGACCTGCCCAGCCTGGGGGGCCGTGAATGAAGAGCTGAGCAATTACAATCGCCTTATGGGGGGAACCCTCCATGCAAACCAGAGGATCCAGTTCCTGTTAGTGCCTGCCAATTCATTAACGAGGATCCTGCTAATGAACCAGCTGGGAATCCATGGATTGACCCTCCCTCTGCAATTCCTCCCCCCACAGTGCATTAAAGCATATTCAGTCTGGAGACAGAGCCCTGGTGCGTGAGGTTGATTAGCTGCTCCTGAGCAGGAGAGAGAGAGAGTGTTGGTGCGATGGGAGTTGTGTTGAGATAATGGGGAACAAAGATTACATCGGGGGTAAATGCTGCTCTGGTGTTTGAAGAGGCAAATGACAAAGTGCAGAGATCACACTCTGCACCCAAAGATATGGAACGCAGGAGTCCTGACTCCCAGCCTCTCCGGTCTAACCAACTAGACCCCAATGCCCTCCAAGGTCTGCGATAGAACCCAGGCGTCTTGACTTTCAGCTCACAGGTCTCTAACCCTTAGACCCCCTCTCGTCCTCAGACAGGGGATAACACCCAGGAGTCCTAACTCCCAGCCCCCCTCTGCTCTAACCGCTAGATCCCACTCTCCTCCCAGTCCTTGGGAGAGAACCCAGGAATCCTGACCCCCGGCCTCTCTGCTCTAACCCACTAGCCCCAATCCCCTCCTGGATGGTGCTCACTGGACTGTGAGGAAGAACTGTACACACCAAGGAGTCGAAGGAAATTGGTGGTTTATTGATGACATTTGTGGGCCACTATACAATACAAGCCACTGAGACAGATGTTTTCTCATCCAGCTGGCAGGGTATGGGGAGTTGGCGAAGTGGGTATAGGGACAAGGAGAGTGCCCCAAATGCACACAGCACCCTCTCCCCATGACCCCATTCCCTGCACAGATCTCCTCTGAGGGGCAGAGACTCTGTGGTCCAATCATTCCTCAGCCTCCCTGCTCCGGAGTTGGTGGAGTTTGGGACAGGGGCCCTGGCCCACCTGGGGGTTGGGCTGAGCCTCCACAACTCAGTGCACACTGATGGGAATGACAAAATCTGGAACCAGAGCCCTCGAGAGAGTAAAGGCCCCATGTCCCTTTCCCCACCCCCTGAACCAGCTGGTTCCCCCTTCCCTGCCCCTCCCCACATCAGATCCAGCCTCCCCTAGAGGGGAAAGGCCCCTGTTCAACCACCTAATCATTGTCCCAGTAACCGGGGCTGGTGGCGCAAACCCCTAGAGCACATGCGCTTGGCACAACTCTTGCAAAACGCCCATCCCCTGGAAGGGCAAGCCCCCCAGATCCTGACTTCCAGCATGCCCTATGGCTCAGTTCTCTCAGTTCAACTCAGACCTCAGTTGAAGAAGCATTGAACCATCATTTCTCCCATCGTTAACTGCTGTATCTATTATTATTTGTCCAGCTCTGACAGGGTGAGTGGCACTTTGCACACGGGCTGGACTTGGCCGTGCTGGGTTTACAATCTGGATAGACAAGGAAAGAAGTGGGGTTGGGCTTGGGGCTGGCTCAGATTCCATTGATAATCAATGAAATGTACAGATACTCAAAATAAGGAAAATCCCGCTTGAAAATGTATTGAAGTTCAACTTACTTTATATCTTTTGAGAGGGGGGGTTGACAATTGATCTTTTACAGTGCATGAAACTTTAACTTATTGGCTCTCACCTGCCATTAAATAATTGTCTGACCTGCCCCCAGAATTTCCCAAAAGCTGAAATTAATAAAAATTGAAAAAAAATCCTTTAAAACGAACTTCGATATTATCCATCAAAATTATAAAGAAATAAACATTGACTTCTGCCACGCCAAAGTAATATGCTGTCAGCGTTCTGCCATGACTCACCCAACTTGGGTCAACAGTTACCAACTTGTGACTAGTGGTGGCAACTAGAAGAAACAAAACCCCTATTGCCAAATGAGGTTAAGAAGCAGCCCAGGACCTTCGGGCAATTTCAGACCCATTCCCACCCTCCCAGGAGGAACAAAGATGCCCAGAGCTGTCATTAATGATCCTGACTCAATCACATGATGTCAGAACCAGGATCTCGCCTGGAGCGGCTCTCCCAAGCTAAGAGGGCTGCAGCAAGGGCAGGATTTGAAAAGGAGACCTCGGAAAGTCTGCAGATGCTACAGGGAGCTGGGCAGCGGTGCTGTCCCCAGACAGGTTTCAGAGGGGTAGCTTTCAGATGTGTATCAGCAAAAACAACAAGGAGTCCTTGTGGCATCTTAGAGACTAACCAATGTATTTGGGCATAAGCTTTCGTGGGCTATAACCCACTTCATCAGATGCATGGAGTGAAAATACAGTAGGCAGGTATAAATATACAGCACCTGAAAAGATGGGAGTTGCCATACCAAGCGCGGGGTCAGTACTAACGAGGCCAATTCAATTAAGTTGACAAGAAGGCGTGTGGCATTAGGATGTGCCCGACCGCAGGGACGCATGGACTCACTAGGGGGTCCTCTCCCCTCACAGTCTGTGCTGACCTCCATACCCCAGCGTGGCATTAGGGAGATCAATGCAGCAGGGAGGGGTGTGGGGACTCACTAGGGGGCGCCCTCCCCTTGGAGTCGGTGCAGACCCAAATGCCCCAGACTGGTGCTGGGCTACAGCAAGTGCTCACCTGCTCATTAGCCATAAGCCCCGCTTGTCACTGAACATCCCCAGGCACTATCCTTCCAGGGTGGGGAATGCGCCTGGGTCCCCTGGCTAAACACCCCCTTTACTTCTTCCATTTTGCCCCCTACCCAAAAATCAACACTGTGCTTTCTTTGGACACAGGATCCCCAGTTCATTTCCTGTTACCCAGCTGCCCCTCCGCAAAGGTGGCTGCAATTCAGGGATCACGGCCGTTCAAGCCCTAGACCTCTCACCCTGTGAACCCAACTGGATCTCTGTTCCCAAAGCCCTTGACTCCTCCCCTGCAGCTCCACCTAGTCGGCCCCAATCCTCCTTCCCCCGTGTGTGCACAGCCCAATGAGAACATGGATTTGAGGATAAATAAGTCCCCGTGGCTGCTCCCTGACTGTTAATCTTGCTATCTGAGGCATCCACCCAGCTCCCATTCCTGCTGAGACGCAAGACACGACTGTGAATGTGCCAAGGAGAAGGGCAGGTGAGTCTGTGCTACCCGGGGTCCCACTGGCTCAGGGATAGGGACAGAGGGGTCCAGGGAGTGAATGAAGTGGCAGAACAGCGGGAATTGGGATCACTCTAGGCAGTTACCCACCTAATACCCTTTCTACAGACCCCATTCTCAGAGCTGGGGAGAGAACCCAAGGAGTCCTGCCTCCCAGCACCCCCTGCTCTCACTCACTGGTCCCCACTGCCTTCCCAGAGCATAAGAACATAAAAATGGCCCTACTGGGTCAGACCAAAGGTCCATCTAGCCCAGACCGCTGGGGGACACCACTATTTACCATTTATTCCTATCCTTTCCCTCCTATCTTTTAACCAGTTACTAATCCATGAGAGCACGTTCGCTCTTATCCCGTGGCAGCTTTCTTTGCATAAGAGCCTTTGGTGAGGGACCTTGTCAAAGGCTTTCTGAAAATCTAAGTACACTATATCCGCTGGATCCCCTTGGACCACATGCTTGTTGACCAACTCAAAGAATTCTAGTACATTAGTGAGGCATGATTTCCCTTTACTAAAACCTTGCTGACTCTTCCTCAACAAATTATGTTCATCTATATGTCTGACAATATTGTTCTTGATTATAGTTTCAACCAGTTTGCCCGGTACCAGGACTCTTGACTCCGGTCACACAGTGGTATAACCCACAATACCCTACTCCCTATCCAGAACCAGTGATAGAACCCAGGAGCTCTGGCTCCTGACCCACAGTGGTATAACCCACCATACCCCATTCCTTTCCCAGACCTGGGGATAGAACCCAGGAGCCCTGGCTCCCAGAGCCCGACACCCTAGCCCACTAGACCCCACTCCCTTCCCAAAGCTGAGGATAAAACCCAGGAGTCCTCAATCCCAGCCTCCCTCCCATCTCTAACCACTAGATCCCACTCCCCTCCCAGAATGAGAGTCAGGATTGATGCAGAGCAGGGAACACAGCAGGGAGCCAGAGCATGGGTGGAAAGGACCAGGGGGTTCTATTTGTTAAAGGGAATCCATGCTGACGTAGGGAGCATCCTCCTGCTGTCTGGATTTAGGTGGCTGGGACTGGATGGGACCCAGCACCTCGTAGAGGGGAGAGACCATGTATCCCGTTCCCTATAACTCCCTCTGGGGGGGTTTCCCTTCCAGCTGCCACAATGCTGGGACTCCTCCCTGCTTTCCCCTACCTGCTGCTCCTCTCCCTGCTGGGCTCCAGCTCTGGTTCCGATGATGATGGCACCGTGGTGCTCACCACCAACGGCCCCATCCGTGGCAAGCGCCTCCAGGTCGGCTCCAGCACAGTGACAGCATTCCTGGGCATCCCCTATGCCGAGCCCCCTGTGGGGGCCTTGCGTTTCCAGAAGCCAATTCCCCACCAGCCCTGGAGCCACATCCTGGAAGTCTCTAGCTTTGGCAATATGTGCCACGAGGCTCCGCTCACTGGTTACCCTCACCCTGAAACATGGACACCCAAAATGCCACCGTCTGAGAACTGCCTCTTCCTCAATGTCTGGGTGCCCCATCCCCGTCCCTCTCCGCCAGCCGCCATCGTCACCTGGATCCACGGTGGTGGGTTCTTCACAGGGGCAGCCTCACTCGACATCTATGATGGGCGCTTCTTAGCTGCCACTGAGAACCTGATCGTGGCTTCCATGAACTACCGGCTGGGGGCGCTGGGCTTCCTGTCCCTGCCCCCAGCAGCCCCGGGGAATGCCGGCCTGTGGGACCAGCGCCTGGCGATGCACTGGCTGCGGGACAACGCGGCTGCCTTCGGTGGGGACCCGGCCCATTTCTTACTCTTCGGCCAGGATGCTGGGGCTCAATCAGTCGGCTTCCATCTCCTCTCCCCGGGGAGCCGGCCCCTCTTCACCAGAGCCCTACTGCAGAGCGGAGCCCCGAACGCACCATGGGCTTGGATTTCACTTGAAGAGGCCAAGGAGAGAGGCCAGAGGCTGGGCCAGCTGCTGGGCTGCTCCAATGCTAACAACACCGCTCTGGTGGGCTGCCTGCAGGGGAAGGAACCCGGGGAGTTCCCCAAACACCAGTTCTCCGTCTTGAACCACAAGAAGCAGCTGGGGCTCCCCTTTGTGCCGACACCAGATGGGGATTTCCTCCTTGATACACCACCAAGACTCCTGCAGGCCAGGCACGGCCAGCCGATACCCATCGGGCTTGGTTTCATCACCAACGAAGGATCCTACATATTATACTTTGCTGCCCCCAGCTTCAACCTGGAGAACGCCAGCTCCATCGGCCGGGAGGAGCTGCTGCAGGTGGTGAGGCTGATAGTGCCAGGGGTGCCAGACGAGACCATCCAAGCCATAGCACGGTGGTACATCCAGGAAGCGCAGGAGCAGGGAGAGGCACAGTACCGATGGGCCATGGAACAAATCGCTGGTGACTATGTAGTTGTGTGCCCGATACTGGAGATGGCAAGGCAAGAGGCAGAGGCTGGAAATCCTGTGTACACCTACCACTTCGCCCACCATAGCAGTGGCTTGTCTCTACCTGAATGGATGGGGGTGCCACAAGGCTCTGAGCTGCCCTACGAGTTCGGGACCCTGGCATCCGTGGTAGGATCCAACCACACAGAGGCTGAGGTAGCGCTGAGCCGCAGGGTGATGCAGTACCTTGCGGTGTACGCCTGGAGCGGGTAAGGCAATCCCCCACAATCCTCTTGTCCCCCGATCCAGAAGACTGGGAGAAAGCTAATGCCATGCCTATTTATAAGAAGGTTAAATGGGATCACCTGGGTAATTATAGGGTCTTGATACATTGGAAAAGGTCCAGAGAAGAGCCACGAGAATGTCTAAGGGATTAGAAACCTTGCCTTATAGCGATAGACTCAAGGATCTCAATCTATGTAGTTTAACTAAGAGAAGGTTAAGGGGCCTGTCATAAATATAAAGGGAAGGGCAACAACCTTCCTGTATGCAGTACTATAAAATCCCTCCTGGCTAAAGGCACAAAATCCTTTTCCCTGTAAAGGGTTAAGAAGCTCAGGTAACCTGGCTGGAAGCAACCAATCCAACTCCATTAGAATCAGTAAGTACAAGCGAGGGAATGCGTTATCTTATTTTTGTTTTGGCTTGTAATTTTCTCTGTTCTGAGAGGAAAGTGTAGTCCTGGTTTTCTTTTTGTAACCTAAAAGTTTGGCTCAGAAGGAAATCCTCTGTGTTTTTGAATCTTTTGTTACCCTGTAAAGTTATTTTCCATCCTGATTTTACAGAGGTGATTTTTACCTTTTTTTTTTTTAAATAAAATCCTTCTTTTAAGAACTGATTTCTCTATTGTCCTAAGACCCAGGGCTTTGGGTCTGTGATCACTTTGTAACCAATTGGTTAGGATATTATTCTCAAGCCTCCCCAGGAAAGGGGGTGTAAGGCTTGGGGGGATATTTTGGGGGAATAGGAACTCCAAGTGGTCCTTTCCCTAATTCTTTGTTAAATCATTTGGTGGTGGCAGCTTACCCTGAAAGGGCAGCATCCTCGTTGAAAGGACAAGTGAGAGACGCCATTTTAAGTAAGAGCAAAATTAGACACTCCCTTCCAGTTCAGATCCTCCTATCTATGCCCCCACATTCCCTGGCCATGCCCCCCCGCACCCCGTATGTTGCTCTGTTCCCCACACGGCTCTGTCCTGTCTGTGAGCACAAAGGATGTCCATCTTTGCTGAGGGAAGCCTGGCTTCGGACCCATTGCAAACAATGGAAAACAGTGGCCATCTTCCCTAGGGGAAGTCTCATTTTACAATGGCAGCCATTATTACTCAGGGCCACCTGTGGCTTCAATTTCATGGAGAACAACGGAATAAAGTGGCCAAGTTTATAAAGGGCAACCTGTAGCATCAACCCATATGAAAAGACCGGGAGGCAGCACCCATCTTAACTGAGGGCAGCCTCTGGCTTCACTCTCATTTGCAACAACATGGGATGGCAGCCATTTTGGAAAGAGGCCAAACTTTTCAAGTTGGCTCCTAATCACCCCTGCATCTGGGATGTTAGACACCAGCTGGGGCACCTTCCTGTCCCCACCAAGCCACAGTACTAACCTCAGTGGGGCATGTTCATTTTCCATGCAGGAAACCCATGGTGGGAGAGGGCAGCGGGAAGCAGTGGCCCACCTACGACCCCGCAAAGCAGAACTTTGAGCGCATCAGCCTGAAGCAGCCCAAACCTGAGAGGGCATTACCCGCCTCGCGCTGTGAATTCTTGGCATCAATGCTGTCAGAGAAACCAAAGGTCCCAGGTGAGCATCAGCAGGATGAGAAGATGGCAGCCCTAGAGGGGAAAGGCCCCGTCTCTCCCCACCCCTCTCAGCCATCCAGGCCCCCAACCCTTGGGCTGGATAGGAGATGGCTCCCCTCCAGAAGCAAAAGATCCCAGCTCACATTCCCTTTTCCATGGGATCTTCTGGTCTCCTAGAGATGCTCCATTCTCCTGTCTGGGGGAGAACTTGCATATCCTGGGAACTCCAGATCCCATCTGCTGTGGGGCAGCCCCAAGTTCTACCCCATCTTCTCTTGCTCAGCCCCTCTGGGTAGGAAGATGACAACCTTGTTTCCTCTCCATCGGCTCCCAACGTACTCCCTATTTCAGGGGAGGAGGCATGTGCTTAGACAGAGGGATTCCCGGTAGGGTGGCTGGGGATGAAGCGATGGATCCGAGGACACTGCGGGCTGAGGGTAAGTGGCCTCTAATGACTCAGAAGAGAACGGTGGCAAAGAAAGAATCACATACAGCTGGCTCTCGGGAGGGATGCAGCCACTGTGTAACTGTGTAAGACAGAGATTCAAGGAGAATCCAATAGTCACTGGGAATCCTGTGTGCCAGGAGGCCTCTTATGGGAGGCAGAACAGAAGCTTGCACGTTGGACCCTGGGGTCACAGATGCTGCAAAACATGGGAACTCTAGCAGAACAGCGTCCCCTACTGCTAGAATATATTACTGGGGGGCACTAAATGTGGGGGGACAGACCCCTCCTGACTCCCTCCCCATGCCGCTCTTTGCAGAAAAGCACCCCCTAGTGCATGGAGATTAGCACTGACCGTAAGAGATGAGCATCCCATACTGAGCCTGTGCAGCACCTGGTTTCCTCTGCAGATCTCCTCTCCTGTTTACAAGTAGACAAACCCCCGCAGAGTCTGAGCTCCTCCCCACTGCTGTTAACCCCACTCATTGTGTGTTCCACAGGAGCAGACCTGCCCAGCCTGGGGGGCCGTGAATGAAGAGCTGAGCAATTACAATCGCCTTATGGGGGGAACCCTCCATGCAAACCAGAGGATCCAGTTCCTGTTAGTGCCTGCCAATTCATTAACGAGGATCCTGCTAATGAACCAGCTGGGAATCCATGGATTGACCCTCCCTCTGCAATTCCTCCCCCCACAGTGCATTAAAGCATATTCAGTCTGGAGACAGAGCCCTGGTGCGTGAGGTTGATTAGCTGCTCCTGAGCAGGAGAGAGAGAGAGTGTTGGTGCGATGGGAGTTGTGTTGAGATAATGGGGAACAAAGATTACATCGGGGGTAAATGCTGCTCTGGTGTTTGAAGAGGCAAATGACAAAGTGCAGAGATCACACTCTGCACCCAAAGATATGGAACGCAGGAGTCCTGACTCCCAGCCTCTCCGGTCTAACCAACTAGACCCCAATGCCCTCCAAGGTCTGCGATAGAACCCAGGCGTCTTGACTTTCAGCTCACAGGTCTCTAACCCTTAGACCCCCTCTCGTCCTCAGACAGGGGATAACACCCAGGAGTCCTAACTCCCAGCCCCCCTCTGCTCTAACCGCTAGATCCCACTCTCCTCCCAGTCCTTGGGAGAGAACCCAGGAATCCTGACCCCCGGCCTCTCTGCTCTAACCCACTAGCCCCAATCCCCTCCTGGATGGTGCTCACTGGACTGTGAGGAAGAACTGTACACACCAAGGAGTCGAAGGAAATTGGTGGTTTATTGATGACATTTGTGGGCCACTATACAATACAAGCCACTGAGACAGATGTTTTCTCATCCAGCTGGCAGGGTATGGGGAGTTGGCGAAGTGGGTATAGGGACAAGGAGAGTGCCCCAAATGCACACAGCACCCTCTCCCCATGACCCCATTCCCTGCACAGATCTCCTCTGAGGGGCAGAGACTCTGTGGTCCAATCATTCCTCAGCCTCCCTGCTCCGGAGTTGGTGGAGTTTGGGACAGGGGCCCTGGCCCACCTGGGGGTTGGGCTGAGCCTCCACAACTCAGTGCACACTGATGGGAATGACAAAACCTGGAACCAGAGCCCTCGAGAGAGTAAAGGCCCCATGTCCCTTTCCCCACCCCCTGAACCAGCTGATTCCCCCTTCCCTGCCCCTCCCCACATCAGATCCAGCCTCCCCTAGAGGGGAAAGGCCCCTGTTCAACCACCTAATCATTGTCCCAGTAACCGGGGCTGGTGGCGCAAACCCCTAGAGCACATGCGCTTGGCACAACTCTTGCAAAACGCCCATCCCCTGGAAGGGCAAGCCCCCCAGATCCTGACTTCCAGCATGCCCTATGGCTCAGTTCTCTCAGTTCAACTCAGACCTCAGTTGAAGAAGCATTGAACCATCATTTCTCCCATCGTTAACTGCTGTATCTATTATTATTATTTGTCCAGCTCTGACAGGGTGAGTGGCACTTTGCACGCGGGCTGGACTTGGCCGTGCTGGGTTTACAATCTGGATAGGCAAGGAAAGAAGTGGGGTTGGGCTCGGGTCTGGCTCAAACCCTAAAATCTGGGGTCTGAAGCCAGCTATGGTTGTGAGGAGAGCTGAGGGGTGGGGAGACTAGGAGTAGCTTTAAGGGTTACAGGCTTAAGAGTTAGTCAGGTAGTCAGATTTGGGGAGCCAGGTTATAATTAGAGTGTTAGGGTTGGGAATTGGAGCTCAGGGGTTCCAGGTCCCGTTGGCTGTTAGGGTTAAGTATCAGGGTGACGGAGCTGGCTGGAACCGTTAAGTTCAGCGGTACGGTGGGATGGTTAGGCCTGCAGGAGAGGCAAAGGCTTGTAAGGTAGGGTGGCTAGGGGTAAGTTTAAAGGTTAAAAGTTTAAGAGTTAGGGTCAGGTGGTCAGATTTGGGGAGCAGATTTATAATTAGGGTTAGGGTCGGTAATTGGAGTTTGGCGGTTCTGGTACCAGTTGGGTGTTAAGGTTAAGTGGTAGGGTGGCTGGAACTGTTAAGTTCAGGGTTAGGGTGATGCGGTTCGGATTACAGGAGAGGCAACAGGCTTGTAGAGTAGGACTGGGTGTGGAGTTAAATAGTGGGGTTCTCGGTCAGCATTAGTGGGGATGGGGCAGAGTGTAGAGGTGGGGGACAGGATGAAAGGGCTGGGACGTTGGGTTAGGTGGTAGGGTGATAGGGTTATGGGATAAGAGAAGCATAACAGGGTTACAATTAGGGTGTCAGTGTATGGGGTGGGGGACAGGATTAAGGGATGGGATTCAGGCAGTAGCAGTGGGGTGGGTTAGGGTTGGGGATACATTTGGGGTCTAAGTGGTAGGGCTGAAGTATCAAGGTGAGAGCTTTGGGGAGAGTGTGACACACTGTACCTCAGAACGACACCCTGGAACCTCCAGATTCATCATTCATATATGGTTGTGATATTTCCTACAAAGCACGGTATCGTATGAACGGTCCTGATCCGCTGAAACCCGTTGTTCTATCCAAATATGTGTATCACTAGTGGGTATAAAGTTATGAGATTGTGCTGTCTGGTTCTTACTAAAATATGCTTTAATTTTGCTCGTGACACAAAAAAATCCCTGACCAGGTGGGTGTTGAGCACCCATTAATCCACGGTATGACACAACTATGCAAGCTCCACACGGTGGGAACAGCTGGATCACTGTGACTCAGCAAAGCCCACCAGGACATGCCCGTGCCAGTGTCTACCGGGCACATGGGCCAAGGGTATAAAATAAGGAACAGCTGCAGCATGAGGGAGCCTTCCTCCGCCCCCACCTATGCTGGAAATAACCTGGACCCCAAGAAGGGGACCGCAAACAGGGGAGTTTGAGAGAGGGCGAAGGAGATCTCCCTGCTGAACAAACAAGGTGCGAGTACTAACCTTGGGGTGAGCGAGTTTGTTTGGCTGTTTGTGTTTTTCTTTTTCTTTCCTGGTGTAAATAGCACCTGGACGGTGGCAGATCCAGTTCTGAGGCCGAGGAGCCCCCCCGGGCGGGAGTTTCCCAGCGGGGATTGATACGGGGTGTAGTAGAGAAAGGCAGGAGAACTGGGCCTGCTGCACCATCTGAGGCCTGAACCAGAGGCTGTGAACTAAAGTCAGGCCACGTATTAAAGCACATGCTCAGCAGTTCACTGTCCAGTATGTGAACTTGGCAAAGTTCTTGGTAATATTGTAGGCACTAGGCATTTACGTCAATATATTCCAGCTAGTACAGAGATATCCCAAGCCGGTACAAGATAAGACGGTTTCACAGAACAATGAATAGAGATTTTTTGTTCAAGCTTTCAGGAACAAGGCGAGGGAGCAAACAGATGTCACGAAATACGTAAGTTGTGTGTTCCCGTCTTTTGCCTCAGCCTATAAATGTAGCAGCCTTAACCCTTTTTTCAGCAGAGGGGGCAGAGGAATGTCCCGCCACTGACTAAGCTGAGTCCATTGTAACGAGCATACGTGTGTTAGTGTCAGTGTAGACATTGACCCAGGGAGCCAGGACCGGGCTTCGTTGACAATAAACCTGGCTGAGCGCCTTTGCCACCGGACCGAGCCTCTGGTCTATGTTTACGAGTAACATCGAGGTCTGCTGAATGAACATGCTGCAGTATCTTCGAAGGACATTGCAGCTCCCAGGACAGAAGCACCGAGTGGCCTGAACGGGGTTACTAATGACGATCCCACCTTCGGCACTTAACCATGCTCCACAGCTCTGCCAGTTCCCTGCAATCCCACCCAGCAGAAACTCCCCTCCTCTCTTGCTGCCCCAGATATCTATGCTAAATCTCCTTAGGCTTGGAAGGATTACAATACATCGGTACACGTCACTAAACATCGATTTCTCTGCGCACATACAATCTGATGGAAAAATATTTCCATTGATAATCAATGAAATGTACAGATACTCAAAATAAGGAAAATCCCGCTTGAAAATGAATTGAAGTCCAACACAGGATCCCCAATTCATTTCCTGTTACCCAACTGCCCCTCCGCAGAGGTGGCTGCAATTCAGGGATCACGGCCGTTCAAGCCCTAGACCTCTCACCCTGTGAACCCAACTGGATCTCTGTTCCCAAAGCCCTTGACTCCTCCCCTGCAGCTCCACCTAGTCGGCCCCAATCCTCCTTCCCCCGTGTGTGCACAGCCCAATGAGAACATGGATTTGAGGATAAATAAGTCCCCGTGGCTGCTCCCTGACTGTTAATCTTGCTATCTGAGGCATCCACCCAGCTCCCATTCCTGCTGAGACGCAAGACACGACTGTGAGTGTGCCAAGGAGAAGGGCAGGTGAGTCTGTGCTACCCGGGGCCCCACTGGCTCAGAGATAGGGACAGAGGGGTCCAGGGAGTGAATGAAGTGGCAGAACAGCGGGAATTGGGATCACTCTAGGCAGTTACCCACCTAATACCCTTTCTACAGACCCCATTCTCAGAGCTGGGGAGAGAACCCAAGGAGTCCTGCCTGCCAGCACCCCCTGCTCTCACTCACTGGTCCCCACTGCCTTCCCAGAGCATAAGAACATAAAAATGGCCCTACTGGGTCAGACCAAAGGTTCACCTAGCCCAGGATCCTGTCTTCGCACAGTGGCCAGTGCCAGGTGCCCCACAGGGAATGAACAGAACAGGAATCATCAAGTGATCCATCCCCTGTCGCCCATTCCCAGCTTCTGGCAAACAGAGGCTAGGGACACCATCCCTGACCATCCTGGCTAACAGCCATTGATGGACCGATCCTCCATAAATTTATCTAGTTATTTTCTAAACCTTGTTACGGTCTTGCCCTTCACAACATCCTCCGGCGAGGAGTTCCACAGGGTGACTGTGCGCTGTATGAAGAAATGCTTCCTTTTATTCGTTTTAAACCTGCTGCCTATTAATTTCATTGGGGGACCCCTAGTTCTTGTGTTATGAGAAGTAGTAAACAACACTTCCTTATCTACTTTCTCTACACCAGTCATGATTTTATAGACCTCAATCATATCTCCCCTTAGCCATCTTTTTTCCAAGCTGAAAAGTCCCAGTCTTATTCATCTCTCCTCATACGGAAGCTGTTCCATACCCCGAATCATTTTTGTTGCCCTTCTCTGAACCTTTTCCAATTCCAGTATCTCTTTTTTGAGATGGGGCCACCACATCTGCAGACAGTGTTCAAGATGTGGGCGTACCATAGATTTATATGGAGGCAACAGGATATTTTCTGTCCTATTATCTATCCCTTTCTTTATTCCCAGCATTCTGTTTGCTTTTTGGGCTGCCGCTGCACATGGAGTGGATGTTTTCAGAGAAGTATCCACAATGACTCCAAGATCTCTTTCTTGAATGGGAACAGCTCATTTAGACCCCATCATTTTATATGTATAGTTGGGATTATGCTTTCCAATGTGCATTATTTTGCATTTATCAACATTAAATTTCATCTGCCATTTTGTTGCCCAGTCACCCAATTTTGAGAGATCCTTTTGTAGCTCTTCGCAGTCTGCCTGGGTCTTAACTATCTTCAGTAATTTTGTGTCATCTGCAAATTTTGCCACCTCACTGTTTTACCCCTTTTTCCAGATCATTTATGAATTTGTGGAATGGAACTGGTCCCAGAACAGACCCCTGGGGGACACCACTATTTACCTCTCTCCACTCTGAAAACTGACCATTTATTCCTATCCTTTCTCTCCTATCTTTTAACCAGTTACTAATCCATGAGAGCACGTTCGCTCTTATCCCGTGGCAGCTTTCTTTGCATAAGAGCCTTTGGTGAGGGACCTTGTGAAAGGCTTTCTGAAAATCTAAGTACACTATATCTGCTGGATCCCCTTGGGCCACATGCTAGTTGACCACCTCAAAGAATTCTAGTAGATTAGTGAGGCATGATTTCCCTTTACTAAAACCATGCTGACTCTTCCTCAACAAATTATGTTCATCTATATGTCTGACAATATTGTTCTTGATTATAATTTCAACCAGTTTGCCCGGTACCAGGACTCTTGACTCCGGTCACACAGTGGTATAACCCACCATACCCCACTCCCTCTCCAGAACCAGTGATAGAACCCAGGAGCTCTGGCTCCTGACCCACAGTGGTATAACCCACCATACCTCATTCCTTTCCCAGACCTGGGGATAGAACCCAGGAGCCCTGGCTCCCAGAGCCCGACACCCTAGCCCACTAGACCCCACTCCCTTCCCAAAGCTGAGGATAAAACCCAGGAGTCCTCAATCCCAGCCTCCCTCCCAACTTGAACCACTAGATCCCAGTCCCCTCCCAGAATGAGAATCAGGATTGATGCAGAGCAGGGAATATAGCAGGGAGCCAGAGCATGGGTGGAACGGACCAGGGGGCTCTATTTGCTAAAGAGGATCCATGCTGACGTAGGGAGCATCCTCCTGCTGTCTGGATTTAGGTGGCTGGGACTGGATGGGACCCAGCACCCCGTAGAGGGGAGAGGCCACGTATCCCGTTCCCTATAACTCCCTCTGGGGGGGTTTCCCTTCCAGCTGCCATGATGCTGGGACTCCTCCCCGCTTTCCCCTGCCTGCTCCTCCTCTCCCTGCTGGGCTCTAGCTCTGGTTCCGATGACGATGGCACCGTGGTGCTCACCACCAGCGGCCCCATCCGGGGCAAGCGCCTCCAGGTCTGCTCCAGCACAGTGACAGCATTCCTGGGCATCCCCTACGCTGAGCCCCCTGTGGGGGCCTTGTGCTTCCAGAAGCCAATACCCCACCAGCCCTGGGGCCAGATCCTGGAGGCCACCAGCTTCGGCAATGACTGCCTGCAGTCTCCACTTACTGGTTACCCTGAGGCAGAAACATGGACACCCAAAAATGCCACAGTCGGAGGACTGCCTCTTCCTAAACATCTGAGTGCCCCATCCCCGGCCCAACGATATGTTCCCCATGATCGTCTGGATCCATGGCGGGGGGTTCTTCTCAGGTGCAGCCTCCCTCGACGTCTATGATGGGCGCTTCTTAGCCGCCACCGGGAACATGATCGTGGCCTCCATGAACTACCGGCTGGGGACGCTGGGCTTCCTGTCCCTGCCCCCGGCCGCCCCAGGGAACGCCGGCCTATGGGACCAGCGACTGGCGATGCGCTGGCTGCGTAAGAATGCAGCCGCCTTCAGTGGAGACCCAGCCAGTTTCCTCCTTTTCGGCCTGGGCGCTGGGGCTGCGTCACTTAGCTTCCACCACCTCTCCCCAGGAAGCCGGCCCCTCTTCACCCACGCAGCGCTGCAGAGCGGAGCCCCAAATGCACCATGGGCTTGGATTTCACTCAAAGAGGCGCAAGAGAGAGGCCAGAGGCTGGGCCATCTGCTGGGCTGCGCCGATAGAGACGACACGGCCCTGGTGGGCTGCCTGCAGGGGAAGGAAGCAGGGGAGTTCCCCAAACACCAGTTCTCTGTGTTGCTCCACAAGGACCTGCTGGCGTTCCCCTTTGTGCCGACACCAGACTGGGGTTTCCTCCCTGATACATCACCAAGACTCCTGCAGGCCAGGCACGGCCAGCCTATGCCCATCGTGGCCGGTTTCACCGCCAATGAAGGCTCCTACATGCTTATCTATGGTGCTCCCAACCTCAACCTGGAGAACGCCAGCAATGTTGGCTGGGAGGAGCTGCTGCAGGTGGTGAGGCTGATGGTGCCAGAAGCCCCAGAACTGGCCATCCGAGCCGTGGCAGAGCGGTACTGCAAGGATGGGGAGGGGCAGGGCGAGGCACGATACCGATGGGCCATGGATCAAATTGCTGGCGACTACCTTTTTGTGTGCCCGGTAGCCGAGGTGGCTAGGTGAGAGGCAGAGGCCCGAAGTCCTGTGTACGCCTACTACTTCACCCACTCCACGAGCGGCTTATCTACACCTGAGTGGACGGGGGTGCCACACGGCTCTGAGCTGCCCTACCTGTTCGGGACCCTGGCGTCCGTAGGAGAAGCCAACCACACGCACACGGAGGCCGAGGCAACGATGAGCCAAACGATGATGCAGTACTGCGGGAAGTTTGCCGGGAGCAAGTAAGGGAATCTTCTTGTGCCCCTGAGGCAGCCCGGGAAAACAGCTAGCCTGTAACTCTTTGGCCAGGTGTCCGCAACATACAGGAAGACCCGACTCAGAGCCATGGCAAAGAAGGGGTCCCTTTGAAACGTAGATAATCTGTTTGGTTGAAGCCCTTGATCGAGAGCTGAACTGACTTCAGGGAGGTAAAATCTGACCCCCTGATTCCAGGTTAGGGCTAATTCCCTTCTTCCCTCATCAGGATGTCCGTGATCCCATGAACACAACCATCCTCATTCAAGGAAACAAGGTTTTTAGCTAGGAGCTAGTACTCTCAAAGCTCTGCCTGCTCTTTCCCAGCCCTGCCACACAAACTCAGGGAATGTCTCTGCTATGGAGACTATACGGGCATGGCTACACCAGCTATCAAGTAGATGCAGCCTGCACCAGCCAAAAGGGTTTTTCCAGCAGTGGAGCAGCAGTCGTATCTGTGGTTTTCTCACATCTCTGACTGAGTTAAGAGTGGCAACTTAACTTTTAAGCGTACACCAGGGCATAGATACAAAGACACACTCCCTTATGTCAAAAATAAGCAAGCAAAACTCCAAAAAAAAAAATCTCTTCAACATTCTGCATTCTAGTCCTATCCACGCATCTTGGGTCCATTGATTCCCAGATTAGGGAAGGGAAGGCAGCTATACAAAAAAATAATAATAATAACAATATACCACACATGGAAGAAATAAGAATTTGATAGCAATGAATATAAATCAGACATTAGCAATTGCAGAAAATTGAGGAGGGAATCAAAGAGTCACAAGGAGAAATCTATGACCAGTGGAGTTAAGGACAATAAGGATTTTTTAAAATGATAGTAAGAACAAAAAGAATCCTGACGATGGGATTAGTCCATTACTAGGTGGAAATGGCAGAATTATCAATAGTAATGCAGAAACAGTGGAAGTCTACAATAAATAATTCTGTTCTGTATTTGGGGGAAAAACAGATGATACGGTCTCGTCACATGGGGATGACAACACTCTTTCCATTACACTAGGATCTCTGGAGGATGTTAAACAGAAGCTACCAAAATTAGACATTTTTAAATCAGCAGGTCCAGATAATTTGAATCCAAGAGTTTTAAAAGAGCTGACTAAGGAGCTCTCTGGCCCATTAATGTTGATTTTCAAAATATTTTGGAGCACAGGGGAAGTTCCAGAAGATGGGAAGAAAGATAATGTCATGCCAATTTATAAAAAGGGTAAATGAGATCACCTGGGCAATTATAGGGTGTTGATAAATTGGAGAGGGTCCAGAGAAGAGCCATAAGAATGACAAAAGGATTAGAAAACCTGTTTTATAGTGACAGAATCCAGGATCTCAATCTATGTAGCTTTACTAAGAGAAGGTGAAGGGGTCTATAAATACCTACCTGGGAACCAAATATTTAATAATGGGCTTTTCAGTCTAGCAGAGTAGGGTCTGACATGATCTAAAGGTGGGAAGTCAAAGCAAGATAAATTCAGACTTCAAATAAGATATACAGAGGAATTAATGATTGGAACAATTTTCTAAGGGTCATGGTAGATTCTCTGTCACTGATGATTTTTAAATTAAGATTGCATCTTTTTCTAAAAGATTTGCTCTAGGAATTGTTTGGGGAAACTCCTGTAGCCTGTGTTATAGAGGAGGTCAGATGAGATGATCACTATGGTCCCTTCTGGGCTTGGAATCTATGAATCTAGGAAGGGCCATTGTCTACCCTTTATCCATGTGTTCTCACACGTGCCACCCTGTTCCCATCCCTGCAGTAACACAGCCAATGTGACACATACTGTGAGCTCTACACATGGGAAAATCCCCAACTGTGCAGCATTGGGCACTGCATGGAGTGCCTGGGACATCTGCAAATTACACCTACTAGCAGGATGGTGCCCCTTCTACTTCCCCATGTACCCCACAGGGGGAGCGGGGCAGCTGCATATACAGATTAGTCCAGGAAGCTGGCCTCTGTTCCCCTACTTTGCCTCCAGAGGGAGCCATAGAGCTGCTATTTCCACAGGCCACCTCCACCATCTTTCCTCCAGGCCACGTCACTGCTACTTGCAGGCCTTCAAACAGAGGGAAACCTTCTAAACTTAGGGCATCCTGTGACTATTGGCTCCTTTAAGAACAATGGCAGGTGGTGGCCATCTTTCCTAGGGACACCCCGGCTGCCACGTGAAAGGGCTGTAGGCAAAAGGCAGCTGACTCAGGACAGCTTGTGGCTTCAATCTCATTGACCACATTGGGAGATGGTGGCCATTTTTGGTTAGGGTAGCATGTGACCTCATCCTAGTTGGACGGACAACTGAGAGGGGCCATCTTAAGTGAGGACAAATGGTGGCTTCAGATTTCCTTCCAGTTCAGATCCTCCTATCTATGCCTCTATGTTCCCTGACATCCCAGTGTAATTCCCTGTCTCCCCCCCCCACACACACACACGCATGTTACTCTGCTCCCCACACTGTCCCTTCCTATGTCTATGAGCAAAAGGGATGCCCATCTTCCTAGGGAAAGCCTGGCTTCAGTCCCATTAGAAACAATGGGGAACAGTGGTCATCTTTCCTAGGGTCAGTTTCACTTTACAAAGAGCTGTAGCCCAATGGCAGCCATCATAAATCAGGGCAGCCTGTGACTTCCATGTCATCAAGATCAATGGGGACATTACTCAGCTTTATAAAGGGCAACCTGTAGAATCACCCTATATGTAGAGAGTACAAGGCAGCAGCCATCTTAACTCAGGGCAGCCTCTGGCTTCACTCTCATTGGGAACAAGGGATGGCAGCCATTTTGGAAAGTGGCCAAATTGGCTCCTAATGACCCCTGCAACTGGGATGTCAGACTCAAGTCAGAGCATGTTCCCATCCCTGCCCAGGCCTGGTACTAATCTCTGCAGAGTGTGTTGAATTTCCCCACAGGATCATCAAAGAGATAGGGGTCAGTGGGAGGCAATGGCACCCCTACAACCCCACAAAGCAGAACTTCTTCCGCATCGGACTGGAGCCACCCCAAGTCAAGGAGACAACCCCTGCCCACCGCTGCACGTTCTTGGCAACACTGCTCACATAGAAGCCGAGCCCTACTGGTGAGTATCAGAGAGCTGAAAGGACAGCAGCCCTAGAGGGGAAAGTCCTCATGTCTCCCCACCCCTCTGACCCAGCCAGTCCCCCCATCCCTGGGACTGGAATGGAGCTGGTGCCCCCTAGAGGGGAAAGACTCTGAATCACATTCACATTTCCATGGGATCTTCTGGCCTGCTAGAGATGCCCCTTTTTCCTGCCTGGGGTAGATCTCTTGTCCCCTGGGAACTCCAGAATCCATCTGCTGTGGGGCAGCCCCAGGTTCGGCCCCATCTTCACTTGCTCAACCCCTCTGAGTAGGACAATAACACCCGTGTTTCCTGTACCAGCCAAACTCCATACACACCCCTTTCCAGTGGAGGAGGCATGAGCTAAGACAGGGTGATGCCTAAGAGGGGTGGGTGAGGATGGAGGAATGGATCCAAGGACAGAGGGGGCTAGGGGCAGGTGACCCATAATGGCACTGAAGAGAAAAGAGGCAGTGAAAAAATAACACACAGCTGGCTCTGGGGAGGGGCATGGCCTTTGTGAAACTGTGCAGCACAGGAAGTGAAGGAGAATCCAAAAGAGGCTAGGAATCTTTTATGTCAGAGGTGGAGAGGCTCTTATGGGAGGTAAAGCAGAATGTTGCACATTGGACACTGGGGATCACAGATGCTGGGAAACACAGGACCTCCACCAGCACAGCATCCCCTACTACTAAAATATAGCAGTCGGGGAGCACTGACTGTGCGGGTACAGCCCTCTGATGATCCCCCCCATGCTGCTCTTTGCAGCAAAGCGCCCGCTAGTGCACAGGGATTTGCACCGACTGCAAGGGGTGAGTACCCCATACTGAGCCCGTGCAGCACCTGGTTTCCCCTGCAGGTCTCCCCTCCCATCTGCAACTAGACCAAACCCTGCATAGTCTGAGCTCATCCCCACTGCTGTTAACCCCACTCGCTCTGTGTCCTGCAGGAGCAGACCCAAGAAGACATGCCCTGTTCAGGGGGCTGTGAATGAAGAGCTGAGCACTTACAATCCCCTGACAGGGGGAACCCTCCCTGCAGACAAGAGCATCCAGTGCCTGTTAGTGTCTGTTGATTCATTAACGAGGCTCAGGCTAATAAACGCCCTTGGAATCCATGGATTGACCCTCCCTCTGCAACTCCTCCATATACAGTGCATTAAAGATATTCAGTCTAGAGACAAAACCCTGGTGTGTGATGTCGATTAGCTGATCTTGAGCAGGGGAGAGAGAGTGAGTGTGTATGTGTGTGTTTGTGTGTGTGTGTTTTGGGGTTAAATGTTGAAATAATGAGCTACACAGATTACATTGGTGGGGACGGTGAGGAGGTAAATGATGCTCTGGATTTTCACAAGACAAATGACAAAGCCCAGAGATCACACTGTGCATTCAGAGCTAGAAATGAATCCCAAGAGTCCTGACTCCCAGCCTCCGCTGCTCTAACCAACTAGACCCCAATCCCCTCCCAGAGCTGAAATAGAACCCAGGCATCTTGGCTTCCAGCTCACACTTGGCTAATCCACCAAACCCCACTCTCGTCCCCAAGCTGAGGATAATTACTCTTTGGGGAGTTCTGTGCCAAAAAATTAAAAATTCTGTGCACATTATTTTAAAATTCTGCAAAATTCTGCATATTTTATTTGTCAAAGTAACACAATATAATCAGACGTGTTTCAATTATTTTGGTAATTTATCTCAAAATACCTGTCAGCAAGTATGTCTGTAACAATACAGACAACAAAAAAGATTCAGGAAATGTTTTTTGACAAATCATTTCCTTACTAAGCATATTAATGCAGAACTTTGAGTAATAATTCATTTAAACTACAACGCAGAAACAAATTTCCTGCCCACCCCCAGAAACAGTTGAAAGGCTTGGGGGAGTCAGGGGTAACAGAAGAGCTAAGGGAGAGTGAAGTAATTGCTGGAAAGGAGCCTGGGTGTGAATGTAAAGGATTGTTGGGTGTGGGTGGAACAAATATGGGACAAGTGTTTTGGGGGGCAGGGAGGGATTGTTAGGGAGTTGGGGAGCCTCCCCCATGCAGACCCTGGCTGACCCCTTGCCTCTCTCATTCAGTCAGGCACATCTGCCCCTGTCCCCATGTGTCCCTGCACCCCATCCCCCCATCCCCACGTGTCCTTCTATCCCCACTCAGCCACTGTCCTCCACCCATGTGTTCCTACACCCTCTCCCCCTGTTCCCATTTGGTCCTGTGCCCCCACTCAGCCATCCCCTCCCCCATGTTTCCCTGTATACCCTCCCCCCGTCCCCATGAGGCCCTGTGCCCCCTCTCAGCCACCTCCTTCCTCCATGTGGCCCTGCACACCCTCCCCATCCCAATGTATCCTTGAACACCGTCCCCCCATCACCTTGTGGCCTTGCACCCCCACTCCAATTCAGCCCCCGCTCCAGTTTGTCCCCCCTTCCAGCTGTTATGAACCCCTGTCTGTGCCCCCCGCAAGAAGTTCCATGTGCCCCTCGCTGTCTGTCCCCACATATACCATGCCTCCTGACCTGGCCCCACTGGCAGGGCATTGTGAGGAAGGCAGCCTCTTCTCTTCCCTCTCCCCACCTGGGGCTGGCCAAGGAGTGGATGCTTTCTGTTCTGGCACCACAGCGGATCCTAGTGGGCAAAATGCACAACTGCAGCAGAAGGCATTTTCTGTTGCGGGGGGCGGATTCTGCGTGGCACATGAATTCTGCGCATGTGCAGTAACACAGAATTCCTCCAGGAGTAGATAATACCTCGGAGTCCTAACTCCCAGCACCCCCTGTGCGCTAACCTCTCCCCTCCCATTTCTTGGGATAGAACCCAGAAGTCCTCTCTCCCAGCCTTCATGATCTAACCCACTGAACCCCTTCCCCTCCTTGCTGGTAATCAGTGGATAGTGAGAAAGACCGTACACACCAGCAAGTCTCAGCAAATCAGTGGTTTATTTATAACACTTGTGGGCCATTATATGGATACAAGCCACAGAGACAGGTTCTTGCTCAGCCCTTAGTCTCCCTGCTCAGGGGCTTGTGGGGTTTGGCACAGGGGCACCTGCCCACCTGAGGGCTGAGCTGAGCCTCCACAACTCATTGTGCACTGGTGGGAATGATCAACTCTGGAACCAGAGTCCCCACCCCCCCAAGGGCAAAGACCCCATGTCCCTTTCCCCATCCTCCTGAGGCAGATGGTTCCCCTTTGGGGGGCAGGGAGAGGGGCTCAGACACCCCCTAGTGGGACAGGGGACAGACTGTCACAGGCAAAGAGAGCAGGGAAAGAGGCTCA
Source organism: Natator depressus (assembly GCF_965152275.1). Classification (NCBI taxonomy): domain Eukaryota; kingdom Metazoa; phylum Chordata; order Testudines; family Cheloniidae; genus Natator; species Natator depressus. Next base: position 42,827,177 of record NC_134247.1, read on the forward strand.
GACCCCCTTAGAAAGGCAAGCCCTCCAGATCCCCACTTCTAGAATGCCCTATGGCTCAGTTCTCTCAGATCTCCTCGGATCTCAGTTGAAGCATCATCAAACCACCATTTCTCTCATCATTCACTGCTGCCTTTATTATTATTTCTCCGGCTTTGAAAGGGCAAGTGGGGTGAATCAGATGGGCTGTGCTGGGATGGGTTTACAGTGTGGATAGGCAAGGAAGGAAGTAGGGTTGGGATTGGAGCTGGCTCAGACCTAAAATTTGGGGTCTAAAGCCAGCTATAGTTGAGAGGGGGTTGAGAAGAACTGGCAGGCGGGGTGTCTCGGGATAGATTTAAGGGTTAAAAGTTTAAGAGTTAGAGTCAGGTGGTCAAATGTTGGGACCAGAGTTATAATTAGGGTGTTAGGGTCGGTAATTGGAGCTTGGCGGATCCGATTCCAGTTGGGTATTAGGGTTAAGTGGTAGCGTGGCTGGAACTGTTATGTTCAGGGTTAGAGTGATGCACATAAGGTTACAGGAGAGGCAACAGGCTTGTAAAGTAGGACAGGGTGTGGGATTAAATGGTGGGTTTCTTGGTTAGCATTAGTGGGGATGGGGTAGAGTGTAGCAGTGGGGACAGGATGAGAGGGCTGGGAGGCTGGGTTAGGTGGCAGGGTGATAGGGTTGTGGGATAAGAGAAGCATAATAGGGTTATAATTAGGGTGTAGAACAGGGGTCTCAAACTCAAATGAACACAAGGGCCACATGAGGACTAGTACATTGGCGCATCACTGACCCCACCCTGCCCCCTGCCCGGCCCCGCCCCCACTCCACCCCTTCCATGAGGCCCTGCCCCTGCCCCACCTCTTTCCACCCCTTCCCTGCCCCCATTCCAACCCCTTTCCTGAAATCCCCACCCCAACTTCACCCCCTCCCTGCCCCCAGGGGGTGCAGGAGGAGTGCAGGGTGCAGCAGGAGGCTCAGGGCAGGGGATTGGGGTGCAGGAGGGGTGTGGGGTACAGCAGGGGGTTCGGCTGCAGGAGGGGTTCTGGGGGCGGGCTCCGGCCCATGCACCGGGGGCAGGGCAGGCTCCCCACCTGCCTGCCCTGCCCCTGCGCCGCTCCGGGAAGCAGCCAGAACCTGGTGGGAGGGCGGGGGGGACACAGGGGTCTGTGTGTTGCCCTGGCCGCGCCTCCAGGCACCACCCCCCGCAGCTCCCATTGGCTGGGAACGGGGAACAGCGGCCAATGGGAGCTTCGGGGGAGGTACCTGGAGGCAAGTCCAGGGCAACACACAGACCCCTATGTCCTGTCCCCCTCCCATCCTCCTCCTCCCCCCCAGGTCCCGGCCGCTTTCTAGAGTGGCAAGAGGGCAGGGCAGGCAGGCAGGGAGCCTGCCCTGCCCCCGGTGCAGGCTGGGCCAGGCCGGAGCCTCTGTAGGTAAACGCCGGGGGAGTTGGCAGGCCGCAGAAAATAACCCCGCGGGCCGCGTGTTTGAGACCCCTGGTGCAGAATAAGGGTTGGTCGACAGGATTAAGGGATTGGATTTGGGCACCAGCAATTGGGCAGGTTAGGTTTGGGGTGTCAGTGTTAGGGTTAGGGCTATGGATATGGGGTTAAGGCAAGAGTGTTAGCATTAGGGCTATTGGTATGCGGTTAAGAAATGAGCGTTAGGGTCTGGGTTTCACTGTTAAGGTTTCAGAGTAGCAGCCGTGTTAGTCTGTATTCGCAAAAAGAAAAGGAGGACTTGTGGCACCTTAGAGACTAACCAATTTATTTGAGCATAAGCTTTCGTGAGCTACAGCTCACTTCATCGGATGCATACTGTGGAAAGTACAGAAGATCTTTTTATACACACAAAGCATGAAAAAATGAGTGTTTACCACTACAAAAGGTTTTCTCTCCCCCCACCCCACTCTCCTGCTATTACCACTATAAAAGGTTTTCTCTCCCCCCACCCCACTCTCCTGCTATTACCAGCAGGAGAGTGGGGTGGGGGAAGAGAAAACCTTTTGTAGTGGTAAACACCCATTTTTTCATGGTTTGTGTGTATAAAAAGATCTTCTGTACTTTCCACAGTATGCATCCGATGAAGTGAGCTGTAGCTCACGAAAGCTTATGCTCAAATAAATTGGTTAGTCTCTAAGGTGCCACAAGTCCTCCTTTACTGTTAAGGTTAGGGCTATGGGTATAGGTGGAAGGGGTTAGGGGTTAGGGCTCTGGGTATAGGATTAAGGTGTCACTGTTAGGGTTAGGGTTATGTGCATAAGGGTAAGACATTCGTGTTAGGGCGATGGGCATATGGTTACGGTGTCAGTGCTGGGATATCTGCCAAGGCATCAGGGGCTCCTGTACGGAGAAGGCGTGTTTCTGCGGAAATCCTTGTGGCTGCAGATGGTGTCGGAGCCGTGGCTCTGCATCGCCGTGTTGCGCTCCAGCACTCCCTGAAACATGCTGTAGTGCATGCAGCTGCCAGGGGAAGTGGCAAGGACAAACTCGGTCCTAGGCATTAATGGCATCTCCTAGCTGGCCCAGCCCGGAACCAGCCACTTCCCGTATCGCCAGGTCCACCTCTAACCCTAGTCCTAACCCATCCCTCAGCCTCCATCTACAAAGTGGTCCAAAGTGCTCTGGGTGAGCTATTTAGGGCACTTGCCATCCTGAGACCCAGGGATAGAGGCAACCCCCCACCCTCCAAGCTAAACACTGTGATACTGCAGGGATGGAGTGGGGAATTGATGCATGAGTTCAGTGTAATTCCCTGGCTAGAGACTGGAATGGGCATTGCACACACACACATATCCTCTAGTGGCTGGAATGTGCATTGCACACTCACACACACACACACACACACCCTCAAGAGACTGTCCCCCATCAGACAACAGCCCTACTATTGCTGCCAGCGAACAGAGCTCTCTCTTCAGTCCATGTGACAGCTCTCTGCTGCAGCACTGAAGGTCCTGGATTCTCTCCCGGCTGATGACCATGGGGGGTCGTGTGTAAATGAAGGCCCATTGGGTGATAGGATGGGGCTGTCTCAGACTCACGCTGGATGACTGTGATGACACTGCAGAACTGGCCTGGCTCAGGGGTGCAGGTGTCCCCATTCGGCATGCAGCCAACCTGGGGGATCGCAATGGCGCACTCCCGGCACTGCAGGCCCCCCGCAGTGGGGTACAAATGGGCACAGAGAGAGCGTCAAAGAGATGGACAGAATGGGGGGAAATAGAGAGATGGAGGATGGAGAGAGGTGCTTGCCTATCTGCACAGAGAGCTCTATCTGCAGTGAGCTTATCCCTGTGGGGTACACGCTGCAGAAGAATCCCCCAGCTGGCCCTAGGAGCCAAGCCAGCCAAAGCTGTCCCCGAGTCTCTGCACAGGCCGAGCCATGCCACCCCTCCCCCAGACTTACCCCCCAGCACAAGGAACAGCAGGGCAGTGGCTGTGAGGAGCAAAGCCCAGGCCATGCTGGGCTACTCCAGGTCACTGGCAGACGCTGGGGCCAGGGAGAGACGATACCCCGACAGTATTCCTGATTCCTGAGAGAGAGCAGATCTGGTTCTAAGGCATGGGAACCGCCAGGGCAGGAATTTCCCAGAGGGGGAATTATACAGGGAAAGGAACTGTCCCTTTTTGGATCAACAGGAGAACAAACAGGATGCGGGATACATTAAATTAGCCCCAGGAAAAATCTTTGCTGATACCTATTTACTCCTGATTCACAGCCCCCAGCTATCCCCTCACAGCCCTGGGCTCCCCACAGCTCCGCTGATGCTCCTCAATCCCGACCCCCAGCCCTCTGCTATCCCACCCCCTAGGCATCCCCCACAGCTCTGCTGATACCCCTCAATGCAGATCCACAGCCCCCTGGTATCCCAGCTCTGAGAACCCACCCCCCAAAGCTCTACCAATGACTCTCAATCCCAACCCACAGACTCCTGCTAACCCCTCCCTCAGCTCCCCCAGACCCCATGGCTCATCCAATGCCTGTCAGTCCTGAGTCCTGCCCTCCAGCCCTCTGCTATCCTGGCTCTGGGCTCCCCACACAGCTCTATTGGTGCCCCTCAACCCCAACCCGCAAACCCTGCTGTCCCAGCCCTGGGCTCCCCCATTCCTGCAGCTGTTGGTGTCCCTCAGTCTCACGCAGCACAGCTCCCCCTCACCGGCTGCCACACCACAAATCTGGGCTAAACCTTTTCGCCTAATATGCACTCAGAGTCCCGCTCTGACTCACCCAACTTAGCTCAGTTGTGACCAACTTGTGACCGATGGTGGCAACTAGAAAAAACAAAACCCCTATTGGCGAGTGACTATGAGAAGCAACCCAGGGACCTCAGGGCAATTTCAGACCCACCCACCCCCAGGAGGAACAAACAGGCCCAGAGCCGTTAATAATGTTCATGCCTCACTCAACATCTATGATGGGCGCTTCTTAGCTGCCACTGGGAAAGTGATTGTTGCCTCCATGAACTACCGGCTGGGGGCTCTGGGCTTCCTGCCTCTGCCCCCAGCCGCCCCGGGGAACGCCGGCTTGTGGGACCAGCGACTGGCACTGCGCTGGCTATAGGAGAACACAGCTGCCATCAGTGGGGACCCAGCCCATTTCATACTCTTTGGCCAGGACGCTGGGGCTGCGTCAGTCGGCTTCCACCTTTGCTCCCCAGGGAGCCAACCCCTCCTTACCAGCTCCGCGCTCATGAGCGGAGCCCCGAACGCACCATGGGCTTGGATTTTGCTTGAGGAGGCCAAGGAGAGAGGCCAGAGGCTGGCCTCCTCAAGCAAATGACAAGCGATAGAGATGACACTGCCCTGGTGGGCTGCCTGCAGGGGAAGGAACCCGGAGAGTTCCCCAAACACGAGTTCTCCATTTTGAACCGCAAGAAGTAGCTGGGGCTGCCCTTTGTGCCACCACCAGATGGGGATTTTCTCCCTGATGCACCACCAAGACTCCTGCAGGCCAGGCATGGCCAGCCTATGACAATCGGATTTGGTTCCTCCTCAAACGAAGGCTCCTACATACTAATCTTTGCTACTCCCAGCTTCAACCTGGAGAACGCCAGCTCCATCGGCTGGGAGGAGCTGCTGCAGGTGGTGAGGCTGATAGTGCCAGAGGCACCAGAAGAGGCCGTCCGGGCTGTGGCACTGCGGTACAGCCAGGAGGGGGAGGAGCTGCGGGAGGCACGGTACAGATGGGCCATTGAACAAATCCTTGGTGACTACCTCTTTGCGTGCCCGAGATGGCAAGGCCAGAGGCAGAGGCTGGCAATCCTGTCTACACCTACCAGTTCGCCCACCACACCAGCAGCTTGTCTACACCTGAATGGACAGGTGTGCCACACGGCTCTGAGCTGCCCTACCTGTTTGGGACCCTGCCATCTGTGGGAGTAGCCCATCACACAACGGCTGAAGCAGAGTTATTGCTGAGCCACGAGGTGCTGCAGTATGTTGCGGCGTTCACCAGAAGCAGGTGAGGGAATCCCCCAGAATCCCCTTGCCCCCATGAGCCAGACCCTGAGAGCAGCTGTATCTTTGTGGCCAGGTGTCCACATCTTCCAGGAAGACCCGGGTCAATGCCATGTTGAAGAAGGGATCCCTCTGAAAAATACTTAATCTATTTGGGTGAAGCCCCTGACCTAGAGCTCAACTTACTTGAAGAAGGTAAAATCTGAGCCCCCTAGTTACAAGTTAGGGATAATTCCCTTCTTCCCGCATCAGGATGTCGGCGATCCCACAAACACACCCATCCTCATTCAAGGAAACAAGGCTTTCAGCTAGTAGCCAATGATCTCAAAGCTCTGCCTGCCCTTTCCCAGCCCTGCCACACAAACGCCGGGGCTGTCCATGCGACAAATACTGTATATTGCTATAGCACCCATCATGTCAATACAGCCTGCAGCAGCCAAAGGGGTTGCTCCAGCGGTGGAGGAAATCACCTGCCCAAAAACCAGGAGCCACATCGACAAAAGCAGCTTTCCAACAACATAACTACAGCTGCCCCAGGGGCTAGGTCAGCTTTGGCAGTCTGGGTATGGTTTTTTCACATCTCCGACTCAGATAACTGTGGCAACTTAACTTTTAAGCGTACATCCGGGCATACGTAGACTGGCATGCTCCCTTGCAGAAAAAATAAACAAGTGTAAGCAAGGTCTGGATGAGCTCTTCCCCGACATCGGGTGATGAGCTGGAGAAGAGGATTTCAGGTGCTGATCTCGTTTGCATGGGCACAAGCCCCCTGCCTAGGGGCTCAGCATGATGGCATTTCTTTGCCCAAATGATCACTTTTGGCTGGTGTTGGATCCCCAGACTCTTTGTTATTGGGGCAGGGGTAATAAAGCGTTGTTATCTTTGTTGTGTGAATCAAGGGCAGCAGAACTGCTTGTAGCCTGATTGAGGGACTCACCCTCAACTAAACGGCACTCGCTAGGCAGGGGACATGGGTGCCAAAGCTCCGTGAGTTATGAAAAGGGGGGGATAAGCACTTGTGCCTGGTGGTGTGGGCTTTGCTTAAGTACCCCGGACATTCTTTAATCCTTTTTCTCTTTAGTGTGTGATAACCAAGTTGATTGAGAGTCTTGTTACACACCGCAAAGCTGAAATCGCTGATAACCAGCTCTAAGTATTAGATCTGCTTTGGGACAGTGTCTCTGATGCAAGAGACTGCCCAGTATGTATTAGTAAGCTTGCGCACTGACAACTAAAATCACTGAGACCTGTGTTAAGTGGTGGGACCTGAAAACATCATGGCAAGTGGGCTGGCAGGGTGGCCAGCAGAGAGGAGCAGTGAACGAGTGCCCAGACAGTGGAGCGAGCAAGGTACCTTCTTCCCCGCCACTCCACCCGTGGGGGAGGTGAACTCTGCAGATGCACCTCTGAACTCTGGGCCTGCACTAACCAAGGACAACAACTGTGAGTGGGGTGCAGAGAATGGGACGGGCATGTCAAAGGGACATTTGGTTGCTGGACTTAAGAACCTGAGGGAATAGGAACTGCCCAACTTACTCGGGAGTAGGTCTTTTGCTCATGCCTAATGTTTATCAACTCTTTTTGGGGCGTTTTCCCAAATTAATGATGGGGTACTTCCCTCCTGTCATGAAAAGTTTCTTTCCTACACTCAGATTCCGGACTTCCGAGAGGGGAAGTACATAAGAACATAAGAACTGCCATACTGGGTCAGTGGAAGATGGTGACCGTTTTTATTAGGGCAGCATGTCACATCATCCTAGTTGAAAGGACAAGTGAGAGAGGCCATCTTAAATGAGGGCAAATGGTGGCTTCAGACTCCCTTCCTAATTCAGATCTTCCTATGTTCCCTGACATCCCAGTGTCATTCCCTGTCCTTCCCCATCCACCCCCCACCCCCACCCCTCTGCATGTTGCTCTGTCCCCCACGCTGCCCTTTCCTGTGTCTGTGAGCACAAAGGATGCCCATCTGCCTGGCTTCAGTCCCATTGCAAACAATGGAAAACAGTGGCCATCTTCCCTAGGGAAAGTCTCACTTTACAAGGGGCTCTAGGCCAATGGCAGCCATTATAACTCAGGGCTGCCTGTGGCTTCAATCTCATAGAGATAAATGGAAGACAGTGGCCATGTTTATACAGGGAAACCTGTAGCATCACCCCATATGTAAAGACCGGGTGGCAGCAGCCATCTTAACTGAGAACATCCTATGGCTTTACTCTCATTTGAAACAACACAAGATGGCAGCCATTTTGGAAAGGGGCCAAACTTTTCAAGTTGGCTCATAATCACCCCTGCATCTGGGATGCCAGCTGGTATCCTCCCTGTTCCTGTCCCTGCCAATCCCTGATACTAACCTCAGTGGAGCATGTTCATTTTCCACAAAGGAAACCCATGGTGGGGAAAGGTAGTGCGAAGCAGTGGCCTCGCTATGACCTCACAAAGCAGAACTTTGAGCGCATCAGCTTTAAGCCACCCCAAGTTGAGAAGGCATCTCCCACCTTGCACTGTGAATTCTTGGCATCACAGATGTCAGAGAAACCAAGAGTCCCAGATGAGCATCAGTAGGATGGGAGAATGGCAGCCCTAGAGGGGAAAGGTCCCGTGTCTCCCCACTCCTCTGAGTCCCCCAGTTCCCCAAACGCGGGGCTGGATTGGAGATGGCTCCCCTCTAGAAGAGAAAGATCCCAGCTCCCATTCTTATTTCCATGGGATCTTCTGGCCTCCTAGAGAGGCCCCATTCTCCTGCCTGGGGTAGAGATCGCATCCCCCGGGAACTCCAGAACTCATCTGCTGTAGGGAAGACACAGGTTCTACCCCTTCTTCTATTGCTTGGCCGCTCTGGGTAGGAAGATGACAACCGTGTTTCCTCTCCAAGGTTCCCCCATATACCCTCCATTCCAATGAAGCAGGAATGAGCTCAGACACATGGATTCCTAGCAGGATGGATGGGGATGAATCCAAGGACACTGGGCCATGGGGGCAGGTGGCCTGTAATGGTACAGAAGAGAAAGGAGGCAGTGAAAGAATGACATGCAGCTGAGTCTCGGGAGGGGCACAGCCATTGTGTAATTGTGTACAACAGGGACTGAATGAGAATCCAGTGGCTGCTGGGAATCCTGAATGCCAGGGGCCCTCTTAGGTGAGGCAGAACAGAACCTTGCACACTGGACCCTGTGGTTCACAGGTGCTGGGAAACACGGGAACTCCAGCAGCACAGCATCCCCTACTGCTAGAATATAGCACTGGGGGGGAGCCCTGACCGTGCAGGGACAGCCCCCTGCTGAACCCCCCATGCCACTATCTGCAGCAAAGCGCCCCCTAGTGCACGGGGAATGGCACTGACTGTAGGGGGCGAGTGTCCGATACCGAGCCCACGCAGTGCCTGGTTTCCCCTGCAGGTCTCCCCTCCCGTTTGCAAGTAGACCTAACCCTGCATAGTCTGAGCTCATCCCCACTGCTGTTAACCCCACTCACTGTGTGTCCTGCAGGAGCAGACCCAAGTTGTGCCCAGCCTAGGGGGCTGGGGATGAAGAGCTGAGCACTTACAATCCCCTGATGGGAGGAACCCTCCATGCAGAAAAGAGCATCCAGTTCCTATTAGCGCCCGCCGATCCATTAATGAGAATCGTGCATTAAAGTATATTCAGTCTGGAGACAGAGCCCTGGTGTGCGGGTTGATTAGAAGCTCCTGAGCAGGGGGGACAGTGTGTGTGTGTGTGTGTGTGTGTGTGTGTGTGTGAGAGAGAGAGAGAGAGCGAGAGAGAGTTGTGGGTGGGGTTGGCAGAGAGAGTTGTGGGTGGGGTTGGCAGTTAAGTGGTGAGATAATGAGGGACACAGATTACATAAGGGGGTAAATGATGCTCTGGGGTTTGAAGAGGCAAATGACAAAGCCCAGAGATCACACTGTGCACCCAGAGCCAGATATGGAACCCAGAGTTCTGACTTCCAGCCTCCCCTGGTCTAACCAACTAGACCCCAATTGCCTCATGGAACTGGGATAGAACCCAGGCATCTTGGCTTCCAGCTCACATTTGTCTAGTCCACTAAACCCTACTCTCATCTCCAAGCTGGAGATAACACCCAGGAGTCCTAACTCCCAGCCCTCCTCTGCTCTAACCACTAGATCCCACTCCCCTCCCAGTTCTTGGGAGAGAACCCAGGAGTTCTGACTCCCATCCTCCATGCTCTAACCCACTAGAACCAAACCCTCCCCTTGCTGGTGCTCAGTGGACAGTGAGGAAGAACCATACACACCAGGGAGTCTCAGTAAATCGGTAGTTTATTGATGACACTTGTGGGCCATTATACGATACAAGCCACAGACACAGGTACTTTCCCAGCGAGCTGGCAGGGTGCGGGGGAGAAGGCTAAGTTGGGGGGGGGGGGAAGAATGCTTTGTCTGTCTGTGTGATGCCTTTGCCAGGGACAGATCAAGAAAGCAAGCAATCCAACTCCTATAGAGTTAGTAAGTAATCTGGCTAGAAAATGCATTCGATTTTCTTTTGTTTTTGGCTTGTGAAATTCGCTGTGCTGGAGGGATTGTGTATTCCTGGGGGGTTTGTTTGTTGGTTTGTTTGTTTTCTTCTTTCTGTAATTTAAGGTTCTGCCTAGAGGGATTCTCTATGTTTTGAATCTGACTGCCTGTGAGATTATCTTCCATTCTAATCTTACGGAGTTGTTCTTTTATCTTTGTTTTGTTCTTCTAATAAAGTTCTGTTTTTTAAGAATCTGATTGGCTTTTTAGGGTCCTAAAAACCCAAGGCTGGTCTTTGCTCATCTTGTTTATTCTCAAGCCTCCCCGGGAAAGGGGATGTAAGGCTTGGGGGGGTATTTTGGGGGAATAGGAACTTCAAGTGGTCCTTTCCCTAATTCTTTGTTAAATCACTTGGTGGTGGCAGTGTACCCTCCAAGCACGAAGAGTTTGTGCCTTGGGGAAGTTTTACCCTCAACTGGTAGAAATAAGTTTAGGGGGTCTTTCATGCGGGTCCTCACATCTGTACCCTAGAGTTCAGCGTGGGGAGGGAACCTTGAAACCTCATATACAGGAACAGGCACAGAGGGCATGGAAAGAGGCTCAGACTCTCTTAGAAGGGCAAGCCGCCCAGATCCTGACTTCCAGCATGCCCCACAGCTCAGCTCTGTCCGACGTCAGCTGAAGAAGCATCAAACCACTATTTCTCTCATCATTTTCTGCTGCTTTTATTATTATTTCTCCAGCTCAGACAGGGCAAGTGGGACTCAGCTGATGGGCCTTGTCATGATGGGTTTACATCCTGGTTAGGCAAGGAAGGCAGCGGAGTTGGCACTGGGGCTGGTTCAAACCTAAATTTTGGGAGTCTGAAGCTGGCTAAAGCTGGGAAGGGCTTGAGGAGAGCTGAGGGGCAGGGTGGCTAAGGTTAGTCTTAATGTTAAAGGTTTACGAGTTAGGGTCAGATTTGGGGAGCAGAGTTATAAGTAGGGTGTTAGGGTTGGGAATTGGGATTTATGGGTTCCGGTTCCAGCTGAGGGTTAGGGTTAAGTGGCAGGATGATGGGGCATGGTTGGAACTGTTCAGTTCAGAGTTACGGGGTGACTGTTAGGATTGTAGAAGATGCAACAGGCTTATAGGGTAGGGCTGGGTGTGGGGGTAAATGGTGGGGTTCTTGGTTAGCATTAGTGGGGATGGGGTAGAGTGTAAAGGGGAGAGAGCGAGAGGGCTGGGGGGCTGGGCAAGGTGACAGGATTATAGGGCTATGGGATACAAGGAGCATAATAGGGTTTGAATTAGGGGGTAGAATAAGGGTTGGGAGACAGGATTAAGGGATAGCATTTGGGCACTAGCAATGGTGTGGGTTAGGTTTGAGGTGTCAGGGTGTTAGCCGATGGCCAGGGATGTTTGGTGAGGTGCCAGCTATGCCCGTTTTATACCATCTGTGACTTTAACCGCTAGGACGCACTGTCCCTTCGCGGCGGGCAGCCCGGGCTAGGCTGACAGATGCCCCAAGGTCCTAACCACCCGTGACTTTAACTGCTAGAGCTCAGAGCTCCTTCGCAGCGGGCAGTCAACACTGACTGACAGGTGCCCCAATGGCAGCACTAGGAGCCTCTCCACACCCGTGACTTTAACTGCTAGAGCTCAGAGCTCCTTCGCAGCGGGCAATCAGGATTGACTGACAGGTGCCCCAAGAGTTTGCCCCGTGGAGGCGGCACAACTCAACGCTAGGCTCTTAGTACTCTCACCTAATGGCCAGGCTTTATAGCCAAAACGGCTGAGGTTCTTTAATTGTGTTGGCTGCTTTACAGTAAACCAGAGAAACAAGTCAGGCTTATGCACAAATGGTTACCAAAATTTATTAAACTAGATTCTAATCATGTGGTTACAAAATTGCTAGTGCCTACTTATTTAAGTGTAGAGATGTTACACACACAAACAAGTTACAAAACTGAAGCCACAATCCCAAAGAAAGAAAACAAAGTATAGAGCTCTATTTCAAAATATGTGTACACTAAAGATAGGAGATCAGGTGTGGGTGCATCTTACCCTCCTTGCGTCTCTTGATTCCAGCGGTGCCAAGCCAGGATCGGTCACTCAATTCCGCGGAAAGACGAATAAGGGACAAGGCTTAGGGACCCTCTTAGCTGCAGAAGCCTTGGGAGGCTGTCACTTATCTGACCAGCAGATAGATAGTGAAAAGCACTCAAAAATCATGGTGCTGTAGGTCCCCTACTTATACCTCTGTACTCCTTTATTCTCTTTCTCCTTTCTTGTGCCAAATTGGGGCTGGTCTATCTGGGTGACGCCAGCTCTCGCAAGAGTAGTTTACACTTGCAAGGGAGAAACAATAAGTTTCGACTACCGGACATTCCTTTTATTAGGGTAAATATTTTCCCACCTAGGATGTTGGTGTGTGTGCATCACGCTATTTAGTAGGGGCTAAGAGCCATGTCTGTCACAGCGCCTCTGCCTGCTGTGAGCCCAATCGTTGTATATGTTCCCAGTGGCACATTGTAGCAGCACACCTGTGCTTCTCACAGCTTCAAAGGCTGTGCTGGAATTCATGTTAAGTGCCCTGTGGTTTTTGGCTCCCGTGTGTTTCCAGCAATGCTGGTCTGAGGGGGGGGGGGGGTGCTGGCTGTCTGGCTACATTGGGTTAGGGTTAGGGCTATGGGCACACGGTTAGGGTAACAGTGTGAGGGATTTGGCTATGGTGTGGGGTTAAGAAATGAGTGTTAGGGTTGGGGTGTCACTGTGCAGGTTAGGGTGCTGGGAATAGGGTTAAGATATTAGGGTTATGGGCATAGGGTTAAAATGTCAGTGTTAGGGTTAGGCCTATAGGCATAGGGTTAAGGTAGAATCATAGAATCATAGAATATCAGGGTTGGAAGAGACCTCAGGAGGTCATCTAGTCCAACCCCCTGCTCAAAGCAGGACCAATCCCCAATTAAATCATCCCAGCCAGGGCTTTGTCAAGCCTGACCTTAAAAACTTCTAAGGAAGGAGATTCCACCACCTCCCTAGGTAACGCATTCCAGTGTTTCACCACCCTCCTAGTGAAAAAGTTTTTCCTAATATCCAACCTAAACCTCCCCCACTGCAACTTGAGACCATTACTCCTTGTTCTGTCATCTGCTACCACTGAGGACAGTCTAGAGCCATCCTCTTTGGAACCACCTCTCAGGCAGTTGAAAGCAGCTATCAAATCCCCCCTCATTCTTCGCTTCCGTAGACTAAACAATCCCAGTTCCCTCAGCCTCTCCTCATAACTCATGTGTTCCACTCCCCTAATCATTTTTGTTGTCCTCCGCTGGACTCTCTCCAGTATTTCCACATCCTTCTTGTAGTGTGGGGCCCAAAACTGGACACAGTACTCCAGATGAGGCCTCACCAATGTCGAATAGAGGGGGTTAGGGTTATGGGGCTAGGGTTAAGATGTCAGTGTTAGGGTTAGCACTATGGGCTTAGGGTCATGGTGTCAGTATTAGAGTTAGGTCTACGTCCATATAGCATTACGGTGTCAGTGTTCAGGCATCTGCTGAGGCATCAGGGGATGTTGCAGAAAACCTTGTGGCTGCAGCATCGCCATGCTGAGCTCTATCACTGCTGGGTGCAAACGGACACCGAGAGGGAGTCCGAGAAACGGACGGGGTGGGGGGAGATAGAGAGATGTGGGACGGGAGAGAGGGGGGTGTCCATCTGTGCACAGCCCCCTGTAGCCAGCTCACCCTGTGGGGTACTTGCGGCACCAGAATCCTTACTGCTGTCCCTAGCTAGCCAAAGCTGTCCCTGAGTCTCTGCACCAAATGAGCTGTGCCATCCTCCCCCAGACCTATCCCCCCCCAGCATGAGGCACATCAGGACAGCAGCTGTGAGGAGCAGAGTCTGGGCCATGCTGGGCTTCTCCAGGTTACTGGCAGATGCTGGGCCATGGAAAGACGATTCCCCAGCACAGAGAGACGATAGGTTCCCTGCTGCCCCGGAGGCGGCAGATCTGGTTCTGAGGCCTGGGAAACGTCCAGGCAGGAATTTCCCAGCGGGGGATCACTCAGGGAAAGGGACAGTGCCTTTTTGGATCAACAGGAGAACAAACAGGATGGGGGATACATTAAATTAGCCCCAGGAAAAAACTTTGCTGACACCAACTCATTCGTAACCCCCACCCCCACTCCCCACAGCCATGCTACTGCTCCTCAATCCCAACCCCCAGCCCTCTGTATCCCACCCCTAGGTATCCCCCCACAGCTCTGCTGATACCTCTCAAAGCTGATCCATAGCCCCCTGGTATCCCAGCTCTGGGATCCCGTGCCCCCCCACAGCTCTGCCGATGGCCCTCAGTCCCAACCCACAGCCTCCTGCTAACCCATCTCTCAGCTCCCCCCACACCCTGCAGCTCATCCAATGCCCATCAGTCCCGAACCCCAGCCCCCTGCTATCCCAGCCCTGGGCTCCCCCACTCCCACAACACTGTCGATGCCCCTCAATCCCACGCGTCAGCAATTCCCTTCCCCTGCTGCCACAACAGATATCTAGGCTACATTTTTTGGCATAATATGCACTCAGGGTCCCACTGTGACTCACCCAACTTGTGACAAATGGTGACAACTAGAAATAACAAAACCCTACTGCCAAGTGACTATGAGAAGCAACGCAGGGACCTCAGGGCAATTTCAGACGCACCCCACAGGAGAAACAAACATGCCCAAAGCTGTCAATAATGTTCATGACCCAACCACATGTTGTCAGAACCAGGATCTCCCCTGGAGGCACTCTCACAAGCTAAGAGGGTGGCAGCAGTGGGGTCCTGCAGGGATCAGTTCTGGGTCAGTTCTGGGTCCGGTTCTGTTCAATATCTTCATCAATGATTTAGATAATGACATAGTATACTGATAAAGTTTGCAGACAATACGGAGCTGGGAGGGGTTGCAAGTGCTTTGGAGGATAGGGTTAAAATTCAAAATGATCTGAACACATAGGAGAAATCATCTGAAGTAAATAGGATGAAATTCAGTCAGGACAAATGCAAAGTACTCCATTTAGGAAGGAACAATCAGTTGCACACATACACAATGGGAAATGACTGCCAGATAGAAGTACTGCAGAAAGGGATTTTGGGGTCATAGTTAAGGCTACGTGTTAGTCATATTTTTAGTAAAAGTCACGGACAGGTCAGAGGCAGTCAACAAAAATTCACGGCCTGTGACCTGTCCATGACTTTTACTATATATAACACTATACTATATATATGTAAGCAGAGTCAGGATGAGCTCCACCCTGACATCTGGTGGTGAGGTGTGGCAAGTTGTGGAGAAGAACTTCAGGGGCTGATCTCATTTGCATAGGCACACCCACCCTGCCTAGAATGAGGCCATAGCTGCCCAAATGGTCACTTTGGCTGCTGTGGGATCCCCAGTGTCTCTGTTATTGGGGCAGGAAGAATAAATTTTTATTACCCTGATTATGGGAATCAAGGACAGTGGAACTGTGCTTGGCTTTTTGTTATGATGGAGGGACTCACCATCAACTAAGCAGCACTCGCTAGGCAAGGGTCATGGGTTCCAAAACCCACTGAAGGGAGAGAGGCTGGGGGTAGGTATTAATACTTGGTGGTATGGGCCCCCTGGTGAGGGCCTTACATGGAAATTGCACTTTCTTCATATCAGAGCTATTTTGATTCTATTAGGAGTCTAGTTACAGACTGCTGAGCTGAATTCACTTTGGGCTAATGGTGCACCAGCTCTAAGGCTCCCTTACTACAAGCTGAAATCACAAAAGAGCTAAAACTGACTAAGAGCTGAAATCACTGAGTGTTGTGTTAAGTAAGGGGGAGCCTGAAGATATATTGTGGAGCAGTTTGCGGGACGGCAGGAGCTGCTTGTGGGACGTGGAGCGGAGCAGTTCGTGGACCGGCTGGTGGAGCGGAGCAGAGCGAAGGCCTATGGAGCTGTGGGGCAGTCATCTGCAGATCATGTAAGGTGCCCCTTACCTCTTCCCCACCCCCATCTCCACCCAGGTTGGGAGGTAAAACTCTGCAGATAAACTTTCGAACTCTGGGGCTGCCCTGACCAGGGACAGAGACTTTTGGGTCATTGGACTTTTGGGACTTTGGGTGATTTCGGGTTGCTGGACTCAAGAACCAAAGGGAAAGGACATGCCCCAATTTGCTTGGGGTGGATTTTTTGCTCATGGGTTGTGTTATGAATCCTGTTGGTGGTGTTTCCCCAACATAATGCCACATTGTTTCTCTCTGTTATTAAAAGGCTTTTTGCTACACTCAGACTCTGTGCTTGCGAGAGGGGAAGTATTGCCTCTTGGAGGTGCCCAGCAGGGGTGGTATATATTTGTCCCAGGTCACTGGGTGGGGGCTCGAGCCGGTTTTGCATTGTGTTATTGGAATGGATCCCCCAGATACTGAACCTGGCCCTTGTTGCTGCCAACTCTGATGGGTAGAAGGGTTACATATATATATTTTACTTTTATATAAGTAAAACCTGGGCCAGGGGGCCGCAGCTGCTGGGGGAGGGCGGACCGGGGGCACTGCGAGTGCTGGGGACCTCTGCTGGTGCTGGGTGTGAGGCAGACAGCAGCACACGGTACAGGACCCCCACTGGTGCTGGGTGGGGAGGATTGATGGGACTCGCAGGCTCTATACCTAGCTTCGCATGTCCCTGCAGACAGAGGGGCAGCCAGAGGGGCTTCATATGTCCTAGGCAGAGGGGCAGCCGGGGGGCTCTGTGGGATGCTCCCACCACAAGTGCCAACTCCGCAGCCCCCATTGGCTGGGACCTGCAGCCAATGGGAGTTTGGGGGCAGCGGCTGCAGATGAGGGCAGTGCATGGAACCCCCTAGCTCCTCTCCCTAGGAGCTGCAGGGACATTCCAGAGGGAGCTGGGCTCCACCCCTCTGCCACCCACCCACCAGCTAAGTGCCACCCTGCATCCCAACCTTCTGCCCCAGGCTTGAGCCCCCTTCCACACACACAAACTGTTGCTGCTGGCCCTGAGACAGTACCGGCCGCTACAGAAGTCACAGAGGTCACGGAAAGCCACAAAATCCGTGACCTCCATGACAGATATTCAGCCTTAGTCATAGTGGATCAAAATGTAAATATGAGTCAACAGTGTAACACTGTTGCAAAAAAAGCAAACACCATTCTGGGATGTATTAGCAGGAGTGTTGTAAGCAAGACAAGAGAAGTCATTCTTCCACTCTACTCCAAGCGGATTAGGCCTCAACTGGAATATTGTCCCCAGTTCTGGGCACCACATTTCAGGAAAGATGTGGACAAATTGGAGACAGTCCAGAGAAGAGCAAAAAAAATTAATAAAGGTCTAGAAAACGTGACCTATGAGGCAAGATTGAAAACACTGGGTTTGTTTAGTCTGGAGAAGAGAAGACTGAGAGGGGACATAACAGTTTTCAAGAATATGAATGGTTGTTACAAGGAGGAGGAGAAAAATTATTCTCCTTAGCCTCTGAGGATAGGACGAGGAGCAGTGGGCTTAAATTGCAGCAAGGGAGGTTTAGGTTGGACATTAGGGAAACTTTATAACTGTCAGGGGGGTTAAGCACTGGAATAAATTGCCCGGGCAGGTTGTGGAATCTCCATCATTGGAGATTTTTAAGAGCGGGCTAGACAAACACCTGTCAGGGATGGTCTAGATAATACTTAGTCCTGCCATGAGTGCAGGGGACTGGACTAGATGAACTCTCGAGGTCCCTTCCAGTCCTAGGATTCTATGATCTCCTATCAATTTCTCTCAGTGGTGCGGAATGAACCCTAGTCTCCTGTCTATATGCCCCCTTCAGTTATTCCTTTCTGCCCCCTCCCCTAAAATCTACATGTGCTTTATTTGGACACACGATTCCTTATGAACTTCCGAGTACCCAGCGGACCCACCCGCATCCTCCAAGGTGGCTGCAATTCAGGGATCGTGGCCCATCTACCCCTAGAACTCTCACGCTGTTTACCCACCTGAGTCTGTTTGCAAAGCCCTTGGCTCTTCCCCAACAGCCCCATCCTCCAGCTCAGATCCTCCTCCCGCTTTGTGTGCACAGGCCAACGAGGTCAAAGATTTGAGGATAAATAAGCCCCAGTGGCTGCTCCCTGGCTGTTATTCTCAGCATTGGAGGCTTCCCATTTGCTCCAGCATCCCCCGTCCACCTCCGTCCTGAGCTGTGAGACATAGAGAGAGCCACAACACTGCGATTGCACCAACGAGAAGGGTAGGTGAGTCTGTGCCACTGGCTGCGAGATAGGGACAGAGGGGTCAAGGGAGAGAAGGAAATGGAAGAAGTGGGAAGTGGGATCACTCTTGTAACTGCCCAGCTAATACCCTTTCCATGGACCCCATTCTCAAACATGGGGCTAGAACCCGGGAGTCCTGACTCCCAGCCTCCCCTGCTCTAACCCAAAAGACCCCACTCCCATCCCAAAGCTGGGGATAGAACTGAGGAGTCCTGGCTCCCCGGACCCCATTACTCGAAACCCACTAGACCCCAATATCCTCCCAGAGATGGGGATGAAACACAGGAGTCCTGGCTCCCAGTCCCCCTTCCCCACATTATAACCTACTAGACCTCACTCCTCTTCCAGAGCTAGACTCAGTGCTGACGCACATCTGGAGCTCAGCAGTGAGCTGGAGCATAGACAGAAAAGACATGGGGTTTGGGTTGTATTTTCTAAAGGGGATCCAGGCTGATATAAGGAGCTCTGACCTGCTGTCTGGATTTAGGTGGCTGGGTCTGGATGGAAGCCAGCACCCCTTAGAGGGGAAAGGCTCCAGATCCATTCCCTATAACTCCCTCTTGGGGGGTTTCCCTTACAGCTGCTGCAATGCTGGGACTTCTTCCCGTAGTCCCCTGCCTCCTCCTCCTGTCCCTGCCAGGCCCCAGCTCTGGTTTGGAGGATGATGACACCATGGTGCTCACCACCAGCGGCCCCATCCGGGGCAAGCACCTCCAGGCTGGCTCCGCCACAGTGACGGCCTTTCTGGGCATCCCCTATGCTGAGCCCCCCGTGGGGGCCTTGCGCTTCCAGAAACCACTTCCCCACCATCTCTGGAGCCAAGTCCTGGAGGCCTCCAGCTTCGGCAACGCCTGCCCCCAGCCTCGACTAACTGGTTACCCTGAGACCGAAACATGGACACCCAAAACGCCACAGTCCGAGGACTGCCTCTTCCTCAACGTCTGGGTGCCCCATCCCCGGCCCCTCACATCGGCCCCCATCCTCGTCTGGATCCATGGCGGGGGGTTCTTCTCAGGTGCAGCCTCACTCGACGTCTATGATGGGCGCTTCTTAGCTGCCACCGAGAACCTGATCGTGGCTTCCATGAACTACCGGCTGGGGGCGCTGGGCTTCCTGTCCCTGCCCCCGGCCGCCCCGGGGAACGTCGGCCTATGGGACCAGCGACTGGCGATGCGCTGGCTGCAGGACAATGCAGCCGCCTTCGGAGGGGATCCGGCCCATTTCCTGCTCTTCGGCCAGGGCACTGGGGCTGCGTCAGTCGGCTTCCACCTCCTCTCTCCAGGGAGCCGGCCCCTCTTCACCCGCGCCATGCTGCTGAGTGGAGCCCCGAATGCACCATGGGCTTGGATTTCGCTTGAGGAGGCCAAGAAGAGAGGCCGGAGGCTGGGCCAGCTGCTGGGCTGCACCGATAGCGATGACATGGCCCTGGTGGGCTGCCTGCAGGAGAAGGAACCCGGGGAGTTCCCCAAACACGAGTTCTCCGTCTTGCGCCGCAAGGAGCTGCTGGGGCTGCCCTTTGTGCCGACGCCAGATGGGGATTTCCTCCCTGATACACCACCAAGACTCCTGCAGGCTAAGCAGAGCCACCATATACCAATCGGGGCTGGTTTCACTGCCAATGAAGGCTCCTATATGTTAATATTTGGTGCTCCCGGACTCAACCTGGAGAACGCCAGCTCCATCGGCTGGGAGGAGCTGCTGCAGGTGGTGAGGCTGGTGGTTCCAGGAGCCCCAGAAGAGGCTGTCCGGGCTGTGGCACTGCGGTACAGCCAGGAGGGGAAGGGGCAGGGCGAGGCACGCTACCGATGGGCCATGGATCAAATTACTGGTGACTACCTATTTGTGTGCCCGGTAGCCGAGATGGCTAGTCGGGAAGCAGAGGCTCGCAATCCTGTGTACACCTACTACTTCACCCACCGCACCAGCAGCTTGTCTACACCTGAATGGACGGGGGTGCCACACGGCTCTGGGTTTCCCTACGTGTTCGGGACCCTGGCATCTGTAGGAGGAGCCAACCACACGCACACGGAGGCTGAGGTGGCGCTGAGCCACATGGGAATGCGGCACTTTGCAGAGTTTGCCAGCAGCGGGTAAGGGAATCCCCCACAATCCATCTGTAACTCTTTGGCCAGGTATCCCCAACATCCAGGAAGACCTGCTCAATGCCATGTCAAAGAAGGGGTCCCTTAGAACAACAGTAAATCTATTTGGTTGAAGCCCCTGACCTAGAGCTGAACTTACTTCAGTGAAATAAAAGCTAAGTCCCCTGGTTCCAGGTTAGGGTTAATTCCCTTCTTCCCTCATCCGAATGTCGGCAATCCTACGAATTCTCATTCAAAGACACAAGGTTTTTTACCTAGTAGCCAGTGCTTTCAAAACTCTGCCTGTCCTTTCCCAGCCCTGCCACACAAACTCAGGGGATGTCTATGCTATGGAGACTGCACAGGCATAAATACAGCCTGCAGCAGCAAAAGGGGTTGCTCCAGAACTGCAGGAATATCACTTGCCCAAAAATCGGGAGCTACCTTAACAAAAGCATCTTTCCTTCAACATAACTGCAGCTGCCCTAGGGCTAGGTCAGCCCAGCTGTGGCAGTCAGGGGGGTGGTTTTTTCACATCTCTGACTGAGATAAATGTGGCCATTTAAGATTTAAGGGTATACCTGGGCTTAGATACAAAGACTTGTGCCCTTGCACCGGAAATAAGCCAGCAAGGCTCCAATACAAATCTCTTCAGCCTTCCGCCTATTGGTTCACACCACCCAGCTTGGGCCCAGTAATTCCCAGACTAGGGAAGTGAAGGCAGCTGTGAAAATTAAAAAAAAAAAAAAATCCAACACATGGAAGACAGGGAAAGTTGATAGTAATGAATATAAATCAGACTTTAGGAACTGAAGAGAACTGATACCAGAATGCTCCCTTCTGGCCTTGGAGTCTATGAATCTAGGGAAGGCCACTTGCTAACCCCGCCCCCATGCATTCTCACACTTGCCACCTTCTTCCCCTCCCCGCAGTCCCGCAGCCAACGTGACACAGACCGTGAGTGTCAAACATGGGGAAATCCCCGGCGGGCACTGCACGGAGCACCTGGGACGTCTATGCAAATTACACCTGCGGGCTGGCGGGAGCCTCATCCCACTTCCCCATGTACCCACAGGGGGAGCCTGGAAGCTGCGTATGCATTTAGCCCATCAGCAGACAGAAAAGGCCGACTCTGGTCCAGCTCTTCACCTCCAGAGCGAGCCAAAGAGCTGCTCTTCCCACAGGCTGCCGCTGCCATCTTTGTTACAGGCAACGTCCCTGCTACTTCCCAGGCTTCAGACAGAGGGAGGCCATCTTAACTCAGGGCAGCCTCTGGCTTCTGGCTCCTTAAGAACAATGGCAGGTGGTGGCCATCTTTCCTAGGGACAGCCTAGATGGCACATGCAAGGACTGTATGAAAATGGCAGCCAACTCAAGGCAATCATTGTAACTTCAGTCTCATCCAGCACAGTGGGAGAGGGTGGCCATTTTTGATTAGGGCAGTTCAGTTTGGAAGGACGCGTCAGAGAGGCAATCTAAAGAAAGGACATATAGTGATTTTGGACCATCTTCCAGTGCAGATCCTCCTATCTGTGCCCCCTTGTTCCCTAACACCCCTGTGACTTTCCCTCTCCCCTCATGTTACTCCACTCCCCACACTGCCTCTTCCTACATCTGTGAGCACAAAGGATGCCCATCTTCCCTGGGGGAAGCCTGGCTTCAGTCCCTTTGGAAACAATTCGGAACAGTGGCCATCTTTCCTAGGGGCAATCTCACTTTGCAAAGGGCTGTAGGCCAATGGCAGCCATCGTGACTCATAGCAGACTGTGGCTTCAATGTCATCAAGATCAATGGGAGACAGTGGCCATCTTTAGCCTGTAGCCTCACCCCATATGAGACAAACAAGAGGAAGTGACCATCTTAACTAAGGGCAGCCTGTGGCTTCATGCTCATTGGGAACAAGAGCGGATGGGAGCTATTTAGGAAAGGGGTCAAATTTTTCAAGTTGGCTGCTAATCACCCCTGCACCTGGGATGTCAAACTCCAGTTGGAGTTTGTTCCCCTCTCTGCCAAGTCCAGATACTAACCTCTGTGTGGCATGTTGAATTTTCCCCCAGGACTCCTTTGGGGTTGGGGGACAGAGGGAAGCAGTGGCCCCGCTACGACCCCACAAAGCAGAACTTTGAGCACATCAGCACGGAGCCACCCAGGGTCGAGAAGATATCGCCCGCCCGGCGCTGCGGTTTCTTGGAATCACTGCTCGCAGGTGAGCATCAGTGGAGTCGGAGGATGGCAGCCCTAGAGGAGAAAGGCCTTATGTTCCCACCCCCCTGAGTCAGTCTCTCCCCACACCTTCGACCTGGATTGGAGCTGGCACCCCCTAAAGGGGAGATACCCATTTCCATGGGATCTTCTGGCCTCCTAGAGTTGCCCCATTCTCCTGCCTGGGGTAGATCTCAATTATCCTAGGGACACCAGAACCCATCTGCTATAGGGACCCTCAGGTTCTACCCCATCTTCACTTGCTCAGCCACTCTGGGAAGGAGGATGGCACCCGTGTTTCCTGTACCAGCCCAATCTCCTGTACCCCCACTTCCAGTGGAGGAGGCTTGAACTCAGAAGGGGATCCCCATCACGGTGAATGGGGATGGAGGGAGGGATCCAAGGATAGTGGGGGCAAGGGGCAGGTGGCCCAAAATGGGAAAAGGGGCAATGACAGAAAGAAACACAGCTGGCTCTGGGGAGAGGCGTGACTGCTGTGTAACTGTGTAGCACAGGAAATGAAGGAGAATTCCATATCCACTGGGAATCTTTTGTGCCAGGGGAGCTCTTAGGGGTGGCAAAACAGAGCCTTGCACATTGGACACCGGAGTTCACAGATGCTGGGAAACATGGAAAATCGAGCAGCACAGCATCCCCTACTGCTAAAATGTAGCACTGGGAGGAGCACTGACTGTGGAAGGACAGCCAACTCCTGAACTCCCCACGTCGCTCTTTGCAGCATAGCGCCCCTTAGTGCACGGGGAATAGCACTGACTGTAGGGGGCTGAGCCCATCCAGCACCTGGTTTCCCCTGCAGGTCTCCCCTCCCGTTTACAAGTAGACCAAATGCTACATAGTCTGAGCTCATCCCCACTGCTGTTAACCTCACTCGCTGTGTGTCCTGCAGGAGCAGACCCAGGACGTGCCCAGCCCAGGGAGCAGTGAATGAAGACTTGAGCAATTACAATCCCCTCACAGAGGGAACGTTCCCTGCAGACAAGAGCATCCAGTTCCTGTTAGCACCTGCCAATTCACTGATGAGGATCCTGCTAATAAACCTCCTTGGGCCATGGATTGGCCCTCCCTCTGCAATCCCTCCACCCCCAGTGCATTAAAGCATATGCAGTCTGGAGACATGTTATCTGTCTGATGATTAGCTGCTCCTGAGCAGGGGGGATAGTGTGTGTGTTGGGGGTTGGGTTAGGAGTTAAGTGTTGTGATAATGGGGGACACCGATTACATTGGTGGTGGAGCTAAATGATCCTCTGGGGTTTGAACAGGCAAATGATGAAACCCAGAGATCACACTGTGCATCCAGAGCCAGATATGGAACCCAAAAGTCCGGATGCCCAGCCTCCCCTGGTCTAGCCAACTAGACCCAAATGCCCTCATGGAACTGGGATCGAACCCAGGCATCTTGGCTTCCAGCTCACATTTGTCTAGTCCACTAAACCCTACTCTCATCTCCAAGCTGGAGATAACACCCAGGAGTCCTAACTCCCAGCCCTCCTCTGCTCTAACCACTAGATCCCACTCCCCTTCCGGTCCTTAGGAGAGAACCCAGGAGTCATGAATTCCATCCTCTGTGCTCTAACCCACTAGACCCCAATCTCCTCCGTGATGGTGCTCAGTGGACAGTAAGAAAGAACCATACATACCAGGGAATCTAAGGAAATCAGTGGTTTATTGATGACACTTGTGGGCCATTATACAAGCCACAGAGACAGGTTCTTGCCCAATCAGCTGGAAGTGTACAGAGAGGAGATTAAGTGGGTATAGGGACAGAAAGAGCTCCACAAACATACACAGCCCCCCTCACCATGACCACTTCCCTGCACAGATCCTCTCTGGGAGCAGGGACTCTGTGGTACAATCAGCCCCCAGCCTCCCTGCTCAGGAGCTGGAGGGGTTTGGGACAGGGGGGCTGGACTGAGCCTCCACAACTCACTATGCACCGATGGGAATGATCAACACTGGAACCAGAGCCACCCAAAGACCCCATGTCTCTTTCCCCATTCCCATGAGCCAGACAGTTCCCTGCAGTCTGTGGGGCTGGATGGCAGTCGGCAGCCCCTAGAGGGGAAAGGCTCATATCCCATCACCTACTCATTCTCCCAGTAGCTAGAGCTGGTGGTGCAGACCCCCCGAGCATGTGCTTTCCAGAGTGCAGGGAAAGAGGCTCAAACACTCCTGAGAGGGATGGGGGACCCCCGTATACTGGCATGTGCACAGAGGGCAGGGAAAGAGGCTCAGACCCTCTGAGAAGGGCAAGCCCCCCAGATCCCGACTTCCAGCATGCCCCATGGCTCAGCTCTGCTCAGCTCCCAGTTGAAGAAGCATCACACCATTTCTGTCATCATTTGCTGGTGCCTTTAGGATTATTTCTCCAGCTCTGACAGGGTGAGCGGGGCTCTGCAGACAGGTGGTGAGGTCATAGGGTTACCACCTGCATAGGCAAGGAAGGAAGCAGAATTGGGGCTGGCTCAGGCCTAAGTTTAGGGGTCTGAAGTTGGCTAAGGTTGGTAGGGGCTTGAGGAGAGGGTTAGCATGGGCCCCTTCCTCTCCACAGCCCAAAGCTGTTCTCATGCGAGGGCGAAAGGAGCTCTGCAGCTCAGGACAGCCCTGCCCTCTCCTTCCCCTGCCCTTCCTGTGAGCAATGGGGTCATGACCGTGCCTCTGCTCCTGCCCCTGCCTGGGAAGGGGCACTGGGGGATGAAGAGCCCCTGGAGCTGCCCCCTCCCGGGCTGCAAGGGGGGGTCCCTGATGCAGCCCCCCCCCAGCCCTGGGGGTGGGGGTTGAAGAACCCCAGGAGCAGCAGAGCTGAGGCTGGGGGACAGGACGGATGGGATCAGGGACTGGGTGGGGATGGAACTGATGGGGGCACTGGAGAGACAGGATGGGTGGGGGAGTTTGGGGGAGCAGCAGGAATAGCTGGGCAGGGTGGTGGGAAGAAACCAGGGGCCACAACCGCCTGACCCAATCGATTTGGGATCGTTGGCCAGACTGATTTTCGCACGCACACACACACACACGGGAAGGGGGGGGGGAGTTCAAAAATCAAAAGACAGACAGAAGATGAGCTGTTGCTTTTTTAAAATATTATTTTGGGGACAATCTCGTGATTTACGGGGTGGGGGAGGGGTCTGACTTGAATTCCTACGTTTGGCAATATGGGCCCCTGCCACACACACGTCCCAGAGCTGGAGGCTGAAAATCTGCCCCCTCCACACACACACGCCCATAGCTGCTCCGCCCAACAACCCTTCTGCTCCCAGCCTCTGCCATAAGAGGCACCGCCCAGAATCACTTCCCCCACCCCAGCCAGCCTCTTGAAGTTACCCATCTCCCCCTCTTCCCCCTGCCCATTTACACGGCATCACCTGCTCCTAAATGGTCTGGGTGAGACCACCTAAGGCAGACGCCATCCTGGGACCCAAGGACAGAGGCAGCCCCCCATGTCCTGAGCTAAACATTGTGTGATAGTGCAGGAATGGGTGGCGGGGGTGGGGGGGTTGAATCATTAATTCAGTTTTCAAAGTAGCAGCCGTGTTAGTCTGTATTCGCAAAAAGAACAGGAGGACTTGTGGCACCTTAGAGACTAACCAATTTATTTGCGCATAAGCTTTCGTGAGCTACAGCTCACTTCATCGGATGCATTCAGTGGAAAATACAGTGGGGAGATTTATATACACAGAGAACATGAAACAATGGGTGTTATCATACACACTGTAAGGAGAGTGATCACTTAAGATGAGCCATTACCAGCAGGAGAGCGGGGAGGGAGGGTGAAGAGGGAAGAAAACCTTTTGTAGTGATAATCAAGGTGGGCCATTTCCAGCAGTTAACAAGAACGTCTGAGGAACAGTGCGGGGGGGGGGGGGGGGAATAAACATGGGGAAATAGTTTTACTTTGTGTAATGACTCATCCACTCTCAGTCTCTATTCAAGCCTAAATTAATTGTATCCAGTTTGCAAATTAATTCCAATTCAGCAGTCTCTCGTTGGAGTCTGTTTTTGAAGTCTTTTTGTTGTAATATTGTGACTTTTAGGTCAGAGATCGAGTCACACACTAGTCCTCTGGCAGCTGTCCCCCATCAGATAATAGCCCTACCACTGCTGCAAGCTAAGATAGCTCTCTTTTCAGTCCAAGTGACAGCTCTTTGCTGTGGCGCTGAAGGTCCTGGATTCTCTCCCGGCTGGTGACCATGGGGGTTTGTGTGTAAATGAAGGCACATAAGGGAGGGTGAATGGGGGTGTCTCAGACTCACATTCGATGACTGTGATGTCGCTGCAGAACTGGCCCGGCCCAGCGGTGCAGGTGTCCCCCTTTGGCATGCGGCCAACCTGGGGGATCACAATGGCGCACTCCCGGCACTGCAGGCCCCCCACAGCAGGGTGCAAATGGACACAGAGAAGGAGTCAGAGAGATGGGCGGAGTAGGGGGAGATAGAGAGATGAAGGGAGAGAGAGAGGTGGTGCCCATCTGTGCGCAGTCCCCCTGCAGCCTGCACAGACCTGTGGGGTATACACTGTACCAGAATCCCCCCTGCTGGCCATAGGGGCCAAGCCAGCCAAAGCTGTCCCCAAGTCTCTGCACAGGCCGAGCCATGACACCCCCTCCTCCAGACCTACCCCCCGACATGAGACACAGCATGGCAGAGGCTGCATGGAGCAGAGCCTGGGCCACGATGGGCTTCTCTGGGTCACTGTCTGGCAGACATTGGGCCAAGGAGAGACAATTCCCTCATGCAGAGAGACGACAGCTTCCTGGTGTAAATAGTGTTCAGGAGGCACACCGCCAGTTCTGAGGCCTGGGAACACCCTGGGCAGGAATTTCCCAGGGAGGAATGATGTAGGGAAAGGGCCAGTGGTTGGTTTGGATCAACAGGAGAACAAACAGGATGGAGATACATTAAATTAGCAACAGGAGAAAAACTAACATGACACCTACTCACTCCTGACCCACAGCCCCCGGCTATATGCTCACACTCCTGAGCTCCCCTATTCCCCGGAGCTCTGCCGATGTCCCTGAGTCCTGACCCATAGCATCCTGCTACCCCAGCTCTAGGCTCCTCCACCCCATACTCCACAACTCTGCGAATGCCCCTCAGGCCTGACCCACAGCATCCTGCTATTCCAGCTCTGCTGATGTGTTTCAATCTCAGCCTGCAGCCCCCTGCTATACCAGCCCTGGGCTGCCCCCCATCTCCTCCCATAGCTCTCCCATTTCCCCTCAGTCCCACCCCACAGCGCTGCCCCTCCTCTGCTACCACACCAGATATCCAGGTGACATTTTTTGATGTAACATGCACTCAGCTGTGACTCATCCAACTCAGGTCCACAGTGACCAACGCTGGCAACTAGAAATAACAAAACTCCTATAGTGATTATTAAGAGAAGCAACCCAGGGAACTTAGGGCAATTTCAGACCCAGGAGGAACAAACATTTCCACAGCTCTCACTAATGATCGTGACCCAACCACGTGTTGTCAAAACCAGGATCTTGCCTGGAGCGGCTCTCACCAGCGAATGCAGAACGGGTAGGATTTCAAAGGAGCCCGACCGAAGTCAGCAGATATGACAGGGAGCACTGTATGGGTGCTGTCCCTGACAATCAGCGCTGTCCCCAATGTCCCAGTGTGCCACTAGGGGGCGCGATGCTGCAGGACAGTCTGCCTTGCACATGAGAAATAACTACACTTGGGATGAACCGATTTTTAACGGTAAATGTCTGTCGACATCGCCTCCATGGTAAACAGGTGCAAAAAATATTTCCACCGATAATCTTGGAAATTTACAGATAGGCCAAGTAAGAAGAAACATAGAAATGTGGGACTGGAAGGGGCCTTGAAAAGTCATCAAGTCCAGCCCCCTGTGCTGAGGTAGGACCAAATAAACCTAGACCATCCCTGACAGGTCTTTATCCAGTCTGTCCTTAAAAACCTCCAGTGAGAGATTCCATAACCTCAGCTGGAAGTCTGTTCCAGAGTTTAATTCCCCTGCTGCTTGAGGACACCGTAGATTTAAGGCTATTGACTTTGTATAGATTGCCGTTTGACGTTGACCACTTGTGTTTTAACTGTTTAAAAGGCTTTACCTTTTTGAATCCCCGCATCCACTGTCATTAAATAATTACTGTTTGACACAACACCCCGTACCTTTGTGAAAAATTTTTAATGGCTAGAAATAGAAAAATCTGGTTAAAGATAAAGATCGATATTCTCTGTCAACATTTTTTGTTTAAATCGAATTCAGCCAAAGTAATAAATAAGCAAATCACTGTCCCTGCTTTGTCTTTCAACATCCCCTAGCACTTTCACTCATCGGTAGGGTATGAACTCCGGTCTCCTGGCTAAATACCCCCTTTATATATTCCATTCTGCCTGCCTCTCTAAAATCCACTTCTGCTTTATTTGGACACAGGATTCCCCATTCGCTTCCTGGTACCCAGCTGCCCCACCCCAGAGGTGGCTGCCTCTCAGTGCTGGGCAATGGAATTGGAACAGTCTATTGTGCTGCTGTTATCGGCTGTCCCACCCCAGAGGTGGCTGCAATTCAGGGATCACAGCCCTTCCGTCCCTAGAAATCTCATGCTTAAGGTTAAGATTTTGGCACAGGGATTTTTATTAACATTCACGGGCAGTAGATGGGCAATAAACCATAAATCATGGAAGTCGAAGCCCCGTGCTTTGGGGACTGACTGCCGAACCCCCACTGGCCGTGGGGGGCTGACAGCCGGAGCCCCACTGGCTGCGGGGGGGGGGCTGAAGCATTGGCCCCACCTGCCATGATGGGTTGACAGAGCGTCACTGGCTGGGGCTGAAGCGGAAGTCAGGGAGCTCTGTTAAAGTCATGGAATCCATGACCTCTGTAACCAAATCATATCCTTACTCATGCTGTTTACCCCCCCTGGATCTCTGTTTCCAAACCCCTTGGCTCCAACCCAACAGTGCCATCCGGTTGGTCCAGATCCCCCTCGCACTGTGTTTGCAGAGCCGACCTGAAGATAAATATGCGCCGGTGGCTGGTTGCCTTTCTCAGCATCTGTGAGGCATCCAGTCAGCTTCAGCACCAGCCAATACCCTTCGCACTCAGCACGAAACCCTGCAAGGGCCACGAAGCCGCGACTGCACCAAGGAGAGAAGCAAGTGAGTCTGAGCTGCCTGGGTCCCACCAGCTCCAACATGGGAGAGATAAGCTGCCCTGCCCGAGAGCCAGATCTCACCCCTAGGGCTATGATCATCTCACAGCATTCTTTATCAATTTCACTGCAGAGGTGCAGGGTGTGGGGGGGAATCTGATCAGTCACAGAAACGGAGGGAGCAGGTGGCCATGGGGATGGAGAGTGAGCTCCCCCCCTGCCCCCGCACTCACCCCCCCACACACACACACGCCCTGCAGCAGCTGCTGGGTCCAATTCCCCCACCCCGGGTGTTGGGACCTGGTACACAGGGTCACCATAGATGGAGACAGAGGGGCAGGTGGACCAAACCTGAGTGGCACTGCAGCCCCCTGTGCCAGGTTGTGAAGCCACTCGATTTGGGGGAGTTTCATGGACTTTAGTCAAATTCATGGTTTCCATCCCCTCCGTAGCCTTGCTCGCAGCTGCTGGGCTCACGGGTACAATTCCTGCAGACGTCATGCAAGGCAACCGGGCAGGACTCCTGGCTTCTATCCCCAGCTCTGGGAGGGGAGTGGGGATTAGTGGTTAGAGTAGGGGGATGGGCTGGGAGGCAGGACTCCTGGGTTCTAGTCCCAGCTGTAGGAGGGGAGTTGGGTCTAGCTGTTGGAGCAGGGTGGGTTGAGAGTCAGGACTCCTGGGTTCTCTCCTTGGCACCAGGAGGGGAGTGGAGTCTAGTGGGTTAGAGCCAGGTGCGGGGCTGGGAGCCAGGACTCCTGGGTTCTATCCTCAGCTCAGGCAAGGAGTGTGTAGATGCCTGTCCCAGCCTGTTAAACTTTGTCCCTGGCAGGAAGGGGCCTCTTGACTGCAGTGGGGAACACAGCAAAGTGCACTGACACGGAGCTGGGGCCTCCGGAGTGCTGTGGCGGGGACAGACCACAGGGTTGTATGTGCAAAAGGTGATCGATTCTGGTAACAGGAGCTCCCTCCTACTGTCTGTATTTGGATGGCTGGAGATGGATGGGCAACAGAACCCCTATCCCGTTCCTTGTGCCAATGCTATTCCCGCCTGTGAACTATACGTACACACACAGCCAGATGAGGCAAGGAAAGTAAACGCTCCACTCTTTTCAAACCTGCCCCTCTCGGCGACATTTGACTCTTCTTCCCCCTGGCTCTTCTTCACTTTTCTGCTCTCCTCCATCTACCTTCACTCCTCTGTATGGCACCAACTCAGTTGACCACAACACCTCGTTGGTTAACCTGTCTATTCTAACCCCCTGAGGCAGGCTGCACTCATTTCTTGAGCACCCCCTTGCTGCCCCAGCGTGGTACTGCCACTCTCTTTGGCTCCCCCCGCCCCCTGGGCAGGCTGCCAGCCTACTTCCATGGGTCTTCTGTGGCTCAGCCCTCTGGCCAGGCTACACAATCCAGAGCCTCCTTCTGGGGTGCAATGAACTCAGAATAGAGAAGTTTCTTGCCCTTCAGGGCCAGTTATGAACAAAATAGTTTCTTGCCCTTCTGTCACATTCCGGGGTGCGATCCAGACCAGTGGGGGGCTGTGTCACCACATGCCCTGCAACCTGGGGGGCCTTTTGCTGCTGTAGCTTCCAACCTGGGTCCCTCACAATTTGCCTGCCAGCATGCATGTCACACCCTGAGTGTCCATGTATAGCCACAGCCCTGGTCCAGCAATCCTGACCCCAGCAGCCTGTCCACAAACATCAGCCACACTCTGGGTTCCACCAGCCTGGGTTACTACTTGCAGAGTGACCCCAACACACTCCTAGTCCTGAATTTTCCCCAAAAAACGTGTTCTGCACTGTCCAGCCCTCTCCTGTACAGTCCAGGTATATCAGATCCATTGCTCCTCTAAGGGGATCAACATACAACAGCCTGCTACCTTAAAGAGAGTTACCCAAACGATCCACAACACTGGGTGAGTTTCAATTAAAGAATCAAACAAGTTTATCTAACTACAAAGAGACAGATTTTAAGTGATGAGGCATGAAGTCAGGAATGGCTACAACAAAGATAAGACACTTTCTAAACTTAACAAACTAGACTCAGGTCAAGGTGAAGTCCCTTACCACATCTGTTCAGTACATTGCTGACCAGACTCTCAGGCCAGGATCTGTTCCCAAAGCCCGGTGGCTGTTTCTTTTGTCTTCTTAGATGAAAAGAGAGAGATGGATAGGGAGAGATACCACTGGGGTGTTTTTGCCCCTCGCTTTTATAGTTCAGTCACCCTCTGAAATGCATTTTTCTGAGCGTAACCCCTAGAAAAAGTTCTTTCCAACTGAGAGCAAGGAGGCATGGTGTCTGGGAGTGGGGGAAGGAGGTTTCATGCTGTTGCTTGCTAAGATCAGGTCTGTTTGTTCCTGCCCCCCACCCCGCTCCACTTCCTTACCAAAGAATGGCCACTTGACAGGTGATGGCCCCTCAGCTTTGATGACACCTAGCTGGGGTGTCACCTTGTCCTTTATCCTTCAGAAACAGGTTTACCCCCTCCCCAGACTTGTCTGAAAAACACCGGATTTCAGCTTATGTTCATAACTTTACACTGAATGTTGTTATACACATTTCACCATGACGTTATTGACCAGGGAGGTATTCATTTTCAAATGATACCTCACATGGCATATTTTGCACAAAGGTTATTGCAATAGCGTGAAGGGTGTGAATGCAGGGGTGTATTCCGTCACACCTTCTAGGTTAAATCCCCTCTCAGGGACTGAATCAGCGGGGCTTCTTCTGAACACCAGCCACTGATGGTGGCCCAGCCTGGCCCACACTCAACTTGTGGGCTCACTCCACTAACTCCAACCAAGAACTGTCATGCTAGCAGCCAGTAGGTCCTTTAATTTCAGGCTGCTGGGTCTTGATTGGCCCTTGCTTATCCCCAGTCCTTCTAGCTGCTGGAGGACCAGGTGTCCAAAATGGCTGCCAGCTGGAAGGTCTAATATTCACTGCTCTTTTCCTCTCAGAAAGCTGTTTCCTGGGCCAGGGTGCAGCAGAGTAGCAGGGCCTCCAGCCTGGGCCACAAAGACCTGACACCCCCTCCACAGGCCCTTGTTAACAACCTTCTTGTGCGTAAATCACAATAAGTAACCTAAACTAATGCACTTTTACTTCTCCTGCTAATCTTGACTTGCACCTAGCCCATTTCTGCCTTGCTCTTACACATCCACACACCCGCCAGGTGTTCTGACCTTCCAACAGTTGTTATACTTCTTACTGCTCTGTTTCTGTGGTTTGCTTCTTCATGCCCAGCTGGCGTTAACAGCTCCCTCCTGACCCTCAGCTTCATCCTGCTATATTCACAGCCCAAAGATTTTACAGCTCAGACACACAAGCCAGTTATTGGATGTGCAAATGGTTGCAGCAAAGTCAAAAGTGCTGTATTATCAAAATCACATGCAAAAGCAAAAATTCCTGTATATTTTCTTATACTGTTATATATATAATATCCATGCCTCTTGCATTATTTAGTATATATTTGACTAACACAATTCATAACACAGTTCTCCAACACATCCCTTCCAGCTGCTGCTATGCTGGGACTCCTCCATGTGGTTCCCTCCCTGCTCCTCCTCTCCCTCTTGGGCCCCAGCTCTGGTTCCGATGACGACGGCACCGTGGTGCTCACCACCAGCGGCCCCATCCGGGGCAAGCGCCTCCCGGCCGGTTCTGCCACAGTGACAGCTTTCCTGGGCATCCCCTACGCCGAGCCCCCCGTGGGGGCCTTGCGCTTCCAGAAACCACTTCCCCACCGGCCCTGGAGCCACGTCCTGCAGGCCACCGGCTTCGGCAAGGCCTGCCACCAGCCTCCGCTTACTGGTTACCCTGATGCCGAAATTTTCTTCGTCAGTATGCCACAGTCCGAGGACTGCCTCTTCCTCAACGTCTGGGTGCCCCATCCCCGGCCTCCCGTGCCGGCCCCCGTCCTTGTCTGGATCCACGGCGGGGGGTTTTATATGGGTGCAACCTCTGTAGAGCTCCACAGTGGCCGCTTCTTAGCCGCCACCGAGAACGTGATCGTGGCCTCCATGAACTACCGGCTGGGGGCGCTGGGCTTCCTGTCCCTGCCCCCGGCCGCCCCGGGGAACGCTGGCCTGTGGGACCAGCGACTGGCGCTGCACTGGCTGCGGGACAACGCGGCCACCTTCGGTGGGGACCCAGCCCACTTGATGCTCTTTGGCCAGAGCGCCGGGGCTGCGTCAGTCGGCTTCCACCTCCTCTCCCCGGGGAGCCGGCCCCTCTTCACCCGTGTCGCGATGCAGAGCGGAGCCCCGACAGCACCGTGGGCTTGGATTTCCCCCGCGAAGGCCAAGCAGAGAGGCTGGAGGCTGGGCCAGCTGCTGGGCTGCGCCGATGGTGACGACACCGCCCTGGTGGGCTGCCTGCAGGGGAAGGAACCCGGGGAGTTCCCCAAACACGAGTTCTCCGTCTTGCAGTACCCGGATCTGATCGGGACGTCCTTTGGGCCAACACCAGATGGGGATTTCCTCCCTGATACACCACCAAAGCTACTCCAGGCCCAGCATGACCAGCCTATAATACCCATCCTGACTGGCATCACTGCCAACGAAGGCTCCTACTTGCTAAGGGGCAGTGTCCACAGCTTCAACCTGGAGAACGCCAGCTCCATCGGGTGGCATGAGCTGCTGAAACTGGTGAGGCTGATAGCGCCAGGGGCACCAGAAAAGGCCGTCCAGGACATGGCACAGCGGTACAGCCAGGAGGGGGAGGAGCAGGGGGAGGCACAGTACCGATGGGCCATGGAACAAATCTTTGGTGACTATTCCGTTGTGTGCCCGGTAGCCGAGATGGCTGGGCAAGAGGCGGAGGCTGGCAACCCCGTGTATGCCTACTACTTCACCCACCGCAGCAGCGGTTTGTCTTCACCTGAGTGGACGGGGGTGCCACACAGCTCTGATCTGCTCTTTATGTTTGGGACCCTGGCGTCCGTGAGAGAAGCCAACTACACGCACACGGAGGCTGAGGTGGGGCTGAGCCGCAGGGTGATGCAGTACTGGTCAGAATTCGCCAGGAGCGGGTAAGGGAATTCCCCAGAATCCTCTTGTGCCCCTGAGCCAGACCATGAGAGCCGCTGTAACCCTTTGGCCAGGTGAACACAACATCCAGGAAAACCCGGCTCAATGCCATGGCAAGAAGGCGTCCCTGTGAAAAACAGTTAATCTATTTGGTGGAAGCCCCTGACCTAGAGCTGAACTTACTTCGGGGACGTAAAATCTGAGCCCCCTGTTTCCTGGTTAGGGATAATTGCCTTCTTCCCTTATCAAGAGGTCGGTGATCCCATGAACACACCCGCTCTCATTAAAGGAAACATGTTTTTTAGCTAGTAGCCCATGATCTCAGAACTCTGCCTGCCCTTTCCCAGCCCTGCCACACAAACTCAGGGGATGTCTATGCTACGAAGACCATATGATCATGGCTCCGGCACCGTAGCTAGACCGGGGTCACCCCATAGTGTAGACACGGCCTACCTCGAGGGAAGGGGATTTTCCATTGGTGTAGGAACAGCGCCTCCCACAGCCACAACCACTGCATTCACAGCACCATCCTTCTACCAACACTGGGAGTTGGGCCGGCACAGCTTCCTCAGTCAGCTATGGCAGACTAACTTTTAGGGCTTAGATAACGGAAAACAGTGGCCATCGTTCATGGGTGGCACGTGAACCGCTGGCTGGGGGAGGCTAGCCCCCCCAGCCCTGCCCCTTCAACCCAAGGCCGTGCCCCTTCTGCACCCCCCACTGGAGCCCACAGCTCCCCCAGCCTATGATACCCACCACCCATGCCGTCGTTCCTAGGAGCAGTCTCACTTTATGCAATGGCTGTAGGCCAATGGCAGCCATCATAACCTAGGGCAGCCTGTGGCTTCAATCTTGAGAACAACTGGAGACAGCAGCCATCTTTATAAAGGGCAACCTGTGGCATCGCCCCATGTGAGGAGACGGGAGGTAGCCACCATCTTAATGGAGGGCAGCCTGCGGCTTCACTCTCCTTAGGAACAACAAGGGATGGTAGCCATTTTGGAAAAGGGCTAGACTTTGCAACTTTAATGACCCCTTGGTCTGGGATGTCAGATTCCAGCAGGAGCATGTTCCCATCCCTGCCCAGGCCTGGTACTAACCTCTGTGGGGCGTGTTTCTTCCCAGGAATCCCACAGGGGCAGGGAACAGCAGGGAGCAGTGGCCCCGCTATGACCCCACGGAGCAGAACTTCTTCCGCATTGGCATGGAGCCGCCCCAGGTCAAGGGGCCATCGCCTGCCCGGCACTGCAAGTTCTTCGCCTGGCTGACCAGAGTGCAGCCGAATGCCAAAGGTGAGCAGTAGTGGGGTGAGAAGACAGCAGCTGTAGAGGGGAAAGGCCCTGTGACCACCCCCCCACCCCTCTGAGCCAGCCAGTCCCCCCTCCGCACTGGGCCTCGATCAGAGCCAGCGCCCCCAAAGGGGAAGGGCCTCATATCTGAGTCCCTTTACCCCATGGGGACATGGGATGTCACACCTCCCCGGCGTGTCTTCCCAAGAGTCAAAACTTGCTTGCGCGCTAAAGAACTTTGGAAGATTACGTACCAGCGCCACCTAGTGGTGCTTCCTCTTTGGCCTTTTTCTTCTCTTCGTATCCCCCCAAAAGCGTGATTTTGTCCCCAGAGTGAGGGTGCCCTCCCTTTCCCCGCCCCATGGTTCATTCGCCGGTGTCTTGTCTCCTGAGTTAACTTCAAATCCTCATGTGGACGCTGTACGTAAGTGGGGCTTCGGTTACTGGGGCACCGAGATAGACAGGTGAATAAGCCATCCTTTGTCCGGCACAACTCTACTTTTCCCTTTGTCTCCAAAACATATTTTCAGTACTTAAACACAGCTCCTTAAACATCCGCCGTACATACCTCTCGCAATGATTACAGGGCTTGGGATCACAGAAGCTTCACATGGCGGAGTTTATGGACAAATACCATGACAGCAGGGTGTTAGGTGTAGTGAGTTTCTCAGGCCTGTCAGAAGTGGCTGTTACAGAACAGTAAAATATTTGCCAGCTGGGACCAGCTCTGTGTCAGCATGACAGGATGGATCCAAAAATAGTGGGGGCTAGGGGCCAGTAAGGGCGAGGAAGAGAAAGAAGGTGATGAAAGAATGAAACGCAGCTGGGTTCTGGGGAGGGGCCTGGCCGCTGTGGAACAAGGGAATGAAGGAGAAACCAATAGACACTGGGAATCCTGTGTGCCACTGGCCTCTTATGGGAGGCAGAACAGAACTTTCCATGTTGGACACTGGCGTTCACAGCTACTTGGAAACACGGGAACTCCAGCAGGACAGCATCCCCTACTGGTAGAATGTAGCATTGCGGTCTGAACGGACTGCGAGGGGACAGCGCCCCCTGCTGAGCCCCGGCCCTGCTCCCTGCAGCACAGCGCCCCCTAGGGCCACACCAGGGTCAGCACTGCCTGCGAGGGGACAGCGCCCCCTGCTGAGCCCCCGCCCTGCTCCCTGCAGCACAGCGCCCCCTAGGGCCACACCAGGGTCAGCACTGCCTGCGAGGGGACAGCGCCCCCTGCTGAGCCCCCGCCCTGCTCCCTGCAGCACAGCGCCCCCTAGGGCCACACCAGGGTCAGCGCTGCCTGCGAGGGGACAGCACCCCCTACTGAGCCCCCGCCTTCCAGCACCTAGGCTTCAGCTGCAGGTTTCCCATCCTGCTTTCAGCCAGACCAAACCCTGCTCAGGCTGAGTTTATCCCCACTGCTGTTAACCCCCCTCGCTGTGTATCCCACAGGACAACACCGAAGAAGTCTGGGGCTCAGGAAGCAGCTCATGAGGAACTGAGCAATTACAATTCCCCTGCTGGGGGGACCCGACCTCCTGGCATTTGAGAGCTTCCACTTCCTGTTAGCGCCTGCGGCAGCTGCTGATTTATTAATCCCACGACTGATAAACCCCTCGGGCATCGCCGGACTAAACCGATCCCTGCAGCCTCCCAGTGCATTAAAGCATATTCAGTCTACAGACACTGCCCTGGTGTGCGAGATTGGTTAGCTGCTCCTAAGCAGTGGGGAAGGAGAGCGAGAGAGCGTGTGTGTTGGGGGCTGGGAGGTCTGTGTCGAGATAACAGGGGGCACAGATTGCACGGGGAGGTGAATGATGCTCTGGGGTTTCGACAGACAGTTGATGAAGCCCAGAGATCACACTCCCAACCCAGAGCCAGAAATAGAACCCAGGAGTCCTGGCTCCCAGCCTGTCCTGCTCTAACCACTAGACCCCCACTCCCCTCCCAGAGCTAGGGATAGAACCCAGGAGTCCTGGGTCTCATCCCTCTGCTCTAACCCCTAGACCCCACTCCTGTCTATGCTGGTGCTCAGTGGACAGTGGGGAAGAGCTGGAGTCTCAAAAAATCAGTGTTTTATTGATGACAAGTTGCAGGCCATTATACAAGACAAGCCACAGGGACAGTTCCTGCCTGGCCAGTCGTCACCCCGCACATGCCAGGGAGGTGGTGGAGGCTTCTTTGTATCCCAATATACAGAGACAGGGGCCAGAAGGGGAAAGGCCCCATGTCCCACTCCCCACTGCCCCGGGGGCCTGGATTCTATATTTGCCATTGCTCCCAGGAGATGCATTTCCAAGCAGGGTTTGATGCGCCGAACCTGGCTCTCCAGCGCAGACGTCAGCTCACGCATGCACGAGTTACACGCAGCGTGGTTGAAACCTTTGAAGCCCTAACCCTCTCCCCGATCCTTCCCCCCAAGCTGCTGGAGCAGGGAGTCGATCCTTCACCCCAACTGCCGCTGGGGCAGCCGCTCTGCCGTGTACTGACTGGGGCAGAAAACATATTCCCCAAGGTCTTTCCAATGAGGCCTGCCCCCCACCGCTCCCCCCCCAGCATCAATGAACCCCCGACGCTTCCCACACCCCCACTAAGTCATGGGAGGTGAACTTGGCCTTCCCAGCTCCTATGCAATTCCGTGACTCCTAAACCATTACGTTACCTTCCCGTGTGCTCAATGGCTGCTGTGCCCCACCCCAGAGGCGGCTACATCTCGGTGCCGAGGGAGCAATGTCCGAGCAGTACTGCTGGGTGGATGTGAGTCATTGCCCCACCCCAGAGGTGGCTGCATTTCAGCCGGCGGAGCCTTTCTGCTGTGCCTCGAAGCCTTCGGCCCCTGCCCTGGACTCCCTCCGGCTGGCCCATGCCCCCCTTCTCCCTGCATGAGCTGAGCTCAGCAAGGTCATTGCTCTCCGGATCAATAAACCACAGGGGCCATAAGTCTCTGGGTTGGAGCCGTCCAGTCGGATCCATCATCCCCCATTCGCTGAACCGTGAGCCGCAGTGAGAGCCACGAAGCGGCGACTGCACTGGGGGGACGGACAGGTGAGTCTGTGCTGCTGCTGGTCCCCCTAGCTCCAAGACGGGGAGAGAGGGTCAAGGGAGGGAATGGTGCGGCATCGGGGGCTGGATCTGGGATCTGCCCTGCGAATTACCCATCCAATACACGATTTCTCAGACCCCACACCAAGAGCTGGGGATAGAACCCAGGAGTCCTGTCTCCCAGGACCCCCCTCCCCGCTCTAACCACTAGACCCCACTTCCCTCCCAGAGCCAGGGATAGAACCCACAAGTCCTGACTCCCAGTCCTCCTCGCCCCCCGCTCTAACCACTAGACCCCACTTCCCTCCCAGAGCCAGGGATAGAACCCAGGAGTCCTGACTCCCAGCCCCCACTGCTCCGAGACCCCACTCCCCTCTTTGCTCGTGCTCAATGGACAGCAAGGAAAAGCCGTATTCTCCAGGAGGCCCATGAAAATCAGTGGTTTCTTGATGACAGTTGCAGGTCCTTATACAATACAAGCCGCAGGGACAGGTTCCTTCCCCGGCCAGATGGCAGTGCACATGACAGTCACCCCACACACACCGGTGGATGAGTCTTCTTTCTACCCCAATATACAGAGACAGGGGCAGGGGGATCTGGGCCGGGATCGGAGCCAGCATCCCCTGGAGGGGAAAGGCCCCATGTCCCATTCCCTGCCCCCGAACCCAGCCAGTCCCCGACCTTGGGTCTGGATTCTATATTTCCCGTTGCTCCCAGGAGATGCATTTCCAAGGAGGGTTTGATGCTCCGAACCTGCCTCTCCAGTTCTGACTCCCAGCCCCCATTGTCTAACCCACTCGGCCCCACTCCCCTGCCAGAGTTCGGGCTAGAACCCAGGATGCCCGACCCCCCAACCCACTAGATCCTGTGCCCATCCACACAGACGCTGCAGCTTCCTCCCCAAGTCTGGACCACCTGTTCGTCACTGTCCCCCCATTCCCTCTGCCCTGTCTTGTTCTTCTGCTCTCTGCTGCCTTGGTCCGTGTCTCGGGTCTCACAGCTCAGGGGTACAATTTGTGTAGCCGCTGTGTGAGATGACCATGAGCCGGACTCCTGGGTTCTATCACCACCTCTGACAAGGGAGTGGGGTCTCATGGATTAGAGCAGTGGGGGCTGGGAGTCAGGACTCCTGGGTTCTATCCCCAGCTCTGGGAGGGGAGTGGAGTCTAGGGGGTTAGAGATGGGCAAGATGGGGTCTACCGGTAGGGGAGTGTGATGGTTGCCCTCCTGTCCAGACGTGTTCTCCCAGGGCAGGAAGGGCGCTCTCACCTAGTGCAGTGAGGTGAAGGACATACCATAGTGAGCTCAGCAAAAGACTCAGTGTGTTAGGGTGACTGACCGGCAGGGCTGTATTTGCTCAAGGGGCTCAAGGACAGCAAAGGAAACTTCCTGGCCCCATCTATTGGTGGAGGGCTTGGATCAGATGAGGACTGGCAATGGCTGAAGGGGAAAGGCCCTATGGCTCTTCCCCTGTAACTCCCTCTGGTGGGGTGTTTCCCTTCCAGCTGCCGCAATGCTGGGACTCCTCCCCTGCCTGCTCCTTCTCTCCCTGCCGGGCCCCAGCTCTGGCTCCGATGACGACGGCACCGTGGTGCTCACCACCAGCGGCCCCATCCGGGGCAAGCGCCTCCCGGCCGGCTCCAGCTCAGTAACAGCCTTCCTGGGCATCCCC
The DNA here is from genome assembly GCF_965152275.1 of Natator depressus. Taxonomy (NCBI): domain Eukaryota; kingdom Metazoa; phylum Chordata; order Testudines; family Cheloniidae; genus Natator; species Natator depressus. Next base: position 42,867,798 of record NC_134247.1, read on the forward strand.
TACGCCGAGCCCCCCGTGGGGGCCTTGCGCTTCCAGAAACCACTTCCCCACCAGCCCTGGAGCCACGTCCAGGAAGCCACCGACTTCGGCAATGCCTGCCACCAGCCTCTGTTTACTGGTATCCCTGAGGCTGAGGTCTGGTCACCCAAAACACCGCTGTCTGAGGACTGTCTCTTCCTCAACGTCTGGGTGCCCCATCCCCAGCCCAACGGGACAGCCCCTGTCCTCGTCTGGATCCACGGTGGGGGGTACATTTCTGGCTCTGCCTCTCTCAGCGTCTATGATGGGCGCTTCTTAGCCGCTACCGAGAACGTGATCGTGGCCTCCATGAACTACCGGCTGGGGGCGCTGGGCTTCCTGTCCCTGCCCCCAGCCGCCCCAGGGAATGCCGGCCTGTGGGACCAGCGCTTGGCACTGCGCTGGCTGCGGGACAACGCGGCCGCCTTCGGTGGGGACCCAGCCCACGTGATGCTCTTCGGCGTGAGCGCCGGTGGTTCCTCAGTCGGCTTCCACCTCCTCTCCGCGGGGAGCCGGCTCCTCTTCACCCGCGCTGTGCTACAGAGCGGAGCCGCCACCGCACCGTGGGCTTGGATTTCACTTAAGGGGGCCAGGGAGAGAGGCCGGAGGCTGGGCCAGCTGCTGGGCTGCACCGATGGTGACGACACCGCCCTGGTGGGCTGTCTGCTGGGGAAGGAACCCGGGGAGTTCTCCAAACACGATAACTCCATCTTGCGCAGCAAGGAGATGCTGATGATGGTCTTTGTGCCAACACCAGATGGGGATTTCCTCCCTGATACACCATCAAGGCTGCTGAGGGCTGGGCAGAGCCAGCCTATGCCCATCCTGACCGGGTTCACCTCCAATGAAGGCGGCTACTTGTTAAAATTCAGTCCTCTTGACTTCAGCCTGGAGAACATCAGCCACATCGGCTGGGAGGAGCTGCTGCAGGTGATGAGGCTGACAGTGCCAGGGGCCCCAGAAGAGGCCATCCAGATCGTGGCACGGCGGTACCTCCAGGAGAGGCAGGATGAGGCACGATACTTATGGGCCATGGATCAATCCATCGGTGACCACCTCTTTGTGTGCCCGGTAGCTGAGGTGGCTGAGCAAGAGGCGGAGGCCGGCAGTCCTGTGTACATCTACTACTTCACCCACCGCAGTCCCGGCTTGTCTTTACCGGAGTGGATGGGGGTGCCACACAGCTCCGAGGTGCCCTACCTCTTCGGGACCCTGACGGCCATGTGGGGCGCCAACTACACTCTCACGGAGGCCGAGACCGGGCTGAGCCGCAGGGTGATGCGGTACTGGGCAGAGTTTGCCAGGAGCGGGTAAGGGAATCCCCCAGAATCCTCTCATGCCCCCTGAATCCTAACAGCCCAAAAAGCAGCCCCAGTGATCAAACCAGAACAGCGAGTGTCCCCCTTGAGCCAGTTGTCCACAACGTGGTCTTCCACCCCCGGCTAGAGGAAGAACTAAATTTTTATGAGGGAGACAAAATTTTAAACATGATGATTCATAGTTAGTAACAGCCCCTTTCCTTTTTCACTTAGGAATTTTGAAAACACAACAACACAATTGCATTCCCCCAGGAAAATTAGCAGTTTAGAAAACAGCTTCTCTTCCCTTGCCTAACCCCAACAATGGCAAAGCTACAAACCTCAACCACCCAAAAACCACCACCACCACAAATGTTTTTGTTCTTGGCTCCTGACTACCCAAAGTGGGTCCACTGACTCCCAGATTAGGGCTAGCCACTTTCCCCATTATCGAACCACCACGAGTTCTCATACTTGCCACCCCATTCGCATCTCTCCAGTCACCTGGCCAAGGTGACACAGATTGTGATCATCAAATACAGGGAACCTCCCAACTTTGCAGCTTTGGGCATTGCATGGCACTCCTTGGACATCTATGCAAATTATACCTGGAGCCCCTCCCTCTTCTCCATTTACTCAAAGTGGGAGCCAGGAAGCTGCATATGCAAATCAGCTCAGCAGCAGGTAGAAAGGCGGCCTCCATTACCCCACTTCACCTCCAGAGGGAGCCAAAGAGCTGCTGTTACCACAGGCCCGCCCAGCCGTCTTCGCTACGGGCAATCTGACTGCTACTTGCCTAGGAGGCAGGCAGAAGGAGGCCATCTTAACTGTGGGCAGCCTCTGGCTTCTCTCACTCTAGGAACAATAGGAGGTGATTGCCATCTTTTCTATAGTCAGCCCGCCCTGCAAGTGCTGTAGGCGAATGGCAGCCATCATAACTCAGGACAGCCAGTGGCTTCAATCCCATTGAGAACATTAGAAGGAAGTGGCCATCTTTAGTTAGGGAAGCACATGGCTTTCTCCTGTTTGGAAGGACAAGAGACAGTGGACATCTTAACTGAGGGCAAACTGTGGCTTCAGCCTCCTTCCCAGCCCAGGTCTGTGCCCCCATGTTTCCCCACCACTGCAGTGTCCTTCCCTCTGCCTCTATGTTGCTCTGCTCCCCACACTGCCTACCCTATGTCTGAGAGCACAAAAGGAAAGCCATCTTCACTGAGGGCAGCATGTGGCTTCAGTCTCATAGAGAACAATGGCACCATGAGTATTAGTCCATTTGAGAAGAACAGGAGGCTGCAGCCATCTTCACTGAGGGTGGCCATTTTGGAAAGGGGCCAGACTTTGCGGGTTGACTCCCAATGACTCCTGCATCTGGGATGTCAGACTCCAGCTGGAGCACATTCCCATCCCCGCCCAGGTCCAGTATTAACTTCCACGGGACATGTTGAATTTCCCCCCAGGAACCCCACAGGGTCAGAGGGCAGCGAGGAGCAGTGGCCCCTCTACAACTCCAGGGAGCAGAACTTCATCCGCATCAGCACAGAGCCGCTCCAGGTCCAGGGAACATCGCCCACCCAGCACTGCAGCTTCTTAGCATCGGTGCTCAAAGAGAAGCCAAGCCCCACAGGTGAGCATCAGTAGAGTAGGAGGATTGCAGCGTTACAGGGGAAAGGCCTCATGTCACATTCCCCATCCCCCTGAAGCAGCCAGTACCCCCATCCTGGGGCCAGATTGGAGCTGGCACACCTTATAGGGAAAATTCCCTGTGTGCCATTCCCTGCCCTCCCAAGCCAGCCAGTCCCCTAGATCTGAGGATGGATTACAGCTGATGTCCCCTAGAGGGGAAAAGCCTTGTGTCCCATTTGCTGCTTTTTATGTGAACATGGGATGATCCTCTGGCCTCCTAGAGGGTCAGACACCTGTGGGGAGTTCTCTCATCCCCTGAAGTCACCAGAACCCACGTGCTGTGGGGCAGCCCCAAACTCAAGCACAGTTTGTGGTTGTTTGGGCCTTTTCAGTGGGAGAATGACATCTGCATTTCCTCCCCCAGCTGAGACCCACAGAACTGCTGAACCCTCAAGGAAGAGGGAACACGAGGAAGAGAAGGAAAACTGAGCCCCATGAGGAAGCCAGGACCTGCAGCATCAAATCCCAGATGCCTACCACCAGCTGAGCAAAGGGAGTAATTCGCTCAGCTGGAAGTCAGGAGACGGCTGCTATAGTAATTCATCTGGCCACTAGATGGAGATAAGAAAAGGAGGACTTGTGGCACCTTAGAGACTAACAAATTTATTTGAGCATGAGCTTTCGTGAGCTACAGCTCACTTCATCGGTTGCATCCGATGCTCAAATAAATTTATTAGTCTCTAAGGTGCCACAAGTCCTTTTCTTTCTCCAGGCATGTTTCCTTGCAGTATGTCATTCTGCCATTAGATGTCGCTGTGTTCAGCATATAGCTCCAGCCAATGTGGTGTCCCTGATAAACAAGAGAGACAACTCTGGACTGAGAGCTGTGTAGAGGCCTGTTTGGGTCAGTACCTGCTTTCTTTAATAAATGCCTTCTGTTATTATTATTTATTATGTGCATCACCAAGTGAGACAGAAGAACCCAGGAGTCCTGATTGCTAGCCCCCTCCAGCCCAGTAGGCCCCACTCCTCTCCCGAAGCCATGGATAGAACCCAGGAGTCCTGACTTCCAGCCCCCCGCCACACACACACACTCCAATCATTGTACATTGTGGAGTGACACCACTTTTCCCCTCCTGATGTTCTGTCAGTTTGGCTGGGTTACCCCAGACGTCTCTGTGGCCGAGCAGAGATCTGGTGGGTTGCTGACCCGAGACGTGCCAGGAAAGTGGCTTATGCATGACTGAGAGGACCCAGGGCTGTGATTCATCCTCTTTCAGTGGCACTGCGGGGGTTGTTCACTCTGGGTTGACTCAAGCTCCTGGTGGAAAAGCTGCCTGTATTGAGCACGTAACCCCTGGCATGGCAGGCAGAGACCGGCGATCCCCATCCATACCTCTGAGTCCTCCAAGGAGAGCTCCCCCTCCTCCAGGGATACTAATTGACAGGGCGGTTTCCAGGGCAGCTGCATGCATGCATTTGAGTCAACTCATTAGACGGAAACCGACACCACACCAAGGGGCTGATTTCAGCATCTTCAACACTCATTTGTCCACCCCAGAGGAAAGGGGGCTGGGAGCTGGGTCTTATCGTTGGCTCTCAAAGGGGAGTGGAGGAGCTGGGAGTCAGGACTCCTGGGTTCTTTTCCCAGCTCTGGAAGGGGAGTGGGATCTAAGGGGTTAGAGCCAGGGGGGAGGGGCTGGGAGTCAGGACTGCTGGGATCTATCCCAGCTCTGGGAGGGGAGTGGGGTCTAGTGGTAAGAGCAGGGGGTGTCCGGAAGCCAGGACTTCTGGGTTCCATTCCAGGTCTGAGAGGGGTGTGGGGTCCAGTGGATTAGTGCAGGGGGGGCTGGGAGCCAGGACTCCTGGGTTTCTATCCCCAGCTCTGAGAGAGGAGTGGGGTCTAGTGGTAAGAGCAGGGGGCTGGCAGTCAGACCCTAGGCATGCTGGGCTTCTCTGAGCCAGGACAGGTGCTGGGTGCAGGGAGTACAGAGGGCTTAGATGGGAAAGACACACACTCCTGACTGATCACAGGGGGGCTGGGAACTGGCATTATCCTTCTGTGTTGACGTGGCCAGCCATACAGGGAGCATCACCCGGCGGGGGGGCTGGCTGGAGGGACAGAGCAAAGCCATTTCATAGTAGCTGCCTACACAAAGAACAATCACTGCTGGGCACGGATCAGTCTCCACAGCTAGATTCAATGGGGGACTGGAAACCCGGACTCCTGGGTTCTCTCCCTGGCTCTGGAAGGGGAGTGAGTCTAGCAGATAGAACCAGGGATGGAACTGGTGTATTCAGGGTCTTTATTTTATATTTTATCTCCAGGCATCAGGGTCAGCACTCACTGCGAAAGGGAGAGTGCCCCCTACTGAGCCCCCACCCCAATCCCTGCAGCACGGCGCCCCCTAGCACCACAGAGGGGTTGCCACTGAGTCAATAGCAGGTAAATATGAGGGAGGCAGTGTCCTAATTCCCTCATGAACAGATCAAGCCGAACCCATTAACTGTGAGAACAAAGTGTTTGTCCTTATTTATGCCAGTTCAACAGGATCCATTCCACCTCCGCACAGGGTATTTATAGCTTCGTAGATTCATATATTCCAAGGCCAGAAAGAGCCATTGAGATCATCCAGTCTGACCCCCTGTGTGACACAGGGCAGAAAACTGCCCCCCACAATAATTCCTACAGCAGATCTCAGATGGTGAGGTTACATATCGGAAATATATTTCTTGGCTGATGCCATTTTGTTTACAAATGAGGATAAAAGTCTTGCCAAAAACCAATGGTAGGCCTAGGACAAGAACCCAGAATCCTCGTTTCCCCTGCTCTAACCACTATGTCCCACTCCACACCCAAAGCCAGGGATGGAACCCAGGAGTCCTGGCTCCCAGCTGTAACCACTAGACTCCACTCCCCTCCCAGAGCTGAGGATAGAACCCAGGAGTCCCGACTCCCAGCTCCCCCGCCTCTAACCACTAGACTCCCCTCCCCTCCCCTCCCAGAACTGGGGATGGAACCCAGGAGTCCTGACTCCCAGCTCCCCCACCTCTAACCACTAGAGTCCACTTCCCTCCCAAAGCTGGGGTCGGAACCCAAGAGTCCTGGCTCCCAACCTCCCCCACCCCAGCTTACTAGACCCCACTCCACTCTCACTGTCAGGGAGAAAATCCAGGAGTCCTGACTCCCAGCCTCCTGCTGAATGTATCCCTGGTGGGGGTAGGGTGGGTGTTGCTTCTGGGCAGCGGCTCTTCTCTGTGTGGGAGTCCACCTGGTAATCTCCTTGGACATCAGCCACAGTCCAGTGCGTCCCGTCTCATTGTCCTCCACCCCCACCCCAGTGAGTGATCTGGGGGGGGTTGGCCCTCAGGGGATATTGGGAGGATAAAGCCAGCCCTGAGCCCACCTGCGATCAGCCAGGAGTCTGCATCTCCACCAGCTGAGAACTCTCCACTCCCCTGACCCAGCACTTGCCTTGATCCAGAGGAGCCCAGCATGGCCCGGACTCTGCTCCTCGCAGCCTCTGCCCTGCTCTGCCTCATGCTAGGGGGTAAGCACAATCTCGGGCTGTGGGGGGTGCGGGGGGGGGGGTGGGAATTCCACTACCGTGTGAAATATACAGACCCTGAGCTGCTTCTGCTGTGGGGGACCCCTCTCTCCTCCTATGGCTGGAGATAGAACCCAGGAATCCTGACACCCAGCCCCCCTGCTCTAACCCACTAGACCTCATCTCCCCTCTAGAGCTGGGGATAGAACCCAGGAGTCCTGGCTCCCAGCTCCCCCTGATGTAACTACTAGATCCCACTCCCCTCCCAGAGCCAAGCCCCAGAGGTTGCAGTAGGGGAGGCCAGTGGTGGGCCCTGCTGGGGAGCACTCCTCTGGGGGGACGTCTGGGTGACGGTTGGGCGGCCACAGTCTGATGGGTGCTCATCTCTCGTGTCCCTCCGCAGCTGACGCCCTGCGCTGCCGGCTCTGCAGCTCCTTGCAGCCAGGGATGCCCTGCATGCCCCGGAAAATGAGCTGCAACTCCCACCCTCCCAAGGAAGCCTGCCTCTCCGTCACCATCTCCTACGGTAAGGACCCAGGCATTCGGCTGCCCTTGTCTCCTTTCTCCAATAGTGGCTCTGCTGGCACCCATCCAGAGGCAAGAGCCTCCCCCCGCTCACTTCTGTCTAAAACTCTTACTCCCCCCACCCCGCTTCACACCCCTCACCTTATCCCCCACCCACATCTGAGCGGAGGTGGTTAGCTCCACCCACAGTGTTGGCCACACCCACTCAAAACCAATAAGCCACACCCCTTTCCTCCTTGGGCTATTATTGGCCTCTCACCTTCCACTGCTGGCCCATCAGTGTCTGAGCTGGCCCTGCCCCCTCTGTTCGCCGCACCCACCAAGAGGTCATAGGCCTGCCACCCCCATCCTTCCAAGACATGGCTGGCATTATCTGGACCACAGCCCATGGCATAACTTTAAACTGCATCCCATCCCCCCACCCTCCCTGGCCCCTCCTTATAGGACCCCCGTGGCTCCACCTCCTTTGCCCCCAGCCAATCAGCACCTCCACTTTTCCATGCCCCCTAGGTGGCACTGTGATCTTTCTCTCCCCCTCCAATAACCTCCCTTCCTCCTGCACACACTAGGACACCTTGATCCCACACCTTGATCCCACCTTGATCTGCACGTGATGGGATCCAACCCCTGAACCCCACATGCTGCTAAGCCTCCTACTCCTGATCATTGTTTCCCACTCCGGCTCTCTCAGGCACACTCCCAGGTGCACCCCATCTCCTACACCCATGCTGGCAATGGGGACCCTGCAGGTCGTCTGCCGAGGCCCCGAAACCAGTGTCTCTGCCCTACCCAGCCTCTCAGTTACTCAAGACACATTCTCTCCAAGTCCACCTCAATGGCAGAGCTATGGTTTCTCTAACACACACACACACACCACACACACACACACACACACACACTTATTTTCATCTAGGCTGACTCCTGTATAACTAAGCTTGGCAGACTTCAATTTTTATTTTTTTATAATTTTGACACCTAATATCAATGTTTATTTTTAAGCATTTTTATATCTATTTAAATTTTCACAGTTGTGCAAAATTTGGGGGTTTCAATATTTTTTTTCCAATTTTTTTGTTTTAAATTTTCACAATTGCAGGTAATCGGGGTGGGGGGGGCAGCGTCAGACAATAAGAGGGGGGTTGGACAATAATTATTTCCTGACAGTAGATGTTGAGATTTGAAAAACTAAAGCTTTTATAACCCATAAAACACAAATTATCAACATCACATATCAAAATGTATAATGGAAATAGCCTTAAAGCAAACTCTGATAAGCAGCATTGGAAATGTATTTTGTCGGTTTATGTGTGTGTGGTGAAATGGACATTTACTGATAAAAATAGAGTCTTTCCAAACCTACACATAACACAGCCTGTGTTGTTCACCCCATGCTCTGAACCTCCGATGGCTAAAAGCTGGGACTGGATGACCGGAGATGGATCACTTGATAATCGTCCTGTTCCGGTCATTGCCTCTGAAGAATCTGCTGCCAGACACTATAGGAAGACAGAAGCCTGGGCTAGATGGACCATTGGGCTGACCCAATATTGCCGTTCTTATGTTCTTATGGTCATACACTGGGTGACCCTTAACCTCTGACTGCCAGGAGCTCGGAGTGGATGACAGGGGCTGGATCACTCGATAATTGCCCTGTTCTGTTCATTCCCTCTGAAGCCCCGGCATTGGCCACTGTCGGAAGACAGGATGCTGGGCTGGGTGGACCACTGGTCTGACTCAGTGCTCAGGGTTTAGTTGATCGCCATATTTGGGGTCGGGAAGGAATTTTCCTCCAGGGCAGATTGGAAGAGGCCCTGGAGGTTTTTCGCCTTCCTCTGTAGCATGGGGCACGGGACACTTGCTGGAGGATTCTCTGCACCTTGAAGTCTTTAAACCATGATTTGAGGACTTCAATAGCTCAGACATAGGTGAGAGGTTTTTCGCAGGAGTGGGTGGGTGAGATTCTGTGGCCTGCATTGTGCAGGAGGTCGGACTAGATGATCATAATCGTCCCTTCTGACCTTAATATCTATGAATCTATGAGTGTGGCCGTTCTTATGTGATCACTCAGTGCTTACGCAAGCGCTCTGCTTTCTTCAGGGCCCAGCTCCAACTGGCTGCACAATGCCAAGAGCTTCACAGGCAGTGTCCCGTCGGGCCTGTCTGGGAAGCTCAGCCCTCAGAGGCACGGTCCCCCACCCGACCGCGGCCATTCTGTGTCACCCCCCCCGCCCCCCAAACCCACTGCGGGTGGGGCTGTGTTCCTTTCATCCCACCGGGGGAAGCTAAAGCGACTCAACTCGCTGGTGTAGACGAGTGGGAGCCGCTGGCTCACCCCTGCTCTCTCTGCCTCCCCCCTTGCAGGCGGCCAGGTGGAGCAGCAGATGCTGGGCTGCATCCAGGCGGATAACAAGAAGTGCGGCCTGACGTGGGACGACCCGCAGACCGGGCGCCATGCCGAGTACAAGTGCTGCTCCGACAGGGACCACTGCAACGAATAGCGGCCCCAGCTCCGGCCTGCGGCGCCCCCCGGGTGGGGGCGAGGGGTGACGGTGCAAACTGGGCACTCGCGCCCCCCAGCTGGCGCTTCCAGCTCCCCAGCAGAGTCAATTACAAGCCGAGTCCAGAGCCCTGGTGTCCGTGCTGTTCATTTCAATCGGGGGCGTCGTGAGCTCTGAAAAACACCCCACAGCCACGTGGGAGGGGACACAAGGTGGTGGGAGGGAGCTCAGCTTGGTATGCTCCACATGGGGGGAGGGGGATATTTGGTACATTCCGCAAAGGGGGTGTGCATTTGGTACATTCGACAAAGGGGCGGGCATGAAATTGGTACATTCCACAAAGGGACGTTTGATATGTTCCACAAAGGGGGGAAGGTGTGAATTTGGTACCGCCTACAAAGAGGGGGCTATGAAATTTGGGATGCTCCACAAACGGGGAGGGGAAGCTATGAATTTGGTACATGCCACAAAGGAGCGGCTATGAAATTGGTATGTTTCACAAAGGGGGAATGAATTTGGTACATTCCACACAGGGGGAATGAATTTGGTACGCTCCATATAGAAGGCGACGAGAGAAGGCGCGGCTGTTTCTGGTCGGGGCAGACCCATTTCCTGTTTGCGACTGTCAACTTATGGAAGCCGCTGGCTGGCGTCACTTCCGGTGAGGGCGCCGAGCCCCGGGAAAGGTCGGCGCAGGGACTTCCGCTCTGTGGCCGGAAACCCGACACCCCTCCTGCCCCACCACCGCACAGTTTCTGCTGGGGGGCGGGCGGCCTTAGCCTCCGTGTCGTCACTTCCGCCCTGGGCCCAGACCGGGGCAGCCCTGGGCTCCTGTGTCCCCACCGGGAGGAGGAGGCGGGCGGAGGTGAGTGCGGGGGGGTTTCTGTGTGACCCACCGTAATTACCCCTCCCCCCCCCCCAGCCGCGGGGGGAGAGACACCCCCCTGTCAAGGGGGACCGGACCCGCCCCGCCCCCACACACAGACAGCCCGTCCCCTCCCCGTGTTCCAGGAGAGAGAGATCCCCTCCCCCGATCCCAGGAGAGACCCCTCCCACTGCCTCACATTCACGGGAGATACACCCCCCCCCCCGCCAACAATCAGGGCAGAGACTCTCTTATTGCCTCCCCCAGCCCCCCACCCATCTCCCCCCCGCAGAGCAGCAGGCGTCATCCAGCAGTATTCACTGCTTCCAAAGAAATGGTACCACCCCCCCCATCCCTAGCTTACCAGTTCCACCTCAGCTCTTTCACTCAGCCCCAGAGATCAGCTGCAATAATTCACCCCCCCACCTCCCTGCCCTTCCCACACGCGCGCACACACTAATTGCAATGCAGAGATGCAGCATCCCCTAGGGCGGTGGCTCTCAACATTGCCAGGCGAGTGTGCCACTTTCAGGAGTCTGATTTCTCGTGCGTGCCGCCAAGTTTCACCTCACTTAAAAAAGACCTGCTCACAAAATCAGACATGAAAATACAAAAGTGTCACAGCCACTAGTACTGAAAAGTTATTGATTTTCTCATTTTTACCAGATAATTATAAAATAAATCCATCGGACTATCAATATTGTACTTACATTTCAGTGTATAGTCTATAGAGCAGTATAAACAAGTCATGGTCTGTATGAAATTTTAGTTTGTACTGGCTTTGCTAGTGCTTTTTATGTAGCCTATTGCAAAACAAGGCAAACATCTAGATGAGTTGATGGAAGATCTCTGCGTACCCCTGATCGAGAACCACTGCCCTAGGTATTCCTGTTTCTTCTTCCCAGTATAGTGAGTCCACCTTGCTAGTTCTTCCCCAGCAACTGCAGAGGACCCCCAGTCTCCACCACAAGTGCCCTTCACTCAATTAAACAGAAATCACTTTAAAAAAAAAAAATCTGTTCTGGTAACACCCACTTAACTCAAATGCCCAGTCAACAGGTGGGAGGGAAGTTCTGTGTTAAATATTTGTCGCTTGGTGTAAACCTTTCTGCCATTAATAGTCTTTTGTGAGGAAAAAAATGGGGTAAATAAGATCAGGATTTCTAAATAAAATTATTTTATTTTACCCCACTAACTACCTTTGCAGGCTGCCTTCCTCATAAAGAAGCAGTTTTAAGAATGAGCAGAAACCCAGTTAATTTTGTCCTTCCCTAGTGGCTTCAAAATCTGTGCTATGGAGGTAGAAAAGCATATCATGAATTACACCTTGGATAGGAAGCATAGTCCAATGGGTAGAGCATTGGACTGGGAATCAGAACTCCAGTCTCCTGCTCCTGGCTCTGCCACTGACTTTAGACAAGTCACAGAGTAACAGCCATGTTACTCTGTATTCGCAAAAAGAAAAGGAGTACTTGTGGCACCTTAGAGACTAACAAATTTATTTGAGCATAAGCTTTCGTGAGCTACAGCTCGCTTCATCGGATGCATTCAGTAGAACATACGGTGGGGAGATTTATATACATAGAGAACATGAAACAATGGGTGTTACCATGCACACTGTAACGAGAGTGATCACTTAAGGTGAGATATTACCAGCGGTGGGGGGAGGACCTTTTGTAGTGATAATCAAGGTGGGCCATTTCCAGCAGTTGACAAGAACATCTGAGGAACGGTGGGGGGTAGAATAAACATGGGGAAATAGATTTACTTTGTGTAATGACCCACCAACTCCCAGTCTCTATTCAAGCCTAAGTTAATTGTATCCAGTTTGCAAATTAATTCCAATTCAGCAGTCTCTCGTTGGAGTCCGTTTTTGAAGTTTTTTTGTTGAAGAATTGCAACTTTTAGGTCTGTAATCGAGTGACCAAAGATACTGAAGTGTTCTACGGCTGGTTTTTGAATGTTATAATTCTTGACGTCTGATTTGTGTCCATTTATTCTTTTACGTAGAGACTGTCCAGTTTGACCAATGTCCATGGCAGAGGGGCATTGCTGGCGCATGATGGCCTATATCATATTGGTAGATGTGCTGGTGAACGAGCCTCTGATAGCGTGGCTCATGGGATTAGGCCCTATGATGGTGTCCCCTGAATAGATATGTGGACACAGTCGGCAACGGGCTTTGTTGCAAGGATAGGTTCCTTGGTTAGTGGTTCTGTTGTGTGGTTGCTGGTGAGTATTTGCTTCAGGTTGGGGGGCTGTCTGTAAGCAAGGACTGGTCTGTCTCCCAAGATCTGTGAGAGTGATGGGTCGTCCTTCAGGATAGGTTGTAGATCCTTGATGATGCGTTGGAGACGTTTTAGTTGGGGGCTGAAGGTGATGGCTAGTGGCGTTCTGTTATTTTCTTTTTTGGGCCTGTCCTGTAGTAGGTGACTTCTGGGTACTCTTCTGGCTCTGTCAATCTGTTTCTTCACTTCAGCAGGTGGGTATTGTAGTTGTAAGAATGCTTGATAGAGATCTTGTAGGTGTTTGTCTCTGTCTGAGGGGTTGGAGCAAATGCAGTTGTATCGTAGAGCTTGGCTGTAGACAATGGATCATGTGGTGTGGTGTGGATGAAAGCTGGAGGCATGTAGGTAGGAATAGCGGTCAGTAGGTTTCTGGTATAGGGTGGTGTTTATGTGACCATCGCTTATTAGCACTGTAATGTCCAGGAAGTGGATCTCTTGTGTGGACTGGTCCAGGCTGAGGTTGATGGTGGGATGGAAATTGTTGAAATCATGGTGGAATTCCTCAAGGGCTTCTTTTCCATGGGTCCAGATGATGAAGATGTCATCAATGTAGCGCAAGTAGAATAGGGGCATTAGGGGACGAGAGCTGAGGAAGCGTTGTTCTAAGTCAGCCATAAAAATGTTGGCATACTGTGGGGCCACGCGGGTACAAATCAGCGGCACTGCTATGCGAAGGTATCATTGTCCCCAAATGTGAAATAGTTATGGGTGAGGACAAAGTCACAAAGTTCAGCCACTAGGTTTGCCGTGACATTATTGGGGATACTGTTCCTGATGGCTTTTAGTCCATCTTTGAATGGAATGTTGGTGTAGAGGGCTTCTACATCCACAGTGGCCAGGATGCTGTTTTCAGGAAGATCACTGGTGGATTGTAGTTTCCTCAGGAAGGCAGTGGTGTCACGAAGATAGCTGGGAGTGCTGGTAGCATAGGGCCTGAGGAGAGAGTCTACATAGCCAGACAATCCTGCTGTCAGGGTGCCAATGCCTGAGATGATGGGGCATCCAGGATTTCCTGGTTTATGGATCTTGGGTAGCAGATAAAATACCCCAGGTCGGGGTTCCAGGGGTGTGTCTGTGCGGATTTGTTCTTGTGCTTTTTCAGGGAGTTTCTTGAGCAAATGGTGTAGTTTCTTTTGGTAACCCTCAGTGGGATTAGAGGGTAATGCATTCTTACAACTACAATACCCACCTGTTGAAATGAAGAAACGGATTGACAGAGCCAGAAGAGTACCCAGAAGTCACCTACTACAGGACAGGCCCAAAAAAGAAAATAACAGAACGCCACTAGCTATCACCTTCAAACCCCAACTAAAACCTCTCCAACGCATCATCAAGGATCTACAACCTATCCTGAAGGACGACCCATCACTCTCACAGATCTTGGGAGACAGACCAGTCCTTGCTTACAGACAGCCCCCCAACCTGAAGCAAATACTCACCAGCAACCACACAACAAAAACACTAATCAAGGAACCTATCCTTGCAACAAAGCCCGTTGCCGACTGTGTCCACATATCTATTCAGGGGACACCACCATAGGGCCTAATCACATGAGCCATGCTATCAGAGGCTCGTTCACCAGCACATCTACCAATATGATATAGGCCATCATGCGCCAGCAATGCCCCTCTGCCATGGACATTGGTCAAACTGGACAGTCTCTACGTAAAAGAATAAATGGACACAAATCAGACATCAAGAATTATAACATTCAAAAACCAGCCGTAGAACACTTCAGTATCTTTGGTCACTCGATTACAGACCTAAAAGTTGCAATTCTTCAACAAAAAAACTTCAAAAACGGACTCCAACGAGAGACTGCTGAATTGGAATTAATTTGCAAACTGGATACAATTAACTTAGGCTTAAATAGAGACTGGGAGTGGATGGGTCATTACACAAAGTAAATCTATTTCCCCATGTTTATTCTACCCCCCACCGTTCCTCAGATGTTCTTGTCAACTGCTGGAAATGGCCCACCTTGATTATCACTACAAAAGGTCCTCCCCCCACCGCTGGTAATATCTCACCTTAAGTGATCACTCTCGTTACAGTGTGCATGGTAACACCCATTGTTTCATGTTCTCTATGTATATAAATCTCCCCACCGTATGTTCCACTGAATGCATCCGATGAAGCGAGCTGTAGCTCACGAAAGCTTATGCTCAAATAAATTTGTTAGTCTCTAAGGTGCCACAAGTACTCCTTTTCTTTTTGTGAAGTAGGACCGTTAAGTTTTGGAACAGGCATCCAAAGGAGGTTGTGGAGTCCCCATGACTGGAAGTTTCTAAGGCCAGGTTGGATAAACCCCTGTCAGGGATGGCCTAGGTTTACTTGGTCCCGCCTCAGCACAGGGGGCTGGACTTGATGACTTTTTGAGGTCCCTTCCAGCCCTACACTTATACGAGTCTCACTAACCTTATTATTTCCCTGTGAGATAGCCTATTAAGAATAAAGGCGGCTTGTACAGACAAACACAACACAAGAGGGCCCTACCCCAGGCTGCTCACAATTTCCCACTTACATTAAGGCCTTAAGAGGAAGTTTGTTATTTATTATGCTAACACCTAGAGATCAGGGACCCCGGTACAAAGAGACCATAAGAGCCAGTCCCTGACCTGAAGAGTTTACAGTCTAACTAGACAGGACGGGAGGTGGAAATGAAGGCACAGCCAGAGAATCAGACTAACACGGCTGCTACTCAGAAACCTGTCCTAATTCAGTTTTCTAGTATCTAACCTAAATCTCCCTTGAAGCAGACTAAACCCATTACTTCTTGTCCTTTCTTCAGTGAACATGGTGAACAATTGATCACATTCATCTTTATAACAGCCCTTAACATTTGAAAACTATTAGCAGGCCCCGCTTCCGTTTTCTCTTCTGAAGACTAAACAGGCTGAGCTTTTTTTAACCTTTCCTCATAGGCCAGGTTTTCTGAGCCCTCCTCTGAACTCTCTTCCAACTTGTCCACCTTTTTTCCAAAGCGTGCCCAGAATTATACACAATACTCCAGCTGAGGCCTCACCAGTGCTGAGTCGAGCAGGACAGTCACCTTCCTTGTCTTACATATGACACTCATGTTAATGCAACCCAAGAAGCAATCTCTTGGGCTCTGGGCATTTGGGGATAGCTGTTCCAGGATTCCCACGGTGCACTAGTCAATGTATGGACAAAGAGGTTGATTTCTCTTCAGTGCCTTTGGGTGGTAATTGAAATCTAGTTCTTGTTGTCAGTAGTTGGCTGCGTGTGTGTTCTCTCTGTGCTGTACTGGCTCTGGCCAGGTAGATGGCAGAGCAGACCTCGATTGAACTGCCCAAAAAGACCACAAGCTCTGGTGCTCGGCCAGCTTTATTGCCGACAAAGCACGGTACTAGCCCCCCATAGACTCTACAGGAATACTATTATATGTATGCCCATGACAAAGGACCAGCTCAGTCAGTGATGGGACTTACCACTGCCACCTAGCCTGGACAAAGGGTTACGGCGAGGTACCTCAACATTTATAGACTGAAACAAACAATCGGGGATAAGCAACTTGCGTGTCACTTTACATGTTTCATGACATGTTTGCTGTCTCCCCTTGTACCTTTATCGTGATGCTTCAGACAAAACATCCCTATTAACCACCCGTCTTTGTGCTTTACTCCTGATGTTCTAGATCAAACACCCCCCAGTCATCGCTTCTGTCAAACCATCTTGTGCCACGCTGGGGTGTCCCTGTGCTGGCCTGCTGGAAAGTGTTTACATATTCAGTGTGTTTTAGCAGTGCCAGCTGTACTTGTGCCAAGTTTATGTACCGGACAGTGAACTTGCTGGCAAGCATCTGCTTTTTGACAGGGCCTGACTTTTGCTCATAGCATAACTTTTGCTGACTTTGGTTCAGGCCTCAAGTCTTTCACCAGGCCCATGCTTCAGGCTGTGTCTTTCTACTATATTCCCCTTCCTTATGGCTTTTTCCAGGGAGGATGTTTACCCATCATCCCCGGAAAAACCATAATGCATGAACTTTGGATGACCCAGAGGGCTAAACACTGTTACCTGGCCACCTTACATTACCATTCACACATTCATTCCCTGTCTGTCCTTTGGCCTGAACATTCACTCAATTAGATTTTCATTTGCAGTGTTCTTAGTCCCATATAGTGGGCCTGGGAATGTTAGGTCTGGGACTTTGGTTAAGGGATATAGTTTTAGAGTTGTTCTGAAATACTGCAGGAGATATTATTACAATGTGTCCCACAGTGCTATGTGTATGAGGAATAAACCAAAAATTTGGAGTAGTGACATCACAAATGAGGTCTTCATATATACATTTTCTCTGTAATCGGTTACTATACAGTTTTGCCCATCCATGTTATGGTTTCCCTTACCCAGTGGTGACATCCAGCAGTAATTTTCACTGAGCAGGAAACAGGAGCGGCTCACTTATCTGTACCATTCATTTGGCCTGAATTATTGTGACCACGCACTGGAGTTGTGATGTCAACAACGTTCCTGGCGTAACAAGCCACCGTGCGATGCTCTTTAGGTTTGCCTTGCTGCATGGTACACCAGTAGCTGACGTAGATACAGTTGTTTCTTTTAAACGCTGTCTACCAGGTAAATTGATTACTGTCCATTAAGTAGGTATCAAGTATTGCTGTGTCAGGGATTTAATATTGGAAATATTGGAACAAGATTGTATTAAATAGCACATGCCTCAGTTAGGATGCACTGTCATTGACCCCAAATTATGACTGGTGCTAACAGGGAATTTGTCCATATGACCTGACATTGTCAGTTCACCACTGTTTTTGTTATACACTGAGCGCAAAGCTAGTTAGCTGTGAATCACTAATAAGGTTAGGCAATTTTCTCTGGCTTTTTTTAAATGTTCTCTAATGAGTTGGTTATGGAAATTACTATGTAAGTCTCATAAGCAATATAAATAATTTCTTTACCAATTTGGGGGTTTTTTTTCTTGCCTTCATATTGTTTGCTGCCATTAGTTTGTTAATTTTTACTTGTGTTTGCTTAAACAGTTTAGCGATGCCATGCACATTGTAAGTGGTGCACTGTTTCTTCAGTAGCTAGGCCCTTAAGATCATGAATTACAGGTTCAGAAACAGTTTCCACTGCCTGGTGGTCAAAATAGTTAATGTTTTGTTATATAAATTTTCATATTGTCCCTGTTCCAAATTGGCCCCCAGAGTCAAACAATCTTGAAATGCAACCCATAATTCCCTCTAGATTTTGGAGTCACCTATTTTAAGAGATCCCAGACTGCTGAATAGTCTCTTACCCAGCCCTTAAGTCTTGTGCGTATTCCTGATAAGATGCTAGTATATCAATTAACAAAGTATATGGCAATAACACAGTTGCTTTTACACAATAAAACCACAGGCATATGAATTCACTTTCCTCAGTAAGATACAGTTTAAATGGCAGTTAGACCTGGTCCAACTAGTGGATTCTAGCTGATTGCCTACTTAATTGTCCATAATATGGTAGGCTGAGGTGTACTTGACCAGTCTGTTGTTTATAAAGCACTTCATTTTTCTTTCTTGCTGCCAGGGGGTTTCTTCACTGTGCACTGATATCTTCTGGAATCTTTGGTCTGTGGGATGCACCCTTAAACAGCTTAAGTTGGTTAACATAGTAAAGGTTTGGCTTGTTTGCTTGTACATTTCTCTTGTTTTCAATAACCCAAATTCAGTACACAGATTAACTTAGTTTGTTTACACTGTAATAGGAACCAAGTCTTTTATAACACAAGGGATGCTTTTGTTATGATTTTCCCAGTTCTTTAGCACAAATAGACCTATTTTAGATACGTTTGCTTTTGTTGCATAGACATTCCTTTTTAGTAAATGTATGCATTACCAATTTTTTCATAATATAATGCTCAACTGCTAAAATGGGTGCTCGCAGTCTTCTGTGAGAAGGTATATGGCTCTATCAAGGTTCCTTCCCCACTCTGAACTCTAGGGTACAGATGTGGGGACCTGCATGAAAACCCCCTAAGCTTATTTATACCAGCTTAAGTTAAAACTTCCCCAAGGTACAAACTATTTTACCTTTTGCCCTTGGACTTTATTGCTGCCACCACCAAGCATCTAACAGATATATATAACTGGGAAAGAGCCCGCTTGGAAACGTCTTTCCCCCAAAAAATCCTCCTCAAACCCTACACCCCCTTTCCTGGGGAAGGCTTGATAAAAATCCTCACCAATTTGCATAAGTGAACACAGATCCAAACCCTTGGATCTTAAGAACAATGAAAAAGCAATCAGGTTCTTAAAAGAAGAATTTTAATTGAAGAAAAAAAGTAAAAGAATCACCTCTGTAAAATCAGGATGGTAAATACCTTACAGGGTAATCAGATTCAAAACATAGAGAATCTCTCTAGGCAAAACCTTAAGTTACAAAAAGACACAAAAACAGGAATATACATTCTATTCAGCACAGCTTATTTTATCAGCCATTTCAACAAAACAGAATTTAACGCATATCTAGCTAGATTACTTACTAAGTTCTAAGACTCCATTCCTGTTCTGTTCCCGGCAAAAGCATCACACACACAGAGAGAGCTTTTGTTTCTCCCCCCATTCCAGCTTTGAAAGTATCTTGTCTCCTCATTGGTCATTTTGGTCAGGTGCCAGCGAGGTTATCCTAGCTTCTTAACCCTTTACAGGTGAAAGGGTTTTTCCTCTGGCCAGGAGGGATTTTAAAGGTTTTTACCCTTCCCTTTATATTTATGACAGGCTCTCCCCGGCTGAGCACTATTTTAGGAAAAGTTAGTAACAGAATTTTACCAAGCTTTTTAGAGTTAATTTGCTTGTGATCCCAATTCCACCTTTGTTAACTGTTTGAAAGCACAAACTTTACTAACCACTACTTCCCTTTAGCATAATATAAAAGAAGAGTATAAAAACTAAACCAAAATGAATTTCAAATGCAGGTCTATGGAGGGTATAAAACTTTCATGATGCTTGGTTGTATTTGGGAGACAAAGGTGGAAACCTGGTGAAATTGTTTGGTTAGCTTTAACATTTTGCAGCATAACCGGGCATGGTATATATTATTATATTTTTTGACATTTTTTCTATGGCATTCTTATAACTATATTTCAATATTTAATAACGGTGAAAACAAGTTTATAAAAACCCAAATAAGAAATTGACATTGTGTTAATACCTTTACATTAATGTTGAGGTTTCCCCTTGCTTTTTTTCCTGTGATTAATAAAAGATCATTCTTTTTGTTTGCAATTGCATTATTTGTTGGGCAAAAATATATGTACATATATTTATAACTGAGGCCTTTTTGAGCTTTGCAAAAAAAATTGATATTATGATGGTTGTCCCACCATGATATTAAAATAGAGTGGTACCACTCATAATAAAAAAAAAAGGATTACATTGACTTTTTTTGCAACAAAATTAAAACCACACACACAACATCCAGCATAGGACAGCATACGTGACATACAGGACAACCTTACAATTAAAGGTGAATGGTGCCGGAATTGTTTTCATAACTAGACAAGATAAGGTGTTAAGAGCTTAGTTATTAAAGCCATGCATTTTAGAAAACAAACAGGTAAGCAGAAGTTAAACATCTAAATAAGCCAGTTATATTTTTTAAACTTTAATAAGAATGGATAAAAATGTATATTAAGTTATTTGCCCACTTTGTTATATTAATTTAGTAAGTTAGGCATTTTTCATTACTTTATATTTTATTTTTAAAACTCTGCTGTATGGAAATAAGGAAAACCCATGTTTCAAATATTAGTCAGTGGTTAGGATTAGAAGCAGAGTCTGCATTTCTGGTGCTTGGCAGCCCTGTCTTTAAGAAAGTTAGGTAAGTAATTCCAGCTGTTGCATTCCTGAAGGGTTAAAATAATTAATTCGCTGGACTTGTTTAGAATACAGTTTTTTGTTTTCTCGGTTTTGTTTTGAGTTGCTTCCTCTCTTTCTGTAATAACTACAACTTTTAAAACAAAGAGAGGGCAGAAGTGAAGAGAGGTCAGGGGTGGGGAGAAGTAACCTAGGAAGGGAGGCGCCCAAATAAATTTGTTAGTCTCTAAGGTGCCACAAGGACTCATCTTTATTTTTGCTGCTACAGACTAACACGGCTACCACTCTGAAACTAGGAAGCGAGGGAGACCTGAGCCAAGAGAGATCAATTAACTCTGTACGGTCATTTTAAAGTACAGGCAGGAGCAGCAAGTTTAGCAGACAGAGGATATAAAGGAAAACTAAGGGGTATGTACAAATATTTGAGAGAGAAGATTACATCACTAGCTGTGAGCGAGGAGTGGGGCTCAGTGGGTTGAAGCGATTGGGAACCTGCACCCCTGGTTTTTATCCTGGCTCTGAGAGGAGAATGGGGGGGTCTTTATCTGCTCTTACAAAACCTGAATTTGTTCCCCCAGTGTCTGTTTCTGTCTGCCTGCCAAATGGATTGCAGGAGCGCCTTTCTCTGCTGCAGTGAACCATTTCTGGGCAACTCCATGCGTTAATTCTTCATCCTCTCGGTTTTTTACTTTGAAATTCTTTTGATTCCACTCCCCTGCGATCATGTCTCTTAAGGCAATGGTTTTCAAACTTTTTTTCTGGGGACCCAGTTGAAGAAAATTGTTGATGCCCACGACCCAGTGGAGCTGGGGATGAGGGGTTTTGGGCTGTGCAAGGGGCTGGGGCAGATGGGTTGGGGTGGGGGGGGGGAGGAATGAGGTGTTCAGGGTGTGGGAGGGGGCTCTGGGCTGTGGCAGGGGATTGGGATGCAGAAGGGGGTCAGGGCTCTGGGCTGGGGCCAGAGATGAGGGGTTTGGGTTGCAGGAGGGGCTCTGGGTTTGGGGATCTCAGGACTGGGGCAGGGGATTGGGGCGCAGGGTTGGGGTGCGGACTTACCTCTGGCAGCTCCCGGTCAGCGGTGCAGCTGGGGTGCAGAGGCAGGCTTCCTGCCTGTCCTGGCACCGCGAACCGCGCTGCGCCCCAGAAGCAGCCAGCAGCAGGCCTGGTTCCCAGGCAGAGGCGCGCAAGCACCCTCCCCCCATCCCCCCAGTTCCCATTGGCTGAAAACCAGCCAATGGGAGTGCGGCGCCAGTGCTTGGGGTGGGGGCAGCGCGTGGAGTCCCGTGGCCCCCTGGCCTAGGAGCCAGACCCATTGCTGGCCGCTTCCGGGGCGCAGCGCTGTGTCGGAACAGGTAGGCACTAGCCTCCCTTAGCTCGGCAGCACCGTCCTTGGAACTTTTAATGTCCCAGTCAGCGGTGCCGATCAGAGCTGCCACAACCCAGCACCTTACGTGCCGCGACCCCCAGTTTGAAAAACACTGTCTTAAGGTGCTCTGTTTACCCTACTGTTTTCTCCTGATTTACCGATGCAGTGAAAGTATTGTTTGCTACCTTTTCCTCCTGTGCACTTACTTGGTCATTCCCAATGTCTCCACTGCATCACCCATTCCAGTCTTTCCATGTTCCATCTTTTAATTTTGCTCGGACCACCTGTTTCCCATTTCTGTCCCAGTTCTTCAAGCATTATCTAAATACCTGAAGCCTGGTGTCGCCCAACAAGGTTTATTACGAGGGGATGGCACTTTTCTTTTTTGCAGTTTTTCTACAGCTGTTTCCAATTTTCTGTTCTGTTCCTGTGCTTTCCAGTGTGCTCTGTTGCATTTGTAGCTTCCTTTAACTCTTTTTTGGTTTCTGCTACTTGCCCCGCCAGTCCTGGGGCATGTTGTCTGAACCATTTAACAGCCGTGGTCATATTTGTTATTTTTTAAAGCCTTGGTCTCTGCCATTGCTTTACATATTCCAGTCCACGTTTCCGCACTGTCTTTTTTGAATGCATGTGAACCTCCTTTGCTGGCTACCCAGCGCATCCATACTTCATCAGACTCTGGAGATTGGAAGGGAGAGTGTAGCAAGGCGGAGTATTCACTGGCGGGCACCTCCTGCTGGTTGGTCTGGGAATTAGCTCTTCAAGCTTTGCAGCGCCTCCTGCTGGCCAGTGTCTCCCTTGCTGCCACCTGCTTGTCCCTTTTTTCCCACCACACTTTAGTTCAGGCCCCACGTCCCTCCCAGCCCGCGGTGCCCCTTTGCTCGGGCATTGCCCCCTGACAGGACCCCACACTCAGGGGTCCTCCCCTCCCTGGGGAACCCCAATCCCCCTGTAATGATGCTGCCCATGGGAGCAGCTGAGGTCACTCAATTAGGGTGAACTGTAAACAAAATGGGGCAGACAAAACCCCAAAAGCTGGTGGACATTCCAATACTTAGATTTACCAAGCCAGCACAAAACAGCTCCTGTACTATTTCACTGGTTACTCAGAAGTCCCAACAGCACAGTTCCCTTAAAGTGCCCAGCCTCCATCCAGACACACACGTCAGATATGATGCTGATTACTGAAAATCTTATCATATAAAAGAAAAGGTTCTTCCAATCCCAAAGGATCAGCCACACATCCAGGTCCAATTATAACTTAGATCTTATCCAAAATACACGCTTAGTCAATTCTCAACTAAAATTTATTAAAAAAGAAAAGAGAGAGTGTTGATTAAGAGATCAATATACCTACAGACTTGAATTCAATTCTTGCGATTCAGATACAGAGCAGAGATGAGCTTGTAGTTGCCAGAAGTCCTTTTGGAAATAGTCTATAGGTTATAGTCCAGTGTCCATATTCAGGGTGACTCCAGTCAGTGACTGGGGATCTCAATCCTTATGGTTTAAGGTTTCCCCTTCTTGAAACCCAAAGCAGATCTGAGATGAAAAAGGATCCTGTCCCAGGGTTTTTATACATTTCCAGCAGCCTCTTGGCCTGAGAAAACAATAGGCTTAACTTCCCTTCTCCTAAACATCATGGTAATTAGCACAGGATAATTCATCCATTAAACAGTTCAGATACAGGTTACCACAACCTTCAAAGAGACAAATAGACAATAATACTATTGCCCTCCAGTGTCTTCCTAAATGTTAATATTCCTCTTTTGATCTTTGAATCAAAGCTATAGCCATAGACAAGACTTGGTTGCTTACATCACGAGACCTGAACAAACATCTACCCTTTTATCTCTAACAATGCAGACTTGCATTTCCAAGCTCTATTCATTTACATATCTTCCTAACCAGTCTTTAAAGTTCAGCCATGGGTCAGGTCAGTTTGTGAGTTAATTAACTCTTTCTGGGCCTGTCACCTTTCAGTGAGATATTCTATTACACTCATAACGTCACACCCCCTAAGCCCACCTTGCCTCAGAGACTGACTGCCAGTCTTCATCTAGCTCCTTTTCTCCGGGGCAAATTGTAGGCTGAAATGGCCACTCATCATGGGCAAGGGGGTTTGGACCTGCTGCCTTTTCCTGGCCTGGCTGCACCACTGCAGCCTCAGTACCCCCACAGGCCTCGGGGCCTCGACTGGCCAGTGTTCCCTAGCTCTGCCTGTCCTTCTCCAGCACGGCTCTGTTTGAGATACACTTCTCTAGCTAACAGCCAGGTCCTTCCCACTCCACCATTGGAGTGAGACTCCCTCTACGCGGCTCCCAGCCCTTTTATCAGGGCCAGCTGGACCCTAATCGGGTGTGGCCACACCTGCGGCTGCCAACCCAAACAGCCTCCTGCCAACCCAATCAGCCTCCCTCGCTGCTTGCAGCCCCAGCCCTCTCTAAGAGCTGGCTTTTAACCCTTTCCGAGCTGGAGCAGGGTAACCACCCTGCTACGGAGGGGATAAGGGGATTCCCTAACTTGGGGTTTTCTGCCATGTTAGACCTCAGTTCCTACAGTGGGAAGCTCGCCTGCTTACCAGATCAGCAGTCGGGGTCACCAATGTTGTCAGTTGTTGGCTGCATGTGTGTTCTCTGTGCGTGCTAGATACCGGCTCTGGCCAGGTAGAAGGCACAGCAGACCTCCAGCGAACTGCCCGGAAAGACCACAGACTTGATTTAGTGGTGAAGGCGCTCGGCCAGGTTTATTGCCAACAACGCAGGGTGCTAGCTCTCCACACGCTCTAGAGGAACATTACTCCATATATGCCCGTGACAATGGACCAGCTCATCAATGGCAGGGCTTTCCACTGCCAAAGGGTTACAGCGAGGTACCTCAGTGTTTATAGATTCAGACAGACAATCTGGGATAAACAACTTGTGTGTCACCTTCACTGTTTCGTGACATGTTTGTTACCTCCCCTTGTACCTTTCTCCTCCTGCTTCAGACAAAACATCCCTCTTCACCAACCGTCTTTGTACTTTATTCCTCATGTTCCAGACAAAACACCCCCATTCATCATTTCTGTCAAACCATCTTGCGCCAGGCTGGGGTGTCCCTGTGCTGGCCTGCTGGAATGCGTTTACATATTCAGAGTGTTTTAGCAACGCCATCCATACTTGTGCCAAGTTTATGTACCGGACAGTGAACTTGCCGGCAAGCACCTGTTTTTTGACAGACTTTTGCTCATAGCGAACTTTTTCCTGACTTTGGTTCAGGCCACAGGTCTTCCCCCATGCTCAAGCTTCAGGCTCTGTCTTCCTACTACCGTTCTGATACCTCACAACACGCCAGCCTTCAAATGCTTTTACCAATCCAGTCTGGCAATTCCTAGGCCTCCAGCGCTCTGATTGATCTGTTGATATGAAGGGAGCCTAAGAAAATTCACTCCACCCCAGGTGATTGTTGGAGAGCGAGGCAATCAAATCCTTCCCTGACAGCCCCTGCTAATTGAGTGCGCCATCCTAGAGGGAACAATCCCACAGGTGCCCAGAGGTAGAGGCCAGGTCGGATCAGCCGCTGGAGCCCCCCAGAGGGAGGCAGGATTTTAGAATGACATTCACACAATAATTTTAGTTTGGGAAGAGGGGAGCTGTCGAGGGACTGGACTGAGGGCTTTAAAATCACGAATGTGGGGACGTTCACATTGATGGTCTGGTGGATCTCCATCAAATGCTTGGGGTTTCCAGAGGAGCGTAAGGGAGTGAAATTCAATAGAATTTGGCTACCACCTCGCTTACGCTGTCTTGGAAACCTCAGCCTCAATACTGAGCTGGTTGGTGGACTCGAAGAATCTGTGGAGGTGTCACTGTGGCAGGGATATCAACGTGGTGAGGGAGACTGGCTGGCTCACAGGATACAGGCCCTTTTGCCTCTCGGGATGCCAGCTCTGGTCTAGCCCCAGAATGGAAGGACTGGAGGACTGTTGGCCGATGGAGAATGAGACCTTTCCCCTCTAGGGGTTACTGGCTACAATCTAGGTCAGTAGTGACTGAAAGGCCTTCCTGTTTGAAGGCCGTTCTGCATTCATGAGACTAGTTGGTGGATATCAGTCAGACCTCTGCCAGGGCATCGGAAAACAGCAGCCCCTTTGCTACTCTCTAGCTCCCTTGTTGGGAAACTTAGCAAAGGGTCAAGGAGTGAATGGGCCACAGAGGTTGCACATCCTTCTTACACACAGGAGCCATGATCCCAGTCCTGCCAGCACTAACCACTAGACCCTTCTTTCCTCCCAGAGCCAGGGATAGAACCCAGTCCCTGCTCTGACCACTGGACTCCACTCCTTTCAGTTTAGTGTCATACATTTTTATAATCAAAACCTCCCCTTTTATTTCAGTGTGGAGCAGCCCCAAACATATTTAATTTGCAGAAGCTGTTTCCAAAACCCATTTCATGATCGCTGATTTTTTTCTAACTCCCTTTCTCAAAGGCTAGCGGGGTGGCTGAACGAAATTGAAAGTAATACATTGAAAATGATCTGTCTTAGGTACTACAGCAATAGAGGCCTGAGCGCCTCACAATCTTCTATGTATTTGTTTTCACAGTGCCCCTGTAAGGCAGGGCAGTGCTGTTTTCCCATTATATAAATGGGGAAACTGAGGCACAGAGACTAAGCAGCTTGCTACGGTCACACAGGGACTCTGTGGCAGAGCCAGTAACTGAACGCAGAACTCCCTGACCCGAGGCCAGCACCTTAACCCCCGGGCCATAATAAAACGGACAGAAGGAAATACAATAACTCCTCTCTTAACGTTGTAGTTAAGTTCCTGAAAAATGCGACTTTTAAGTGAAACGATGTTAAGTGAATCCAATTTCCCCATAAGAATGAATGTAAATGGGGGGGTTAGGTTCCAGGGAATTTTTTTTTTTGCCATACAGTTCAGTATAAATAGTTGGGAGGTGCCCCCGCCTTACCCCACACAGGCACAGCCCCTGGCACTGGGGACAGTGAGGCAGGCAAGGAAGCTGAAGGTGCTGTAGGCTAGGAGAAGCACGTTGCGCACAGCAGCAGCAGCTTCCCCTACTCTGCAAGCACCTGGAGCAGGGGGCTCAACCCTCGGCCCGCACACTCCACCCCTTTCCCCGAGCCCCCACCCTTAACCCTCCTCTTCTTCCCCCCCCTTCCCCCTTTACTCCTCAGGCTGCGTCCTCGCTCCTCTCCCCTGCCTCCTGCCCACGGCAATCAGCTGGTTTGTGGTGTTCAAGAGGCAGGGGAGGGAGGGGGAGCCTGCGCGCCATGTCCTCCCTCCTCCCCCCATCCCTCCTGAACGCCACAAGCCAGCTGATTGCCGCGGGCAAGAGGCAGGGGGAGGAGCGGGAGGGCGCTGATCTGGGAGGGCGGGATATGCCGGCGGGCGGGAGGCGCTGTGCGGGGGGGAGCATGTAGGGGAGCTGATGGGGGCCGCCCGCTGTGGACAAAGCAGGCAGCCAAATGATGTTATAGCAAAGCATTGCACAACTTTAAATGGAGCATGTTCTGTAATTGAGCAGGGACGCAAGATCGAAACAGCGTTAAGCGAGAGGACGTTAAGTGGGGAGTTACTGTACTGTATTTTGCACAGTTAGGCTGTGGAACTTATTGCCTTAGGACAGGGGTCTCCAAGCTGCGGGCCGGATGCGGCCCGGGGTTTCCATTTGTCCGGCCCTCCAACCAACAGGGGAGAAGCAAACAGCAGGCAGGGGGAGGGGCCACCGGCAGCAGCTCGCGTGGGGGCGGGGGGGTAGCTCAGCTGAGCTGTGCGGGGGGGTGAGTGCCCCCGGGAGCCAGGGTCCTCCCAAAAGGGGAGCCAACTTAGAGTAAAAATACAAGCCAGATGCTTAATTACATCTCCAATAAATGGAGTAAAGAAGATGGAAATTAACAATTTCATAATGGTTAAATTTTAACTACAGCACTAATGGAACCAAACAGTCCCAACCAACAATGGGAACCTGGAGTTTCTCTTGCCAAAGTACAGCCAAACTTTCAATCCTTTGTCATTTGCTTCAGCAGAGCAGGCATGCCTAGCAGGCACAGGGAGAAGGGAGCTGGCCCGGGTCAGAGCAGACCCAAAAAGGGGAGCCTGATTTAGAATTTAATGCAATACTGACACAATAGAGTAGTGTTGGTTTTTTAACGATTTTTCATATATTTTGCATATATTTGCATATATTTAATTTCTTTCACAGTCGCTTCGGCCCACGAAGCCCCTTCAGAAATCTAATATGGCCCTCGTCTCATAAAGTTTGGAGACCCCTGCCTTAGGATATCGCTGAGGTGAAGAGCTAGTGGAATTCTAAATAGCTTTGGACATTTAGGTGGGTAATAAAAATATCTGGAGTTGGAAAACTGCTACCCCTTTTTGACCTGAGCTGTTAGCTAGTGTTCCAACTCTGCAGGTTGTTACCATTAGGAGGAGAAATTGGTGATGGAGTCAGGTGTTTCTTTGATGCAGTCCCTGTTTATTTACAAAGTCCTGTTTCCCTGAACACAGGAGGAATCGAACAG
Organism: Natator depressus; assembly: GCF_965152275.1. NCBI lineage: Eukaryota > Metazoa > Chordata > Testudines > Cheloniidae > Natator > Natator depressus. Next base: position 42,896,197 of record NC_134247.1, read on the forward strand.
GAAACAGTCTCAAGCCCCTTTCCCATCAGCACTCTGCCCAAAAGCACACTCTCTGCTTTTTCTTAGGGTCACAGCCCCGCTGCTTTTTCTGGCTGGCCTGAGCTTTCTTAGAAACATAGTAATGTGGGGCTGGAAGGGACCTCGAGAAAGTCATCTAGTCCACCCCACTTCCCCACACTGAGACAAGATGGAGCATAGCTTATTCTTGCTGTCTTTTTTGTCAGCTTCTCTGCTCTTTCTGCTGCTTCTCTCACAGACACACGCAGCTCCAACATCCTCTCCACCACTTAACTCACCAGCAGTGTGTTCCTTTTTGGGGGGCCATGACCCGTGCCTGTGGTTTGGGTGGTGGCTTCCATTGTTTCAACTATTTGGTTCCGTAAAAGAGCTTAATTGTTTTCTTAAATTTATCCAGAATGGAAGGAGACTGGTTCACCCATTTGCTTCAGTTAAGTTTAACCCAACCCATAATAATAATAATAAATTAATATGTATTTTAAACTAGTTTTGGCTGAGCTAAAAACCCTCCTGGTGCATGAACCGACTTCTGACTACTGGGGGCTGAGGTAAATTTTCCTAGGAACATGTTATCCCATCGTTGGCCACTGGGGGGGTGTCTCTTGTGTCTTCCTCTGAAACATCTCATGCTCAGGCCAGTTGGAGATAGGATATTGAGATAAAAGACCCCCAGTCCTCTTTTCTATGTCCATAAGTAGGTGTCAACAGAACCCCCAAGATGTTTCTAAAGCAGTCTGGGTATAAATCTCTCTTTTCAGTGGATCAAGTTTGACCTGCTTTGTATCTGTGATAAAATCCGACCAGTTCTCCAGTCTTCCACTGAGACTTCCAGGGTAGACAGGACTTGAATTTCGAATTGTGGGATGGGAGGCGAGGGGAAGAAATTAGTTTAGCCCTTTCAGGCCATCACTGTGTATCACAAAGAAGCAACAGTACCCAGCTTGATCTCCTCCTCAACTGGGGGAGGGGGCGTCAGCTGCAGCCACTTTCGGGGGTGGTGCCTCAGAGCCAATCACGTGTATAACACAGGAGTGCTCCGGTGACCCTTGACGATCATGTGATGTTTGGGCTCCTTGTAATGGAATTGTTTCCCATACAACATCCACGTTTCCGCACTCTGTGCCCTCAGCTTACTGCTGCCCAGATTGTGGGAGAGGGCACCACTTGCCCAGAGCCACAGAGAGATCCACGGAGAGTATTGGGGATCTGCTGCTGGCTCGTCGCTGCAGCCTGCTGCGAATGCTCAACCCATTCTTGTGGAGTGAAACCAAAAAGTGAGTGGGATCTTCTCTCTCCTCCTGACTGTTTGATGAAAGGCCCTATGTCCCATTCCACACACACCCTGAGCCAGCCAGTCCCTCTGCCCTGGGGCTGGATCTGAGCCAGCGCCCCCTAGAGGGGAAAGGCCCCATTCCACACACCCCCAAGCCCGTCAGTCGCTCCGTGCGGGGGCCAGATCAGAGCTGGCTCTCCCTGGAGGGGAAAGGCCCCCATTCCCACACAGCTATTTCCCCCTTGTCTTGCAGGTACCATGGCTACCACCAACCCCCTGGAGAACCTGCAGGTGGAGGCTAGCTGCTCCGTCTGCCTGGAGTACCTGAAGGACCCGGTCATCATCGACTGTGGCCACAACTTCTGCCGGGTCTGCATCACCCGCTGGTGGGAGGAACTGAACCGGGACTTCCCCTGTCCCGTCTGCCGCAAGACCTTCCGCCACCGCACCCTCAAGCCCAACCGGCAGCTGGGCAACATGGTGGAGATCGCCAAGCAGCTGCAGGCCACCAAGCGCAAGGTGCGGGACGAGAGCTTGTGCGGGAAGCACAACGAGGTACTCAACCTCTTCTGCAAGGAGGACCAGGAGGCCGTCTGCCTGGTGTGCGAGATCTCCCACGACCACCGCTCCCACACCGTGGTGCCCCTGGACGACGCCTCCCTGGAGTACAAGGTGGGAGGCTGCCCAAGAGGTGACACCCGGCCCTTTCCCTAGGGCCAGTGCTCTACAGTCCATGAGCTGGAGAAGGTTTCCCAGGGTCCCTCTAGCATCTGTCTTCACTGCAGAGCTAGCCCAAGTTCTAATCCACCCCCCTCATCCATACGTAGCCCTCGGGTGCCGCTTTCACTCACCCTCATCCAGTGAGGATGCAGGCTAAACCTCTCCAGAGCTGGTTGTCCTCCAGTGCCTTCCCACAATGCCACCTGTGTCCCCGGAAGGACAGACAAGTTTTCCCACAATTCACTGGGAAAGAATCAGCTCTGATTACCGCAGTGCTGAGATCCAGGGGATATGCCCCCAGAAGTCCTAAGGACACAGGGGAGTGCAGCACCAGTGGGGTCTAGCGGGTGAGAGCAGTGGGGGCTGGGAGCCAGGACTTCTGGGCTCTGTCCCCAGCTCTGTGAGGAGAGTAGACCCTAGTGGTTAGATGAGGGTGGACTGAGACTGGACTGTCCATAGGGGACTGGGTTCTTCTCTGGCCTTGACTGTGCCTCCCAACAACTGTAAGCCCTTTTCCTTGCCATAGCGCCACCCATGGCCCATCTAAATGCTAGGGAACTGACCATATGGTTACTGCTGATTTGAGCCTGAATCTTGTGTCTGGATCCAGCTTGTTAAATGTTCTTTGTCCTCCCAGGAGAAGCTGCAGCAGTGTCTGGAGCCTCTGGAGCGGAAGCTGCAGGACATTGCCCACTGCAAATCCCAGGAGGAGAAGAAACCCGGAGAGCTGAAGGCAGGTGGCTGGGGCTCAGGGGTTTGCTCTGTCACCTGCGGCTGGGTCGTCCGTCAGATGTGCTGATCCAGCCATGAGTTGCGGAGCTGGGTTGGGCAGGGTCCCAGCTTGGATAGGAGACCTGCGGGAGGCCTCAGTAGGGGGCACTCTCCCCTCACAGTCAGTGCTGGCTCCCGATGCCCCAGTCTAATGCTAGGGGGCACTGTGCTTCTGGAGGTGCCATCTTTGAGACATGTCAGAAACCCTGCTTGTGTGAGATGAGTGAAGATCTCCTGTTGCTTATCTCAGGAGTCACGGCACTGACCCTGAGGTCCAAATCCCAACTCAGGTGGCTCCGTTCTGCCTCCATGAGCCCCCTGCAGTCTGGCTTCAGGTGGATACAGGGCTCCCCTTTGCATCCTCCCCCACGCTATTCTGCGGCTTTGCCTCATGGTATCACAGCCGCCGCGCCCCGCCCCAGAGGTGGCTGCATTTTGACAGCCGGTGGAGCAATCTACATGTACGCTCTGCAAAGAGAATAACCATCTCTGCCCACCTATAGAGAGGCCCCAGCCGGGTTCCCACTGCACTCAGCTCCTCAACCCCTCTCTGTTCAGCTCTGTGGAGACATCCCACACAAATGCACCTGGGATAATCCCTCTAGTTGGACCTGGGGCAACACCACCACCATCACCTGGGACCCCCAGGTCTGGGGAACGCCCCCCATCCTGAAACCCCCAGCTCCCTTCCTCTGTAGCCAGATCTGGGGAGACCCCCTGTTCTGCCGCTCTGTGGCCAGATCTGGGGGAGACCCGGGCTCATCCCTTGCCTTTCCCCGTGCCTGACTCCAGCTTGGTCCTCCCCTCTCCCCGCCACTGCAGAGAAAGGTGGAGAGCCGTCGGCAGCTGATAGTGAGTGAGTTCGAAGAGCTGCACCAGTTCCTGGAGGAGGAGCAGCAGGTGCTGCTCCGACGACTGGAGGAGGAGGAGAAGGAGATCCTGCAGAAGCTAAAGGACAACGTGGCCCAGCTGTCAGACCACCGCCTCTCCCTCAACCAGCTCATCACTCAGATTGAGGAGAAGTGCCTGCAGTCGGGCATCGAGATGCTCAAGGTGAGGAGCCCTGAGGGGCATCCTCTTTTCCTGGCCCTTAGGTTGGTACCGAGCAGGATGTGGCTGAATCCCTGGGCAAGCATGCGGATTTCCATCCTACCCACAGAGATTTCTCCAGAGAGGTTCATAATGGCACCCCTGTCTGGAGTTTCCAGAGTGGGGGAGTTGAGGGACCTCTGTCCTCCAGAGCTTCCTCCCAAGCCACTTCCAGCTCTTAAGGCTGGAGGAAGCAGCCAGAATTCCCATCCGATCCCTGGAGCTCCCACCCCAGGAGTCTCCTGAGTCCACGGAGGGGCACTGTTGGACATCTCCATACGGATATGGATGGAGCTCCGTCTACATCCAAGGAGGCACCCAGAATTTCCATCCTGTCACAAAAGTTTCTTCCAGGGCCTATTCTGAGCTTGCTCCTCAGATACCTGGCTGGCTTTGGAGGAAGACTTCCTGGAGAATCCATAACAAGGACATTTAGCCAGAGGTGCCTTGGAGCTTCCTGCCAAGGGACCGGCCACCTCCTTCAGCCTTGTCTGCCCCTAGCACAGAGACCATTCTACTGGCCTGCAAGTGCTTGCACCAGGGTAGCTTATTCCACTTCGGCAAAGTGAAATAAGTTAAACTGGTTCCAGTCTCCACCTCGTCCCGGCATAAGTCTGTCAGTAAAGTCTCACACACCCCCAACCAGCATAGCTATTCTATAGGCGTAGACCAGGCTTTGGCCATCAGGAGGTCCCACTTGGATGGGTCAGCATGACTTTGTTGGGAGGAGGGAGGTTTAGGGACCTCTCTCTCTCTCAAGAGCTACTTCCTGACTCCTTGGTCTGCTCTGCTCCTTAGAGGTGCCCCACTGAGGATCTTAGAAGGGCTCCAACTGGAGCTCTGGCCGGACCCAGAGGAGGCCCTTGTATCTCCCAGGTGTCCTCAATGTGGTGGGGGAAACCTGGCCCCTGAGATGTCGTCGCATGCAGATGTGCAAAGAGCCGAGACCTTCCAAGGCTGAGCCACGAGCTCTGTGGTTGAGCCACTGCCCATCAAGGAGGCTGTCATGCTGGGGGAAGGTCTGGGAGATCCGTTGCTTTGCTGGAGACGTCTCAAACCAGGATGGGACAGAACGCTGGGGACCTGGATATAGGGGGCCAACCCTGGCTGCCTTTTGGGACTGGGCGAGATGGGCCCTGTTTGGGGCATCTTCAGCTCTGATTGGCAAAGCATTGGGGGATAGGATGTAGGAGACGATCCTGGCATAGGTGGTGGACGGGCCTTGATGGGGAATCTCTCTGGGGAGCAGGCGGTGGGAGACCTGTCCCGCCCTGGGGTTTGGGCAGCTTGGATACTGCCTGACCAAGTCCTGGAACCTCCCTTGATCCACTTCTTTTCTCTTCCTGTAGGACATAAAGAGCACCCTGGAAAGGTAAGGCCTCCATTTCCCAGCCTCACCCTGGGAGGTGAAGACAGCACCATCCAACCCCCTGCACTCAAAGGGGAAAGGATCTGAACAGGGTGGGGGCCTAGTGGGTGGGTCAGAGCTGCAGGAATGGACAAACAACTGAGCCAGCCCATGTCTTGGACCAAAATATCAGAGTGGGGTCTGGTGGCTTAGGGTGGGGGCGCTGGGAGTCAGGACTCCTGGGTTCTATCCCCAGCTCTGGGAGGGGAGTGCGGTCCACTGGTTAGAGTGGGGGAGGTGCTGTGAGTCAGGACTCCTGGGTTCTGTGCCCAGCTCTGGAAAGGGAATAAGGTCTAATGGGTTACAGCAGTGGGGGCTGGGAGCCAGGATTCCTGAACTGTGGGAAGGGAGTGGAGTCTATTGGTTAGAGCAGGGGAAGGGGGACTCAGAGTCAGGACTCCTAGATTCTGTTGCTGGCTCGGCTCATTGTTTGGCTTCTCCATGCCTCAGTTTCCCCCTCCTAGCCCTGTGTCTCAGGTGCAGGCAGGGTTTGTGAGGCAGGATAAGTGTCTCTGAAATGCTCCGTGTTAACAGTCCTGCCCTTCCTCTCAGAGTGCCTGGAGGAGAACTATGTTACAGGCCATGCGGCGCTCAGATCCGACAGTGACTGTGGCAGACAGGTACCTTGGATAGGGTAGGCCAGGGCTCTGGCCCTGTGGGCCCCTGTGCTGGGAGCTCAGACCCAGCTGATGTGGTGCTAGCTGTGTGTCGCCCCCTTCAGGTGTGAGACGGTGCAGACCATGGAACTGGCCTCGGTCCCCATCAAGCTGGAGAAGAATTTCTGCAGCTTCCCCCGGCAGTACTTCGTCCTGCGCAAGATCATCAAGAGGCTGATCGGTGAGTGGGGCTGCTGAGGGCTCTGCCCTGGGTGGGGTCCCTTCCTTCCCTGGTTGTGGGGGGCTGGTCCCTCTCCCACCCTGTTCGCCAGAGAACATACAGGGCCTGGGAACCCTGCTGGCTCTGAAGGCGTCAGTGCCTTGGTTAGCGAGAACCGGGAGGGGTAGAATGAGCAGGACCCTCCTCCCAGTGCATTTGGGGGCCATTGCGGGGGAGGGGGAAGAGACGTGAAAAGGGTGCTGTGGGAAGGTATGTGGGGGAGGGGGGCCATGGGGGTGGGTTGGGAGGGCATGAGGCTGAGAGACTGGGGGCACTGGTTTGGAGGGGGTCAGTGGGGGCCTGGTTTGGAGGAGGTGGGGGGGATCAGTTGGGTCTGTTTGGAGGCGGAGGGGACTGGCACGGAGGGGATTTGGGAAGGGTTGGCGGGGATGTTAGGTGGGATGAGTGGGGAGGTCGGTTGGGAAGGGGTGGGGGGAGGTGAGGTTAGTCGGGGGGTCAGTTGGGAGGGGGTGTGGGCCTGGCACGGGGGGATTCGGGAAGGGGGCAGCAGTGGGGTTGGGTGAGGGGTGAGTGGGGGTTTGGTTTGGAGGGGGTGATTCGAGAAGGGAGTGTCAGTGGGGTTGATGGTTGGGTGTGGGGCGACCCCAAGGGCAATATGGGGTGGGGCAAAGGACTGACTGCCCGGCCCCTCTCCCCCTCCAGGAGACGTGACCCTGGACCCTGAGACGGCCCATCCCAACCTGGTGCTCTCCGAGGACCGCAAGAGCGTGAAGTTCGTGGACACGCGGCTGCGGGACCTGCCTGACACCCCACGTCGCTTCACCATCTACCCCTGCGTCCTGGCGACCGAGGGCTTCACCTCGGGCCGCCACTACTGGGAGGTGGAGGTGGGCGACAAGACACACTGGGCCCTGGGCGTCTGCAAGGACTCGGTGAGCCGCAAAGGCGAACTGATGGCCCTGCCCGAGACGGGCTACTGGCGAGTGCGGCTGTGGAACGGCGACAAGTACGCGGCCACCACCACCCCCTTCACCCCGCTGCACCTCCTTGTCAAGCCCAAGCGGGTGGGCGTCTTCCTGGACTATGAGGCCGGGCGGGTGTCCTTCTACAACGTCACTGACCGCTCCCACATCTACACCTTCACGGACACCTTCACCGAGAAGATCTGGCCCCTCTTCTACCCGGGCATCCGCGCCGGACGCAAGAACGCCGCCCCCCTCGTTATCCGCACCCCCACGGACTGGGAGTGACGGGGCTGGAGGCTGCTCGCTCCAGCCTCCTTGCAGACTGGAGCTGGGCAGGAGGCATGGATCTGGTTTCTGCTGTGCACCCGCATGCCCTGACTGTGATGAGCACCGTGGCTCTTACTGCCTTCCTGGAGACCCTGCTTGTGGACCGGGAGAGCCGGGGCGGGGCTGGAAGTGGATTACTGAAGGCCCCACCCCTCCCCGCAGACTGCGGGGGCCACCTCGCTGGCCATGCCCTGATTTAATCCAACCCTAGTGGGTTGGGCTTTGCGGCCCCCTGCCGTGCACGCTGGAACCAGCCATGAAGGAACTCCTCCGTTCCATTTTCCCCCCGCCAGCCAGCCAGCCAGCCAGCCTTCCTGGACAGGGAGTGATGGAGGCTGCTAGATCCCGCTTCTGCCCCCAGCATGGACTGGGGCGGGGGGATCTCACAGCTCTCTGACACCTCTGCCTTTCCAGGCTGCGGGGGACAACCCCCACCGCCCTCATCTCTCCCCCTAATGGGGGCCAGCACGGACATCAGACTCCAGTGCAGTCCCGAAGGACAAGACCCTGGGTTCCCTCCATGGGCGGGAGCTACCACCCCCTCCAGCAGTGGGGGGATCCTGCCGTTGAGGGGGATCTGGACCCAGGGACTAGTAAATTACCCCCCCTCTCCCCCAGGTTAAACCCATGGGGATCTCTCTTGAGTGTGTAGATGCTAATAAGTCACCATGGACTGCAGCAGGAGGGGTGGGGGTTCTGATTAGAATTGGGGGAGACAGGCTGCGAAGGACTATGAGGGTGTCAGCAGCTCATTCTGAGGGGCGTTGGATAAACAGGGATCCAACAGATTTACGGGGTGGCCCCGCCCTCCAAATCACTCTGTTCCCTCTGTGATGTGGCCCGATCTCTCCCTCCAGAATGGACTCAAGGGGGCAGATCCTTGCTTGTCTGGCTGGGTTCTCAGTCCCTGAGTCACTTTGATCCTGGGCTCCTCTTGCACTTGTCTCCTGGTTTTTTTGGTGGGGGGAGGAGGGGGGGAACTGTGTTGTTGCCACCTGGCTCCCATGAAAACGCATCACATTTGGACTGTCCAAGGTGAGTCCTTGGGAAAGGCAGCAGACTTGAGCGTGCTGCAGGAGAGAATCCTTGGCCTTGTACGACCCAAGTTTATTCCCCTTCTGGAGCAGAGCAGGCAGGGTGGGGTCCAGTCGATTAGGTCCGGGGAGTCAGGACTCCTGGTTTCGTTCCCAGCTCTGGGAGGGGAGTGATGTGTCTAGTAGAGTGGGGGGGCTGGGTGCCCAGACCCCTGGGTTCTGTGCCCAGCTCTAGGAGGGCAAACTGATGCCACACTAGCTGGACTGTCAGCCTGATCTGGTGCCAGCAGAGAGGCAGGGGTAGCGGTCTAGATGATAAATTGGTACCCAGAAAAGGGAGCATGTTGAGCCTTGTCACTCAGTGTTCCAGGTTGTTTGAGAGGGCACAATCTCCTGATAGTGGTGTATCTTCTTGGGAAATCACCTGTCACGCTTGTCTAGGCCAGAGGAAATGTTTAGGACTGACCAACTCCTGTCCCTTTGGGCTGAGTCTTTTCCCTTGCTCTGGGGTGAACTCTCTGGGGAAGGCCTGTTTTGGGATTTGTTTGTGGCAGGGGTGGAAGTCACTGGACCCACTCGATCATCTGTTCTAGCCCGTGTTAAACAGGAGACGCCTATGAGTGAATAGGCTAGAGACTGAACTCCCCTCTGCTCCCTCAATGAGAGGGCGAAGTTTACCTGGTAGCCTCCACTCTGGCAGTACCGGGAGACCTTGCACGGTTCCCAACCCCTTCCATTCCACCCCACTGCAGCAGCTTTGAAAATGCACCTCCATGCTTTCTTTGCCCTCTGCCACTCGCTCTTTAATAACCCATCAGGTGCATCCATATCCGTGCTGCTCTGCACCCTGATCTCTCTTGAACATGAAATAATTGCGTACGTGTCTTTTGAAGAAAAGAAAAAGCGAGGAAATAACTTCTGGGCAATGAAGAACTCCGTTAAAGCAAGGAAGTAGGCTGGGGTGCCCAAAAACCTGTCACAGTGCAGTTACGGTTGGAAATCGACTGTGTCAAAACTGGCCCCGTCCCTTCTCCCTGAGTTGTATCTGCGGAACATGCAAGGTTTTCATTCTCAAGCGAGCTGGTTTCCTCCCTGACTCATGTACCGTGTTCAGATGTCAGCTGTGGGGTTAGAAGAGCCAATCGTTCAGCCCTGATTGGCTCAAGAAGTGGCCGCGAGGGGAATTAAATAGGACTTTCCACCAGGGGCTGTTTGGATGAGGAGAACGCAGACCTCGTGTTCCCTGCCGTTGCAGAGTGGTGGCATGCTGGTCTTGCCTGATCTCTGCTTGGGACACTTAACATTAAGTCCCCTAAGGATTTAAATGCTTTAGTCTAAAGTCTTTGGACTCGATGCAAGGGTAACTGGGTGTGTTGGTATTGCCCGTGTTTACAGGTCAGAAATCTCCATCGCCGTTCCAGGGCTAACTGCACCTCTCGCTCCTTTTCTGAGCTGAGTGCACCCCCACTGGCCCTCGAGCTCTTCCTGGGGTGGGATTCCCCCATTTTCCCACTCTGAGCCCACTTCCCAGGCTACAGCACCCCAAGTATCAGCTGTGCTTCTCCAGCAGGACCTATGGAAGTTGGCCCCCAAGGTTCAGTCCGTTGGGCACCTTGACCCGAAACCAAAGGATTGATTGTCGTTAACAGTAGGAATGGAGCACAACAAGAGAGAAACGGATTTTAGAACAGCAACCGGCCTGCGGGCGAAACTCCCAGAGGTAGGGGCTTATGTGCAGACAGTAAACATTACATCCTGGTTACCGCATGTTGAGCTACTTACATTATCGCAGGCTGCTCCAGATCTGTCCCCCTTTGAGTTTGGGTTCAGCCCTTCCGAGCCCCCTCAACATAAATGCCCACCCAGGTGAAGGTTTCTGCCACCCAAGGGCTTTTCAGTCCAGCCATCTGCAGCCACGTGGGAGCCGACAGCGAGGAGTTGAAGTGAGACAGATTGCGAGTGGAGGCAAGGTGCTGATTTTCCACAGAACGGGCGACTAACCCGTGTGGCTGCTTCCCAAGGGAGGGCGTCTCTCGCTGGGAGTCTTTAGCAAGACTGGGTTCGTGTTTTGAGAACATACGGCCACGCCTGATCACTGTGTGTGGGAGAATACTGCTCGCCAGGGTTACGCAGGAGCTGATGATTATTTGTATTTCAGTAGTAGATAGTTCCCAGCTGAGATCAGGACCCCATTAGGCTGTGCGCTGTGTGCCCGTGTGTAGTCAGAGATACTCCTTGCCTCAAAGAGCTTCCAATCTAAACGGTCTGGCTCAGGTGAGACTTGGTGAAATGCAGCCACCTCTGGGTAACAGCTGCCCAGAAAATCAGCAAAGGATGTGCTCACCCAGCACTGAGATGCAGCCACCTCTGGGGTGGGGCAGGGCAGCTCTTTAGGAGTGGAGATTTTACAGGAGCTGGGACGGAGGGCTCAGATTCTGACTCGCAGCGGATGGGGAAGTATCAAGGATTCATTCATGCCCAGGAGGGGTCAGAGCCTCATTGGGGAGATGCTTTTCTGCCCCAGGCAGAGAAGGGCAGTGCGACACCTCGAAAGGCTCCATATTCGAGTAGCTGTGTGTGAAGGAGGGGTGAGAGGGGCACCACTTGTAATGCATTAACTAGCTGTGTGTGTAACTAGTGACCCAGGACAGGGACTGGCTGGCTCAAGGCAGAGCAGGATGGGATGCAGAGCCTTTCCCCATTAGTTTGGATGGGTAGCTGGCTCAGTGTGTGGGGGATTGGTACATGGGACCTTCCCCTCTAGGGGTGCCTGTTTCAATCTGGCCCCATCTCCGTGCAGGGCAGAAGTGCATTCCACTTGGTGCACCCATGGGTGTAATGAGCTGGTGGGTGTCAGCAGAGAAGGTGCCTTGATCCCCACCTGCCCTGACACACCCCAGTGCCAGTCACCTCAGCAGGGAGGCCAAAGGTTGAATGGGCCCCAGCTCCCCCCTGCCCCCCAGAGGGGGTCCCTGCAGGGGTGGGGCTGTGACTCGTCAGCAGGGGGTGTTCTGTGGTCGGGGGGCACACTCCCTGCTCCTGTCCCCATTGGGGGGCGGGTACAAAGAAGGCACCTCCGCTCCCCTGGAACGTGGGGGCAATTGTGTGCGCTGTGGTCTGTCCCAGCTGGCCGGGCAAGAACCTGTCTCTGTGGCTTGTATCGTATAATGGCCTGCGACTTGTCATCAATAAACCACCGATTTTCTTAGACTCCCTGGTGTGTACGGCTCTTCCTCACTGTGCACTGAGCACCAGCAAGGAGGGGAGTGGGGTTTAAGTAGGTTTGAGGGGAGGCTGGGAGTCAGGACTCCTGGGTTCTATCCCAGGCTCTGGGAGGGCAGTGGGGTCTAGTGCTAAGTTCCCTGTAAGCTGCACAGCTGGGTGGCCGCCCAGCAGGCTATCAAGTGCCGCACAGTTCAGGTGTCCCTACCCCCCACTGTCATGTGCTGCTCGTGCCCTATGCCTTGGAGCTGCTCCCAGGAGCCTCCTGCTTGCTGTGTAGAGCGGGGAAGGGGAGAGGGGTGCTGATGTTAGGGTGTTCCCCTGCCCCGTACCCCATCTCCACAGAGTGGGGGGAGGGGACGGAGGGAGCTTGCTGGCAGCGGCTGCTGTGTCTGAACTTGCTGATCTACTTAAAAGGGCAGCGTACTTAAAGGGGCAACACACGTCTCTGTCACACACACACACACTCTGTCTTTCACGCTCACCTCCCAACACATACTTGTGGTGTTGTTACTTCTTGATACTTCTTTCAAAGTGTGTTATTTTAGTTTTTTGACTGGTCTGTGCATTTTACAATTTTTATTTCTCTCTTACGCTTAAATTTCGTTCTTTGAGTAGTGAGTACAAAATGCCTAACCTGTCCTGGCTGGATTAATTATCCCTATGGTAACTTTTTAAAAATATATATTGTATCTGGTTTTTGGTTTCTACTGGTGGCGCACATCCACACATTACCTCAATATTGTGCACATAATAAAATTCATTACGCACATGGATGGAAAAAATTAGAGGGAACATTGGTCTAGCGGTTAAAGCTAGGGGGTAGTGGGAATCAGGATTCATGCTGTTCGGCGAACAGCTTGAAGTCCTAGAGAGAGGAAAGCTTGCTCTTGACATTTGTTTGTGAATGGAAGGGTAGCCCAGAACTTCTTGAGAACCCCAGATGGGCCGGGCCTCTGTAACAGAGGGCACTCTCTGCTGCCACCTGTTGGTGAGCAAAGGGAAATGGCTGGTATGGAGCAAGCCTCATTTGCATTTCAACTATGCAACAGTTTGGGTCATTTGGGTTAAAATCAGTTACATTGTGAGTGTGGGGACAATAAGATGCCATTGTCCCTGGTAGGAGATTGAGGGAGAAGAGAGGGACCCTGGTTGTGCAGAGGGTGAAGGAGTCACCCTGACTGGTAGCGTTATCAGGCACAGTTAGTTAAGAGCCTGGACAAAATTACAGAAGGGTCTGTTCTCTGGGGTGAGTCTATTTCTGATAGAATAGGCTGTTAAGGGTATGTCCACACTGCAATTAAAAGCCTGTGGCTGGCCTGTGTTAGCTGACTCAGGCTTGTTGGGCTGAATTGGGCTAAGGAGCTGTTTAATTGCCATGTAGATGTTTGAGCTCATGCTGGAGCCTGAACCCTGGGACTTTACCCTCTCATGGGATCCCTGAGCTGGAACATCTACGTGGCCATTAAACCACCCCTTAGCCTGAGCTCCATGAACCTGAGTCAGCTGACAGGGGGTTTAATTGCAGTGTAGATGCTTCTGAAGGGGTTCTGCATCCCATGGAGCTCTGCAAAGAGTTGAGTAGAGGAAGCTTGGAGGCAACAGACAGCATGGAGCTGAGATGGCTTGGGCTGAAGCAGCAGGGAGAATAGCAGCTGCCAGCCTCCCAGACAGATTTAGGGGAGGGTCTGTGTACCCAGCAACCAACACTGAATTCACAGCTCCAGGAGCAGCCCAGAAGTTGGAATAACTGTTAAGACTTTTCCCCAGGTGTCTTTAGTGAATGGTAACTTATTACCCGCTGGTTTTTCTCAAATTCATTCTGTTGTCTCTCCCCCATTCATAAAATTCTTTTGTTTTAAACCCTTGGATTCAGCCCTTGCAAGGGGGGGAAGGATTGGTGCCTAGCGAGGGCACCCGGGAGGGTACGTATAGTTTCCCCGCTTTTTGGGTGAGGGTATGAACTGGGGTTACTTAAGTCCTCAGACTGATTTCCCCTAGACAGCTGAACCCAGCCCTTTTTGCTGCTGCTGTCCACTGGCTGAATCATTTAAATAATCCGTTTCCCAAAACGTGGAGCTTTTGACACTTGTTTTCCTTCCACATCAAAATTAAGCTGGTTGAAATTGAAGTGAAAGGTCCATTTCCATGAAGCTTTTGGGGGTGAGAAGGTGATTCAGATTCGCTGTGGAATACATGCTCGGAACCAGACAGGAAGAGCCAACCCCACGCCAAGAGAACCAAGTGGTTTGAGTCTGCATAAGTTTTGATACCATCCTCATCGCTGTAGTATCTGAGCATCTCCCAATAGCACGTTAAGCCAGGTGTCTATGCATCCCTCGCGTGGGGTTTGTCCTCTTGTCCTCTCCCCAGAGGAGGAGGGGTGCTGTGGAGCGTCTTGTTTCAGTAGCAACTTCAGATCTACCTGCTGCTGTGTGTGTGTTCGAGAAGGCCCGGCTGAAGAACTCGACCTTGCCCATGGAGAGGAACGGGGGGAGGTTTGGGATGGGCCTCGGTTCTTGGGGAAGTTCAGTAAGCACATGGGTGCGATGTGGATGACCCAGTTTAAAATCTTTGCTCTCAGTCAGGTGTGCAGGTGTCTCTCTCTTGTCTCGCTCGACGACCAGAAACCCCATCCGGGGCCTGAGCTACCTTCCTGACTGAAGTATTAACAAAACAGGAGGGTTCTGGGGAAAGTGTCTCTTTCGCTTGTTGATGGAGAAAGGTTGAGATGAAAAATTCCAGTCAGCTGGAGTCAGGACTCCGAGGTTCTAGCCCCTGCTCTGGGAGGGGAGTTGGGTCTAGTGGGTTAGGGCAAGGAGGCTGGGAGCCAGGACTCCTGGGTTCTAGCCCCTGCTCTGGGAGGGGAGTTGGGTCTAGTGTGTTAGGGCGAGGAGGCTGGGAGCCAGGACTCCTGGGTTCTAGCCCCTGCTCTGGGAGGGGAGTTGGGTCTAGTGGGTTAGGGCGAGGAGGCTGGGAGCCAGGACTCCTGGGTTCTAGCCCCTGCTCTGGAAGGGGAGTTGGGTCTAGTGGGTTAGGGTGAGGAGGCTGGGAGCCAGGACTCCTGGGTTCTAGCCCCTGCTCTGGGAGGGGAGTTGGGTCTAGTGGGTTAGGGCGAGGAGGCTGGGAGCCAGGACTCCTGGGTTCTAGTCCCAGGCTTATGACTGATTTGTGTAAATCTTATCCCCATTGCATCGACTGTGAAATGTGTTTCCGACACGTAACCTCACAGTGTGAACTATAACTACCCTGTGCGGAGGTGGGATGGATCCTGATGAACCTGCGCTAATAAGGGCAAACACTTTGATCTCACAATTAATGGGTTCGGCTTGCTCTGTGCGGGAGGCCGTTTGCGAATATGGGGGAGGCAGTTCAACCAGTGCTGACCCCAGTGTGGCACCAGGTGGCGCTGTGCTGCAGGCAGCTGGGTGGGGGCTCAGAAGGGAGCGCTCTCCCCCCTCACAGTCAGTGCTGACCCCAGTGTGACACTAGGGGGGCTGTGCTGTAGGGAGCAGGGTGGGGGCTCAGTAGGGGCCATTCTCCCCACACAGTCAGTGTTGACCCCAATACCCCAGGGCGGTGTAGGGGCCCACTGTGCTGAAGATGAAATGTAAAATACAGACCCAGACCCTGGCCCATCCAAAGCTCTAACCCACTAGACCTCACCCCCTCTAGGAGCTGTGGATAGAACCCAGGAGTCCTGGCACCCAGTCCCCTCCCCCCACCCCTGCCCTGCAGAATCTATTTCTGGAGACTAGTCGACTCCCTGCAGGGACTGTTCTCGGTGTGGGTGGTTACTTCGAAACAGGTCTGCTCTGTCCTTCTAGCCACCTCGGGCAATGCTCCCTGCATGGCTGGTCACTGGCACAGAAGAATAAAACCAGCCCCCGAGTCAGGAGTCTGCGTCGGTCCCAGCTCAGATCTCTGTGCTCCCCTGACGCAGTGCCTGCCCAACCCAGAGGAGCCCAGCATGGCCCAGGCTCTGCTCCTCGCAGCCTCTGTCCTGTTCTGCCTCGCACTGGGGGGTAAGTGCCATCAGGGAGCTTGGGGGAACTCCACTCTAGGGTGACAGGCCTGAGCGGCTCCTTGAGGCAGCTTACGCCTGTCTCCCCGAGTGCCTAGAATAGATTTCAATAGCCCTGACACCCAGCCTCCCCCACTCTAACCACTAGACCCTACTCCCCTCCCAGAGCCAACGATAGAACCCAGGAGTCCTGCCTCCCAGCCCCCTTCCTCTGGACAAATGAGTGTTGCAGATGCTGAGATCAGCCCCTTGGTGTGGTGTCCATGTCCCTCTAATGAGCCAACTCAGATGCACGTGTCCAGCTGCCCTGGAAATGGCCATATCAATTAGTATCCCTGCAGGCGGGGGAGCTCTCCTTGGAGGACTCAGAGGTGTGGATGGGGATTGCCGGTCTCTGCCTGCCATGCCAGGGGTTTCGTGCTCAATGCAGGCAGCTTTTACCAGGGGCTTGTCAACTTGGGGTGAGCAACCCCCGTGGTGCCACTGAAAGAGGATGAATCACAGCCCCGGGTCCTCTCAGTCACGCACAGGCCACTTCCCTGGCACGTCTCGGCAACCCACCAGATCTCTGCTCAGCCATGGAGACGACTGGGGTAACCCAGCCAAACTGACAGAACTTCAGGAGGGGAAAAGTGGTGTCACTCCGCAAAGTACAATGATTGGAGTGTGGGGGGCTGGGAGCCAGGACTTCTGGGTTCTATCCATGTTTTGGGGAGGGAAGTGAGGTCTCGTGGGTTAAAGCAGGGGATGCTGAGAGTCAGGACTCCTGGGTTCTATCCCTGGCTTGGGGAGGGGAGTGGGGTCTAGTGGTTAGGGTGGACTGCCTGTGGGGATGGTGGTTGGGAGGTGTTTGTGCCCATCTCTCACTGCATCTCCCCTTGCTCGCCCCCTGCAGCCAGCAATCTGCGTTGCAGACAATGCGCCCTGGACAAACCCTACATTGGTTGCCGCCCTGGAGTCACTGAGTGCACCCCTAAGGCTGGGCATCCATGCATGACTGTCAACATCAGCTCTAGTGAGTGGAGGGGAGGGCTACACTGGGTTTTCTCTGTCCCAAATGCCCCCACCAGTACTGATCCCTACTCCTTTCTGGCCAAGTTGCTGCTTGGCTCTGGCCTGACTCCCTGTGGTCAGGCTCAGAACTGCAATGTGGGCTCTCCGCTCCCTCCCACCCCCCGCCAAGCACTAACCCACCAGACCCCACTCCCTTCCCAAAGCTGGGGATAGAACCCAGGAATCCTGATGCCCATTCCCCACCTGCTCTAACCATTTGACCCCCACTTCCCTCCTAGACCTGGGGAAAGAACCCAGGGGTCCTGGCTGTATCAACATCCTATGAGCCAGGGGAGCTTTCAGCCAGTGACGGAGTAACTAAGCGGCCTTGGGTCGGGGTGGCCTGGTTTCTGATCCCCAACCGTGCTCTGGGCTTTGGGGTGGTGTGTTCGAACGGCGTGGTTCTGAGCTCTGCCTCTCTATCTCCCCCTGCAGGAGGTGAGGTGCAGTTCCTCATCCAGGGCTGCATCATGAATCCCAGCCGCTGCGGGCTGGTGAAGGAGTTGTTGGACCCCGAATACCAGATCAACATCACCTGCTGCTCCCATGCCTCCTTCTGCAACGACTTGGGTCCTGCTGCCCCAGCAAGGGAGGGCGCTGAGTCCGGCCTGCCGCCTGCCACCCTCCTCCATCCCTGCCCGTCCTCCGTCCCAGTCCCCATCCCTCCTTCCACTTCCGCAGTTCTCCAGCCATCCTCTTCACCGTTCACCCATCCCTCTCTCCCCATCCTCCCTCCACCTCCTTCCCTTCCATCTTCCTCTCTCCCTTCTTCCCACCTGTCCTCCTTCTCTTCATTCATCCCTCTCTCCTCTTCTCTTCCTTCATCTGTCCTTCCTCCCTTCTTTTCCTCTCCCTTCTTCCCTTCCTCTTCCTCCTCCTCCTGATCTTCCCCCCGTCCACTCTTCCTCCACAGACGCTCCGGGTGTGAAACCTGCCCGTGTTCCCTGATTCGCTGTGATTAATAAACCTCTTACGGGGTTGTACAGTTCTAGCTAACTGTAGAGCCTGAGGACAATATAGTCAGATAGAGTGGGGGTGGGGCTGGGAGTCAGGACTCCTGGGTTCTATCCTTGCCACTAGGAGGGGAGTGGGGTCTAGTGCGGTGGTCCCCAAACTGTGGGGCATGCCCCCATGCAGTGCATGGAGGAATGTGGGGGGGGTACAGTGGGCCCAGGCCAGCCCCCATGGGAGGCAGGGAGGGAGCGCCACCTAGCCCCGCTCCGGCCCTGCCCCCATCCGCAGATCCAGCCCTGGCCACAGCTCCAGTCCCAGCTGCGCTCCCCCCTGCCCCCCGGCTCCTTGCCTCAGCCCTGGCTCCTGGCCTAGACCATGGCCCCAGCTGAAGTGTTGGCTCCAGCCCTGACTGCAGACCTGGTTCCAGCCACGGTTCCTGGCCCCAGCCACTGCTCTGGCCCCCGCTCCCAGCCCTGGCTCCCAACCGTGGCTCCCAGGGGGCATGCAACTGAAAAAGTTTAGGGATCACTGGTCTAGGGCTGAGAATCAGGACTCCTGGGCTCTAATCTTGGCTCTAGGAAGGGAGCAGAGTCTAATGGGAGTGAGAGCCCTGGGGGTTGGGAGCCAGGACTCCTGGGTTCTATCCCTGGCTCTGGGAGGGGTGTGAGGTCTAATGCAGGAGGGCTGGGAGCTAGGATTCCTGGGGTCTATCCCTGGCTCTGGGAAAGAAATGGGGTCTAGTGGGTGACAGCCAGGGGGAGCCGAGACTCCTGGGTTCTAATCCCCTCTCCACCCCTGAGTGGCCATGCCTCAGTTTCCTCCCCCTGTAAAATGGCAGGATACTGGCCCCACTGTGTACATGCTATATAAGTGCAGGTTATTGTCTCACTCCATAAATCCTCCTTATTTCTGGGTGTTTCATGGGTTCCCTGCCTCTGTCCAAACCCCCTTTGTTTGTGGGTTCCCTGTGCAATCCCCTGGAGAAATCTCTCTGCTAGCTGGGATGGGACTGCGGTTCTCTATTTGCTCTGGCGGTGCCAGTGTTTGAGTTGCTCTGTATCTGCTTTGTCTGCCTCACAGCCTGTGGCTGGCTGGCGCCCGAAAGCCCTTCCAATAAAGCTTCCCCTTCTCCTCACCCTCTGTAGCATGTCTCCCTGCTGGGCAAAACACTGGGCCAGCTGCTCAAACCCATCCTACCAAATCAGGACCCTGTCCAGATGCCACAAAGGTTTGACGCGGATATTACCGGGGTCACGACCCAGCTGAGACAGCAGCCGAGCTTGTCCTAGTGCTAGTGAAGCAGAGAATTGCAGAGTTTGAGGCCAAAGGGACCATTAGATCACCTAGTCTGATCTTCTGTACAGAACATGCCATTATATTTCACCAGTCAAAGCCCAATAACTTGGGTCTGAGTACAGCAAATCTTCCAGAATGTGGATCTGAAGCCAAACAAGACCCAGGAGACCTGGCTCAGTTCCCAGTTCTGCCACAGCCTCCCAGTGTAACCTTGGGCAAGTCACTTCACCTTTCTGTGCCTCGGTTTTCTGCCCCCCATACAGTAGGGATAATAATCCTTCCTTTGTCTATTTCAATGGGAAGCTCGTGGGGGCAGGGCATGTCTTTCACTGCATCTGTACACAGCCTAGCACAGTGGGTAATGCATCTCACTTGGTGACGCACATAATAAATAATAATAACAGAAGGCGTTTATTAAAGAAAGCAGCTGCTGACCCAAACAGGCCTCTACAAAGCTCACGTTCCAGCATAGTCTCCCTTGTTTACCAGGGACACTACATTGGCTAGAGTGATATGCTGCACACAGCGGCATCTAATGGCTGAATGACATATTGCAAGGAAACATGCCTGGAGAGGTAGCCAATGCGAAGTGAATAGGATCATGTCTCCATCTAGTGGCCAGATGGAATTACTACAGCAGCTGCCTAATGACTCCCAGCTGGAGGAATTACTTTGCTCAGCTGGTAGAAGGTATCTGGGATTTGATGCTACACGTCCTGGCTTCCTCATGGGGCTCAGTTCTCCTCTTCCTCATGTTCCGTCCCGCTTGAGGGTTCAGCGGTTCTGTGGGTCTCGGCTGGGGGAGGAAACGCGGGTGTCATTGTCTCACTGAAAAGGCCCAAACAACCACAAACTGGGCTTGAGTCTGGGGCTGCCCCCACAGCATGTGGGTTCTGGGAACCTCAGGGGATGGGAGAGCTCCCCAAAGGTGTCTGCCCCTTAAGGAGGCCAGAAGATTCCATGTTCACTTGAAAAGGGGGGAATGGGACATGAGGCCTTTCCCCTTTAAGGGGCACTAGCTCTGATCCAGCCCCAGAGGGAGAGGACTGGCTGGCTCAGAGGGATGGGGGGACATGGGGCCTTTCCCCTTTAGGGCTGCTGTCCTCGCACCTCATTGATGCTCACTGAGAAGGCCCGGCTTCTCGCTGAGCAGCGATGCCAAGAAGCCACAGCGCCAGGCAGGCAACATCCCCTCCACCTGGGGTGGCCCTGTGCTGATGCAGAAGAAGGTCTGCTCCATGGGGTTGTTGCAGGGGCCACTGCTTCATGCTCTCCTCCCTATCCTCATGGGGCTCTTGGGGAGAAATTCAACACACCCCACAGAGTTTCATACAGGGCAGGGGCAGGAACATGCTTCAGCTGCACACAGGGGTCATTAGGAGCTAACTCGCAAAGTTTGACGCCTTTCCAAAATGGCTGTCATCCACTGTTGTTCCCAATGACAGTGAAGCCACAGGCTGCCCACGGTTAAGATGGCTGCTGTGTCCAGTTCACCTCATATGGGATGCAACCCCATGATCTGGGTGCCCCTAAACCTCTGACTGCCAGATGGTGGGACTGGCCAACAGGGGATGGATCACTCAATAATTGCCCTGTTCTGTCATTCCTTCGGAAACATCTGGTGCCAGCCACGGTCCGGAGACAGGATACTGGGCTAGCTGGACCATTGGGCTGACCCCTTATGTTATGCTTGGATTTGTTTTGAATAAAACCTGTAACGAGCTTCACTTGCGAAAAAGAAAATTTGCTGAGTGTTGTGAGCTAATGCCGTTAATGCACTGGTAAAGCAGCAATGAGTTACCACTGTTGTAGTCAAATTTATTACACTGACAAAGGAAGGCTTTGAGCCAGCTAACTTTGGCTATTACCTTGATGCACTGACAAGCAGGGATTTGAAAATGCAGTCGCAACCCTTCTTTAGCGCCACTGTTGACCAGGGGACCGCTCCCCCTCCACAGTGACCTCTAGTGGCCTGTTTATATACTGCACATAAAGGTATCACTGTAGAGACGCTAGGAAGAGGGATGAGTGTGCCGGATCTTGTCTCCATCTAGTGGCTGCCCAGCATTGCTACAACAAAAATGTTACGGACACCCAGCTGCGAGAGTTAGGCCAAGATCCTCAAAGCTCTTTAGGCAGGGAACTTCCATTTGGCACCTAAATGCCCAAGAGAATCTGGGCCTAACTCCCATAGCTGAGATGGAGGAGGGGGTCTGGGCTTTTCCTGCTGCAGATCCTGTGTTTCTCCATGGTGCTCAGTCCTCCGGAGGTTCCCTCTGCCCTGCTGGTTCAGAGGGTCCTTTGGGCTGGGCTAAGAGAGAGGCATGGGGGGTTACTGTCCCATCACTAAAAAGCCAGGCCTAGAGTCAGGCGGCAGCCCATGGCAAGTGAATTCTAGAGGCCCTGGGATGGGAGGGCTCCCCCCATGTTTTGCCTGGAGGCCAGAATATCCCCCATATCTATGGAAAGCGGGAACTGGCTCATGGGAGCATATTGTGGGATCCTTTTCCCTCTGGGGGGCACCAGCTCCAATCCATCCCCAGGCTGGGGAGACTGGCTGGCTCAGGCGCTCAGGGTTACAGGGGTGACACAGCCCCTCACTGTTCCGGATTGTGCCCCAAATTGTGACATGCACCCTTGAGCCGCTGATAATCTGGGACCAGTGGTGTCAAGAAGCCACAGAGCCGGGCGAGCGACATCCCCTCAACCTGGGGTGGCTCCGTTCCGATATAGAAAAAATTCTTCTCCATGGCATTGTAAAGAGGCCGCTGCTCCCCGCTGCCTCCTGTCCCTCTGGGGTTCCTGGGGGAAAATGCATCAGTTGGTCAGCATGGGGGGAAAGGGAATGAATTCCAGCCACAAGGAGGCAGACAGGAGGATGCCCTGACCAGGGGTCCTTCACTCCAGCAGGCGGCAGCAGAGAGGGACAGGGACATACCCAGCTACCCACAGTCTCCAGCCAGGTCTCACTGAGGCTTCCCACGAACTAGGAAGGATCAAGAGCCAAACAATCCAGTTTTGCCCTCTTCCCAAATGGCCACCCCTCCACGTGTTTCTTCACGGGGCTGAAGTCGCAGGCTGCCTCTGGTGGTGAAGTGGGGAAATGGTGGCCACTCTCATGCCAGCTGCCAGGCTGATCTGAAATACAGTTCTCTGGTGCCGATGGGGAAGTGGGAGGGGCTCAGGACCAGCTGGCGGGTGTAATTTGCATAGACATCCCAAGCATCATGCAGTACCCCCCAGCTGCACAACTAGGGATTTCCCCAGCTTCCATGCTCACAATCTGTCTTGCACTGGCTATGTGAGCGCAGGGACATGAACAGGGTGGCAAGGCTGAGAACCAGTGGATGTTAGAGATTGGGGAGCATGGCTCACCCTAACCTGGGAGTCAATGGGCCCAGGTTGACTAGTTAGGACCAAGGCACTGTCTGATTTCAGAGGGGAGCTCTGTTGTTTTATTTAGAGTGCTAGCTGTAGGGGGTTGGGGAAAAAGCAATAGCCTAAACAGGGGTGTCATGATCTCGTAATAACTGACTCTGTTGCTGGTAGGACTGGATTCCACCTGCCCTGGGGACACCAAATTTGAACATGGGTTTGCTGGCGGATCCTCTACTCCTTCAAGTCTTTAAACCATGATCTGAGGACTTCAATAGCTCAGACATAGGTGAGAGGTTTATCGCAGGAGTGGGTGGGTGAGATTCTGTGGCCTGCGTTGTGCAGGTCAGACTAGATGTTCATAATGGTCCCTTCTGACCTTAATATCTATGAGAGAACCTGAAAGTGCAAGTAGATCCAAACTGGCTGGCACTCAGGGTTGCAACTTCTTAGGGGTTCCCTTACCCGCTCCTGGCAAACTCTGCCCAGTATGCATCCAACGAAATGGGTATTCACCCACGAAAGCTCATGCTCCATTACGTCTGCTAGTCTATAAGGTGCCACAGGACTCTTTGCCGCTCTGCCCAGTAGCGCATCATCCTGCGGCTCAGCGCCACCTCGGCCTCCATGTGCGTGTGGTTCGCTCCCTCCATGGACGCCAGCATCCCGAACAGGTAGGGCACCTCAGAGCCATGCGGCACCCCCATCCATTTGGGGGAAGACAAGCCTCTGGGGTGGCAGGTGAAGCTGTAGACGTACACGGGACTGCCGGCCTCCACCATCTGCCCAGCCAGCTTGGCTATGGGGCACACCACATGATAGTCACTGACAACGTGAGCCATGGTGCGGTGGTACCACGCCGGGACCTGCCTCTCCTGGCTGTACCACTGTGCCACCGCCTGGACGGCCTCCCATGGCAGCCCCAGCATTGTCACTCTCAGCACCTCCAGCAGCTCCTCCCAGCTCATGTGGCTGGCGTTCACCCTGGTGAAGTTACGGGCACCAATGATTATGTAGGAGCCTTCGTTAGCCGTGACGCCGGTCAGGAGGGGTATAGGCTGGCTGTGCCCGGCCTCCAGGAGTCTCGGTGACTCATCGGGAAGGAAATCCCTGTCGACGGTCGGCACAGACCCAGGCATGGACATAATGCATTTCCCAAAGTCTCCCAGCTCCTTCCCCTGCAGGCAGCCCACCAGGGCGGTGTCATTGAAACCGGTGCAGCCTGGTTCATGGCCCAGTGCCTGGCCTGTCTTCTTGGCCACTTCTGGGCTAATCCAGGCCCAGGGAGAGGCAGGGGCACCACTCTGCAGCCCGGCATGGGCAAAGAGGGGCCGGCTCCCTGGTGAGAGGAGATGGAAGCTGACCGAGGAGGCCCCAGCACTCTGGCCGAAGAGTATCGAACAGGCCGGGTTCCCACCGAAGGTGGCCCCATTGTCCCACAGCCAGTGCAGCACCAGGCACTGGTCCCACAGGCCGGCATTCCCCGGGGCAGCTGGGGGCAGGGACAGGAAGCCCAGTGCCCCAGCCGGGTAGTTCATGGAGGCCACAATCACGTTCTCGGTGGCGGCGAAGAAGCAGCAGTCTTAGAGCTCCACGGAGGCTGCACCTATGAAGAACCCCCCGCTGTGGATCCAGACAAGGATGGGGGTCGGCACAGGGGGCCAGGGATTGGGCACCCAGATGTTGAGGAAGAGGCAGTCCTCAGACTGCAGCATTTTGGGCGTCCACGTATAGGCATCAGGGTAACCAGTAAGCAGAGGCTGGAGGCAGGTGTTGCCGAAGCCGGTGGCCTCCAGGATGTGGCTCCAGGGCTGGTGGGGAAACGGTGTCCGGAAGCGCAAGGCCCCCATGGTGGGGCTCAGCATAGGGGATGCCCAGGAAGGCCGTCACTGTGCCGGAGCCGGCCGGGAGACGCTTGCCCCGGATGGGGCCGCTGGTGGTGAGCACCACGGTGCCGTCGTCATTGGGGCCTGGCAGGGAGAGGAGGAGCAGGCAGGGGAACGCGGGGAGGAGTCCCAGCATCGCGGCAGCTAGAAGGGAAACCCCCCCAGAGGGAGTTACAAGGAATGGGATCTGGGACCTATCCCCTCTAGGGGGCGCTGGTTCCAATCCAACCCCAGGTCAGGGGGGAATGGCTGGCTCAGGGAGTGGGGAATGGGATATGGGGCCTCGCCCCTGCTGGGGGAGTTTCTGTGCTGCAGCCCTAACTATTTAAACCCTCATGCGAGCAGGAAGCCTGGCTCCCCTTTGGTAAACACCGTCTCCGGCCAGCCACCCCCTCAACACCAGCCTGCCCCGGGCTCCAGCTCTCTGCTGAGCTCCCAGATCTGTATCACTTTGCCTTCTGCCCCATTTCCCTCTGCAGGCAACTAGAGGCCCCTTTATGCCAGGGGAAAATGCCAAAAGGCTAGGACAAAAATCCACATGCCCCCTCCCGGAGCTGAAGAGAGAATCCAGGAGTCCAGGCTCCCAGCTCCCTCTGTTCTAACCCACTAGACCCCATTCCCCTCCCAGAGCTGGGGAGAGAACCCTGATTGATAGGACTCCTGGGTTCTAGCCCCAGCTCGGGGAGGGAAGTGGGGTCTAATGGGTTAGAACAGACAGGGCTGGGAGTCAGGACTCCTGGGTTCTCTCCCTAGCATGGTGAGGACAGTAGGGTCTAGGAGTTAGAGCAGGGGGTACAGTGGCTGGGAGTCAGGACTCCTGGGTTCTCTCCCAGCTCAGGGAGGGGAGTGGAGTCTGGGAGGTAAGAGCCAAGTGGGGCTGGGTGTCAGGACTCCTGGGTTCCATCCCCAGCTCTCAGGGTGGGGTCTGTGGAAGGGGTATTAGCTGGGAAGCTACCTGTCGAGCTCCCAATTCTAGCTCCCCTGACACCAGTCACCCCTTGACCACTCTGTGCCCATCGCAGAGCCCGAGGAACACTCCTCACCCCTGGCTACGCAGACTCACCTGCCCGGCTTGCTGCTGCAGGCATGGCTCTGTGGCTCCCAACTCAGCGCGAGGAGGGGGGAATCTGCCGATGCGGGAGCCAAGCGGTTCTCGTCTCCGGCGCTGAGAGCACCAGCCAGGGAGCAGCCACCCGAGTTTATTCACCCTGGCAGCAGCAAGCTCACTGGGCTGTGCACGCATAGGGCCCAGGTTCAAGGTGGCTGGAGGGATCCTGGGGCAGGGTCCACGGGCTCAGAGACCCAGTTCAGCACCTCTGGGGTACAGTAGCAGGGTCACAGGCTCACTGTGAAATGCAGCCACCTCAGGGGTGGGGCAGCTGGGGACCAGCCGCACGGCACCGCTGCCTTGGGCTTGCTTGCCGCTCCTGAGATGCAGCTGGCTCTGGGGTGGGACAGAGGGGTAACAGGAGGTGAAGGGGAAATCCCATGGCCAGTTCAACCCACAGCAGGATTTTGGTGGAGCCAGAAGGGAAGCCCCTTTGGGGGGAAGGGACAGGACATTTTATACGCGAGGGGTCAGGGTTCCAGCTGCAGGGTTCCCCCACCCCACTGCCTGCTGTACTGACAGGGGTTAGCAAATTCCTTTGCGGGCAGGACAGAGGATGGGTGCCAAACAGACCAGGCAGCCTGCCATGGATCTGCCGCTTGCATGGAAATGAGACGTGTCATCCCCAGGGGGGCACAGGGCAGGATCAAGGGGGCCAGACCAAGAGGGCCAGCACACTGCTCTGAACCACCCTGAATTAGGTGGGGACTAGTGGGTTAGAATGGGGGTGCTGAGGGCTAGGACTCCTGGGTTCTATCCCCAGCTCTGGGAGGGGAGTGGGGGCTAGTAGGTTAGAGCAGGGGGTACTGAGGGCCAGGACTCCTGGGTTCTCTTCCTCACTCCAGGAGGAGGGCAGAGTTTGGGACAACATGCTGCATATCCTTGGGAGACCTTCTTGAATTAAGTTTAAGTATCTTTGGGGTCTGTTGTGATCACTGGACCTAAAAAATGTCCCCCATTTGTAAGTTTAATTGTGAGAAGTGTGGGAAAGTTTATCAGAGGTCACACTAACCTAGGACGGTTTGCTTGGCAGAGAATTAACCATGAAATAGAAGTCTAGCTGTTTTTCAATAAACACACCACGTTAGGAACAGGTGCAAGAAAAACCAGACAAAAATTGAATCAGTCCAGACAGCAGGGGCCCTGCTCATGCAAACCACTGAGGGTGGTGAGGTCATACTTAACAAACAAGTAAATGTGGGAACAAAGTTACCAATGCCGAATGTGGCCTTCCGGAAATGGATTTAATTGGTGGCCAAAATAATGAGGAGAAACTCTCCCCCACTTGTACTCCTTTTGGGGGGGCTGCTTAAAAAGAGACACTGAAAAAACCAAAAGAATCATTCTCGTCCCCCAGCTCATATATCTCCCCCACCTGGACGTCGCCCCTTATCTCAGCTTCCAGGACCCCGGCAGCAAACCAGATTAAGGGATGTTCATCCCCAGAGGGAGCCCGGCCGCCTTGCTCCTGGTGTTCACCTCTGCGTGTTAGGGTTCCTAAGGCATCCAGCACTACAAAGCCACGTAGGATTCTGTATGGTTTTTCCTTCCCTTGTCCTGTTGCTTTCTGCCCCCTGCCCCCACCCTCCATCCTGTCTCTCATTCTTTCTGCTTTCCACCTGCACGGCAGGAGCACCGCCACATGAGAGGACCCCAGCCCTGTCTAAGGAGAAAAGCCCCTGGAAGGATAAGGCCTTTGGCTGCAGCCATATTGCAAGGCCTAAAGCTTTCGTCTGCAGCCAGACTAAAAGAGCAGCGGAGAAGCAGGAAGTCACATCTTCACATTCCATCTAAATTACATTAAAACAATGTAATATCCAGCTGTTAAGAAGGACACCCCGTCCTAATGGCCCCCACTATCACCAGATAAAGAAACAGATCTTAAGATGGTTAAAGAAAACTTAGTTTGATAGCATTCTGTCTGGCAAGAAATCACTTATCAATAGTTGTGGTTAGGAAATCCTCCTTTCTTTACTGTTTTGTCATTATGGTCCCCACTTCCCTATTGTTTGTCTGGATGAGCTCTGCCTGGTTCTCTGGTTATTTCTGTCTGTTGTGTAATTAGTTTTGCTAGGTGTAAATTAATGAAGGTGGTGGGGTAGGATTGGTTAGAGAATTTTGTCAGGATTGGTTAGTAACATTTTAGTATATTGATTGGTTAAGGTCGAGCTAAGCAGGGCTCGAGTTTCACTCTATAAACTGGGTCCAACAGAAAGTTCTTGGGGAACCAACTCCAGGACACAGCCCCAAGATCAGAGCTGCCAGACCTCAACACCCTGCCAATGACACCGTGCAGAAACTAGGGTCCCCCAGACGGACCTGATCCTGACTGGCCATCAAGAAAAGTTCATCTGTCTTATTGGGAGTGGTGAGCACTGCAGGTGTAGTAGGTGCAGTCTGGTTTTTGGTGATTGTTAATAAATAGAGGTTACGTAGGATATTACTGTGCAGGGCTCTTTCACTGGTAAAAGACCCCGTAAACCTGCAAAAAATTAAGCCCGGAGTCCACAGGGAAAGGGTGTTTGCTTTGAGTCCGCGGGAAAAGGGCGTTAGCCCAGAGCCCATGGAGGAGTAGAGCCTGGAGCCCACGGAAGGGTAAAGTTCGATGCTTTTCACCTGGAGCCCTAGGAACTGGGAAAGGGTGGGGGCAATGTTCCCTCTAATTTTTGACAGGCCGTGTGCACAAAAAGTTTCTTCTGTGCAAATTGTTGTGCTTCTGTGCAAATTTTTGTGCGTGCGGTGTTTCACCGTGTGCGTGGGGTTTAGGATCTGTGTGCGTGCACACACGCGCCCAGCTTAGAGGGAACAGTGGGTGTGGGTGCCTAAATTAAGAGGCTTACACCTTGAGCCCTAGAAATTGGGTAAAGGTGGGTGCCCTAGAGTGTGTAACAGAGAATTTTGTGCGGGTAACACCCCAACCAGCTGATGGCCCAAACCGGGAAGCGAAGCAAGGGCCAAGCAAGAAGCGCTGCAGCCGACCAGCCAGGGGAGCAAACGCTTCCCATGGGACATCCCAGTCCCTAGTATTCCCACTGGTAACAGTAAAGGGTTTCTTCCATCAGCCCCCCATCAAGTCTAGCCAGGACCATATAGTCCCTCCGTCCTTGAACCACCCCCCAGGAGTCCCCTCCACTGTATTCCCCCCTTCCCCAACACGTAATCCTAAAGGGCTTCCATCCGTTACAGTCCCCCCTCCCACCAGCTTGTTTTAAGCCCATAAAAGATCCTGCGGCAGGAAACGCGCTTCTAAAAATACACACAGAGATGCAATTTGTTTTTGTTTATAAATAGACAAGGTCCCCCCAAAAAACCCACTGAATCAGAACCGACGCCCCCTAGATGGGAAAAGGCCCCATGTCTCATTCCCCACCCCCTGAGCTAGCCAGTCCCTCGCCCTGGGGCCAGATGGGAGCTGGTGCCCCACAGAGGGGAAAGATCCCGTACCCCATTCCCCACCCCCTGAGCCAGCCAGTGCCCCAGGAGTGGATAGTTTCGAGGGGGTCGTTTCTCTTCCTCCCCCTTTTCAAATCAGTCTTGGCACCTCTCTCACGAACGGAGTCTCCTAAAACCTGCTCCAGGCCTGTCCTTACCAGCCCCCGGCTGGGATCAGGCCCTAAGCCACTGGCCCCTGCTCACGGCCATCCCCGGGGGTTACCTCCTGCTTGGGCCCCCTTTCCCCACCCGGGTCCTGGCCTCTGCGGTCCTCTGCGGAGTGGGGTGGCTCTCGAGACCGGAGGCCACACTGGGGGTTTTGGCCTTCTGTGCTGAGGGCTCCTTTGGGGAGTCCTGGGGGGCTGCAGGTTTCTGGTCTGGAGGGGAAGACACGAGATGGAGATGCAGGAAATTCTCACTGCTCCCCTGTCCCCAAATTCTCCCCTCCCCCTCTTGAACCTGATATCCCCTCTCCATGGCTATCCTGCCCCACAGGCCAACTCCAGCTCCTCCCCCACCCCCAGATCCCCTCCCCAAAGTCCCCCCGCCCGGTCCAATCCCAGCCCCTTCCCCCACACCAATCCCAGCTCTGACCAATCCCCCCAGCGTCTCCTCCCTCCAATCCCCCCAACTGATGCGAGCTTCACCCCCCAGACCAACCCCGGCTCTTCCCCCACCCCAATCCATACCCCTCTGTGACTAATCCCTCCCGATCCCCCCCAGATCAATCCAGCCCCTCCCCACACAGTGACAAAACAATCCAGAGCCCAGCAACCCCCCCACCCAATCCTCCCTGCTGAGACTTGCCTCCAGATGCCCCACTCCTCCCCTCAGGGGCTCCAGCCCCACACCGCCCCCGTTAACCCTTTGGATGCTGTCCCCTCTCACCGGCTAGGGGCTGGTTCTCCAGCAGGGCCTCAGGCTGCTCTGCCCACAGCTTGTACCCTGGGTTGCTTGGGAAGCGCTTGGTCTGGCCGCAGCAGAGACACCGTACGACTGACCAACGCCGGCCGCGGTGCCCTGGTTGGGGGGGGGCGGGGAGGGGGGAAGAGAAGGGCAGGGAGTCAGGGACCAGGAACAGACAGGCATGCATGCGGAGAGGCTTTGCCACCTGACCCCACGGCCCTCTCAGGGTCCCGACTCCCAGCCCCCGCTCCCGCTCTAACCACTATGCCCCACTCCCCTCCCAGAGTTGGGGATAGAACCCAGGAGTCCAGGCTCCCAGCCACCCAGAGCAGTAATGATCCCTCCCCACTAGGGGGCGGCACTCACTTCTCTGGCGCACGGTGGAGCTGACGCCAGGGACCAGGAGGGAGGAGCAGGATTTGCAGATGGTTCTCTTCACCGATGGGTCCCTGAGGGGGAAAACACAAACAGGGGCTGGGCCTGGGGAGATGGGCCCCTAGAGGGGAAAGGCCCCATGGCCCAGTGCCCGCCCCCTGGGGCCCGATGGGAGCTGGCGCGCCCTAGAGGGGAAAGGCCCCGTATCCCGACACTCACTGTCTCAGGACGAGCCTGCGGCTGATGCTGCGCTGGGCATGGCTGTAGAATCGTGCCAGCGCCTGGTTCTCGGGGTTCTGGGCGAGGACACAGTGAGCCGCCTGAGGAGTGGGCAGGGGGGAAAAAAAAAAAAAGAGATGCAGAGTGAGGGAAACAGCCCCACATCTCCCCCTGCTCCATGTCTCCCCCAAACCCTCCTTCCCCAGCCCCCCGTCACTCTCCCCTCCCCATTGATCTCCCCCCAGCCCCACGTCACCCCACCATTACCCCCTCGCCCATGTCATCCTACCAATCTCCCCTCCCCCGGCTCCACCAATCCTCCTCCCCCAGTCCCACTGATCCCCCAACCCCATCTCCCCCCACCAGTCCCCCCTCCCACGCATTCCCCTCTCCCCCAGCCTCATCTCCATCCAACCTCCTCTCGCCCAGTCCCATATCACTCCCCCCCGCATCTTCCCCGGCTCCACGTGACCCCTTTGCCCTACCAATCCCCCCTCCCTCCCAGTCGCCCCAATCCCATCTTCCTCCAATCCCCCCCAACCCCCACCCCACATGCAGATACTCCAATCCTCTTTGCCCCATGCTCTACTCAGGAAACCTGGAGGGAGCCCCAGAAATCTCCCCCCCACGGCCCTGGGGCTAGGGGGAATTGCTCCCAGGGTCTCTCTTAGGGGTGTAACCCCCGTCCCCACTGGGATCCCAGCACTAGGGGGCGCCAACCTCACCTGGTAGAGGAAGCTGAGCCTCTGGAAAGCCTCTTTGTCCTTCACCTGGGCTGACATCGTGGTGGGGGGCGGGTCTGGAATGGGGGAAAATACTTGAGGGGGGGCAGCCAGTCCCCTAAGGGGCTGTTAGCTGCCCATGCCCCAGCCGGCTACATGCTGCCTCCAGCAATTACCCCAGATGGGGGCGCTTTCACAATCCACCCCATGTCTAGTGACTCCCCACACACGGAACTGGGATCTGTCCCCCCAAAACAGGGGGCTTCTGGGCTTTATTATTCTTCCAGGAGGGGCAGCAGGGCCCCATTCTGGTATTGTGGGGGGGAGGGGTCTGCTGCCCTCTTCCTCCCCCAACCCTTATAGAGCTAGACCTGCTCCCCCCAGATCACACCAACAGAACATCCCCCACCTCCTCGTTAAACCCCCATCCCCTCCAAAATCCTCCTTCATCTCCAGCCCTTATATACCCCTCCCCTCCCCGCCCCCTCCGCCAGACTCCTATCTCTTCCCCTGCCACCCGTTCCCCAGATCCCCGTCTTCTGTCAGTCCCCTCCTCTGGATCTATTCTCCCCTCCCCTGGCAGCCCCCCCTTCCCTGCCAGTCCCCTCCTCCAGACCTATTCTCCCCTCCCCTGGCAACCCCCTCCCCAGCTCCCCCCTCCTCCCCTGGCAGCCCCTATCGCTTCCCCTGCCAGCCCCCTCCCCAGATCCCCCCTGAACTTCTACCAGCCCCCTCTCGCAGATCCCCCTCCCCTCCCCTCAGCCTCCTTCCTCCAGCCCCCCTTATTTACCCCCTAGATCCCCTTCCTGGCTGTACCCTGCCAGCCCCTTTTATTTCCCCCCCAGCCCCCTCCCCCGTTTCCCCCGGACCTCAGTCACATGGAGACACCAGCCGCTGCAGCCTCTTCCTGCCCAGCCCAGCCCCCAGCTGACGTAGCTGCAGCAGCAGCAAAGGCCTCTGGGAAATGTAGTTTCCCAGCTTTCCTGGCTCTGCGGCACACCATGGGGCGGGGGGGGGGGGGGATGGGTGACACCCCTTCCTCCTGCACCTGCTCCCTCGGGTTCCCCCAGCTCTCCCGCCCCTAGGCGGGACTCAGCACAGCCCTGACCCTCTGCTGGTCATTCCCCCTCCCTCCAGCAGGGGGCGCTCTGCCCTGGCAGTCAGGACTGACCCCAATGCCCCAGTGCAGCGCTAGGCGGGGGCTTTGCTGCAGGGAGTGGGGTGGGGGCTCAGTTGGGGGCATTTTTACTTTGCTTAATTTCAGATAATATGTGGCTGGTTCCTTTTTTTGCAAGGCTGGATTGACTGCACTGTATTGGCTCGATCCCAGCTGAGGCAATTATGTATCGCCGTCCCTGGAATTCATCATGTGGTTTTCATTGGATTTAGGAGGATTCCCCCATCCCTTCTTGTCCTAAATTGTCAGCATTTAGTGGTAGGTAAATAGCTGCTGCCTTCCACCCCAAAAGTGGCTGCATCTGCATGCTGGATGAGTGATCCCTGCGCAGTGTTGCTATGCAACTGTCCTCCAGCTGCCCCACCCCAGAAGTGGCTGCATCTCCGCGCTGGATGAGCAGTATCTCTGGGCAGCGTCACTGCGTGGCTGTTACCCAGCTCCCAACTTGCATCTCAGGGCTGGATGAATGATGCCCATGCAACATCATCCTGCAACTGTTGGGGATTGGTCCTGCTTTGAGCAGGGGGTTGAACTAGATGACCTCCTGAGGTCCCTTCCAACCCTGATATTCTATGATAACTGTTTCCCCAGCTGCCCCACCCCAGAAGTGGCTGTATCTCAGAACCGTTATGAGAAGAAACATAGTTCAAAACATTTGGCTGCCCCTCCACTCCCCCAACCCACGCATTCCTAGATTCAAGACCAGAAAGGATCACTGACCATCTCATCCAACTTCCTGTACAGCACAGGCCAAAGAAACTCCCCAAAATAATTCCTAGAGCACAGCTTTTAGAAAAACACCCAGGCTTGATTTAAAAATTTCAACTCCCAGCCATTGGCTCGTGTTAGGCCTTTCTCTGCTGCACTGACAAGCCCATTATTAAAATAGATGTTCCCCATGTAGAGACTTAGAGACTGTGATCAAGCTCCCCCATAACCATCTCTTTGTTAAGCTACACAGACTGAGCTCCTTGGATCGATCACTACAAGGCCTGTTCTAATGACATGCAACTCAAGGACCAGAGGTAATTCGTGGGAGGCATTGAAGGCTGCCTTCTCTCCATAGGTTAATGGTGAGGACAAAGCTAACAGACGAAGGAGCGATTCCTCTTCGGCTGGCGGGGACGACCCAAGCTCCTCTGCAAATCGCGGGCATCGGCATTGATTTGCTGATTAAAAAAAAAAAACTGATGCAAATTTATGAGCGCTTTGGATGCAGCCTTTGGGCCGGGGTGATGGGAGATCCCTAAAAGAAGGGGGGCCATGGGCACCCGAACCATGGCCCCACCCCCTCGTACCATCCCTTCCCCTCTGAGGCCCCGCCCTGACTCTGCCCCTTCTCCCTGAGGCACCCCCCCCATCACTCACACTTAGGGCCAGTAAAAAGTGGAGGGGTCACTGCCCCCCGTTCTGGTGTCCCTGCTTTGGGCTGCTGCCAGGGCAGCCATGTGCCCAAAGCTCGGGCACTCCCAACGGAGCATTTCGAACAAGGGGCGGGGGGGGGTGTCAGTCCCAGGTGACCAGTTTGCCCGAGGAGGGGAAAAGGGTTACAATGCTGCCCAAACAGAGCCCCAGCAATTGGTCCTCGCTTCCACCTCTGGAGCAGATATTTCAGCAAAGCCAGCACTTGCTTGAGCTTGGGAGCGGCTCTCTGCTTCGTGGTGCATGAGCAGTATGGGCGAGAATATTGTGGCAGGGAGTTCCACAGGAAAATAGGGAGGAGGATGCTTCTGCAGCAAACCAAGGTTTGAAGACTAAAAGGAACTAGCCTTTTTTATATAAACAGAAATGATCCAAAATGAACAGGCCCGAGCAGACACCATTGCTCTGAGCCAGGGCAGGAAGGACCAGGCTGGGATATTGAGCTACATGGACCAATGGATCTGATCAGGGAAGGCAGAATACCAAGGCTAGGTGGGCCCATGGGGCTTATCTGAAGAGGCAGGATATTAGGCTAGATGAGCCCATTGGTGTGATGCAGGATAGATGGAGCAATGGCTGGGGAGGGAGACCAGTGTCCCGGCCAATGACGGAAGCGGATCTGGAAATAAACATCACCTTTATTCATATACAGAGACTATAGAGCATGGGAATGAACATGGAGAATGGGGGGGTGGAGCTCAGCCAAGGCAGGGGGCAGAGCCTGTAGCCAGGTGCTCCTTCCCCCCTTTCTCAATCTGTCCAGCAGGGGGAGCCACTAACATTCGTCCTCCCCCAGCAAAGCAAACAAGTTCCGGCTTGAGAGTTTCCCCTTCAGCACCCTCCTAGGTGGGGCCTGGGCTGGGGTGCTGCTCCCTCCCGCACTGGAGGCAGCTGGCTCTTCCTCCTCCTCCTCCTCTTCCTCATCAGCATCACGGTCCTTCTCCTCATCCTCCTCCTCCCCAGAGCTGGAGATCTCCTCTTCCTCCTCCTCCTCTTCCTCTGAACTGCGCCGGCTGTGCTTGCGGTGAGCCTCCTGCAGGGCGGCGATCTCTGCTGTCTCGGGATGGTGCTCCCACATGGCTGCGGGGACAGACGGATGGTCAGGGGTGAGCTGTGAGGGTACACCACCGTGCGCTAACCACTAGACCCCAACTCCCCTCCC
This sequence comes from Natator depressus, assembly GCF_965152275.1. Lineage (NCBI taxonomy): Eukaryota > Metazoa > Chordata > Testudines > Cheloniidae > Natator > Natator depressus. The sequence goes on from NC_134247.1 coordinate 42,930,972, forward strand.
GGAGCCAGGACTAGAACCCAGGAGCTGCCCGTGACCCACCACAGCCCTTGGTAAATTGTCCCAATGGCCAATGACCCTCACTGTTCAAAACGTATGTCTTTTCTCCCTGAATCTGTCTGGCGTCAACTTCCAGCCGTTGGATCTTGCTCTAAAATAGCAACAGCGTCAATAATCGCCGAGGTATAGAGCGAAGGATTTTAGAATTACTAGTAGGTTGGATATTGGGCTAAATGAGCCTTAAAAACTCATCAGCCTTTTGCTCAGGGGCGGAGATTAAAATTCTGTCAGAGAAAGAGTCACTGCCGAGTCACTGGGGTGAATTCCCAGCCATTCCTGGCCTTTCCCTGAGGAGGGCAAGCAAGGTAGAAAAATCACTAGCCCAACACGACTTGTCATTGGCTACTCCCCTTCCCGTGGCCATTACAGGCAACCTTCCATTGGATCCGTAGGATCTGGTCCTCCTGCCCAGACTCCCAGAGGGATGCTGGGTAAATACCCACAATGCCCTGGGAGGGCTGTCCCCTCCCCAGCCCAGTACCTTTCTGAGTGGAGTAGCCGGGAGGCCGCAGACAGAGGCAGAGGCGCCCGTCCACCGCCAGCCGCAGGATGCTGTTGGCAGCTCGGTACACGTCGTTACGAGCTACTTTGGCCGTCTTGTAACCGCGTTTCTCGGCCCAGGCTGGGGAAAGAGGGTGAGATGGGGTCAGCATGGACTGTGAGGGGAGAGTGCCCCCTACTGACCCCCCCCCCCCCCGTGGCGCTCTCCGAAGCACAGTGCCCCCCTAGCGCCGCACTGGGACCAGCACTGACTGCCAGGGGAGAGCGCCCCCTACTGAGCCCCCGCCCGATTCCCTGCAGCAAAGCGCCCCCTAGCGCCAGCACTGACAGCCAGGTGAGAGCGCCCCCTACTGAGCCCCCGCCCGATTCCCTGCAGCAAAGCGCCCCCTAGCGCCAGCACTGACTGCCAGGGGAGAGCGCCCCTCATTGAGCCGCTGTCCTGCTCCCTGCAGCATGGCCCCCCCTAGCGCTCAGACCCCATTCACCTTCACAGATGTCCCAGGCGCACCACCGGGTCTCGGGCTTGCCCTCCTCGGTATTGGGGTGGCGCAGCTTGAGCAGGGCTTGGATGGGGATGCGGCTGGCCAGGTACCCCACGGCGTTGTAGGGCTCCTGGATCTGGGAGATGGGGTAGATGCCAGACAGGATCTGCAAGGACGGACAGAAAGCAGTGCTCAGCGAGGGCAGGGAGACTGGGTGTAATGCCAGCATCCGCCAGCAGGGGGAAGATGTCTCACTGCCACCATGACCAGGGATTTGGCATAAGTTATCCCAGTATTACATAGGGGGGAAGCTGATGTACGGGTAGAGGAAGAGAATGGAACCCAGGAGTCCTGGCTCCCAGCCCCCTCCTCCCCGGGCTCTAACCACTAAACTCTTCCCCCCCCAAGCTGTGGCGATGGGGCGGTACCTGCAGCTCCCTGTGCACCAGGGAGGGGAATATGAGGCCGGGGCAGTCACAGAGGCGCACGGTGGGGGTCAGGAAATAGGTCTGGAAGTACTTGGTGTGGCCGGGCGTCCGGGACACGCTCACCACCTTGTGCCCCACCAGCCCGTTCATCAGCGACGATTTGCCCACGTTGGGGAACCCTGGGGGAGGGGGCAGGGTCACAATGTGGACGGAGACCCCCCAAAGGCCCCGCCCCCACCCAGAAAAAGCCACCTCCCACCAAGGTCCTCCCCAATTCCGATCCAGCTCCCCAACCCCCCAGCCAGATTTTGTCCCCAAACCACCAGCCATCCCCCCTGCATGCCCCCTTCTCCCCACCCACCCGCAAGACATCCTGTGTCTCCCCTTCATTCACTGCCCCCCAACCAAGCACCCCCCCAACCCGCACCACCCCTTTCCTCGAACCCTCTTCCACAGCAGCCACCCCCCCATTTTCCCAACCGCCCGGACACCGTCCCCCCTCAGATGCCCCCTCAAAACCCCATGGCAATCCCTTGTCCTCCACCCAGACACTCTTTCCCCTGCACCCATTATCCAGCCCCTTCAGCTACTGCCCCGCAATCCGCAGCAGCCCAAAGGGGCCCCAAGCAGCAGATCAGGAGTATGACCCCCTTCCCCCCCTCCGGTGGGGGGTGCTCTCACCCACACAGCCCACAGTCAGAACGCCGTCCTTGTAGAGCTCCTGGGAAGGAACCCCAACATCCATGGCCACATCAGTTTGGTGTTCCACCAGCACGGCCGCGCCTTCGTCGTCGTCCTCCTCCTCATCCGAGACCTCAGCGGGCAGGTGGGCGCTGGCCGCGTCTCGCTCGATCTTCTCCTTCCAGCTACTCAGGTCCACTGGGGAGGGCAAAAGAGTCAAAAAGAGGCCAACCAATGACCCTGTAACACACGCCCTAGGGCTGGGCAAGTGTGCGGGAAGCTAAGCAGGGTCTGCTCTGCTCACGGTGTGGATGGGAGATGGCCCCAGGGGTGCTGTGCTGCAGGCTCTCCCCTCGCAGTCAGTGCTGACCCCCAGGTGGCACCAGGAGGAGCTGTGGAGCAGGGCAGGGGATAAGACAGTGATGACCCTAAGGGGGTGTTATAAATGGTCCAACCAATTCCAGGACTCATGGAGAGAACCCTGGTGTGCTGGCCAAATTCCAAGTCAACCCATTCCTTTTCTGCCTGCCTAAAATACCCCATGCAGTCCCCATCACACGGGGGGGGGTGGGTCACCATCCCTTCCCAAACAGCCAAGCTCCAGTGCTGTGCGGCTGGTCCCCAGCTGCCCCACCCCAGAGGTGGCTGCATCTCAGCGCTGGGTTAGCAATCCTTACAACCCAGAAAGAGCTTCAGGACCCCGTACGGGCAAATGGCACCCCGTATCAGAGCAATGGATTGGGGACCCCCCCCCAGGCTGAATGGGAAGCTGCGGGGTCCTCACCTTTCCCAGCAGTGATGGTCTCGCAAGCGTGGAGCAGCTGCTCTGGTCCCATGGCCGTGCTCCTGCCCTTCCTCCGCTTCCGCCGCTTCTTAAACACTGACGCACGAACAGGGAGAAGCCAGAGGTTTGACTAGGGGCCAGGACTCCTGGGTTCCATCCCTGGCTGGGGGAGGGGAGTGGGGTCTAGTGGTTAGAGCGGGGGGCAGGGAGGCAGGATTCCTGAGTTCTACCCCTGGCTCGGGGAGGGGAATGGGGCTTAGTGGGGTAGAGAAATGGGGGGTGGAAGCCAGAACTCCTGGGTTCTATCCCCCATTCCCAGCTCAGTACTAAAAAGTTTTCCAGTGTCACATCCCAATACCCAGACACTAACTCATCTGCAGCCAGATTGAAGCCAGCACCCCCTACGGGGGGAAGGCCCAGAGTCCCATTCCCCAAACCCTGAGCCAGCCAGTCCCCCACCCTGGGGCTGGATCAGACCTGGCGCCCCCTAGCGAGGAAAGGCCCCAGGTCCCATTTCCTGAGGCAGCCGCGCCCCTAAGCAGACGCATTACCTGTGCTGGGATCCTGGCTTTGCTGGGGATAGGAGGTGAAGCAGACGATGTGCACCTGGGGGAAGCAGGTCTGGAAGTAGTACTTCCAGGCCACCACCAGTCCTGGCGGCGCCAGGTCGATCTTGTTCAGCACCAGGATCAGATTCTTCCTCATCTCTTTGGTCACAAAGTCGTACAGCGCAGGGGAGAAGTTAATGACCTGGTGGGGGGCAGACGGGGATGGCTGAGCCAAGGGAGTCGGCTTCAGTGGGTTAGAATGGGAGGGCTGGGAACCAGGACTCCTGGGTTCTATGCCCTGCTCTGGGAGGGGGGTGGGGCCTAGTGGGGGGCGGGACTGGGAACCAGGATTCCTGGGTTCTGTGCCCAGCTCTGGGAGGGCTGGGGGGGTTCTAGTGGTCAGCAATGGTCACCGCCCCATCCATGCTGCCCCCTTCAATCCGATCACTTTCAGAAGCAGGGGTGGCAGCAGCTTCGGGCCGGGACGGCACCCGTTGAGGGAGGGAAGCAGAGATCACGCAGGGGCTTTACGGACATGGGAAGGGGAGCAGTATCCTGGTTTGATACCCTGGAACGCTGGGACGCAAGAAGGGACCCAATGACCCACAGGGTCATGTCCAGAGAGAAGGGAGACCTCAGGTTCCCCCCACAATTTGTAAGGGACCCCCAAAAGCCCCTGGGGTAATTGCTCCAATCTCTTGTGTCCTGTGGGGGCCGCCTTGGGACAGGGCTCCTAAACTACCCCCACAGCAGGACCCCAAGAACCCTGCTGGCTGGGAATGAGGCTCTCCAAGCCCCACTCCCCACAAGCTGTCCCCGCCCCACTGCCCTGGGATCCCAGGCAGAGAAGGGGTCCTTACCGGATGACGAACGTCTGTGATGAGCAGGATGATGTCTGACATCTCTAACACCCGCCACAGCTGACGCCAGGTCTGCAAGGCAAGCGGAGAGGGAAAAGCGCCTGAGTCAGCCAGTCTCTTCATCCTGGGGCTGGATCAGACCCGGTGTCCCACAGAGGGGAAAGGCCCCATGTCCCCTGCTCACCTCCAGGTTATGCTCGAAGTAGCTGAGCTGGCTGGGCTGGTAGGTGCTGTAGATTCCCTCCAGATAGTCCCGGAAACACTTCTCCTCCCGCAGCAGCAGCTGCTCCTTGCTCATCTGGTAGCTCCAGGGGGGGCGCTTGGGAAAATCCAGCACTGTTTGGGGGGGAAGAAACAGACACACCGGGGGGTAGGGGGGAGGTCAGTACGGAGGGATCCCAATCTTGAGAAGCTGTGAAAGGGACATCCAGCAACCCCAACGGATGGGAGCTGGCCCCCGGGATTCCATCCTCCATACACGGTCCTCAGCCATTATTCCCCACCCCCGCCGCAACCCGCTGTGCCCACACGTCAGCCAGATCCAAGTTCCTCACAAAGCAAGGCGTCAGCAGGAGGAGGGCAGCCTGGGGAACTCCCCGCCACAGGACGTTTGCACAAACAGAGCCAGGAGAAGAATTCAGGAGGGTCCTGGCCCCTTCAGGCGACGTCCCCTCCCCACTGCAGCCCCTTGCTCACCGGACCCGGATCTGTAGACATCCTGTATGTCCAGCTCCTTCTCGCTTTCTGGGACGGGCTCCAGGATCTTCTCCTGAGCCACCTTCTTGCGCCGCTCCAGCTCCTCCCGGCTCTCGCGCTCAAAGTGAAGCCGATACCTGGCAGCAGGGGGAAGTTGAAGAGCATCAGGCCAGCTCGGAGACCGGGGGGCAGAGATCCTAATTGTCCCGGTTCTCCTCCCCAACGGGGGCTGCCCACTGGGTCTCCCACCCGCATCCTGGGTTCCTGGGTTAGCCTGCTTAGCTTCAGATCTGATGAGAGGTGTCTCAGCCAGTTGGTCACACTGGCTTGATCTAATGCTAGCCAGGGGAGACTGGCTGGGTCGGGGGATGGAGAATGGCACATGGGGCCTTTCCTCTCTAGGGGGCACTGGCTCCCATCCCATCGTAGGGGGACTGGTCGGCTCGGGGGGGGAATGGGACATGGGGCCTCTCCCATTTAGGGGCACTGGCACCTGATTTGATCATTCCTGTCTGGGTGTAATGCGCTGTGGGGGTCTGAGCCCAGCCCCCAACAGGGCAGGCGCCCTGTCCCCACCCCACACCCCAGGACCAACCAGCCCCCACGCTGGCAGCCTCATCAGGGAAACTGAGGGCTGAACTGGCCACGGAGCCCCAGCTCCCCCCTGTCCCCTAGAGGCAGATCCCTGCAGAGGCAGGGCTGAGGCGGACGAGCAGGGGCACTGTGTGTGCTGGGGGGAGCTCTCCCCGACCCAGCAGGAAGACCCCCCCGACCCAGCCCCCTCTCCCCTGCGGATCTACCACGGCTAGACTCATTGCATAGGGCCTCAAAGGCCATAGGGCCCTGGGTGGGCCATGGAGGCTGAGCCCCCTTCGGTACAGCAGGATCCAGGCCTTGAAAACCAGGGTAAGCAGAAAGGCTGAGGTAAACCGCTCTCCCGCTCTACGAGAACCCCCCGTCCAGCAGTAAGGCTAGACCTGCCCAGGAGGGGGCAGACCTCAGAGCCAACCCGAAAGCGGCAGATTGGCCCAAATTCATCCCACTGCAGCTATCAACAAGGGTAACAGAGCAAGCGGGTGGGGGGGGAGTCAGGACTCCTGGGTTCTATCCCCAGCTCTGGGAGGGGAATGGGGTCTAAGGGTTAGACGGTGTGTGTGTCAGGGTGCAGCTGGGAGTCAGGACTCCTGGGTTCTATCTCTAGCTCTGAGAGGGGAGTGGGGTCTAGTGGGTTGGAGCAGGGTGGGCTGGGAGCCAGGACTCCTGGGTTCTATCTCTAGCTCTGAGAGGGGAGTGGGGTCTAGTGGGTTGGTGCAGGGTGGGCTGGGAGCCAGGACACCTGGGTTCTATCCCTCTGAAAAGGGAGCAGGATCTAGTGGTTAGAGCAAAGGAGCTGGGAATCAAGACCCTTGGGTTCTACACCTGATGCTGCCACAAGCTGTGTGTGTGACCCAGCTCTGTGCCTCAGTTTCCCTCAATCACTGCCCCTCGTTACCTGTTGGGGTCATAGCTGCGCTCCCCCAGCCTGCGGACTGCTGGCTGCTGGTTGAGTTTCCGGACGTGCAGAGACAGAGACTCGCTGTCCGACGTGTCCGTCTGGTCCTCCCGCCGCTCATGGCTGCCACTCCGGCTGTTGGAGCTTGACCTCACGCCATCAGGCAGACCTTGGGCACAGAGAGGGAAGAGTCAGGGACCTTTCCCCACTAGGAGGCGCTGGCTGTTAGCCGGCCCATGGCAGCATCGTCCACAGATCAAGGCCCCAAGGTCAGACCCAAGCTCTGCAATGCAGCCCTGCAGGGCCCATGACGCTGTGTCAGGGCTGCTCAGAGCCAGGGACGCTTGCAGCGTGTCGCATGTCTGCGGCAACAGAGGTGGGGGCTGGATCCAGTCTCCCTCCCACGAGAGACTCCATCCCCCTCAGAGACTGCAGAGGGGATGGCATCATTCCTCATGAAATGGGGAGGGGGGAAGGATCTAGTGGGCTGGGGAGCGGGGGGGCTGGGAGCCAGGATTCCTGGATTCTCGCCCCAGCTCTGCGAGGGGAGCGCAGGGGACAGGACTGGGAGCCAGGACGCCTGGGTCCTATCCTTGTCTCTACCACACTGGGACTCTGGACTGGAGTTGAGTGAAGGATCACCACAGGCAGGAATTTCTGAGGTGCCCCAAGAGGATGTCAGCGGCAGAGCTGAGGGTCAGCCAGCGGCTGAACGAAGGTGGGGGCGGGGGGGAGATTAGTGTGGCCAGGGTGGGGCCTCTTATCAGCTGCTCCCAGCCTGTTTGTGAGGCAGGGCCGAGGAATGCTGACTCGCAGCCTGCCTCAGCATCAACAGTCAGGACTCCCGACTGCAGGGCACCACCATCCACCAGCCCTAGGTCAGAGGCATGCCATTAACACAACCACACGGCATGGGGAGCCCCCGTACCACTCCCTGCAGCACAGTGCCCCCTAGTGCCATATTGGGGGTCACACTGATTGCAAAGGGAGAGCGCCCCCACTGAGCCCCCATCCCGCTCCCTGCAGCGCAGCGCCCCCTAGCACTGTGCCCGACACTCAAGTAGAACAGCAGTTGGAAATACCTTAGGCAACCACAGCTGCCCTTATGAACAGATGCCCTGGTCACACTGATCCATGCCCCCACTTGTGAAGACCTCGGAAGGTGCCAGGGCTGGCGCCGCATGCTAGGGGCAAGCTCCTTGGCAAGGCACAGACGAGAGAGTCCTGCACATTTGTGCTCTCGACCGGCTGCCACCTGAATTCTGGGTAACAGGGCTTTAACACAGCTCATTTTCCAAGCCTCACAAAGCTTTTTGCCTGGGAATTGCCTTGGCTTATTGTCTAGGTGCCCAAAGTCCAATGGTACATCTCAGGTTGGGGATATAGGGCCTTTCCCCACTAGGGGGCAACAGCTCCGATCCAGCCCCAGGGTAGGGGACTGGCTGGCTCAGGGGGGCAGGGAATGGGACATGGGGCCTTTCCCCTCTAGGGGCCGCCGGCTCTGATCCAGCCCCAGCTGATACCACTTTAACGTAGCTTATTCTCTATTTTATAGCCCTCACTGAGTTTTTTGCCTAGTAATTTCCTTGTTTGCTGTTTTCAATGCTTTAAGAACAGGCACCAGGCTGCATGCGCTCTCTCTCCAGGGGGCTGAGCCCAGAGTCAGACTTACGCAGAGGGGCGAGTGAGACATGCCCAGGGCATGGCTTGCAGCTCTGGGATTGGCTATCCCCAGATGTCAAGCTGAGCTGGGGTCTTCCTAGACTGGGGCCTGCTTGCCACAGCGCAGCCCCAGGGGAGAGCACCCAATTGTTGTTGCCCGGAGAGGGGGTCTTTGTGCCCAGTGAGGTTGTCTAAGTTTCTACAGGGCACTGGGACACGCCAAGGCCTCTCACCCGCCCAACTCCCCCCACGAAATCCCCCACCGCCGCCATGCTCCAGGGGCCCCTGGCAATTCCGAGCGCCGGGACTGGGTCAGCCCCCAGTTGTTGGGGTGGGGAGAGGGAAAGGTCAGTGCCCAGATGTTTGGGGGTGACAGTGGGGATCCCCCCATCTTGGGGTGGAGAGATGTATTTTTTGTAAGGATACATTGTTGTTGGGAACAACAAAATGTTTTGCTGGGACCAGGAGAGGGTGGGGAGAATGGGTCAGTCTCCGAATATTGGGAAGGGGGTCGGTGCCCAGATGTTAGTGGGGGCAGGGGGAGGGGAGTCGGTGCCCAGATGCTTGTGGAGGGAGGGGGAAGGTCAGTGCCCAGATGTTGGGGGAGGGTGGGGGGGGTCGGTGCCCAGACGTTGGGGGAGGGTGGGGGGGGTCGGTGCCCAGACGTTGGCGGGGGGAGGGGGGCGGGGGCCGGTGCCCAGATGTTGGCGGGGGGAGGGGGGTCGGTTGCCAGATGTTGGCGGCGGGTAGAGGAGGGGTCGGTGCCCAGATGTTGGTGGCGGTGGCCCCCGCCCCCTCCTCACCCCGTTTCCGCTCCCTCTTGTCCTGCAGCTGCTTCTTCTTCTGCTTGGCGCTGAACGGCCTCTTGCGGGGCATGTCCCGGCCCGGCCGCCGTCCCGCAGCACCGGGAGGGAAGCGGGAAGAACCACTCTGCAGGCCCAAGGGGGAGGGGGGCGGAGCAAACCACTGTGACTGGAAGAAACCACTGAGAACCCAGGTGGGAGAAATCTGGGAGAAACCATGGCGGAAGGTGGGAATAAACCACTGAGAGCCGTGTGTGTGTGTGTGTGTGTGTCTGTCAGCAACTGGGAGAAACCATTGAGTGGGGGGAGAAGAAACCATAGAGAGAAATAGAGTGGGGAGGCAGAATAAACCATTAAAAGATGGGGGGGGAGGCAGAATGAGAAGGGGGAGGAACTATTAAGAATAGACTAGTCTGGGATAAACCATTTAGCAGGGGGGGACACCCGAGTGGCGGGAGGCTGGGCTAAATCATTCAGGTCTGGGAGCAGTGAGATTGGGTTGTACCATTAGAAGGGAAACACTAGACTCTACCATTTTTGTTAAAGGTGTATTTACAGGGCAGAGATGTGGCTGAACCATTCTGTTGCTTGGGGTGGGTGTGCTAGGACTGGGTTGAACCATTTTGAAAGGGGGGATATTAAACCATCCCATCCCTTCCCATTTAAGCTCAGGAGGAGGAAACATGGAGACAATGATAAATCTCTCAGTCTAGGTGCAAGCGAGTGACTGGGCTGGACTACTCAAGCTAAGAGAACAGGAGGGAGAGTGGACTAGAGATGGAACCCAGGAGTCCTGACTCCTAGCCTTCCTGCTCTAACACACTAAACCTCACTGCCCTCCCAGAACTGGGACAGAACCCAGGAGTCCTGATTCCCAGCCCCTAGCCACCCCCTCCACACCCACTGGACATGTCAAACTTTACATTATATATGACTTTTTCTCTTGATAATCGATAGATGATAACTATACTCTAAATAGATTTGTCTATCCTGATTCTGAGGCAGCTGGATAGCACATTAGTTTCTTTCTGGCTCTGTGAACATCTAATCTGCAAATCAATGTCCAGCAGAATTTGGTCAAATACAATATATTACTTTGTCTCATGTTTCAACCAGTTAGTTTTGTGAAGAGAGAGTAGGATACTTCACATGCTTGACCAGGACTTCTGGATTCTATTCCCAGGATTATCCCAGCCCCACCAGTATGATGGCGCATGCAAGGTCATGCCACTCTGGGTGTGGGGACGGACCATTTTTAGGAACATGCTGTCCCATTCCTGCTGGCATGACAGTGCTTGCGAGGTCACGCCACATGTGGGGAGGGTGGCATGCTCTTTAAGAGCCAGAGAGGGTGGAATCACATTCCCCCATCCAACACCAAACAAAACCACATCTGGTTTTGTCCCCGTACTGGATGAGGGACGAACCTCTCAAAAAGAGGCCTGCCCAGGCATGTGGCCGCCCTCGGTTGGAGTTCCTCTGGGCAGCGTCCACTGACTCTTTAAGGGGTGGCGGGCGTTGTCGGCGGTTCTCTGCTTGGCATCCCTCCTCCGGATCCCTGGTGTTCAACCTTTGGCCCTCACTCTGGTCCCTGTTGCCCCCCTAGCGCTTGCTCCCTGGCTGCGCTTTTGTGATTCCTCCCCTTAAACCGCCTGGCCCGGCCCAGCCCAGCCCAGCACCCACAGATAGCACAGCAAGGACAGAACCCAGGAGTCCTGGCTCCCAGTCCCCCCCCAGAGCTGGGGACAGAACCCAGGAGTCCAGGCTCCCAGTTCAGGGAACAGACAGGGGTAGCACCGCGGCTTTTGCTTTGGTGCAACAGTCGTGTGATGGGGCATTGGGGTGCCACCTGCACTATGAGCTGCCCCCTGCCTTTGGGGGGGCAGGAAGTGACCCCCCAGGCTGGGCCTGGCTTGGAGAGCGGGACTCCCTGCCCCAAATCAGTACCCCCACTTCCATGGAGGACTGAACCACATCATTGGGGTGAAGGGGCTTGTCTAGCCACACGACAGGGCGTCTCTACTGCTCCGCGACTCTCTGACCGCTCCATGGGTGCCGCGGAAGCCACTCTGGGCTGGGCGCTTCCGGCACTCGATGGTCAGGCTGGGCCGCCCCGCGCAGGCGCAGGGGTAAGGTTTCCCGGCTGCTGGCCGGGGCTGCATGTGAGCGCTGGGCGCGGTGACCGGCCATGCCGAAGGCGGGGAAGCAGCCGCCGCGGCCGCCGCAGGAAGAGTGGATCGGGGATGGGGAGCAGAAGGTCGGGGAGGCCACAGGTGAGCGGGCCGGGAGGACCGGACCGGAGGGGGGGGTACACAGGGCCGGGTGGGATTGGGGCAGGGGGTGGTTGGGTGGGGGGGCACAGAGAACTGGGGGGGACTGGGCCCGGGGGGGGAGACTGAGAACCGGGGGGACTGGGCTGGGGGGGACAGAGAAGGGGGGGTACGCAGACAGGGCTGGGTGGGATTTGGACAGAGGGTGGTTGGGTGGGGGGGCACAGAGAACTGGGGGGGACTGGGCCCGGGGGGGGAGACTGAGAACCGGTGGGGACTGGGCTGGGGGGGCAGAGAATGGGGGGTACACAGACAGGGCTGGGTGGGATTTGGACAGAGCGTGGTTGGGCGGGGGGGCACAGAGAACTGGGGGGGACTGGGCCCGGGGGGGAGACTGAGAACCGGTGGGGACTGGGCTGGGGGGGCAGCGAACGGGGGGAACACAGACAGGGCTGGGTGGGATTTGGACAGAGCGTGGTTGGGCGGGGGGGCACAGAGGACTGGGGGGGACTGGGCTGGTGGGGGGAAGACTGAGAACTGGGGGGGACTGAGCTGTCAGGGGGGGATGACAGTACTGGATGGGACTGAAGCGTGTGGGGCGGGTTAGAACCTGGTCAAGGGGGGCTGGGCTGGGCTGGAGCGGAATAAAAGATGAGGAACTGAATTGGGCCAAAGTGGGGGAGAAGGGGCTGGACCCTAAGCTGGCTAAAGTGGGGGATGGGATGTGAGGGAAGCGGAAAGGAGGTTAATGGGGAAGAGATTGGTGGGAGGGGGAGTCCTGGGGCTCGGCTAGATGGGGAGAAGCAGGGCTGGAACCGAAGCTGGATTATTTGGGGGGAGGGGGGTTGGATTGGGATGGAGTGGGGGGGGGGTTGGGTCTGAGCCTGGTGTGACACTGGAGTGAACCAGGCTCAGAAGGAGGGAGCAATGGGATGAACCGGGCTCAGCCAGGGCTGCTCTGGACTAAGGTAGGGGCGGAGGACAAATTGTGCCCATCCATCTGCCCATAAGAACTGCCCCAGGTGGGACCCAGCTGGGCCCTGGCAGTGGAGGGAGTGGCTGTGGATAGAGAGGGCTGGGATCCAGGACTCCTGGGTTCTATTCCCAGCTCAGGGATGGGAGTGGGGTCTAATGGATTAGAGCGGAGGAGCAGGTAACTAGGACTCCTGGGTTCTCTCCCACCTGCCTGGATTCATCTCTTGACTTGTTTCAGACAAAGTGGTGAAGAAAGGCAAGAAGGACAAAAAGACTAAGAAGTCGGTAAGAAGGGGGTCTGAGCTGGGCCATGCTGGGGGAAGTGTGAGCTTTGGTACAGGGACCTAGTGGGAAGGGTATTGGGCTGTAACTCAGGAGATCTTGGTTCTACACCCGCCCTGCTGTGTGACTTGAGTTAAATCGCTTCTCTCTACACCTTAATATTTTCTCCCACCATATATCTGGACTGTCTTTCATTGTGTGTCTGGGCAGCGCCTGGCACGACAGGGCCCTGATCTTAGCTGGAGCAAGGACTGTCTCTCCCTGTGTGTCTGGGCAGCGCCCGGCCATGGTCCCAGCTGGGGTTTGTCAGTACTAAAAATGGGGGAAAGCAGCTCACTGCTAGGGGACATGCGAAGGAAGGTGGCTGGATTTCCCGTAGCACAGTGCAATCTCCCATTGCGGGGGGGCGTGAGTGAAACAGGGAATGGTTGCCAGCTGGAGTGCCCTTCCCTCACCACGAGGGGCAGGGAGACTCCCGGGGGTGGGAAGCAGAGCTCTAAACTATCCCTTCTGCCCTCCCCAGTTCTTTGAGGAGTTGGCCGTGGAGGAAAAACAAGTCAGTGAGCAGCAGGCTGTCATTAAAGAGAAGGAGCAGCAGCAGCAACAGGTGAGCAGCTAAAAGAACTCCCCCGGGGGGTTGCTGGGTGTTGTTGTAGGACCTACAATAAGTATGCTGCTAGAAAGGGATGCCCTGCTTAACCAGGGCACCCCCACCCCTGGTTCTCACGGGCTGTGTGCATGGGAGATATGACCCCCCACACACACGCCTCATCTGACTTCCCCACCTCAGCTTCAACAACAGAAAAAGAAACGAGAGAAGAAGAAAGACAAGAAGAAGAAGGAGGTAGAGGAGGATGAGGAAGAGCACCAGCTGATTGAGAAGCTGAAGAAGCTGTCGGCTCCAGGCAGCGATGAGGATGAGGAAGGTAAGACAGGATGAGGCTGGGGGTCAGGATTCCTGGGTTCCATTCCCAGGTCTGGTAAGGGAGTGAGGGCTAACTTTTAGGGCAGGGGTGGGACCCGGAGGTCAGGATTCCTGGGTTTCATACCGCCCAAGTAACTAATCTGGACAGCTGGCAGGAGCTCAGCTTGCCACAGTTCCACGCCCTGAAATATGGTGATTGTTCTTGGTGTGAGAGGGGGTGGGTAATGCCTGGGGCAGGGGGGCAGTTAGACCGTGGCTGTGTTGCCATCTCTGGGGTATAAAAAGCGGTGACATCCCACCATCGAGCCTGGAGGGGGGTCCTCTCCAATCCCTCCTGAGATCTGCCCCCTAGCGGGGGCAGGGCTGGGACACATGGGATGTGAAGCACGGGCCTCTGTTCTCCATGGCCTGCCTTTTCCTAGCCCCCGCCCCATTACACTAGTCCCTTCACTCCAGCCCCTACCCCTGCGGCAGGAGAGTCCAGCCCCACGTGCGTCAGCAGGGAGCTAGAGGATGACAACCCACCAGGAAGCCCTCTCCCTCCCATCCCAGATCTCCCAAGGTGCTGGAGGACCGAGAGCTCTATGGGGCTAGCTCCCCATGTGGGGAGTGGTTGTGTCTCCGTTCCATCGATCCCTAAAGGCCTTCTCTCATTTCCTTTCCAGCGACCGTTCCCGTCACCAAAGGTGGCAAGAAGAAGAAGGTGAGTGAGACTCTAGGCTGGAAGGAGCCGTAGGGCTCAGGAGAGGTCTCTAGACTTGGGCCGCAAGGTGCCCTACACAAGGGAATGGGCTGTAACTGGGGGTGGTATGGAAGGAGCCCTAGGGCTTGGGGTTGCTGTCTAGACTCGGACTGCGCAGGGTTCTGCGCTGGGGAATGGGTTGTAGGGGACAGTCCTGCCCCAGTTGAGGTGGGACCTGATGGGGACAGCTACTTGAGGAATAGGTTGTAGGGGGGTGATCCTGCCCTGGGTTTCTAGGGGGGGGCTCTGGTGGTGGGAGAGAGGAGATGGCCACTCTTTGCTAACGACCTTGGCTTTACCTTCCCCTAGGGAGGGAATGTGTTTGCCGCCCTGAGCCAGGAGCAGAGTGAGGAAGAAGAGGAGGAAGAAGAGACTCCAAGACCTGCCAAACTCAACAAGAACAAGATCAACAAGGTTAGCTCGCTCGGACGAAATCTAGCACAAAGAGGGCGTGGGGTCATCTTCTAGTGCAGAGGTGGGCAAACTATGGCCCGCGGGATCGTCCTGCCTGGCCCCTGAGCTCCTGGCTGGGGAGGCTACCCCCAGCCCCTCCCCCGTTGTCCCCCCTCCCCCACAGTCACACTGCCACACAGGCAGCGGTGCTGCAAGCTCCTGCCGCTCTGAGTGGCATGGTAAGGGGGCAGCAGCAGTGCACGCACGCGGCGGCAAATAGGGGGTCCTAGGGGGCAGTTGGATGGGGCAGAGGTTCAGGGGTCGGGGACCAGACTCCTGGGTTCTATCCCCAGCTCTTGGGGGAGTGGGGCCTAGTAGTTAAGCAGGGACGCTGGAAGGCAGAACTCCTGGGTTCCCAGACCTATTGGAGAACAAGGAAATGGGGGGAATAGCCCCTCCCAACAGCCTGGGGGATCATCCCCTCCCTCCCAAGGGAGGGTCCGGGAGCTCCCTGTGCTAGAGAAGTTCCGTACCGTGCCTGGCTGGAGTCCAGGGATTAGACTGTGGGGGTCGCTCCTGCCCTGGGGGTGGGTTAACTCTTCCAGTGCTGAGTTGTGGGGCTGACATGTTGCCCCCTGCAGGCCCCACCTGATGACGAAGAGGAGAAGCAGCCAGGGAAGAAGTTGACAAAGGACAACAAGCCAAAGGGAAAACAGGTCAGTCTCCCATTGCCCCCGTGTTGGGTGGTTCCCATTTGTCTTAACCGGGACGGTCATGGCTGGGTCTAGCATGGATTGGAGCCAAGACTCCTGGGTTCTATCCCCAGCTCCGGGAGGGGAGTGGGGAGCAGTGGGGGCTGGGAGCCAGGACTCCTGGCTTCTCTCCCCAGCTCTGGGAGGGGAGTGCGGTCCAGTGGATTAAAGCGGGGTGGGGGGCTGGGAGTCCCATGTGGCAGAATAGCTTAGCCAACCAGCTGCATTACGAGTTTTGGCTGTGCCAGCCAGGGGTCTAATCGGGGCAGTGGGGCGGGGATGCTGGGCTTGGTCAGGTACAGTCAGAGACGCCGCGTCTCACCGGGGCAGGATTTGCTCTGTGCTCTCAGCAGGAAGAAGAGGACGATAAAAAGAGGAAGAGCAGGAAAAACGAGAAGACCAAAGGGAGGCAGCAGGTGCGAAGCAGGCGTTTCCAAGATTCAGCGGGATTGGCATGTGGAAACCAGTGCCCCAGGGCTGCACTAGGGGGCGCTGTGCTGCAGGGAGCAGGGTGGGGGCTCCGTAGGGGGCGCAGTCCCCTCGCAGCTAGTGCTGGCCCCAGTGCCCCATCACTGCACTAGGGGGCGTTGTGCTGCACAAGGTGTATCTGGTGTTAGGAAGTGAGGTTATTGACTTAATCCAGCCCTGCTGTCTCTAAATGCTCTTGTTTCTCCCACGGCTCCCAGGGAGGGGGATCAGGCTTTGCTGTTCTGGCCCAGAGCGAGGAAGAGGAGGAGAGTGAAGAGGAATCCAAACCCAAAGGCAAAGCAAGCAAGGTGGGCAAGAGGAGTGCTGGTCGTGTGGTGTCTAGGGGGTCAGAGCAGGAGAGGCTGAGGGTCACGACGCCTGGGTTCCATCTCTGGTTCTGGGAGCAGAATGGGGGTCTAGTGAGTTAGAGCCGGGGGGACTGGGTTCTATTCCCAGCTCTGGGACGGGAGTGGGGTCTAGTGGTTAGAACAGCTGGGGTTGGGAATCAGGACTCCTGGGTTCTATCCCCATCAGGCGGAATGACCCAACTAGCATTATGGGGGGTGGCTTCCAGTGAATACTCCGGAATTGGCTCCATCAGTCTGATGTGGCGCAGTGCAAGGGGAGGCCAGCATACCAGGCCAGATGGGCCCTTTCATCTGATCCAGGCAGAGAGGTGTGATACCAGGCTGGTTGGGCCTATTGGGGTGATCTGGGGTCCTGGGGAGAAAGGGGGGGCAGGATACGGGGTTAGCTGAGTGTTCTGAACTCCTTCGCACTCCTCCTTCCAGACTGTGAATAAACAGACAGGGTCTGGTGAAGCCGGGAAAAAAACAAAAGGAAAAAAGAATCAGCCAGCCCACGTGAGTGTTTATGGGGGTCCCTGCTACTGGTGGACACTAGGGGGCACTGTACTGCAGGGACCAGGGAGTGGGCTCAGGGAGCGTTCTCCTCTCACTGCCAGTGCTGGCCCCAATGCCCCAGTGTGGCACTAGGGGGCGCTATGCTGTGCAAAGAGTCTCTGTGCAATACTGCTGTGTGGCCAGTACCCAGCTGCCCACCCCAGAGCTGCCTGCATTTTGGTGCTGGGAGAGCGGTCCCTGCTCATTGTGGTTGGATGAGCTGGCTTCTGTTCTGCTGCAGAATAAATTTGCTGCTCTGGAGTCCGAGGAGGAGGAGCTGAAGGAAGACGAGGAGGAGCCAGAGAAGAGCAAGGAGAAGCCCAAGCGAGGCAGCGAGCCCGTAAGACAGTCCTCCTCTTGGCCGTGGGGGTGGGTTTGCTCTGTTCAAACTGAACTGCATTCATTGCGCTGCCTCAGGTGTGAGACAACTTGGTGGGTTCTCTGCTCATTTTCCAGCATCCAGCTGGCCCCCAATCCCGCACGGGCAACCTCAGCAGAGAGGCCCAGGGTGAACGGCCACAGAGCCAACCTCCCCTCAGCCCCCTGGAAGGGGATCCCTTCAGAAGCAGGGCTGAGGCATATCAGAAGGGGATGAAGCTGTGGGACTGGGACCCAGGACTCCTGGGTTCTATCCCTGGCTCTAGGAGGGGAATGGGGTCTAGTGGTTGTGGGGATGCTGGGCGCCTAGACTCTTGGGTTCTATCCTTGGCTGTGGGCGGAAGGTGTTATTGGTAACCAGCCTCCTATGGTCGATACAGCAGTCAGAGGAGGATGAGGAGGATGAGGGGGAGAAGAAGGACGACGACCCCTATGCTCATCTCAGCAAGAAAGAGAGAAAGAAGCTCAAGAAGCAGGTGAGCTCTGGGTGGGAGCTTCTGCCAAACAGGCTCCTCCTCCCCCTTGTGGGTGGTGAGCACCTCCCCTCCAGTGGGGCGGCTCCCAGCTGTCTATAGCCATACTTCTTGTTCACATGTCTGTGTTCCCAGAATCCTTTGCAGCCATCTAGTTGGTACTGAAGCATCATAGGAATTGCTTGCGGTGGGGAGGAGAGGCTGTTAACTCATGTGGATCCATTCTGTGGGATCCCACCCCCAGAGTGAATCCTGGCATGATAGCTTCCCCACTGGGGCCTCAACCTAGCTGGGCATGATGGCCCCTAGGCAGGCTGGGTACTGGCGGGGAGGGGAAGAGAGGGTCCCTTGGCCGGAGCATCACCTCTGGCTCTCCCGCAGCTGGAGTTTGAGCGGCAGGTGGCAACGCTGAAGGCGGCCAATGCGGCGGCGAACGACTTCTCGGTGTCACAGGCAGAGATGTCCTCGCGCCAGGCCATGCTGGAGAATGCCTCCGACATCAAGGTACCTCCCCCACCCCCGGGTTTATTTGGAATGTCTTCTTTCCCCCCCCCCCCAAGCCCCACCCCGCATATGGTCAGCAGTTAGGTGTTTCCCGCTGTACTGCCTTCCCTTTTCTTCCCTTCAGCAGCTGCATGGGAGGGGTTAATGTCCCATAATTCCACCCCTTCTTTTCCCTCTCCTTCCCCGCCATGTTGGTGGAGTTAGTATTTCCCACTACAAGAAGGACCAGCAGCAGTATGGAAAGGGTTAATCCCCTCCCTTCTTTCCATTGGTGGGTCTGGGTTGTGCCATGCTGCAGGGGTTGGGTGGGAGACTGAGCTGAACCATGTGGTAAGAGGGGGATAGGAGTGGGTCACACCACCTGATGGGGGTGTGAGGAGAGTGCAGGGGGAGCAGGTTGTACCATGAGATGGCGGGGCCATTGGTGATGGCGGCGGCGGAGGACATCGAGTGGGTTGTACCATCTGACAAGGATATAAGGTGGGTGGCACAGTTATGTGGGAGAGGGAGTAGGTCATATTATCTGGGATTGCGGGGAGTGGGTTATGCCGTCTGAAGGGTGGGTTGCACAATTATATGGGAGAGGAAATGGGTTGTACCAAGAGATGGTTGTGGGGACCATTGGGTGGGGGGAGGGTCATACCACAAGATGGCAGGGGTCTTCTTAGGGGGGGACCCCCAATGATGGGTCATACCATTTGGCACATCTGGCAGGGGGGAGGGTTGTACCATCTTGTCCTAATCGCGCTCTCGTGCGGTTGCAGCTGGAGAAATTCAGCATCTCCGCTCACGGCAAGGAGCTCTTCGTCAACGCAGACCTGTACATCGTGGCTGGGCGCCGGTACGGCCTGGTGGGACCCAATGGGTAGGTACATGGATGGATCCCTTGCAGTCAGGGCTACCCCTGTGCCACACTGGGGGGACTGTGCTGCACCTCCTCTTTGTTTCATCCCTCCCCGCTTAACCCTTTCTTTCCCTCTTCCTTTGTAGGAAGGGCAAAACCACCTTGCTGAAGCACATCGCAAACCGGGCCCTGAGCATCCCCCCTAACATTGACGTGCTGCTGTGTGAGCAAGGTAAGGGGGTCCTGGGGGGAGCCAGGACTCCTGGGTTCTATCCCTAGCTCTGGGAGGGGAGCAATGCCTAGTGGTTAGGGCAGGGGTGCTGGGAGCCAGGACTCCTGGGTTCTATCCCTGGCTCTGGGAGGGGAGAGGGGGCTAGTGGTTAGAGCGGGGAACCTTGCACTCACTGAGTGTGTGTGTGTGTCGTCCCACCCCTCAGAGGTGATAGCAGATGAGACCCCCGCAGTCCAGGCGGTGCTCAAGGCTGACACCAAGCGGCTGAAGCTGCTGGCGGAGGAGAAGCGGCTGCAGGCTCTGCTGGAGAAAGGGGACGACAGCGTGGCTGAGCAGCTGGAAAAGGTACTGGGGGGTGTGGGGAAGGTGGGGGAAGGGAGATAGCTGGGGGAGTGGGGGGCTATGCCACTGTATACAGGTTTTTATACCATTGCAGCTGCTGGGGAGAGGGGAGCAGGGTGGGGGAGCAGAGAGGATGAAGGAGGGTTGTAGTAGTGTCAGGGAGCAGAGAGTGGGCAAGGGGGTGAAGCACGGGGCAGTCGAGGGGTCTGGGGAGGGGAGAAATGGAGGAGGCGAAGGCTTCCTGGTGAACCTGCCTGTCTCCCCCTCTGCAGGTGTACGAGGAGCTCCGGGCCACGGGGGCGGCCGCAGCGGAGGCCAAAGCCCGGCGCATCCTGGCTGGTCTGGGCTTCAACCCCGAGATGCAGAACCGGCAGACCAAGAAGTTCTCGGGTGGCTGGCGCATGAGGGTGTCTCTGGCCAGGTGAGGCTGGCGGGAGCCGGAGGGGGGCAGCGTAATGGGCCTGTGATCCCACATGTGCTGACCTGGGTGAGTCCATGCAGGAGATCGGTTGGCGGAGGGGGGGTGTCACACACCGCCCACACACACTGGGGCACCTGCCCTGCTGTGGGCTGGGCTGAGACCTGATAGCTCATTACACCCAGATGGGAATGATCCAGTCTGGAACCAGGGCCCCCTAGAGGGGAAAGGCCCCGTGTCCTGTTCCCTGCCCACCCTGATAGGGCCAGTCCCCCTCACCCTGGGGCAGTCCCGTAAGACTCCACTAGGGGGCACCGCTCACCCTCCCCCCCCAACGTCTCTTTCAGGGCCTTGTTCATGGAGCCGACGCTGCTGATGCTGGACGAACCCACCAACCACCTGGATCTCAACGCCGTCATCTGGCTCAACAAGTGAGTGCCTAGCCCTGGAGAAACCCTTCCCATCGGTGCCAGGGCCCCCCGGCTCGGATCAGCAGCTGCCACCTCTGGGGGTGGAGCCCATTCAGCGAGCAGTGACTGAACGGGGGTGGAACCCAGGAATACCACACAACTGGGCCTCAGGGTGGGGGGTTCTGCTCAGCCCCTCGTGGTGGGATGAGGGGTCTCGCTGGCTGTCAGATGTAGATGGGGGCAGGAGTTGGGTGAGGTATAACTGTGTTGGGGGGAGGGATTTCCTGTTGGGGCGGGGGATGATCAGGATTGGGGGATGGCAGGAAATTCCCCTCTTGGGGAGAGGGCAGGATTTGGACTGTGGGGGGCAGCATTTGGATTCTGGGGGTCAGGGCCGGGGTTTGAATAAGGGGCAGGGTTTGGGCTCTGGGGGTTTTCCCTGTGGGGCAGGGGTCTCAGCAGGGGGCCAGGACTTGGACTGGCTGGGATTCCCCCCTGGTGGGGCTACAGGGAGGGTGCATGGGGCCCAGTGTGTGTGTGTGGGCAGGGGAGTCAGAGGAGAGAACTCCCATTAGAAAATCTCTCCCCCCACCCCACCCCCACTGCTGGGCTGAGTGAGGCTGCCGTCCATCCCACCGTGGGGTGTACGTTGGGTGTTCTAGCTCTGTCCCCTCCCCCTTGGCTGGGTGCCCCTCCTAGCCACGGATCAGGGTCCGTCCGTCTGTCTGATTCTCCTCTGTCTGTCCCCCGTTCACCTCCCCAGCTACCTGCAGATGTGGAAGAAAACTCTCCTCATCGTCTCCCACGACCAGGGCTTCCTGGACGACGTCTGCACCGACATCATCCACCTGGACATGCAGAAACTCTTCTACTACCGGGGCAACTACAGTGAGTTGGGGGGGCATCTAGGGCAAGTACAGTGAGGGGGAGGAAGAGGAGGTAGGGGAACTACATGAAGGGGGACGGGGGAAGCAGCTGGGGCAATTGCAGAGACTGATCTGCCTGGGGTAGGGGTTAAGGAGGGGGTTGGGTCACCCAGAGACTTCGGCCCAGCTGGAGGCTGGTTTGCCCCTAGGTGTCCCGCTACGGGTAGGTTTTGTGGGTTGAGGGTGCATCATGGGAGTTGTAGTTCAGTTGCCCCATGCCCCCATTCTTCCCTATGGACAGAGCTCCTTGGCCAAACTTTCCCATGATGCACCTCTTCCACTGAGCTGCCATATTGCATTATGGGAGCCCTGTGTCATGGTACTTCATGGGAGATGTAGTCCAGCCCGGGAGCTCAGCCCAGAGCAGACAGTGAGCGCATGAAGTGTCTGAACTACAAGTCCCATGAGGTGCCGCTGGGGCATGTGAGAACCCCAAGTTTTCCTTTGGCTGACAACCCCGTTTTTTTTCCCAAAAAAAGTTTTGATGGGAAATTTTTGACCAGCCTGAATAGTGAGCTTCCTCCACAGGCCTCATCCTCTAGCTCTAGGAGTCGAGATCACTTTGTTTACATACAGAGGGTCTCAGGTTCGATTCCCCGGGCAGGGAGGGGAAAATGGCATTTCCCTGTCTCTGCACAGAGAGCTTTGGTGGCCAAGTGGGAAGTCAAACCCGGATTTTCTGCCCTCTCCCCCGCCCCCTCCAAATCCCAGTACAGCGCCCTAACCACAACCCCTCACCCTCCTTTCTGCCGCAGTGACCTTCAAGAAGATGTACCAGCAGAAGCAGAAAGAGCTGCTCAAACAGTACGAGAAACAGGAGAAGAAACTGAAAGACCTCAAGGCTGGCGGGAAGTCGACGAAACAGGCGGTGAGTCCAGAGATCCAGCCCCAGGGCAGGAGGACTGGCTGGTTTAGGGGTTGGGGAACAGGATATGGGGCCTTTCCCCTCTAGGAGGCCACTGGCTTGAATCCAGCTCTTTCCTACCTTGAATTTGTCCCCACCCTGTTGACCCAGGGAACTCACTGCTGCAAGATTTTACTGAATTAAGAATCTCTTTCCCAACAACAAACTGGGTTAATGCTCACCCCTCACATTGAGCAGTGGCAGCTGAGCCCCAGCTGGGTGTCACATGAAAATGATCCCTTTTTTGTCATGGGACTGTACTGCCCCCTGAGGTACAGTGTGGAGGATTGTACTTCCTTGGAGTCTGGAGCTAGGGGGGTACCAAGCTAAATGGGCCTCCTGATCTGATCTGAGGAGCTGGATTAGATGGGCCCATGGGTCTGATCGGGGGGGGGCAGGGAGGAGGCATGATATGAGGCTAGATGGGCTCATGGGTTTGATCTGGGGGGACAGGGAGGAGGCGGGATAACGGGCTAGATGGGCACATGGGTTTGATCTGGGGGGACAGGAAGGAGGCGGGATAACGGGCTAGATGGGCACATGGGTTTGATCCGGGGGGACAGGGAGGAGGCGGAATACCGGGCTAGATGGGCACTTGGGTTTGATCCGGGGGGACAGGGAGGAGGCGGGATACGGGGCGAGATGGGCTCATTCGTCTGTTGCTCTGTTCGTCTCCAGGAGAAGCAAACCAAAGAGGCCCTGACGCGAAAGCAGCAGAAATGCCGCAAGAAGAACCTGGATGAAGAGGCTAACGAGGCCCCTGAGCTGCTGAAGAGGCCCAGGGAGTACACGGTGAAATTCACCTTCCCCAACCCGCCGTCACTCAGCCCCCCGATTCTGGGCCTGCACGGTACGTCCCCACGCAGCGTGTAGGGGGGCCTCCGCAGGGGCACTCTCCCGTCGCAGTTAGTGCTGACCCCAATGCCCCAGCATGACACTAGGGGGTGCTGTGGCACTTATTAACACTCCCCTGCTGTCCTGGCCAAATCCACCCCCCAAGCCATGTCCATTCTGCCTCCCAGACGTCTTCCCACCCTGTGGCCACCATTGGACACCGGATTCCCCTTCGTTTCCTGCCCCAAACTGTTGGGTGACATCGTGGTGCGGCTGTTCTCCAGCCGCCCCACCCCAGGGGTGGCCGCATTTCAGCGCCGGGTGAGCAATCCCTGTGCAGTGTCACTATGCGGCTCCCCAGCCGCCCCACCCCAGAGGTGGCTGCATTTCAGTGCTTGGTGAGTGCCCCCTTTTCATTCCCTGGGGATACAGGATGCTGAGGAGTTTTCTTTCCAACCCCGGTTTCCCATGGGCCCCAGAGCTGAATGGTGCATTGTGGGCAGATCCCCCAGGAGCTGCTGTCCAGCAGTTGTGCGCCCGCACCCCTCACCCTCCTCCCCACCCCTTCTCCGCAGGTGTTGTGTTTGGCTACGAGGGACAGCAGCTGTTGTTCAAGAGTCTGGATTTTGGGATCGACATGGAGTCTAGAAGTAAGTTACCAGCTGGTGATTATGAGAGACCCTACAATAACAAACTTACATGTGCACAGCCCCAAAACTCCCTCTGCCTGCAGCCCCAGAGACCCTACAAACCGGGGTGTGCAGGCTGCACCTGTGGGCGAGACCCTATAATAAACTCATCCAGTAACTCGATCATGATGAACGAGTCGGTGCAGCCGCAGCACTTCTGAGAGACCCTATAATAACAGACCCTCCCGCCCACAGCCCTACGACAATGAATTGGACTGTTTAGCCCCAGGAAAGACCCTACAGTAACAGCCTGCGCAACCCTCCTAGCACCCCCAAGAGACCTTACAATAACAAACCAGCCTGCGCCACCCCCTAGCAACCTCAAGAGACCCTACAATAACATGCTAGCATGCCTGAATGACCTTACAATAACAAACCAGCTTGCGCAGACCCTGTAGCATCCCCGAGAGATCTGACGTTAACGAAGCGGCCATCGTAGCACCCTCGAGAGACCCTACAATGACAACCCACCCCCCCCACACACACACACAGTCGTGCTAACCCATCCCTCTCCTGGCCTGGTTGAGTCACTGATGGCTGCTCTCTCTCCGCCCCTCAGTCTGCATCGTGGGGCCGAACGGCGTAGGGAAGAGCACACTGCTGCTGTTGCTGACGGGGAAGCTCACGCCGGTAAGGGGCCTCTCCCGGAACCCCCTAATCCAGACTCAATCCAAACTCATCCAGTTCTGTTCTGCCTCTGTGTGTCTTCAACTGGGGACAGGATTCCCCTTCCCTCCTGTCCTAAACTGCTGTACAGCTCTTCCCCAGCTGTCCCATCCCAGAGGTGGCTGCATTTCAGTGCTGGGTGAGCGATCCCTATGCCGTGTCGCCGTTCCCCGGCTGCCCCATCCCAGAGGTGGCTGCATCGGCACTGGGCGAGGGGTTGCTGTGTGCTGTTAACACACTAGAGGGCAGAGGAAAGTAGTAACCATTAATCCCTTTCTGTTCTCCTTTCAGACAAGAGGGGAGATGAGGAAAAACCACAGACTAGTAAGTAATGACGGGACCCAGATGCTGAGGTTTGTGGGGGTAGGGGAGCCCGTGGCTGGGATAGCAGAGGACTGCGAATCAGGACGGGGGGGCACCTGCAGAGCTGGGGAGCAGCCCAGGGCTGGGCTAGCAGGGGGATTGGAGGCCAGGGCTGGGATAACAGGGGGCTGCACATTAGGGGCACTGGCAGAGCTGGGGGGCACCCAGGACTTGGATAGCGGGGTGCTGCAGGTTGGTATCGGGGGGGGCACTGGCAGAGTTGGGCGGGGGGAGCCCAGGGCTGGGCTAGCAGGGGGGTTGGAGGCCAGGGCTGGGATAACAGGGGGGCAGCACATTAGGGGCACTGGCAGAGCTGGGGGACACCCAGGACTTGGATAGCGGGGTGCTGCAGGTTGGTATCGGGGGGGGGGGGGGAGCCCGGGCTGGGCTAGCAGGGCGCTGCAGGATGCAATGGAGGGGCACCAGCAGAGCAGGGGGTGTGACGGGGAGGGGGAACTGGCAGCCCGGGGGCGGAGCTTTGGGTGGCGACTCCGCCCCTTTCTCTCCTCCCCGTAGAAAATCGGCTTCTTTAACCAGCAATACGCCGACCAGCTGAACATGCAGGAGACGGCGACCGAGTACTTGCAACGCAACTTCAACCTGCCCTACCAGGACGCCCGCAAGTGCCTGGGGCGCTTCGGCCTCGAGAGCCACGCCCACACCATCCAGATCTGCAAGCTCTCTGGTGCCGGGGGCGGGGCCTCAGGGAGGGGGCGGGGCTGGGCTGGGCGGTGGGGGGGCGAGCTTCTGGGGAAAGCCTGGGAGGGGGATCTAGGGAAGGCTTGGGGTTGAGTATACAGAGTAAGTGGCAGGGTCTGGAGAAGGGAGGGGGGCACCCAGGGGAGGTGGGGGTTGGGGGTGGGACTTACGTTGCGGGAGGGGAGAGGGCCGGGGGTCTGGGCAACCAGGAGAGGTGGGGGGCACGGGATGGGGGGAGGGCACCCGGCAGCTTAGGTTGGAGGTGGGAAGGGCTTGGCTCTCCGGGGTGGGGGATGATGCAGACAAGTGGGGAGGGGGCTCCCCTGTCTCATCCCTCACCCCGCCCCACTCTCCCTTCTCCCCAGGAGGCCAGAAGGCTCGCGTGGTGTTTGCTGAGCTGGCCTGCAGGGAGCCCGACGTCCTCATTCTGGTGAGTGTCTCTGGGGCGAGGGGTGGGACAGGGCCCCGGAGAGCACCAGGCCCAGTGGGTTAGAGTGGGGGGCGGGGTTGACTGCCAGGACTCCTGGGTTCTATCCCCGGCTCTGGGAGGGGTGTGGGTGAGAACAGGGGGGTGCTGGCAGCCAGGACTCTGGGTTCTATCCCCGGGAGGGGTGTGGGGTCCAGCGGGTTAGAGCAGGGGGCTGCTGGGAGTCAGGACTCCTGGGTTCTATCCCCGGCTCTGGGAGGGGTGTAGGGCCAGTGGGTTAGAGCAGGGTGGAGCCAGGACTCTTGGGTTCTCTCTGGGATCTGCCCCTTCGCCGTCTCAGCCCATTGTCTCTTCCCCAGGACGAACCTACCAATAACCTGGACATCGAGTCCATCGACGCCCTGGCTGATGCCATCAATGAGTACAAAGGGGGTGAGTGACGCCAGCGGGCACTTGGACCAGGCTGGCCGGGCCCATTGGCCTGGTGGGGAGGGAATTCCAGCCTGGAACAGCCCATTAGTTTGGTCCAGGGGGAGGGCATTCTGGGTTGGAATGGTCCATTGGGCTGGTGGGGAGGGAATTCTGGGCCTGAAGGGCCCATTGGTGCTAGGTGGGGGAGGGAGAATTCCAGGCTGGAACGGCCCATTGGTCTGGCCCAAGGGTGGGTGCAGGAAATTCTGGACCAGAAGGGTCTGTTGGTCTGGTCCAGGGTGGGAAGGGCCCCACTGGTCTCTTCCAAGGGGAAGAGGTTGGTTATTTAGGGATAAATACCACTTCCTATAGTGCCCCTCACCGAGTGACACCACCCCATAAAAGGGCCTGCACAAACTACCCAGCATGCATTTCCTGGGCGATACCATCCCACAGACTGGGGGGGGGGGGAGAGGGGCATATGTGTGAGGGTATCCCCCTGCCCCTCTAACCTTCCCCCTGCCCCGCCCTGCAGCTGTCATCATTGTGAGCCACGACGCCCGGCTGATCACAGAGACCAATTGCCAGCTGTGGGTGGTGGAGGAGCAGAGCGTTGAGCAGATTGACGGCGACTTCGACGACTACAAGCGCGAGGTGCTGGAGGCCCTGGGCGAGGTCATCATCAACCGGCCCCGCGAGTGAGTTGGGGGCGGGGCCTCCTGAAGCTCCTCCCCCCCCCCCCATGATGGACTCTTCGTTCACCCGCCTGCCCCTTTGTAGCAGGACTTTTGTGCAGCTGGATAGCAAAGGAGGCGTGGCTACAATGATGGGGTGGGGCTCAGCTTTGGGGGTGGGGCTAAAGAGATGGAAGTGGGCTAAACCTGTGAAGGTGGGGGTGTTTTTTTGCCACCCCCCTTCCTTTCTGGGAAGGGCCACCGGTTATTTATATGAAGGGTGGGGGTGGGGGTCGGGGGGGAGTTTGTATTGGAATGGTCTCTTCTGGGCCAGGTGGGGAGGGGACTGTGCCATTGCTGGACTCTTCTCACCCCCCCCCCCCCCCAGCTGCTCCGAGGATGCTTCGAGCCTTGTTCTGCTTCCGTTTGACAGGATTCAATTAAAACAGGAATTCAAAAAGTGGCTGTTGGTGGCTTTGATTGTGCGGGGGGTGGGGATTCATCATGGCCAGAGAGGTTGGGGGCGGAGAGTGTCTGTCCGGCCCACTCATGCCTTAAAGGGGACAGAGGGGGGCTGGGGCCACTTCTGCCCACGTGGCTGGTGGGGTGGATGGGGCATTGGGGAGCAGAGTGCCTGCCGTGCTGGAGGCTGGGCTGAGCCCCCACAACTTGTGACACACATGGGGCCAATGGTGGACCGTGGGATGGGCCCATCTGTGTTCCTGCCATGGAGAGGGAAAGGCTAAACTGTGTCGAACGGCATGCAGGGTTTGGCACTCGCACCATTAACCAGCCTTTTGACTAAACACACAGCGGAAGAGGAAAACAAGGCAAAACCTTGACTCTTTACACTTCCACTCAGGCTGTCATGTGAACAGCCTCCCTTCACGGGCCCCGTTTGCTGGGAGACAGGCCAAGCTGAACGCTCACCAGAGGGGAGAGGAAAGCACCCCACCGAGGGCCATTGCAACTTCTCTCTCTCGCTTGCAGCCTTGGGTACCGGAGAAGCATGGACCCAGCCCAGGGGGGCTGATCAGCTGCTCCATGACCCAGCAAAGTTGTGCCAGCAGCGGGCGGTTCAGGCCCCTGCTCTGGTCATAGGCTCCCAGCAGTGGTGATGAGGAAGGAAAAAGACACTTCCAGGGGTGGGGGGAGGATAAAGTCATGTCCCAAGGGGGGTTGGGATTTCGCTGCAGCAAGTGGGGGGGTATCTGAGTCCCTCTTCAACCCACCCTGCTAAGGTGAAGGTGGGCCTGGGGTCCCAGACGCTGGTGGGGAAGGCTGCCAGACAGTAGCTAATTTTATTCCAGTAGCCAGTTTTTCTCCCTTGAGTCTCTTTAAGAACCCCCAAAAGGAATGGGGGGGCAGGCTAGCTCACCCCCCTTGGGCCTAATTTCTGACACACTGGTATTGGGTCACAGAGCTCTGGCTTGATGCTCTTGTTCTTAACCAGGTCTGAGCTTAGCCCAGGTCTCCTGCTTGAATTCCAGGTCTGTGTGTTTGGGCTAATTCAGGGGAGCTCTTGCCCTTTCAGACCTTTTCCAGTCCACAGGGTTGCTACAGTGTCTTCTAACGAACTTGCTGCTCACAGGGCACTCAATTAGGGTAAAGTCATAGGCCTGGTTCTCACAACTGGCTAGAGCAGACCTAGAACTCCCTAAATCAGGGGTTCTCCACCTTTCCAGGCTACTGTACCCCTTGCAGGAGGCTGATTTGTCTTGTGTACCCCTAAGATTCATCTCTCTTAAAAATGACTTCCTCACAAAATCAGATGTGTCTCAGCCACCAGTACTGAAAAATTGCTTTCTCATTTTTGCCCTAAAGTTATAAAATAAACTGATTGGAATATAAATATTGTTCTTACATTTTGGTGTATAGAGCAGTATAAACAAGTCGTATGAAATTTTAGTGTTCACTGACTTGGCTAGTGCTTTTTTATGTAGCCTGCTGTAAAACTAGGCACATATCTAGATGGCTTGATGTACCCCATGGAAGACCTCTGTGTACCAGTGGTTGAGAACCGCTGGGGCAAGTGTAGACACCACCTTTGTCCCACATCTGCTTCCCCCTGCCAGCACATTAGCCTGGTGCCCTTGGAGCCGCAGCCCATGTTCAGTTCAGCCAGGCCTATTCAGCCCACACTTGTTGCATCCGGCTGTTGTCCTGCATCTGTTGGGAACATGTCTGTTTTTGGCAGAGGCTGGGCAGTGGCCCTTTGGGGCTGTGGTGGGCACTTGATGCTAATACACCCCATTGAGATGATGCTGCATGGGGTGGTCTCAGCATTAGCTGGTAGATGCTCCATGGATCAGCAAAGGCAGCAGGGGGTGGGGAAAAACAGAGCTGAAGGTGACTGCAGCAGGGCCTCTAGATGCTAGATAGGGCAAGGGTGGGTCAAGGTTGGAAGTGACCTTGTATTTGGGTCTGTTTTCCCCCTGACCCCATCCAGGCCGTGTCAGTGAACGTGATTTGTTGCAAGGTAGTTAATGATAGCCAAGTCATCAGGTAGGTTTCAGACTCAACACCCCCTGATGTGAACAAGAGGGGGCTGAGCTGTTCATCTCAGACCTGTTTATTACAGGCCCCTGCAGCCCATTAACCAGTTGCACTGTCAACAGTAGGTTTCAGAGTTAACATCTGGCCAGTATAGTAGATTGGCTCTACTTGGACCACCTGTGAATGCCCAACAAATCAGTAGATTTCAGAGTTAACACATCACTGAGGTGATTGGAGAGGGGGACATCATAGCAGGAGTCTGTTGGCCATTGTACAAGTTGTTGTGGCTCAAGGCACCTGTGGAAGCTTCAACAATCAGGTGCATTATTCCACCAGCATGGTGTGGTACCAGCTAGCCCCTCTACCCTGGCCTCTAGGCTGCTGGGGGGGGAAGCAGCAACACAGAATCCTGCTGCTCACAAGGGAAGGGATTAAACCTCAGACTCTGCCCCTCCCCGCAATTTCTTAGAGCAACCAGTGCAGCAGGAGGTGCTCACCCCCCCCCCCCCAGCAATGACTGCAGAGGGCCCCTTTTTTAAACAGCAAACTGAAAAAACCAATTCCATCCTGTGGCATTGTATTGACACCTAGCAAGGTTGCAGCCCTCTGCCACTTGAGCTACCGGCGTAACTGATACCAGTAGGAGGTTGTCATCCTAGCACCAGGAGATGCTTTGCAGGTGGGTTTCTGAGCTAGTTGCGGATGGTATAGTGAGACTCAGGATCTTGGCTCCATTCCAGGCCTGGAGGGGAGTGTGTCCTACTGGGCACAGACTCCCCTGCATAGTCTCACCCCCAGCAACCCCTCAGCATGTCACCTTCCGCCCCTTCTCCTTCTATTGTCCATCTCCTCCCCTCACTCTAGTCTCCAGTCAGCATGCCCTCCACCCATGTCCCTTTCTCCCTCCCCCACACATAAGCACCCATTAGACCCATCTGCCCTCCTTCAGACTGGTTCTCAGTCCCAGTCTCCTCCCCCTGCAAAGCCCATCTCCATCTGCAGGTCTGCCTCTTATCCCCTCTGCATGGGAGTCGGGCGGGTTCCTCCTCCACACTGCCTGGGCCCAGCAGAGGGGCACTGAGAGCGCAGGAGGGAGGCTGCCTGCTCTCTGTTCCCAGGCCAGAGCCCAGCACAGTCCACCAAGAACTGCAGTCGCAGAGGAACACTTGATCAGCCCTAGGCCGGAGCCCGCATACAGGATCTTTGGAGAACTTAGCAGCTAAAATCTAAAGCACGTGCAGGCCACAATTTTTCAAAGGCTTATGATGTGGCCAAATTTAGGCAAAATTTTCCCAGGGATGGGTAAAAGCGTATCAGCCTTGACACACAGGCTACGCCCTTGCCCAGTTCTGAGTCCCTGCTCTGAAACACGGGAAGACTAGAGCTTCTCAAAGAAAGGGTCACCAGACCGTCTTAGCTTGAGCAAAACAAGGCGCTTGCCCTTAGCCTCATTCTTGGAAACGGCTGAACCATTTGGCTGAAATTTCTCCCACATATTCAACCTAAGGAGGACACGCAGTGTGGAAAACTTCAGCCCGAATGGACGATGCGTGGCAATATTATAAGCAACTGAACACAAGGGCTTGTAAAGGGAAGTGTTGGACAACTGTACCAGTTCTGCGTGCATTGCACCCTGGGTACGTATCCCAGGGTTCCAAGCACTGTACCAAGTCAGGGTGGATCGAGGGATTCTCGCTAGTGGGAATCGGAGTCCAAACTCCCAGGACCCTGCTGCGTCTCAGCCAGCAGCAGGACTGTAAGAACGAGGAAGTGTCTCCCCTGTGCATCTGGCTCATTGCTATTTCAGTGGCGAAATGAAGTGATCAGAGACAGAAGCTGCAGCAGGGCACCTCTCTCATTAGTGTGGCAGTGTTCACGGCTCCAGCTGCAGACCTTGAACCTGCTGTGCCAGGCGCTGTACAGATGCACAGAGATGGCCCCTTCCCCACACAGCCAGCACAGACACCAAGGTTAAATTAGATGATCCATTTTTTTAATCACCATGTTTATTACTAATGTACAAAATATACAAAACAAAAGGGGGAGGCTGCACCGGTGGGGTGGGGTGGGGGGAGGACAGTCCATGTCTCAGGGAGAGACCGTAAAAAAATAAAACAATGGAAAGGAAACAAACCAAGCCCCCAGATGCCAACAGCAATAAAGTCCGTCCGTTTTCACAGAAAACAGCTTCACGCCCCCCCACTTTCAAAGACTCACTAGCACCAAGGGGAGTCACGTGTCTGCAGTCGTCAGTGGGATGGGGAAGGGTATTTACAGCAAGGGGAGAAGCTCTGATCTCACTTGTTCACACACATAGGGGGGGATGACCCCATGGAGGGGGTGAAGTTAACAAGCACCCCCTTTGTTCAGTGGATGGGGGGCAGTGGCTAAGGGATCCCTCTCCTCCCCAACAGAAGGATTGGTATCCTGCTGCTGCCAGATGGAGGGAGAAGTCTCCTGGCCACGTGCCCCGGGAAGGCAGTATTTCTGGGGGAGCTGGGTGGGGTGGCCGGCTGCTCCTCAGGGCCAAGGCTCCCCAGGCAAAATGTCTTCAGAGTAGGTCTGCAGCTGGCGAACCCGCGGACAGATCAAAGCCCGGAGCCGGGTGGGGCAGCTGGGCAACGCCCCCTTTACACCTTTGCTGGTTCCACAGAGATACACAGTGGTAACAACCCACTTTGCCCCCCCTCGCCCCCAGGTCCCAGAGCAGACAGCGGCTCTTGTGCTTGCAAAAAGTCACTGGGCGGCGCAGAGTCAGGTCCCATCAGCACCTCCATCAGGTTAAAACAACACAGGAGGGAGCGGAGTGGCGGGGGGAATTCCCCCCCGCAGTGGTTCCTCAGTAGCAGCAGCCATCGGGGGGGGGGGGGGGTGTTGCTCCTCCCCCCCGAGCGTTACAAGGCCTCACAGAAGCCATAAGTGGTGGATTCAGAGCCCAAGTCCGACAGCGGGCACCCCAGAGTCCGTGAAGTGGGGGCAGCTGTGTTGGGCGGTTTCACGGGGCGTCGGCAGGGTGGAGGGAGGGCCCCGGGCGCTAC
Organism: Natator depressus; assembly: GCF_965152275.1. Lineage (NCBI taxonomy): Eukaryota > Metazoa > Chordata > Testudines > Cheloniidae > Natator > Natator depressus. The sequence continues at coordinate 42,963,403 of NC_134247.1, forward strand.
GGCAGGGGCGGCCCGTTCACTCCGGGATGGTAGAAGGCACAGTTGTTCTCGTACCTGCAGCTGCCTTTCAACATGAAGTGGCGACACACGGGGCGGCTCGACATGTCTGCGTGAGAGAAAACGGGGCGCAGGTCAGCCACGGCAGCGGGGCACGGCCAGAGGGGTGGCAGAGCAGGGCAGAGGATGGGGGAGAGACTACAGCTCCCAGCATGCAACACTCCACCCTAACCCAGGCTGCCAGGAGCACAGACTACAGCTCCCAGCATGAAATGCTCTACCTGTGCCACCAGGAGCAGACTACAGCTCCCAGCATGCAATGCTGCAGCTGAAACTGTCTCCCTTGTTCTCACAGGCCCATAGGGGGTCTCTGCCACTCTGGGCCCCGCCCCCAAGGAGCGGGGCCCACAGGATCGAATGGGTGCAATGCATGCTGGGTCTCCCCCATCGGCCCTCGCCACCTGCTGGATAAAAACGGGGGAGGGGAGGGGGCACTCACAGGCCCCTCCCACAAAGGGGCAGGGCCATTCCAAAGCCACGGCCCTCTGCTCCCCCTAGAGGGCAAGCCAAGCCCCCTGCAATTACCTCCTCCGTGGCCTCCACCATGACCCCGGCCGTGATCCCCTGGGTGGCCTCTGCCGTGATCTCCTCCGTGGCCACCGCCATGACCGCCGCCTCCGTGGCCCCCACCATGGCCGCCGCCTCCGTGGCCCCCACCATGGCCGCCGTGGCCCCTGCCGTGGCCTCCACCATGGCCTCCGTGGCCTCCACCATGGCCGCCGCCGCCGTGGCCGCCTCCTCCACCCATGCCGTTGTTAGGGGGCCCGCCTCTGCCATTGGGGGGGCCGCCGCTGCGCCCACCTCCTCCTCGTCCCCGGAAGGGGGGCTCCCCGCCTCGTCCCCGGTGGAAAGGGCCTGGGCCAGGCCCCGGGCCGGGGCCACCCCCTCGCATACCCCCGTGGGGGTTTCCCCGCATGCCGCCATCAGGGGGATCCCAGAACTCGCCTCGCTGGGGAGGTGGAGGGCCCATCATCCTGGGCCCGCCAGGCATGCCAGGACCTGGGGGCATGTTGGGACCCCCAGGGCCACCGTGGGGACCTAGGGGAGAGAGAGGCACAAAGGTTAGAGACCCCCCGTCTCAGCACCCAGGGCAGAAAGACACTTCCTGCTGAACCCCCACCCTGCTCCATGCCACACAGCACCCCTTACTGAGCCCCCCCATTCTGCAGCACAGCGGCCCCTAGTACCACACTGGGGCATTGGCACCAGCACTGAGTGCCAGGGCAGTGTCCCCTACTGAGCCTCTACCCCACTCCTTACAGTACAGCGCCCCCTAGCACCGCACTGGGGTCAGCACTCCCTACTGACTCAGGCACACTCCAGCTGATGGTCTGACACTCGTGTCCCCCCACCCCCAGAAGATGGTAGCTCCCTGCTTACCAGGCATGGGTCCTGGCCCCCCAGGAGGGAAATGCTGCATGTTCTTTGGTCCAGGTGGGAATCCATTGGCGAGGGGCCCTGGGCCCAGCAGCCCGTGGGGCACTGGAAGACAAGAGATCAGAGGGGTCAAATACAGCCAGTGGGGTTACAATGGGAAGTGGGAAGGGGTGGGGGGGATTCACTTCCCACCCCTTCACAGGCAACCTCCGATCCTAACCCAGGACATGTTTACAAGGCCACCTCTCCTGGAGCCCCCAGAGCAAGGGAAATCACACAGACATGCACTCGCACCCCTACGATGTCATCGGGATGCTGGGTGCACCAGCTCTCCCCTGGCACCAGCCATTTGAATCAACCAAGGTCAGGTCCTTCCGATTACCTGCCTGCCAAAGCCCCTAGAGCTGTAGGAGCGGATGGTTTACAAGGCCCAGATGCCCCGTCGAGACAGACAGAAGGCAGAGAAACAGAAGCCAGAAGGCGACCGGCAGGACAGAATTTTCTCCTAGAAGAGGGAGGTGGGAACAAGGTCAGTGCCCCCCCACAGGTCTCTTACCTCCTGAGGGCCCCGGGGGCTGCGTCTGGAGGTTGCCAAGCAAGTGTTTGATCTTGTCCGAGTAATCCGGCTGCTTCATTAGCTCCTCTGTCTTGTGGTTGTTGGGCCCGCCCTGTGCAGGGAAGGGAGAGAGGAGGAGCAGGGTTAGACAGTGTCCCTCCTCCCCCACACACACTACACCCCTTCAGCTCTCTCTGACCTCTAACTCTAGGGCGCTGTGCTAGTCCATTAACCCTCTAGCTGGGGCCAGGGGCTGGCTTGAGCCAACTGCTTTGGGAGAAGGCGGTGACAGGAAAGAGTCCCACCCCCTCACACATCCCCCCACCCCAACTATTGCTCAGCTGGTGCATTTTCTGAGTTTCCCCTTCCCCCCTAAAACGCTGGAACTTCAACCAAGCTGGAGGCAGGGAGACCAGGCCAATGGTCCACTCCAGCAGTGGTGGGGTGGCGGGGGGGAAGCAATGGTCCGCTCTGGGGGTAGATGGGCCAGTGAGGCCCCACCCATAGAACGGCTCATAGTTTACCCTTTTGGTGCTGGACCCTCCCACTACGGGAAGCCTGTAGGGTCAGTCAAACTACACAGCAGCTCCAATTACCATGATGGAGGTGAGGATCTCCTGCACGTTCATGGAGGAGCTGGGGTTGGGGCCCTGAGGGCTCTTGCCGGCCCCCATGCTCCCCATCAGGTTGGCCAGCACTGGGGGCAGCTTGGAGGCCCCGGCTCCATCGGGAGACTGCGAGGCGGCGGCCGGGTCGAGTCCTTCCTGGTAGGCGGCCTCGTCCATGGTGCATTCCTGAGAGAGGGGACAGAGGAGACACTGGAGTCAGGACGGGCTGAGGGCGAGGACGACGCCCCAGCCTTAGGGGCTGGGGGTCATGGCTGGGCACTCGGGTTCCTGGGCTTTTGCCCTTCTCTAGCCCGTCCCTGTTTATACAGGGGAGACAGACACAGAGCGGGGGAGGGCCCCCAGTGAACTGGGAAATGAACCCCCTGCTCTAACCCCTAGACCCCTTCCACAGTGAGGAGCGAACCCAGGAGTCCTGACTACCAATCCCCCTGCTCTAACCCAACAGGTCCCCTCCTTCTGTCCTCCAAAGCAGGGTAGAGAACCCTGGGCCAGACGTACCTCGTCGAGCGGGATGAGTTTGGGCGGCAGGGGTTCATAGGACTCCGGGTCGGGTTCGTGGGGACTGTCTGGAACGCTGCGGAGAGGAGAGATGCCCATCAGATCTCAGCACCGAGACATGTGGTCGTAGCCCACCACTGATGGGGCTGTCAGCACAGCCTGATGCCCCTCCCCCGCCCCTTAGCTCCAGCATGGCCTCACAGCCAGGTCTACACCCACCCAGCATCCACCAGCCATGGGAAGCAAAGATAGCAGGGTCAGAGGGGGATCCTGATGCCCAGCAACCAAGAGAGGCCCCAGGTGAGGTCATCTGCTGGGACCTCTGGAGCTGAAAGCAGGGTCTGTGCTCCCTGAGTCAAACAACCAAGTCGACAGGCTCAGAGGCAGCAGCTGGTTCATATGCCGCTAGAGAGGAACAGAGCCATGCTGAATTCAGGTGGGTGGCCCTAAATTTGATACACTGGCTGTTGCATGGTGCAGCCATTAGAGGGGGACAAAGAGCCTACACTGCGCAAATGGAAAATGGTGCCCCGGCCTCGACCCCAGTATCCTTCCAACCCCTCGCACTGCCCCCCAGGACCACACCCACCTCTCCTTGGACAGGAAGATCTCCTGCAGGATGCCCTTCTCCCTCTCGGCCTGGGTGAACTTCTCGCGGCTGCCATTGCCTGGCTGCACCAGGGGGTTAGGCAGGTCGATGAGCTTGGGGTAAACCCAGGGCACCTTCTCTTCCATGGCGTCGTGGCTGAGCCGGCGCGCTGTCTCAAAGGCCTCCCGATCCTTCAGCATCTCCCGCTTGGCTGCCTCACCAAAGTCCTTGATCTTGTTCACGTTGACTGCCAGGGGGAGGAGAAGAAATGGGGAGGGGTTTAGTCTGGGGACAGACAGGCCACTGCCGTACAGCCGATAGGAAGGGTGAGACACCCCACTCCATAATACGAGTTCAAAGGCCTTGTATCCCTTTTCCCACCCGCAGAAGCCAGGTAGTCTCCTGGTGCTGGAGCAAAGCTGGCACCCCCTAGAGGGAAAGGCCCCATGTCCCATACCCCAAGTGCCGGATTGGAGCCGGTGCCCCCTAGAGGGAAAGGCCCCCTCCCCAGTATTCACCTCGCTCAGTCTCATCCAGCTCAAAGTAGAAGTACTCCCGCAGCTTGCTCTCTTCAGGCCAGCTCACTGTCTTCTTCTTCTTGCCCTTCTTGGTAAGTTGAGTGGAGTCAGCTGCACTCTCGGGTGGCTTGGCGTCAGAGTTCTGCTCGGACGAGGCTGCAGGGACGGGACACAGAGCAATCAAACAAACACACCCACGGAGCCTGGATCTACCAGCTGGCGCCAATGCCTCCTGAGCCCAACCCAGGACCCCCAATGAAGACAGCCCTGCCAGCCCCACAGCTGAGCTGACACAGGGGCTGCCCCCTCCGCCAAGGCAGCTGTATCCCAGCTGGCATGGCACACCTGGCCATGTGCAATATGGGGTTTTACAGCCTCCTGGGTGGAAACATCAGGTCTGATCCAACACAGCCAGGATGTTGGGCTGACACCTACCACCCACCCGGGGTTAGCACAACAGAACCCGTTGGCTCCAACGCTTTCCCCATCCTTACCTGTCTCCATCAGCTCTGGGACCTCTACTGCCGGCACAGGAGTGCCGGGCCGATCCACCTCCATCGGCTCGGATGCAGTAGCGGGTTCTGGCGAGGATGGTTTAGCAGTGCTCGCTTCTGGGGCTGGCTTCCCTTCAAACGGGCTCGACTGGGACGCAGAGAGAAATGTGGGATCAGCGTAATGGGAAGTGAACCAGTGACTCCCAGCTCCTGCACCAGACCCCACGCCCTTCTCACTGTTGACGTCAGAACCCAGGGGTGCTGCCTCCCAGCCCCCTGCTCTAACCCACCAGACCTCCCGCCCCACCCCCAAGCTGGGGATGGAACCCAGGGGTCCTGCCTCTCAGCACCCCCCATTCTAACCCACCATCCCCCATTCCCCACCCAGAAGTGTTTGTACCTTGGCTGCAGTAGGAGACAAGACTTTCTTTTTCTTTTTGATCTTGATCCCTGGGATAGGGGCAGAGTTAAGGGCATCCAGGAAGCCCAAGCCCTCCATTGCTGCAGAGAGGCGGGGGGGGGGGGGGGGGGAATGAAACAGGTTACGGAAACTGAATGCTCCAAGCACCAGCAACTTCACGTGTTATCCTGCCCCTCCCCTATGCTACACCCCACTCCCCTCCCCTCCCAGAGCCAAGGGATAGAACCCAGGAGTCCGGACTCTCAGCCCCACCTCTGCAACACCGCTACTCCAGCTAGACCCCACTCCCCTCCCGATGATGATGACCAAACCCAGGCATCCTGACTACCGGGGACTCAATGTACTCACGTTGCGCAGGAATGATCTTGACTTTGATTTCCTTGGTGCTGTTGGGGGTGGTGTTCAGAGGCTTGTATTTCTTCTCTACTGGTGGGTTGTCTCCAGAGGGGGCAGACGTGCTGTGAGAGGGAAAAGCAGACATGGTACTGAGGCCACGACCCAGGAAAGGGGTCAGATGCTGCCCTGAGCAAGGAGCGGGCAAGCCCAGATCACATGGTGATCTGGTGTGAAGAAGAGCATAGGAAGCACAGCACAACCCTAGAGCTGCTTTGCAGGGGGCTGAAGGGGCGGCTTGGGGAAGGATACCAATGCTGGGCCTGTACCACAAACAGGGTCTCGGGCAAATCCCCTCAGCACTCAGTCTTGCCTCCCAGACCCCTGCTCCAACCACTAGACCCCACTCCCCTCCCAAGAGCCAGGGATAGAACCCAGGAGTCCTGCCTCCCAGTTCTACACAGAGTGCTTCTCAGGACTGAGGAACAGAGTGGAAAGGTGAGGCAGACAGAGGAAGTTACAGGCGTAAAGTCTGGATGCTTTCCCTAGAGCAGAGCGGGACGCTCAGACCTACCTCTGTCTCTTTATTGGCATCGGCTTCAGGTTGTATTTTTCAGACACCACTACAGCGTTGGGGTTCTTCTTTAGAGGAACCAGTGAGGGAGTCTCCAATTCCAACCCTACGGCAAAGCAGAACTCAGGTTAGCAGAGTACAGCAACGGGATAAGCCCACATTTTCATAGTACCTCATCTGCAAGGATCCCAAAGGCTTTTTAAGCTGGGATCGGTCACCCAGCCATACAGAATCCCACTTGAGGCCTCTTAGCTTGCTGCCCTCGATCAGGCCTACTCCCCCTAGGAGTTGAGAGATGCCCCTCCCAGTACCCACCAGTGGAGCGGAACTTGGCATGGCTGGGCGCTGTGGTGCGTAGCGATTTTGGCTTCTCTCTCTTCTTCTCCGGTGTCTCCTCAGCCTTGGCTTCTGCCTTGGCCTCCTGAGGCTTCTCCTGGACAGGTGCTTTGCTCTTACTCTCCTCCTTCCGCTTTTTCTTGTCTCGCTCTGCAGGGAAGGGGAGGGTTCAAGTCCCAAAGGCAGATGCCACCGCAAGAGCTCCTCCACCCTCAAAGCTCCAGGGAAAAGCCCACAGTCTGCCCACATCGGGTAGGATGGACACGAGAAGCGTATTATGGGAGGAGCCACTGAGCAGTAGAGTGGCAGGGATCCCACGCTAGAGAAGACAGACCCAGGATGGTGCGGGGAGGGCACCCACTAGTGGGCTGTGGGGCCCGAGCTAAGACGGCTGGGGCCCCATCATTTCAAACAAGGTCTCCTATGTGTGTTTCAAGGGTGAGACTCACCTGCAGGCTGCGCGCTGCTCTGGGAGCGGATGACGCCCATCCAGTCACTGACGAGGATGGAGGCCAGTCTGCGGAGCTCTGCAAGGGGAGAGAGGACAGAGATTAGAGCAGGGCAGCTCGCACCAAGCTCCTGAAGACGGGAGGAGGCATGGCGCGCACACACACAACAGGGCGGTCTCTTACCTTCGTCCTCGCTCGACTTGCTAAGCTGCTTCACCAGCTTCGCCGTGTTGTTCTGGAAAAGATCAGAGAGGGACAGAGGGTTATGGTCAGCATTGACCGCAAGGGACTGCGTCCCCACCTTGTTCCCTGCAGCACAGTGCCCCCTAGCGCCACACTGGGCCACCGTGGTCAGCACTGACTGTGAAGGGAGAGCTCCAGCAGCTTTACTCACTTGCTTCAGGTGATCCACAGTGAGGGGCAGGTGCTGCAGCGTGAGCAGGATCTGCTGCAGCAGGGGCACATTGCTGGATGCCTTGGAGCTGGTGAGCCAAGTGTTGAGAAGTTTGTAACCCCCGACCCGGATGAACCTGGGAAGAGAGTAGATCCAGGTCAGTGCTGGTATCATACCCTTCCCCCGCCATGGGCTACAGCCAAACTTTGAACTGTCTCTGCCTACTCCTTACAGCCCAGGATTGATCTCCAAGCACCTGCCAGAGATGGGTCACTAAAACCCCATAACCTCCCTGAGAACCACTTTGCACCTCAGAGGAAAAGACACCCAGCCACGGTCACAGTTAGCGGCAGAGCTGGGGAGAGAACCCAGGAGTCCTGACTCCCAGCTCCCTCTTCTCTAACTCACTAGACCCCACTCCCCTCCCAGAGCTAGGGATAACCCGACCCCCAGTCCCCACTCTCTGTAAGGAACCCTCCACGACTCTTACTTTGCCAGGATGTCTTGCGCCCGGGTCTGCAACAGGATGTTCAGGTAGATGCAGCGACTGACCATTTTCTGGGCGTCTTTCATGAAGCTGCAAGCAGGAAGGGAGAGAGGCAAGGGAGAAGCTGAGCTAATGCAGTGCAGAAAGATCAGAGCACACGGCAACCAACTGCCACAAAATCAGACTCTGTAGGCTTGGGAGCCAAGAAGAAGGAGTAACAGGACTCATCTGGGAACAGCGTATGGCTTCTTTCCCCTCTGTGGTGCACTGGCTCCAATCTGGCCCCAGGTTGGTGGGGGACAGGCTGGCTGAGGGGGGATGGGAAGGAGGTTTTTCTGCTCCAGCAGGCACTGGCTCCAATCCAGCCCCAGCCGGGGCAATGGCTGGCTCGAAGTGGATGGGATTCCCATTAAATTCGGGAGCCTCACTAATTTACTCCGGTTGAGGATCTAGCCCAAGATTAAAATGTTCTGCAAACGTCACACGCATCCTTTTAATTGGAGAAGGGTTTTTGAGGGGGTGGGGGGTTAAATATTTCATAGGGCAGTTACAGCTACCCAATGCCTCATCCACACCCTGAAGAACAAAGCGGTTGTGGGAGAGCTTTGGGAACGAATGCTAGCCGTGCTTGGAATACACTGAAGTGCCTTCAAGCAACCTGCAGAAGGGACTTCCACTGAGATCCAGGATCAAATAACATTTAAGAAGAGAACTGGATGCATTTCTGAAACAAGGGGACGGAGTTACAAGAGAGGCAAGGCTGATGTTTCCAAAGCAGCCTAGGAGATTTGGATCACATCTTCCATTGAAAATGATGGAACCCAAGGCCAACTCCCCAACTGGTGCAAGTCAGCTGTGGTTCCACTGAAGTCAATGGGGCCAGATCCCCCAGGTGGTTTAAACCAGGGCAGCTCCATTGACTCCAATGGAGCTACTCTGATGCACACCAGCTGAGAATCTGGCCTCTGCATGACTAAAACCCCTACACTGCCTTAAAAAGCCCAACAACTTTAATGCCGGCCACCATACAAGCAGATTAGCATCTAATAAATAAATAAGACTACGAAGAGAAAAGACTTAAAACAATCAAACAGCTTTGCTCTGATAGGTCATTTTCACACCACACCAGCTGTTTACTTCTGCTCTGGGAAATTGAGATTTTGCTACATTATGTCCTGCCATGCTAAAAATTCTTCAAACCATACGTTTAAAATGGGGACTTACTTGAAAATCTTGGTGACTCCTTCTGTATTTTTGACTTCTCCATCTCTCCCCAGGAAGCAATCTAATCCTTTTAGGAGCTCATGAGGATCAATTGGTCCAGAGCCCATGATGGACAGTTCTGAGGCAAAAAAAGGAAGGAAAAAAAAAAAAGGTTACTCTCAGCAAAGAGCGCACAGATATCATTGCACTGGTAAGTGGAATCCAAACCTGATCAGGAAGGGTACAGATACTATAAGTACAAAGTATTATCCTATTGTTGCCACCAGTCAAGAGAACCCAGAGCATAACACACTTGGCAAACATCATCAGTTCCCAGCATTTGAAAACTAGAATTCTTTTCCCTAACCGCACACTCGCAGTTACACATGCATGCGCGCACACACACACACACACCTATCTCTTAGGCCTTAACGAGGATGGATCTGAACTCAGGGTTTACTTCTTTGCCAACCTGTCTTCAAGTATCCCCCAAGCCTTTAGGAAATAAACAGGACAAAGGGATAGGCAATTGGGGAAAATCCAGAGCAGGGAGGACTAAGGGATTTCTAGTCATGTTCCCACTCGATCAATCACCTTGAGGCTAACAAGTTTATGGCAAGATGCCATTTATTGAACTGTAAACAAACACACAATAGTGTTTTCAAGTTGATATTGTCTTTTTTAGACTAACCCCAGCGGGAAATGCTGATGTTTTTCTGAGACTAATTTTTAGTTGAGGAGTTATTGCACACTAAAGAATTTATACCCAAATAGACCATGATCAGAAGAGAGGTGTCGATCTAAACCTTGTAATATTCAGTGGTTTAGAGAGATAACCAAAGCTAATATTGACTTGAGATGCAATGTTGTTTATGAGAATGGGGCCTAAAAATACATCAGCAGCTGTAAGTTTCAATCAGTCTAAATTTGATTACCTACATACAAAAGAAAGAGGTTCTACCTGACAGAGCAGTGGGTTGTGTTGGAATCTCATGTTAGAAAGAGCCATTGCAGAAGTAAATCTTCTAAACTGTTACTAAATAAATTTTCTTTTTAAAATAGAGGGGACTGGATTGGAAGAAGAAAAACCCAGACAAAAAAATAATCAACAGGAAGTATTTTGGCCTATGCTATTAAAAAAGATTAACAGGTTGGTGTGTGTTTGTTTGTTTTTTTATTAATTTTCCCTCCATAATATTTCCAACATCCACAAGTTACAGATTGTAAATTACAAAGTTTATTTGGTTTTTAGGAAATGTAATGCACCAAGTTACAGGTACATGTTTAAACAGCAAAAATTCAACAGATCCACAAAAAAATGCAGAGGACACAAAAGCAAAGCCATGGGAAACACTCTGCCAGTTTGTTCCTTCATGCAATTCTTCATAGCATCCCGAAATGGAAGGAACCCTGAAACAAGCCAATTAGATTTCACCTAGCATGCTCTGTTGAAACTAATCTGTTTGGCTTTATTGTTCATCTGCTTTTAGCTTTACTAGAATAAAAATGTGTATCTATTAAGGGGAGGGGATTAGGTTGAGACAGAGCTCCCCTCTCTGTATGGAACACCAGATCTTTCAGGGTGGATGCTGGGAAAACAATGTTCTTCAAAGGGAACTGGCAAATGGCCGATATGAAGTTATAACTCTCTCCCAAAATCAGGATGATGCAAAGTCAGTCATGCATGGATAAATTATCCTGTTTGCCAGGACATTGAGCATGAATGTTAACATTATCACACCACCGTTTCCTTTAGGTCCTTCAGACCCAACAAGACCAATGATGGTATGAATCCTTAGCATGTAAAGGGGTTATTGTAGATACCCTAACAGTAAACAGTGTGTCCTAAATGCGTGAGTTGGTGCTGGCAAAAAATTCAGTTCAATTAGTGGGAGATTCAGATAAGACTCTGAGGAGTTAAAGGGCCATTGCCAAGGCTTTCTCACCGAAAATTTGATTTAAAAAATTGTCCCATTTAAGTGTTTTCATAAATTTTGTTAATTTCATTGGAAAGAGAGACCTTCACCCCGGATATAAACACACAACTCTCCCAGGTGGCGCATGCCTGGCCTAGAACTGAGAAATGAAAGACTGGGAAAGTGAAATTGCCCAGGCTAGTTAAATTGTCTCAGACCCTAGGGAAAGAACAGCCACACCCTGGGAATAAGGTAAAAGTGTCAGTTTGAGGAGACTAACTGGAGAAATTGTCTTGGCCACGGCCCTTTAAAGTAATTTGCAAGCAAGGCAGACTGTCCTCCCACACCCAGAGGGAGGATCAGAGCCCAGTCTCAGGCACTGTGGTATTTCTGTCACAGGCTCCTACACTACAGAAGAGTAAATGGGATTGGAGGATTGCAGAGACCAGGAATCACTGGCTTAGTCAGGCTATTTGGTGTCAGTCAACCCGGGCAAGGGAGGGTGGAGGGGGAAAAGTGAATACACTATTGCTGTCCCTCTTAAAAGTGGAGCATGCATAAGCAACAAATGACTAATTGAGCAGTGGCTTAAGAGCACGGAAACTACTTCCCCTTAGTACCGGCTTTCTTTAGATCTGGTGCAGACAGGAAGCGCAGAGTTTACAGGTGACTAGGATGCAGCAGCCCAGCCTTCCTTAAAGCTCCAGTGGTAACAGCCTCCCATTAACACTCAACCCAGGGAACATGAGCAGGGTTCCCATTAGGAGACACTGCACTCAGCCCTTGGAATGAAAACCGCTTGCAGTACAGAGCGGTGGGTAGGCAGTAGCATGAGGGCACATTAACCTATCTGGGAAGCTTGTAACACAAGACAGGTTAAACTACAGCCAAAGTGGACAAGCAGGACCACGGCTGGGGCGTTGCTTAGAGACACACTGGCTGGGTCTGCTTCAGCAACACAGAACAGATCTGCCTTTGTATGTTACCCTTATTCAGAGGGTGGGGTGAAGGTATAGTGTAGCTGCCTATGCATAAATAGTCCCCGTGTTGTACAGCGAGGAATGATTAGTGTCAATGGTAGCTAGTGACACAAAGGCAACGTACTCCCCGTTGGTAAGTTACACACGTGCTGCATGAGGCATAGACACCGAGACGCAGCACTGAAACAAACGGGGCTGTGTGTAAGGCTGCCAATGCAGCTTTGCTTGGGGAAGCAGAGGGGTTGGCGCGAGGAGGGGGAAATTTACACACACACACAGATGGGCAGCATGGCTGAGTTCCAGAACTTTGTTGGCTGTGGCAGGCTGATCGAGACTGGATTCAACATGGAAGGAAGAGATCCCCTCGTCGCTGCCTTTTCAGCAAAGTCCTTTCTCCGAGCAGGAGGGGAAAAATATCCAACCACAGCCAGCTCTTCCAAGGTCTGGTGTGAACTCCTCCCCAACAAAGTCTCTCTCCAAGTTAACTGCAGAGATCCACCATCACTTACTGGGCAGAGGAGTTTAGTGGAACAAAACAAGACAGTTGGGAGCGATGGAAAGTTGTTACCAGCTGACGGTTGTTCAGTAGCTTGGGGGGGGGATCAGTTTGGGGGTACGGGGTGTCAGTCCACTTGCAAGGCTTCCATGCTGAAAAATCTCTGTGCCTGCAGCCCCCAGTGGAAAGGCAGAGAGTGGGACAGGCCATGGAGACTGAATTCCCCTCTCACCCCCCAAAGCTGGTATCCTCCACACGCAAGGTGAATGCGCTTCGGCGGGAAAAAAGCTCGCAGTGCTGTTGCCAGGCTCAGACGTGCTTTGCTGGTGAAGAGAGGACTTCAGTCTCCAGGGCTGCCAATCCAACACCTGTCACCATCCACACAAGAGATCAAACACACAGTTATGTACACAGGAGAACTTAACCATGGCTACTTCATCCCAGTAGGGAAATCCCGCAAGATGCCCTGATTGTACTCCATGCTGGAAGACCGGGTACTATGATTATGAGAGTAGGAGACACTGGATCATACAGACCTAAGACAGTTGCAAGTCTAGACAGATCTACAAATAAGAGATCCCTTCGCTTCATTGGCAGTATAAGGGTGAATACACAGAACTGACCAAGGTAACAAATAAGGATTCCACTTTGCTGCCTTGAGGCTGCAGGAAGGTCTGCAAGCACGTGAATTCCCCCAGACGCTACAGGGCATATTAAAGAAGAGTGGGAGCTTCCATTGTTCAGGGTTCCCAGCAAAGATTTTAAGTTCTATTAATAAAGACTACACATGCGCAAGATTTATATGCACAGACGACAGGCTGCAAGAGCTATTAGCACACGCAACTATTCTGATCAGTGCAATACTGGACTAAAGGACACCAGAGGAAAGAATAAGGCAGCCATATCCTCGGCAACAGTGAGCAAATATTAGATCACCAGTTTCTAGACAATTTAAAAGAAATTTCCTGTATTACCAACCCCTCCCCTGCCTGACCAAGACTATAATACCAAAAGACTGTTAAAAGAAAAAGCTACAACTTTTTTTCTTTACTGTTTATGCTATTTACTTCCAATATTTCTCAGCTCAAGCAGTAAGATGTGTTTCTATTCAATTTCACTTTTTGGCACACTGCTAAAACTTGACACATTTGAGGTTGCCTATGCTACAGATAGAGATGCTTGCTCTTACTGGAATTTATAGCACTCATGGAAACTTACTAAAAGCTTTTTAAAAAAAGATTAATGGCAAGTTTAGCTCAAGTCTCTTTAAAGATAACTTGAACATCTGTTTAAAAGGCAAACTGCAAAGGTTTTGCTAAGAGCTAACTGGCTTGTTAAAAATGTAAACATAAAGCTCCTTCTTTGACAAAATACCCCCCCTCCAAGTGCCAGAGAAATCCAAACTGCAGATTTCCTGGCAATCCACCTAGACAGGGGTGTAAATAAGCAAGTGGAGTGAAGCCAGTGGTTAGAAATATGAAGTCAGATGGAAGGCTCCTACTTCAGGATTGGTCCCTACAGCTTACATTTGAATTAATGTTCAATATGTACTCGTACCACAGTGAGAGACAAGGTATTAACGCTTGAATAGAAAGTCTAAACCTGTTTATAGTGCTTCTTATGTCCCTTCATCCAGCAGGGAAGCCGGAAGTTTCGGCATTTTAAGAACTAGATACACTTTTCTCCCTCACTTTAAGTATCTTTAGGGAACCAAATTAATATTCCCATTTTATAGGCAAAAATATAAAGAGGGAGGTTATATGATCTACCCAAGGTCACACAGGAAGTCTGTAGTCAAGCCAGGAACAGAACCCAGGAGTCCTGACTCCCAGGCTCCCTGCTCAAGAGATGAATCTAGAACCCAGGAGTCCTGTGCCTCAAACCAGATGGCACCTCTGTTCCGAAGCACAGCTAAAAATTATTTCCCCTTTATCTAACAGCTCTGTAGGTCTCCTAAAAAGACTGACCCCCTATCCTAAACTCAAGCCTTCATCAGCAGCGGTTCTTAAAACTTTTGTACTGGTGACCCCTTTCACACAGCAGGCCTGAGTGTGACCCCAATTCTAAATTAAGAACACAGTTTTTTACATTTAACACTATTATAAATGCTGGAGGTGAAGCAGGGGGTGGAGGCTGACAGCTCGTGACCTGCACGTAATAACCTCATGACCTCCTGAGGGGTCACCACCCCCAGTTTGAGAACCTCTGAGCAAGACCTCTGCAGTTCACCTCTGAAACATCAGAAAGCATATCTAAGGTTTCAGTTACACATTTAAGCCTAATTCAGACTGAAGTCCACTTTTAGCCAACTACATGTCTAGTTTGATCCCACTCTCTGGGCCAACAGCTTGACCCACGGTCAACTGGAAGGGGCTTGAAGCAGCATGACCAAGTTACAAACCCTGAACATGGACTACTGTAGTGTCAGACAGCTCAGCTAAAAAGAAAATAGCGTTCCACTCTGAAAAGCTATGAAATGGCATTGTGTGTGTCCATGATCCCAAATCAAGCGTGTCAGGTTACACATGTAGGAAGGTTTTTTTCTATCTGGCTCCTTACAAACCCAACCCAGGATCAGATCAGCAGCTTTTTTTTTTACTGCTTGTGCATCTCCATTAGAGAGATTCTGCTGGTCTGATTCGGTCCTCAGTGTCAAGAGCTCAACAAATCTGGCTCTGCAATCAGACATCTTAATATGAGAGCATGGGTGCAGTGCTATAGCACTATAACTTAGGGTTCCCAATTCTGTGCAATTCCCCACTTCACAAGATTTCCTGTGTGACCTTAGGCCTCACGCTCCCCATGTGTAAAACGGGGATAAGAGCACTGCTCTACCTCCCAGAAGTGTTAGAGACTATGAAGGTTGTGAAGCGCTTTGAGATCTACTGATGAAAAGCGCTAGATGAGAAAGGCATTATCTGTGACTTGACAAGATGTAATTTTAGAAACATGCTTCAGAAGAGAAACACACTTTAAAGAACAGTTTTAAGTTGCATTTATAGGAAAACAGCTTTTCTATTGTTAACTTGAGGAAATTGCAGTCTAAGGTCAACAGTTTTAGCAGGAACTCTTGGCAAAGCTTTAGAAAAACAGATAAAATGTTCATGACTTTGCCCAGAGTTTCTGTTTTGCATGCACCCTAGAAGTTCACATCACAAGCAGCATGTCTCCATCCATTTCTCCCCAAAAAGGGCATTTGATTTCAGTGCCAGTGACTGAAGAGAAACCAAAACTTGTGCTAGAGTGCTGGTCAACATACCCCTGCTTCATGGAGAACAAATGCCTCATATGAAATTTACACAATGGAAAATGGTTGCCTATTTACCATTTTCATCCTAGCTCCCCAAACAGATCCTATGGTGTTAGTCATACGCTGGCATTAGTGTTTTATTTTTAAAGAAACATTAATCACTGCATTTGAATGCTCAGATCTGCACATGTTCTGGGCACTGAGCTATAGATTAAGCTTTCTGCAAATAAGGAATTTTTGGTTAGAAAATTTGGCCTGCTGTTGGCCATGGAAATAACCAAGCTTGACTTTAGACTCCACTGCCAGACATAGGAAGGAGCAGGCTTAAGACAAACATTGCTCTCAGACAGCAAGCTACCCAGAAAAACAAGCTACAGCTTGGTCACTTCACTCCAGCTCCTGAAATGCAGTCACCTCTGGTGTGGAGCACTGCAGCTGTTTATGGCACACAATGCTAATCAAAGGTAAGCACAATATAACTGATCAGGAAAGAATTTAGCTATGATGTCTGTTCACCTCCACTGAAAGGAATGGGTGATCTAGTCTAAAACGCCTTAAGGCATGGCTCTACTCTTTAAAGTGACTAAAGGCATCTTCTCTGGTTCCTGTGCGTATTAGAGTCAGATCTGCTAACTTTAACAATAGCACATTTGATCCCTGTTAGCCCCACAGAACCAAAAAGGCTTTAAGGGAGCGTGCCACATTCTATTTTAGGCTCACTCATGAGCTGCAGTGTGACTGCAGTCACATCTGGGTAAGCTTACTGAAATCAGGTTAAATGAAGGCAGAACTTAATTCGGACAATCTATTCCTGATGAAAACAAAACTGAACCCAGCTTGACAACTGAATCCCAGCCTGAATTTGCAGGGCTGGCAGAAAGCCATCTTTGCCAGTTGACTAAACAGGATCTAGAGTTCAGGGACAAACAAGGCCACACAATGCCTTTTACAGAGTTGCTTCTCTGAGTAGAGCTGCACTTTGAATTTAACCAAAAAAAGCAGCGATTCAACTGTGAGTGGCTTAAGTCTCCCAAGCATTAATTCTGATCCTGGTTAAACAATAAAGCATCGACAACATTTGCTTAACTAGTCCTGAAGCAGGGCAGAAACCAATTTGTGCTTTTTGTAGAACAGAGTGCATGATAAATATCAGCTTCCATCTCCAAATCCTAATATGGATGGATGTTCAGAAATCCTGACCATCTGGGATCCCAAATGAAGTCAGAGTCTGAACATCAGGCCTACAGTTTATATGGTGCAAGTAACGCTTCTAGTGATGTGAACTTTTAAGCAATATTCTTACATATTTCTACCCAACATTAAAGGCAGTTTCTGTAAATACACAAATAGCATGATCATTTTACAAGGTACAGTCAATATATGAGAGTCAACAGATTACTTCCTTCTGACAAAAATCAGAACAGGTCAAGCTGGTAAGGGGAAGAGCTGCATTAGGTACACACTTGTTAGCCAAAAAAGTTATCCTAGGACATGAATCATTGAACTGGTTCACTATCACTTAAAAGGATACAAGAACAAAGACATTTTTTAAGCAGACTAAAATTTACAAGATTAACAAGTTCAGCAAAATTCAACAACCACCAATTTGCAACCCAAACATTGCAGCTTTAAGGACAGAGAACCAGAAGTGAAATTGAATAGAAACAAAATATGAACTAGCTCCCTCCTTTGTGAGAAATAGAGGAAGTAACCAAACTTTTTCCCCAGGACAGATTTCAAAACATCCTTTGGGTTTGAGCTGAAGTTAAACACAGGTAAAGGCATTTTTAGATGTTATGATTTCAGCCTTTTATTTTAAACTCCATCTCTTGGGAGCCTAGAGTGAAAAAGATGGAAAAGTTTTTAGTCCAGTTAGATTTGAATTGTGGTTCACCCCTTTGTAAGGGATCTAGTTATTTTCTCCCAGTGCTAACGAGAGCGCCTACGGGCAATAATAAGCCAAGGAGGACACAGGGAGCTGATTTTAAGCAGTGGGTCATACAACAGGGACTCTCTTCAGAGCAACCTATATTTATCCTCTGCCACGACCTAGCCAGTCAGTATTGATGTAAAGAGCATCAAAACTACAATGGCTGTGCCATTTTAAGAGAAGGACAGCTGTGTGCTCCCGCCCCCAAAGACAAAGGAATCCTGCAGAGGCTGGGTCAATTTCTGAATGCTATGGGTGATGGGATTTACTGAAGCAAGCATATCCAAAGGGGCTACAAACAGCTATGGACATGGCACACAGAGAGCCTTGAGGGTCTGGATGGGATAGAAAGATACAGAGGATAGAGGACGTATCACAAGCAAAGCACAACTACTGATCTATTAGGATTTAAATCCCTCCACAAGTAGTGTTCCAGTACAGCTGAGAAGTTGATCCCATATGACTGGAGACCACAGGGAGAGTTGTTTTGTACTTACAGTTTAGAGATAGAAATCAGGATTTTATTCCAATGAAGACAGACATCTTCATATCCTATAATCCTATTAATATATATCATAAAGGATTTTTAAGACTTGGTATTCTAATCCCTAACCCCGGGGAGTGACTGAGGACTGCCAGTTACTGTAACATTACAAAAACAGCTGTTCATTAAATCATGATTAAAACCATCCTGATGGAGTAACTCTTCTGTAACACCTTCTAGCCGAGGCTCTCAGCCCTCGAGTAACAACAAAGTAAGCCTCACAGCCTTTTCCCACTTCAGTCCCCAGCAGGGATGGGGAAGGGGAAAATGAGCCTGTGGCTTTTTCTTTATCTGCTCATGTCTCCATTTCAGTGCCAGTGGGTTAGAATCCAGGAGTCTAGACTCCCAGACACCCCCACCCTTTTTCCTAACTCCCATCAAAAGACACACAACCCATGAGCCCCAAGCACCAAACCCTCTGGCACTATCTACACTCTTTCCAAATCTAGGCACAGACCAGGAGTCCTGACTCCCAGCATTGTGCTCTAACAGGACAATCCTCCCCTTCCTATGGCAAGGAAGTGAGGATTTGTTTGGATCTAGAAGACACAAGTAGTCCCCTTCCCTTTGAAAGGAAGGACAAAGTAGTCACTGAAGTGACTTACAGAAGAGTTAAAACAAGACTACATTCAGCCAGATCTTTACATTTAAAGATCTGGAAAAAAAAACCCCATGTATTCAAAGACCTGCTAATTTCCTCAAAACTCAATTATTTTCCCTGGGGTCTAAACGCTAAACTGAGTTTCACCAAGAGGCCAAGCTACCTCAAATCAGAAGTGATCTTTACAATACGTTGTCCACATATGCTCTCAGCATAACTGAGGCGTCAAATGTGACAGAGAATCTGCCGGTGACTGTCAAGGTCACCAGGCTACAGCAAAGGGTTCAGCTTCTGGCACAGTATCTTTGTCCCTTTAGCATCTCAGTGTCTTACTTCTCCAACCCCCTCTCATATCTTCACCCACATGAGTGAGACGATAAGATTACAACTTCAGGAAGGTGAGGGAAGACAGACAGCAGGAGCAGATGACTTCTAGAACATAAATCCTGTTAACAGAATTGTTAAACAGAAGCCGCACTCCTTTTTCAGTAAACATTAGGTGCTCTTAACGCCTGCCAAGATCTACTAAGGTACAGAAACTTCATGTATTGGGTTTTTTTTTTTTTTTTTAAAGTGTGGTATTAAAATACTTTTAAAAGCCATCTTTAGCAAGACCTCTATTAATCTATCTTTAAAAGATCACTGGCTGTATAGAATAAACTCAGCTAGTTTGGCAATCATTTAGGCTTCTGGCAAGAGAAAGTTTTAGCAGGCCTATTACCTGACTGACAGTCCCCACTGTGTGTTCACCCCACGTTTAGCCTCACTTAGTTGATTTTTAACCCCATCTTCAAATCTCCCAAATTGAGGATCTCATTTTCTTCTAGAATGACGTCTACAGATGCTTTTAAGAAAAAGCTTTTACAGACACAGATCCCAGTTTCAAAAGTTTGCCTGACAAATCTCAGCTTATCAAGCGTGTGGTTTATTTAAATGTCTGAATGGATTTCCTACAGTTTGCTTTAAAAAAAAAAAAAGAAAAGCTTTCCTCTCGTTGAATGTTTTTCTCAAAAAAATTAAATAGATTTTCTATTCCTATTAAGAGGCTGCAAGAGCCATTGCTGCTTTCATCAACCTCTCTGGCTGGATCTTTTGTTATTTTCCTTATTTAGCGTATTTCACCTCCATTAATCTTCTGTGCGCTTGGAAATTTAGAAGTGCACACAACTTCAGCACAGCAAGTGGTCCCAGTCTTAAGCAGACCCACCCGTCTGCACAATCTCTACAAGGCCTTTGCTAAGTTTGCTGCTTACATACAACTTACCTCATCCTACCTGCACTATACATGCAGCGACTAAGGCCCAATCCCAAGAGAGAAACTCAGCACCCAGAACTCTTAATGACTTCAACGGGATTGCAGCTCAATGCTTCAGGATTAGGCCATTACAGGCTGTATATTGTTCAGTCCCCATGAGACTAAAATGCTGAATTGCTTTACATTGCATGAAATGCTACCACTGGACACTGCAGCAAGTATTTAACCTGCTGGGTTTGAAAAATCTGCCTTGTGAAGTCCCATTTCATGTTAGAAACAGTCCAGAAAAAAAATCCAGCAGTTAAAAAAAGATCTCAGTCACAAAAGCAGCTTCTCCTTCGTTACAAGCTATCTGACGTTCATGCAGATCCAATGGGTTGGCTCTGGTAACAAAAACCAGATCTCTCCAATGCAAAGTCTCAAAAAATTAAATTTGTAGTTGTCTTAACAGATTGGCAAGCTCTTAAATCAAGACTCAAAATATCCTTACAGCCTCTGCATGCATCAGTCGATGTCACTGCGCGGAGTTGACAATGGAAGAATAATCAAAAAGAAATAAGCAAGGTGGTCTGGAACAGAAATGAAGGTTGTGAAATGTAATTAATACCAGAAAGGTTTGCTTACCCGTGAATTGTGGCTGTTCCCCTCCCTTTGATGAGGGCTTCCCTTTTTTTCCTAATGATCACTTCTTTTCCTAGTACATTGTACAGGAACTATGGCACTGTGGAATGTGGCAAATTAATTGAATACAAGACTTTTTACCTTTCCCCTGCCCAACAAGACACTTGGGGTGTGTGTGGCTGGAGAAAATGCACGCACCCCTCCCACCTCCAGAATATCCTTGACAACAGATTTGTGGGTTATGTACAGCACCTTTGGAGTCCAGTGATAGCATTTCACATCTGTTATAACAAATCAGATTACATTAACTGATCAAGAGGAATGCTCCCCCGCTTCCCTTCGGAAAGTCTAAAAAAAGGTACCAGTGAAATCCCAAAGTAGAAGGGAGACAAAGCAGACCATCTGCTTTACTGAGCATGGAAGCTGGATAGAAACCAACGTAAGTTATGAATACAGCCCGATAAGACAGACAAGTAAGAGAGCGGAGGTCCAAACTCATGGGTTATGTTGAAACCTATAAAAAGAAAGAAACCTGGTGGACTTAGGATCATACTTTGTACTCAATATATTAACTTGTACCTAGAGAATTCCTGTAGATGAAACAGCCAGGAGCGGAATTTGGTTAGAACAGTTTAGAAAGAGGAAAGGGGGGGACGCGCTGGGTGCATTCCCCTCCTCCTTCCCCCCACCCGCATCTCATTCTCTCCATCCCCTGCCTCCAAACGCAAGTCAGTCAGTGGGAGGAGTTTGCTCAGAGCTGGTTACATCACCTCCCTGCCCATGGGTTCTCGCTTTTGTACAGGAAGAGACAAAATGAGGCAGACGCCATTTTAGAAGCACAAGGGAGAGGGGAGGGAAAAAAACACAAACAAAAAGGCTTCAGTATCTATTAAGAGGGAATTCATAACACAATACAGCCCCCACCATATAGATATATATACACACACACACACCCCCTTTGTATCCTATAATCTCAATCCTACAAAGCTACACCTATTAAAAATACAAGGGGAGGAATCCAATTCTTGTTAGCGTGAGCCGAAGATTCACTACAGAATCTCCCCATCACAATGGGGGGGGGGCTAATTTGTCCCTGTCCGAAGTATGGGAGGGGCAAAAAAATAAAGGGGGGGGGGGTAAAAAATGGGATCAACCTGAAAAGGAAAAAAAAAAAGCTGCTTGCCAGAAACAAAGACAAGGAGACAAAACAGCTTCGCCATCTTTTGAGTAGTGAAGGGAAAACAGAAAGCGAGAATCACATTTTTAAAAGCACATTAGATTTCGTTATAACTGGAGTCTAAATGTTATCAAATTTCATTCTGATCTTTTAAGATACAAGTTACTGAATTTTAACAAATTTTGTAAGTCTTTTTAAAAAAAATCTCTTGCAATCTTTATTTTTAGATTGCCACCCAATTCTTAAAATTGCCCCTTTTCCCCAGCTACTACATATATATATGCAAATACATTATTAAAGTGGTACTCCGGGTTTTAAAAAAATAAAAATCACACAAAAAACCTAACAATTACATTGAATTTAAAAATATATAAATGGATTTGACATATCACTGTAAGGTTAACTATTTTTTAAACCAACCCATCATTGGCTAATGCCATAGATCTTTCTTGTGCCCCTCACCACTTATAGCCTTACCCTGCAATCTTTATGTACAGATTGCTCATTTTCCTCGTCTCCCACACAAAGAAGCGATACTTTATGGCTCAGTCACCGCCATCTTTTGTGTGGGAGCTCATTAACCCTTCATATTCGTGGAGACGATGGATTTGTATAAGAGACCGTCGTACTCCTTATAAATATGCATTCATATTTTGCAAAATGCCTGACTTTTAAGGGTTAACCATTTTGAAACAAAGCCTACTTTCCTCTCAATTATATACACATTTTTGGTTTCTTCCTGGCGTTAATTCTTTTTGGTACAGAGGAGGAATTTTTTTTTTTGGTCAGTTGGTTGAAAATTCGACACTTACTATCCAATAATTTTTCTCGTCGACAGCGCTTCAAGGTTTGTTATTTTTTGTTTGATTAAAGTGGTGTATTTTAAGGAAAAAAAATAATTGATTTGTTTTTGGTCATGGCTTTAAAAAAATACAGCAACTTTTTGGGGATTTTTGGTGGTTTGTCGAGATAAAGAGATGCAAAAAGTTGCTTGATTTAAAAAAAGGATCAGGACAGGTTGTTGCTAATTATTTTTTTTTTGGTCTTTTGGTATGTTTAAGTGGCAGTTTCCTTCAGGTCACAAAGAATTTGAACGGCTTCCCAAGGACGGTCGAAAATATGGTGGCTGCTTTTTTATGTCTTCCAAGGACCAAGTGGGGGGGGATTTTTCTCTTTCTCGTAGCAAATTCGACGCCAGTCTCAAGACCAAACCAACCTGGAGTAGAAAAAAAGGGAAAAAACACCACAATGAGCATTTTTAGATACAAAAGGCACCCCTCCCCCCAAAATTTTTACCACTTGGCTAAAACGTATTTTTCAGGGTTTTTTTTTAAACGCTGGGATCTGGGCTGTTGTAAATTTTTGCAAATCTGAGGGGGATCTGAGAATAAAAAATAAGGATTTTAGGGGAACCACCCCTCGGGGGGGGGGGGTTGTTGCTGGAAATTTCATGGTTCAGATGAAGCCCAGTTTCAATCAAAAGCCCCAGTTCCCTGCCTCAGACCCAGGAGGTTAATTAGCAGCAGAAATGATCAATCACCAAGGTCATTCAGAAGGGCTAAGAGCAGCCCCCAACACCACCCCTCCCCGCGCGCCCCCACCCTGTACCCCAGCCTGGTGCTCTTAAGAGCTCAGTACTCACCTCTAACCAGACCCCAGAATGGCCGAACACCGCGCGGGTGGCGCCTTTTATAGGCGGCCCCACCCTCCTCCAGCCCCACCCCCCTACAGCTCGCGCTGCGGCGCGAGAACAAAGGCTTCCATCCTCTCCAGTCCCCCTCCTCCCTCTTACCCAACGGCCGGCTCCTCGAGAAACGATTTAAAACCGCTAGCGAAACACACCGCTAGGGTCCCCTCTCGATGGGCGAGAGGGATCCAAGCTCGAAAATCAATTTTAAAATCGGCGACGGTTGTGACGCAGTTAGGAAGGGGCCCCAGCGCGCGTGCGCGAAGGGGAAAGGCGGCTGACTGGGCTCGGCCGGCGGGCAACACCCTTGCGGAGGTGTCACGAGACTCTCTATACCGCGCATGCGCGGAGGTGGGGCCGGCGGAGTCTCCTTAGCTGTCGTCCTACAGGTTGTACGCATGCGCGGCCAACGCCCAGTATTGTCTTGCTCTTGTGGCGCAGTTTTTATTCCGCTCCTATCTGTGCGCAGGCGCACCAACAAAATGTATGAGCGCATGCGCAGTGATCATCCTGCCCTTTGGTCACGTGTAAGAAGATGGCTGCCACCAAAGCCGCTTTGATTTGTTAGTCACCACGCATGCGCACAGATCACCGTACCGCACGATGGCGGCTTCCAGGGGCACCATGTTACTGCGAAGGGTCACAAGTAGCCTGCCTGGGCTGGCTCTGCTCCCGAGGCTCTTCTGGGCTCAGGTGAGGAGCGGGGATAAGGGGGCCGGCCGGGGCCATGTGCTGTGATGTCATTGCATGTATCACTTTGTCGGGGTGGCGTCATTCTGCTGTACCGGAAATGTCCTCAGTGATGTCATTGTGCCATGGTGGACGAAGTGTGATGTCAGAGTTGCCCTGCACCAAAATCACTTGCTATGATGTCATCATGCCATGAGGGGGCAGCGTGGCATCATGATTGCCATGCTATGAGGTGGTCACACCTAGGGGTGGGGGGAGTGTGACGTAATGGCTGCTGTGCTGTGAGGTCATCACTCCACAGGGTGGCAGCATGATATAGCTGCTGTGCTATGAGGTCATCATGCCAGGAGCAAGGGAGCGTGACATCGTGGCTGCCGTGCTGTAAGGTTATCTTGCCACGAGGTGGCAGCGTGATATCATGGCTGCCGTGCTGTGAGGTCATCATGCTAAGGCGTGGCAATATGACATCATGGGTGCCATGCTGTTATGGTGCTGTGTGGCATTGGGCAACATGATGTGACGTGGCATTGTCCTGTTGTGACTCCACAAGGGTGGGTCAGGCCGCCTGTGTAAGACGAGGTGACATTATTGCTGTTCCCAGAGTCCCCCTGCTATGACATCGCCCTGCAGTGCTGTGGTTATGCATTTCAACATAACACAACACAGTTATCCAGGGCCGAGCCAGACTGTCAACTTGATTGCTGGGCCACGCCAGATCGGGATTGCAGCGGGATACGATGTTCCCCTGGCATGGTGTTATTCCATTGCGCGGCATCGCTGTGTCACATGGGATTTCAGCGCCCTGTTGTTGTGGGATCCTGCAGGCTATCTTGCCTTTGAGGCATGAGCCCACGCGGCCACCCACCTTAGACACAGTTTCCTGCTGCTGTTTCCATGCCGTGTCCAGCAACTCTGGACAGGGCAGATGAAGACAGCAGATCCATTTGTCCTTACTCTGTGGTTTTGTTTTGTTTTTCTTTCTTAAAACTAGCTGGGAAATTAAATGCAAAAAATATTGTTAAGTTGCTTGCTGAAAAGATCGTGCTAGCATCTTCCAATCCCAAGGATAAAATCTTTCATATTCACTAGCCCTGCTGTTTCATCACAGAGTGGCATTGGGCTCTGCTGAAATGCAGCCTCCTTTGGGTGAAGCACAGCAATTAACCACTGCAGAGCGGAGGGAAGAATTCAGCCAAGAGCACTGGGACAAATCGTTGTGCCTGCAAAGCCCAGTCGGTGCAATTTTCAGTGATTCTCCCCTCCGCTATTCAGTGTTGCTGTGTGGCTATTCCCCAACTGCCCCACCCCAGAGGTGGCCGCATTTCTGTGATGGGTGAGTTAACCCCCTCTCCCCCCGTGCCATGTTGCTGTGTTGCTGTTCCCTAGCTGCCCCACACCAGAGGTGGCTGCATTTCATTGATCCTTATTTAATATCCTAGATGCAGTAGGGACAGCTGCTCATTGAGGTGGTCTGATCCTTTCTCTCCTTTCCTGACTTGGCCTTTCTTAGGCTGCTCGTGCTGCTTCGCTCCTACGGCTCCAGCGCCCGCTGCTCCGGGTGTTTAGCACAGAGATGGACCCAACCACGTCAGCAGAGCCAGTCACCTTTGACACTGAATCACGCTTTAAGGAGAAACCCTGGGAGTATCTAGAGACGGAAGGTATCCAGCCAGGAGCTGCGGAGGGGTTGGTGCTGAGCTTTGGACCTGCTGTTTCACAGGCTGGCAGCACCAAGGGCAACCTTGTAAGGGGCTCAGGATTCCTGGAAGTGGTCTAAGGGTTAGAGTGGGGTGGGAAGCGGACCTGGGATCCAGGATTCTTGGGTTCTATCCTGTGCCCTGGGAGGGGAGGAGAGTCTAGTGGATTAGAGCAGGGGGCTGGGAGTTCGGACACCTGGGTTTCCATCTCTGGACCAGACTCTCAGTATGATCATTGGCCATCCTCCTCCCACTGTTACTCAGTTTCCCCATCTTCCCCATGATGCAACAGAGGCAGCACTCCCTCATGTTCTCTAGGATCCTCGGTGTGAACCCCACTTGGGAATGGCTAACTCTCCCCTCCCCCCCTTGCAGAGTACATCGAGAGATACGGCGACAAGCCCATCTGGTTCGGCTATCGGCGTAACCACAAGGGACCCATCCCCCCACAGAAGACCCGCAAGACCTGCATAGTGAGTGCAGCCCCACACCTTGCCTTGCCCCTCAGCATGGGCAGGGCTTGGGGCCAATGATTGGCATGCCTGTCGGCTGCCCAGGCTCCAGGAGACACACGGGGGAGCCAGTGGACACCCAGACTCCACCCTATGGCATGAGCTGTCCTCATCAAGGCTGGTTGGAGAGATGCCAGCAAAGAAAGAGGTCCTGAGTCTAGTGGTTAGAGCAGGGGGCTGGGAGCCAGGACTCCTGAGTTCTATCCCCTGCTCTGGGAGGGGAGGGGGTCTAATGATTAGAGCAAGGGGGTTGGGAGTTGACTCCTGGGTTTTGTCTGCAATCCAGGAAGAAAGTGTGGCTCTAGTGCAGTGGTCTTCAAACTGTGGGGGGCACCCTCTGGGGGGGCACAGAGGAACCTTCGGGAGGGGAGGGGCGAGGTCAGCCCCCATAGTGCGGGGAAGGGTGGAGAGAGAGCCCCATCCAGCTCCACTCTGCCCCCAGCTCCACTCCAGCCCCGCACGTAGCTGCAGCTTGGGCTCCACTCCCAGCAGCAGCCCCACAGTTGTTCCCTTGTGGGGAGTGCAGCGGACAGGTTCCATTACAGGTAAGGCTGGGGGGTGACAGAAAAAGTTTGGGGACCACTGATCTAGTGGTTAGAGCAGGGGGCCTGGGAGTCAGGACTCCTGGTGCTGGGAGGGAAGTAGGGTCTCTAGTGGTTAGAGTAGGGTGGGGGGGGGCGGGTATAGAAGTGGGAGCAGAGTGAAAAGACCGATGGTCTGGCTAGCCTTGCTGAGATCCATAGCAGATCAGAAAGGTGCGGTTCGATGAGAGGATGGGAAGGTAAATTGGCAAGTGACACCAAACAAGGAGGAGTTTGAAGGTCAGCAGGACCCAGAGAACTTAATCCTTTAGCAGCTGGTCCACAGGGGTCGGAATCGTCCCTAGCGAGTGTTGGAAAGGGACCAGGACGGGGGAGGCTGGAGAAGAGTCTAGTGGGATTTGAGGGCACAGCTGGTGAGGATACCTGGCCACTGGAGCGGGGCTGCTGTGCCCGCCCCTGCTGGGTGACCATAGGCAAGTCGCTGCCCTTTTCTGCCTCAGTTTCCCCATGTGTAAAATGGGACTAAAGACAGCAAAGTGCTTCGCGATCTCCAGATGTAAAGCCCTCGGGAAGAGTTTGGGATTATTATAATAGCAGGGGACAGATGCTTCAGGGCATGAGGAAGGACAGGAAGGCCATTCTATGGAGGCAGGCTATTCCATACCTGACCACTAGGGGTTGCTTGCACCTTCTCCTTCGGCTAACCACTGCCAGAGAAAGGATACCAGGCTAGATGGGCCCATGGGTCTGGCCCACCATGAGTGCTGCTTTGTGGTATATGGGGACCACCGCTGGCTGGGATGTGAGCAGGGTGGAGAGGCGGCTCAGCTCTGACAGTCTCGTTTGGTTCCCCAGAGAGGAAAGAAGATTGTGGGGAACCCCTGCCCCATCTGCCGAGACCAAAAACTCCACGTGGACTACAGGGTAAGGGGCCGAGTCTGACTCAGGTCCTTCCAGCCCCTCCCCACCCCCAGGCAGGGCCTGTGACCCCCATTCCTCGACCTGGGGAGAAAACATGCGGTGGTCTGAGTTCCTTGGGCACAGCTCTATGATCCTCCACCCCTGCTCTGTAACTCTCTTCCTAAGGCCTGCCCTGTCTGTATGATCCCCTCCCCTTTGCCCCTGCCCTGGCTGTATGATCCCCTCTTTCCCCTCTGCCCCGACTCTGTGATCCCCACTTCTTTCCTCAGGCTGGCCCTTCCTGTATAGTCCCTTCCTCCCCCGGCTCTTTGGGGAACCTGGTGTCCCCCAGCAGCCCGGTGTCCTCTCTGTGGCGCCAGCCTCTTTCCGCCTGGCCCTGCGCCTGCTGCTCACAGCTCCACTTCTGCCTCTCTCCCCCCTGCAGAACGTGAAGCTCCTAGAGCAGTTCATCTGCTCCCACACCGGCGTCGCCTTCCATCCCACACGCACAGGTACATTGTTCCTCCTCTGCCCAGGGGGGCTTGGAGTCCGCCACAGGGAACCACTTTCCCAGTCAGACCAAAGGGGTGGACGGGGAGCCATCTGCCTGGTTCAGGGCAGAACCCCAAGAGAGAGGAAGCAGGGGCAGCGTGAGGGCTGGGGTAGTGCAGAGGTGGAGGAGAATAGCCCAAGAGGCCAGGGGATAGTCTGTGTGTGGGGGATACCAGGAGGTGGGTGGGATGGGGATCGTTGGGGGCAGGGGGAGAGAAGGATGAAACTGACGAAGGAGTTAACGTTTCCCATCTGGTCCCATCCCTCCATGGGGAAGCATTGCCCACTGCAGCCTGTTCCCCAGGGAGATGGAGACGCCCCATCCAGCCCAGCCCCCGCCTGGGGAACCCTCTTTGTCCCCTGGGGCCCTGTCTGTCCCTTTTAGAAATGGAAAAGGAGCCTCTGGATCAATCTGCCCCAGAATTGGCTCCTCAAACCCCACGGTCTCTTTGTTCTCTGAGACACGCTACCCTCTCCTTCCGCTGCAGGCGTCTGCATGAAGCAGCATAAACGCTTGACCCAGGCAATCGACCAAGCTCGTGACCATGGTGAGTAGAGAGCTGGATATGATCAAGTGGGAATAGCAGGGGGCTGCGGGTTAGAATTGAGGGGCACCGGCAGCACTGGCGGGGAGCCCAGGGCTGTGTGTGGGGAGTGGGGCTGTGGATGGGGATTGACCCGTCTTGCTTACCAGCTGCTTTTCCTCCCCCCAAGGGCTCCTAAGCTTCCGTATCCCCTTGGTGACGCTGCAGGGCGAGGACTACACCAACCAGCACCAGGCTGTGGCCAAGACGCCCCCCGCCCCCTCCCTGCAGAGCCAGACACCCTGGTACCCCTGGTATGAGTGGCAGCAGCCGCCCGAAAAGGACATCGCCAGGATCCGCAGGATCTACAAGGACTATCTGAAGGAGGAGACCGGCCTGGCATGAGGGCCCAGGGAAGGACTGGATGGAGTGTCCTGGGGCGTGGGGAATGGGCCACTTCTGGGGAAGCTCGGGCCTTCGGCCTCACCTGACAAGCTGGCCCTAGTCCCAACCTCTCCAGGGATAGCGCTGGAGCTGCCCAGCTCCCGGCCATGACTTGTCCAAGCCTTCAGTGGGGAATAAACTGGAAGCTGCCAGCAATGACTCCCTGTGTTTATTCACCCTGTGCTGGACTGGGAATGGGATATGGGGTCTTTCTCCTTTAGTGGGCACAAGCTCCCATCCACCCCCAGAGCAGAGGAACTGGTTGGCTATGGGGGTGGGGAATGGGCCATGAGGCCTTTCCCCCTTAGGGGATGTCAGCTCTGATCCACCCCTAGGGCAGATGAATTGGTTGGCTGTGCAGGTGGGGAATGGGACACTGGGCCTTTCACCTCTAGGGGGTGCCAGCTCCAATCTGGCCCCAGCTTAAACCTATTTTCACACATCTCTGGGATGTATGGTAAGGCTCTTTCAGGAGAGCCAGCTGGGGCCCATGCCTGCCAGGGGCCTCTCTGATCCTGTGCTCTCACCATCTCTTCCCCAGATGCCCCATGGTAGCAGCAGGAAGTTGGAACAGGTCTGGCAGATGAAGGTCCTGTGTGGGGAAGGGAAGCAGAGCAGTGTCAGGCCCCATAGCAGAAACCTCAGCTCAGCTGATGACATAGCAGATAGCATGTCTACTCCCTGACCGACCTACCATGCAGCCCACCCAGTCCCAGGCACACACCAGAACAGCCACACTTGGACAATTGCAGACATGCAACTCACTCACAATGGACCCACTGGATCAGACGCACAACGCACCTGCCTGCCTGTTCACAGACATGTAGCCTGCCTACAGGGCACCTATCCACAGTTGCCTCAACTGAGATCAGGGCCCCGTTGTGCCGGGTGCTGCACAGACACACAGCGAGAGACAGTCCCTGTCCCAGATGAGATCAGGGCCCCAGTGTGCTGGGTGCTGCACAGACACACACTGAGGGACAGTTGCTGCCTGAAAGCTCTTGCAGGCTGAACAGAAGAGGTAGAGGAAGGCTCATCCCCATTTTAAAGGTAGGGAACCTGAGGCTTCTAAAGGTACAAGGGCTTGCCCAGGGAGTCTGTCAGAGTTGGGAATTGAACCCCAATCTTGAGTCCCCAGCCTGCAGCCCCCCTCTGCCGTCATAGTGCTGCCTGTCCTAACCCCCTCAGTGGGCTAGGGAACCCCTTCTATCAAGGTTCTCCCTTTCCATGCCAGATGCCCCATAAATCCCAGGCAGCTGGGCTCCCAGATACCACAGTGATGGCCATAGTATAAAATAGGAGATGGGTCAGAAAAGTCTTTTAGGGGGGTGGCCTATAGAGACTCCCATTCTGTGGTACTGAGCTCCCTCTTGCAGCCTGATCTGGGGGTATGCTCTCTTTAGGGATGGGGATGGTGGTGTTGCCATGATATTCCCCCTGCCCTGGCCACTGCAGCCTATCCTGAAGTGGGGGAATCTATCTGTGGGTGGGAGGGGAGGTCCCCACAATTGCCTCTTCCCCTTCCCCAACCACCATGGTTGACAGGAGGTGCCCTCTTCTTTAATTGTGGGGGGTGAAATGGCTGGCCGTTTACAATATTCCTCCCTCATCCTGGTGACCAGCCCAGAGGTGGGGGTGTCCCCCATGATTGGATGGGTCACCTCTATAATACACCCTTGGATGAAACAGACCAGGGTTGGGAGTGGGAGATCTGTTACTGAGGGACCAGTCTTATTATGGGGGAGACAGACTGAGGGGGCCCTTCCACTGGGAGATCCAGGCTAAGGGTGTCTCATCATTTGAGGGGATGTCAGACTGTTATAAGTGGCTCTCCAATATTGGGGGACTAGACTGTAAGGGGGTTCTTACAGGGGGGTGGCAGGTTGGGGGAGGCGCTTATGGTAGCGGATAGTCCTTGGGGTTCCCTATGATGGGAGAGCCATTGTTTTGGGGGTCTTGTATAATGGGGGGACCAGATGGGGGGTTCCTATGGAGTGAGGGGGAAGGCAGAATGAGGGGGGCAGTCCAGGGGGTCCCTATCGTAGGTTAGACAGCTTCAGGGAGCAGAAGGACTTGTTTATTGGGAGGATCCCTATGATGGAGACCAGATTAGGGTGTCCCGTCCATTGGAGGAGGCAGAGGTAGTTCCTTATCTGAGCCAGATTAAATGGGTCCTCTCATTAGAAGGGTGAGACTTTGGAGTTGGGGGAGTTCCCTAAATTGCTGATCATAAATTGGTGGGCCCCTCTATTTGGAAGGCAGCCTATGGGAAGCCCCCTTTAATGGGAGGCAGATTAGGTGGATCCCGTAGTTTGAGGGTGATGAGGCTTTGGGTGCTCCCGGATATTGGGCGGACTTGGATTTGGGGGACAGCTATTGGGATCTTATGATGCCCTGGGGCAAAAATGATGAGCACCCCTTACCCATCAGGGTCTGGGGCAGGGGTGATGGGCACTTATTACTCATCATGCTCTGGGACAAGGAGCAGATATTACCCGTCGTGCCCTCGGGCAGGAGTGAGAGGCGCCCATGGCCCTTTTGTGGGGGCGGGAGCAGAGTGAGGGAGGGGGCGGGGCAAGCTCAAGCCCGTGGTTGCTAGGGAGGTCCGGTTGCTAGGGGCAAGACCAGGCGCGGGACGCTTGCCACGGAAGTGGGGCGTCGCTAGGGGGCGGTGCGCGCGTTGCTAGACAGACGCCGCGCGCCGGAGGACGGGGCGGGGGGCGAGCAGCAGGACCCGGATGCCGGCGGGCGATGGAGTTCCCTTTTGATGTGGACGCGCTGCTCGGGGAGCGGGTCACGGCGGTGGACCAGCACCTCCAGCCGCCGGGCCGCCGGGGGCCCGGCTACACCGCGGCCCACAGGTAACCATGGCAACGGCCTGGCACCCCGCCCCGCGCGGGGCCGCTCAGGGGTCATGGCAACTGGCACGGGGGGGGGCCCTAGGGCACGATGGGTAACGGGTGCCCATCACCCCTGCCCCAGGGCACCTTGGGTAAGGGGAGGGCCCTGCCCCGGGGGACCCTGCCCCAGGGCACCACGGGTAATGGGTGCCCATCACCCCTGCCCCAGAACACCTTGGGTAATGGGTGCCCATCACCCCTGCCCCAGGGCATGATGGGTAAGGGCTGGACCCTGCCCCAGGGCACCATGGGTAACGGGTGCCCATTACCCCTGCCCCAGAGCACCATGGGTAGCAGGGGGTGTCTCCTGCCTCAGGACATGATAGGTACTGGGAGGATCCCATAGGTAATGGGTGCCCATCACCCCTGCCCCAGGGTATGAGAGGTGCTCCTTCCCCAGTGCGTGCTGGGAAGGAGATGCCTGTCACCACTGCCCCAAAACTGCAGCCAGGACGTGGTGTTGTCATTTATCCCGACTAATGGCACCGGAGTAGGGGTGTAGATGGGGGCCCTGCGCCAGGCAGCAGGTGAGGGTTTGCCTCAGCGCTCTCCACATGCACAATTGGGGTCAGTCCTCAGGCTCACCAGGGGGAAGCTGTGTCCAGGCTTTGCCAGGCTGGCTTTCGCTGGATTTAGAGCACCCCAGAGTGTCCAACTGAGGGCGGCACCAGGGTGGAGTTGTTTTGGAGAGCCTGGGTCCTTTAGGATCATTGGCATTTCCCCCCCATTTGGTTCCTCTGGAGCCTTCCACAGTGGTGTTTTGGGGATATAGGAGGCAAAGTTATTTCTGGACATCACCCAGACTCCAGGGATAAGACTCCAGCTATTCTCTGCCCTGGGGTGTGATGGGTAATAGCTATCCCTCATTGTTGCCCCCAGATATGATGGGTATTAGGCACCCTTGTCCTGGGGAATGATGGGTAATAGCTGTTCATGTGATTGGACTTTGGTGCAGCTGGGTAAAAGAGGCATGCTGGGTAAATTGCACCACCTGTGCTGGGTATAATCTGCCACCCCTTGCCTGTGGAGCATGCTGGGTAATTGCCACCACTTCCTCACGAAGTCACTTCTTTAAATGGCCTCTGGAGTGTTTTGCTGACTTTTGAACTATGGGGCGGAGGTAGAGGAAGGGCCAGAACCCCACATATTGTAAACTACAACCCACAGTTCCACTAGTGAGCCATGGGCCTTGCATCTCCAGGTGGCCACGTATCTGCACAGCAGTGCCATGTATCTGTGCCACAGCGTCCCTGGCGTGATGTAACCCTGGTTATGGAAGAGCCTGGCCCCTCCCACTGAAGGACTGAGAAACATAGACTGGGGATTGGGGTGTGTGGGGCACTCCTGGGTTCCATTCCCAGCTCAAGAAGGGGAGTGGGCTCTAGTGGGTTAGAGTGAGGGGTGGGGGGGGCTGGGAGTCAGGACTCCTGGGTTCTAGCTCTAGCTCAGGGTGGGGTGGGGGGGGAGTGGGGTCTAGTGGTGTCTAGTGGTTAGAGCAGGGGGGACTGGGGATCAGGACTGCTGGGTTCTATCCCTGGCTCTGGGTGGGGAGTGAAGTCTGGTGGTTAGAGTGGGGGGCTGGAGGTCAGGATTCCTGGGTTCTATCCCTGACTCTGGGAGGGGAGTGGGTCTAGTGGGCTAGAACTAGGGTGACCAGATGTCCCGATTTTATAGGGACAGTCACGATTTTGGGGTCTTTTTCTTATATAGGCTCCTATTACCCCCTCCTGTCCCTATTTTTCACACTTGCTGTCTGGTCACCCTAGCTAGAACAGATCTTGGTGTTTAGTTGTAAACGGCGAGGGAAGGAGTAACAGAATTCAGCAGAAGGCAAAACTCCGTTGGATCCCATCAACTCCAGCCCCAGATGGGCTGGGCAGCATTGATCCCTACATCCTATTTCTCCAGGCCTTTGTCCAGACCTAGGTCAAAATCTCTTCAGTGCTCACACTCCGCCCTCCTCCCTTGCATAGGCTCAAAGATCTGCCCAGCGCTAGGGGATGGGCCCTGACACCCAGTTGGCGAGGCCCTCCCCATCCCTCTTAGCTCCCCCCTCCATCCCCTAAAGAATCCTCCTCCCTTCAGACACTCACTGGTAGACAGTTTTTGCACTGGGAGCTGGGGAGAGGCTGTCAGCAACATACAGCCGATTAAATCTTTCCTGTCTGCTGCTGCTGCTTCATGTGTGCATTGCCTAATGGACTGCACCAGAGTGCAGTGGGTTGTGAGAGTCCCTCACGATCCCCCGAGGCCCTTCCATTGTGGCTTACATGGGGGGTTTTATGTTAAAGGACTGAGGGGGTGGGCTTGTGGGGAGAGCAGGTGGCCAGGGCATTACGGCCCCCCTTCCAGGGGTTCTACCCCCAGCTGGGTGGGGGGTGGGGTCCAGGGGGTTCATGAGGAGGCTGGGAGCCAGGGCTCCTGGGTTCTATTCCAGCTCTGGGAGGGGAGTAGGGGTAGTCGTTAAGCAGAGGAGGCTGGTAGCTGGAGAACAATAAGGTATTGTCTTGCTGATGTTTTTCCACGTGAATGCGTCTCAGACACAGCCTGACCGCCTGCGGCCCTGCCACCCCCTATGGCATTTAGGGGCTCAGACCCCTTTCCCTCAGCAAAGGTTGGGCACAGTCCCTCCTTCTGTGGGTGGCTCAGACTCCAGCGAGTCCTAACTCCTTTGCTCTCCTCTGCTCAGGGTGGATCTGCAGCAGCAGCTCATGACCATCATAGACGAGATGGGCAAGGCCTCGGCCAAGGTAAGGTAGAGTTTGGAAACCGAGGAGTTAATGGCACGTGGGATGGGATTAGGCTCTGGGGTGGGGGGAAATAGGGGTACCAGGGTCAGCCAGATGTGAGCTCTCCCACCCTTGTTTACCCCGCCCTGTTATTTGAAGATGAAGGCTCATCAGTGAGCTAGAAAATGGGTGAGCTCAGGAGAGTGGGGAATGGGACGGGGGGGGGGGGGCTTTACCCTCTAGGGGGCGCTGACTCTGACGTGGCCCCAGGGCAGGGTACAGGCTGGCTTAGGGGGCCAGGAGGCACTGGGTCCGATCCAGGGCTGAGCTGTGGTAGTTCTCCTCCCCAGCACAGCTTTGCCCTCTGCCCCAGCTCACCCCAAATCTGTTTCTAGGCCCAGAACCTGCCGGCCCCAATTACCAGTGCCTCGCGGATGCAGACAAACCACCACGTTCTCTACATCCTGAAGGACAATGAAGTGAAGACGTGAGTCCCTTTGCGACCCGGGTTTGGTTCCCGAGCCATCCCTGTGGAGAAGGGCACGTCATTCTGCATCAGACCAGTGAGCTGTTCTGGTTTATTAGCTGGCCTCCCCAGATCAGACCCATGGGCCCATCTAGCCTGGTATCCTGCCTTCCCAGATCAAACCATTGGCACAATCTAGCCCAGTATCCCACCTCCGTTGATCAGACTGATGAGCCCATCTAGCCTGGTATCCTGCCTCCTTGCATGAGACCCATGGGCCCATCTAGCCCGGTAGCCTGCCTCTCTGCATCATACTCGTGGGCCCATCTACCCCAGTATCCTGATCAGCGCAATGAACACTTTGGTTCTGCCTCTCACGCAACCAGTGCTGGGTACTTCTGAGAAGGTTATAAACTTCCCCCAATGCACCCCACTGGGCAGTACCCTCAGATGATGAGAGATTCCTTCTTGGCCCCCAATCCCTTCCTCAGGTGGGCATCAACTCCTGTCCTGAAGCTGAGGATTGGATGTGTCTACACCAGTGTCTGCTCCCCTACATGCCTCATTCCATAGGCGCCGACTCCGTGGGTGCTCCGGGGCAGGAGCACCCACAGGGAAAAATTGGTAGCTCCCCGCCCCCCTGCCCTCCTCCGTCACCCCCATCACCTCCGCCTCCTCCCCTGAGCGCGCCGCGTGCCCGCTGTAATGATGCTGGTTCTGGTGGGATCCAACTGAGAGTGCCAATTCAGGACAAATTGCTTAAAGCAAGTTACAGCCCAAGGCTGGGGTTTTTCCACCTCTAAGGCAAACCAAACCAGCCAGACAGAGAGGACTTTGGTTTTACCCCACTGGCTAACCACAAGTCACACAAGCAATTCCCTTGGACGCTCCAGTTTCCTAGTATCACCACCAGTGCCACTCGTTAAGGAGATAAATGATTATGGAAACCAATACCCCAGTAAAAGAAAAAAGGTTCTCTCGATCCCAAAGGACCAAGCCCCAGACCTAGGTCAATATACAAATCAGATCTTACCCACAAATCACGCTGTTGCCAATCCTTTTAGAATCTAAAGGTTTATTCATAAAAGGAAAAAGATACAGATGAGAGCTAGAATTGGTTAAATGGAATCAATGACATACAGTAATGGCAAAGTTCTTGGTTCAGGCTTGCAGCAGCGGTAAAATAAACTGCAGGTTCAAATCAAGTCTCTGGAGTGCATCCACAGCTGGGATGGGTCATTCAGTCCTTGGTTCAAAGCTTCAGCGTAGCAAAGTTCCTCCAGAGGTATGAAGCAGGCCTGAAGACAAGATGGAGGAGCTGCAGCTGCTTTTTATATTCTCTTGCCATGTGGTCTTTCTTTCTTTGTCCTAAAGACAAGCTGTCCATCACATGGCCCGGAAAAACCTCAGAGTTCTGTCCATAGGCATGTCCCTGCCTACCTTGCTAAGTCACGAGGCGTGTCTGCCTTCTCTCAAAGGGTCAGTTGTATAGCTGATGGTCCTTAATGGGCCATCAAGCAGGCTAGGCAGAGCTGACACCAACTTGTCTGGGGTGTCACCCAGAAGAATAGCATAAGTTTGAAATACAGACAGTATAGAGCCAATATTCATAACTTTAACTACAAAAAATGATACACACATATAGACAGCATAATCATAACCAGCAAACTATAACGTTGTCTGAGACACCTTATTTGACCCCCCTTTATACAAGATTTGGTGCCACTACAGGACCTTGGTTGCAACAATGATCTATACGGTCCCAGTTCATGTCAATAACGTCACACCTGCTTTTTCCCCCTAGCTCCCAGCACTTGCGCCGCAAAACAGGTGTTCCGCGCAGCTGGGAGGGAGGGGGGAGGAGGGGAAATGTGGCATGCTTGGGGAAGAGGTGGGGCTGGGGCAGGGATTTGGGGAAAGGATCCAATAGGGGCAGGGAGGGGGCGGAGTTGGGGCGGGGACTTTGGGGAAAGGGTTGGCGTGAGGGCGGGGGGGGCGAGCACCCACCGGTGCCAGGGAAAGTTGGTGCCTATGCCTCATTCAGCTCTTTGACAGGGTAATGTCCTGCAGCAGTGAGTTTCACAGGTTCTCATTCCCTCCCCCTCTACATTCACCATACCATAGATATTGGAGGATTAGATGGGACCCTCGCTCACCTGTCCATGGCTCCTCTGACCCTATGCAGCTGGTACCATAGAGTCTAGAGGAACTTCATGCACAGAGAGGACAATCTTGGCTTCCCATCAGTGTGTGTCTCCTCTCTCCCAACTTGATGCCTTCACTAATGTCCCCTCTTTTCCTCCCCCATTGCAGAGCGGGGAAAGGGGCCATAATTGGCTTCCTCAAGGTCGGCTACAAGAAGCTCTTCCTGCTGGTGAGTTGCTGTAATGCAGCTCTGAACTGGAGACCCAATAGGGGACGTGCTCCCCTCTCAGTCAGCGCTGACCCAATGCTCCAGTGCGGCACTAGGGGGTGCTGTGCTGCACGAAGCGGGGTGGATGGCTCAGTAGGGGGCACTGTCCCCTCACAGTCTGTGCTAACCTCAGTGGTGTGCTGTCTAACTGGCCTTTTGCGTTCCATTCACATTGCGATCCTTGTTACTTGGATCAATTTCAGCATCAGGGGAAAAACCTCTGTTGGAAAAGTTTCACCCAGCTTTAATCAGGACTCCTGGGATCTATCCCTGGCTCTGGGAAGAGAGTGGGTTCTAGTGGGTTAGAATGGGGTGTGGGTGGGGGCTGGGAGTCAGGACTCCTGGGTTCTATCCCTGGCTCTGTGGAGGGAGTTGGGGTCTAGTGGGTTCGGCGGGAGCTAGGAGTCAGGACTCCTGGGTTCTAACCCTGGCTCTGGGAGGGGAGTGGGTTCTAGTGGGTTAGAACGGGGGCTGGCGGGGGGCTGGGAGTCAGGACTCCTGGGTTCTATCCCTGGCTCTGGGAGGAGACTGGGGTCTAGTGGGTTAGAGCAGGGGTGTCCATGAGCCAGGACTCCCAGGTTCCCTGACTTTTCAGGGCAGGTCACCTATTCTGGGGGCCTCCTGGTTATTCAGCACTGCCTGCATATTCTCTCCCTCTTCCCGCCCCCCCTTCCCAGGATCGCCATGGGGCTCACAACGAGGTGGAGCCGCTGTGCGTGCTGGACTTCTATATCCATGAGTCGCTGCAGAGGCACGGCTATGGCAAGGAGCTCTTCCAGTGCATGCTGCAGGTGAGAGCAGGGGCCCAAGGGAATTGCTCTGTCTGGGAGGGTCCCTCTCACCCCTTTCCTGCTTCCCTGCCATGCCGGGTGGGAGGGTTTGGGGATCACCCAGACCAGTGAGGGGGTCTGGC
This sequence comes from Natator depressus, assembly GCF_965152275.1. Lineage (NCBI taxonomy): Eukaryota > Metazoa > Chordata > Testudines > Cheloniidae > Natator > Natator depressus. The sequence continues at coordinate 43,002,057 of NC_134247.1, forward strand.
ACCACCTGCCTTGTAAATTCAGGTGCCATCGTGCCCGTACGGCTCAGAGCTCTGATTCCAGGCTCACCCTGGCTTCCACCAACCTAGTTACTCCTTGCAGGGTGGCCCCACTAGCCCAAGTTCCCTCCCCCCCCCCCAAAAAAAAACAAACAAACAAAAAAAACAAAACCTGTCTCTCTGAATTACCCCACACTTGGACCTTTCCCTTCTGGTTCCCTCCTCCCCCCCCTCCCCCCGAAGGGGTGAAATCTGCCCCCAGTTATCAGTTCCCTTTGTCGCACAGGCTGCATCCTAGAGCCCGGCTTGGAGGAGAAATAAGGGGAAAAGTTGATTGAATAGAGAAATCGCAGTGCCAAAGGGGAAATAGTGAGGGAAAGCCAACGCGGATGAGCTCCGCGGAAAATAAAGACGCTGTCTCAGGCTTCACGCTTCTCTGTTAGCCAAATTCCCTTTCCTGATGCCAGTTACCTGAACGGTTTCCCAGCATGCCCTCTGTTCTAGTGGGCCACAGACAGCACCCTGCTTAGATGCCAGCCCTGGACAGCCTTCACTTCCTCAAGCCTTCCCTTTGGACAGGCTTTATGGGTTTCATGTTCCCCCTGCCCAGACTGTGGGAATTCACAGAGTGCGGGAAACTCCCTCCTCCCCTAGTTTTCCAAGACTGGGGTTTTCTTGTCAGTTTCAGTGTCTTTCCATTAACTCCAGTAATCCCCCATGAGCTTTCCCTGGGCAGGCCAATGCTTGGTGTCCCTGCCTGCCTGATTGCTTCACACCCCTGTCGGGAGGTGATGCTGTAGTTGAATCCTGGTTACAGTTACAATGTTCTGAACATACACACGTGCATATGGTCATCGCCAGAGCCTGTACACAGATTTCCTCCTGGCCACAAAGTTCAGGTCACTTCAAGCTTTCATTAAAGACCACCCTTGACATATATTGATACACAATAATATTGTCCACAACGAATTGATTCAGTCACTTATTCTGGGGGGTTCAAACCCCCTGTTCTCCCCTTGGGGTGTCTGGATCCTGACTGTCACAATGCGTGACCCCATTGATTCATCTGGACCTGTATTCCCACATCTTTGGGGGACCCCATTGGTCCATCTGAGCCTGGATTCCAGACCATTGGTCGGTCTGGTATCCGGAGTCTGTGACCAGGCCTGAGGCTGCTGGGAAGTGGCCAGTTAGAGGTGGTGGTTGTGACCAGGACCTGTGTTCGGGCTCACCAACTGCTTTCACCTGTGGGCCAACAGATGGGAACAACCTTAAGCAGCTACTGACCTGGTGCTGGAGTGGAATTGGTGCCCCCTAGAGGCGAAAGGCCCTGTGTCCCATTCCCTGCCCCCCTGACCCAGCCAGTCTCCCAGCCAGGGACCAGATTGGAGCCGTGAATTTGGTAGGGCCCTACCCATTCCCCACCCCCTGCGCCAGCCAGTCCTTTAGCTGAAGATGTTGCTTTCACCGTGGGTGTGTTTAATCTTGACCCTGTGACCTTGACTAGTCCCCGATTGTGTCTCCTCTCCGGCTGTCAGCGTGAGCGAGTGCAGCCCCACCAGCTGGCCGTGGATCGCCCCTCGGAGAAACTCCTCTGCTTCCTCCACAAGCACTACAACCTCCAGGGGACCATCCCCCAGGTGAGTCGCACCCTCTGGCTTCTCCCATCATCCTCCGGGGGGTGGGGGACGGATACACCCCATTGTGCTCTTGGGGTGGCAGAGGGCATGTACTGAGTGATTTATCAGGAGCAGCTACTTTCTCGGCTGCCAGCCATGCCAGGGAGCTGCAGAGGAGAAAGCTCTTGCCCCGTTGGAGGGCCAGAGGGGCTGATTCTCAGCTCCCCCGCTCCTGGGCTTGGATGTGACTTCAGGCCACCTTTGTCCTCCTGGAGCAGCAGGGGCCTGAGCATGACTGGGCAGGGCAAAGGGGAGGCTGGCGAAGGGCAGGCGTATGAGGGTATCGGGGGGGGGGGGGGGCTGGTGCTGGTGCTAGGGGAATGGGGGTGGGGGAGGCTGGCACTGGGGAGAAAAGGAAGGGAGGAGGGGGGACTGGTGCTGGGGCACAATGGGGTTGGCGGGGAGTTAGGGGAGGGGCTGTCTCTGGGGCGGAATGGGGGCAGCGTGGGTGGGGGTTGGCGGGGGTGGGGAAGGCGGCTGGTACTGGGGTGTTGGGGGCTGGCGCCAGGCGGGGGAGTGGGAGTGGGGGCAGGAGGAGTCAGAGGCAGGAGTTTCTCATTGTCCGTGGCCTTCGCTTCTCCCAGGTGAACAACTTTGTGATCTTCGAGGGCTTCTTTGCTGACCAGCACGGTGAGTGGCCTGGCCATGGGTGGCCCTCCCTCTCCGTCAGCAGGGGGCGCTCCCCTGACATGCAGCCCGTACCCTGCCCATGGACATCTCTGAGTCGCAGCCGCCAGCTGGGGGCTGCTTTGATGGCAGCTGCAAAGCCCAGCCTGCCCCCTAGGGGTCAGCGTCAGTCCTGCTACCCCATTGCATAGGCAGGGCTACCCCAGAGGCCTGGGGTTTAGACCAGGGGCTAAGACAACAGATCTGGAGGGCAAGTGGCAGCCCCGAGGGGGTAGCAAACACCCCCAATCGGAGCGATAACAGCACCACTCAGTCCTGCTTTCTGCCTGGTGGGTCCTGTCTTTCCACTGCCTTGTGGGGTTTCAGGCCTGAAGCGAATGGGGGAGGTGGTCTTCACCCCTTCCCGGCCAGCTGGGCCAGCTAGCCTGAGTGGCGAGCAAACGGGAAACAAAAATTGGGGTTTGGCCCCTTTAAGGCCATGTGCATTCTGGGAGTTGTAGTCCCCCAAGAAGGAGCTACAGCTAGACTTGCGGGGAAGGAACAGGACCTCTGCTGTATCCTGCTTCTCACCCGGACAAAGGGCAGAATGGGAAACTGAGGCACTGAGCAGTGAAGTGACTCATCCAGCAGGCCAGGTGGCAGTGCAGGGAATAGAATCCAGGTGTCCTGTGTCCCGGCCCACTGCTCTAACCCTTAGGCAACCCTGCCTGTGTTTGAATCCTGTTAAGCTCCAGGCCTCAGGACTCTCCCGTGTCCGTGAGTTCCACAGGCTCATGCTGACTTCATTCATATCAGTGGGATTTAACTCTTTGAGCTGCCTTCGTCTCCTCCTCCCGCTGCTGATCGTCCCAGAGCTGGGGGCGGGGGGCAGTGTTACCGAATGCCTCTGGAACTTAACCTCGCCCTTTTTTCCCCCTCATGCTCGGGCCGTCTCATATAGAGAGCTGGTGCATTCTTAGCATGCCTAGATCCTCCCTGCCTGAGGTTCCTGGCCCCCATGCTGCCATGCCTCCCGTCGCCCCGGGGGTGGCGTTCTTTTTAAGCAGCATCAATGCAGTGAGGAACTCGTACCTCTCCCTGAGTGTCTCCTCCCCTGCATCTCGCCCTGAACCCCACACAGAAGCCCCCTCTTCTCCTCTGTCCTGTGATGACCCCCCCGAACCTCGGCTGATATGACCACATCTTGTCAGCTTCCCTACCGCCGCTTCGGCACCTCCATGTGCAGAGCAAGGGGCACATTACAGCTTGTTGCCGTCTACATAGCACATTCATCTCTGTGCAGATTGACAGGCTGTTACCTCATGCAAGCATTATTTCAACCACAGCTGTAACACAGCCACCTCTGGGGTGGGCCGCGGCAGCTCCTTAACAGCCAGGCAGCAAGATTTCACAGAGATCCTCAGCCTAGTACTGAAATGCAGCCACTTCTGGGTGGGGCAGCTGATGAACAGCCATGCAACAGCGCCACCCAGAGATGGCTTAACCAGCGCTGAAATGCTGCCACCTCTGGGGTGGGGCAATTGGATAACAGCCACGCAGCAACACAGGGATTGCTCACCTACCACTGACCCGTGTTGGGGGTGGGGCATAGCAGCTGTTTAATACTCATACCAGAGCATAAGGCCAGATATGACGAATACAGTGACTAGCAGCTGTTTGGGACAGGAAGTGAAGAAGAATTTTTCTTCAGTTACTCCATTAAAAGTGTAGGGAAGCTCGTGGAAGTGGGACTAGGAGGAGAAGAATGAAGAGTGAGTGCCTGATTGAATGTGAGTGATCGGCACCTTGAAAGGACACTGCCCCCTATGGGTCAGCACTTACTGAGGGGAGTGCGCCCCCTACTGAGCCCCCACCCTGCTCCCTGCAGCACAGCACCCCCTAGTGCTGCTCTGGGGCATTGGGGTCAGCACAGCACTCCCTACTGAGCCCCCACCCTGCTCCCTACAGCACAGCACCCCCTAGTGCCACACCGGGGCATGGGGGTTGAGACTTCCACTCTCCCATCATTCATCCAGTACCATGCTCTGAGCGCCAACCTATAGCAGCATCAGGAGCAGGCTGGCCAATGCAGCAGCGCTCTGTCGCCCTCTTGAGGCAACTCAACCACACCGCGCCCTGCCGCCCTAATCCATTCTGTGCCAGGGTTGAAAGCCGTCACTGAAAGGCAGCATGCGGGATCGAGCTCTGCAATTTGCCCTGCTTTGCGGGGAGGGGATGCTACGTTCCAAGCTGGGGACTTGCAGAGACCGATTGAATCAGCGTCCCTATCTAGACGACTTTATCCCTGTCACACGATTTCCATTCCCTTGTGTTTTCAAAAGCCTGCCCAGCTGGAACAAAGAGAGTCCTTTGTCTCCCACACGCACCGAGCGGGGAGCTCGGGACAGCTGCCATCTCCTACTGGTTACACCCCCAGGCCATCATATCAAATGGCCTCTGATTTCCAGCCCCTTGGTTGTGGGCTGCCTGACTCCAGACACCTCCAGCCTGGCTCTCAGAGGTGCTGATCACGCACAATGCCACTTGTAGACAGTGGGAAATGTGGATCCTTGGGCAAATCACTTTAGCTGAGCACAGAGAAGGTGAAGGGGTGACTTGATCCTAGGTTGACCAGATGGCAAGCGTGAAAAATCGGGACACTTTTTTTTCAGGGGGCGACGGATAGAGTTGCCTATTTAAGACAGAGCCCCTAATCTTGGGACATCTGGTCACCCTACTTGATCACTGTCTAGCAGTACCTGCATGGGGAAGAGAAATCTGATAGTAGGAGGTTCTTCAGTCTAGCACAGGGGTTCTCAAACTTTTTGCTGGGCCTCCCTTTGAAAATATTTCAGGCTGTGCCAACCCACCTCACTCTTGGTACCAAACATAGCTTTCGCAACATGAGTGCAGATCCCTACAAAGCTAAGTAACCGTACTATGCTCCCCCTTACTTCTGTGCTGCTGCTGATGGCAGTGCTGCCTTCAGAACTGTGTGGCCGGAGAGCGACAGCGGCGGGCCGGGCACCCAGCTCTGAAGACAAGGAAAAATGATGAGCAAGAGAAAATTACGGACATTTGTTTGTATTTCAAAAATCCACCCAGACGGAGCTTGGAGGACCAAAAAGGAGGTCATATCTGGGAAAACTCAGACGTATGGTCACCCTATAATTTGTGTGATCTCACGACTGCCCTACAATAGTCTTGAGATCCCCTTTTGGGTTGGGACCCCCAGTTTGAGAAACGCTGGTCTAGCAGACGGAGGTCTAACAAGATCCAGTGGCTGGAAGATTGAGACTGGTATATTTTTACCAGTGAAGGGTATTAATGGTTGGCCCAGCTGTGCTGTGCTGGATTCTCCATCGCTGGAGATTTTAAAATCAAGAACGGGTCTTTTTTTTTTCCCCATAAAAGATCTGCTCTGGTTCAACCAGGGATCAATCCAGAGCCGTTCTGTGGTCTGGCTTATCCTGGAGCTCAGATTACAAGTGTCCCATCTGCCCTTAAAATCTAGAAAGCGGATCCTAGGCGACAGGGGCCCAAACGTGCAAGGGAGACTACAGTCAGAGGCTGCTCTTGGAAAGGTTGGCCCGAGCATCTCTGAAAACAGGGAGCATCTCTCTGTTCTGGGTTTGGATGGCTGCTGAGCAGTTACTGGGTGGTAGGGGAATGCAGATATAATAGCGACGGATGTTGCTTCTGCTCAGCCAATTCTGCTCCAACTGGACCCCTCCTGGCAGAAATGCTAATGCCTCATGGGGCTGCATCCCGTTCAGTGATGGGTTGGTGCCCTACATGCTGCTTTGTAGGGCTTTGCCGAGTCTAGCAATCAGTGTTTCAAGCACTAGGGTACCTGCCCCTTTCTTCCATGGTGGGGCAGCTGGGGAACAGCTGCATATTAGCGCTGCACAGGGATTGCTCGTCAGACACTGAGATGCAACCGCCTCTGGGGTGGGGCAGGAAGGGAACAGCTGCACAGTGATGCTGCACAAGGATTGCTCATCCAGGGATGAAATGCAGCCATCTCTGGGGTGCGGTAGTTGGAGAACAGATGCACAGCAACTCGGCACAGGGATCAATCAGCAGTGCTGAGATGCAGCCACCTCTGGGGTGGGGTGCAGCATCCATTTAACGGCGAACAGCAACAGCGCACGTTTTGGAAAGGAAAGGAAACCTACAGGGTGCGGTGCTTAGAGAGGCAGTACAATGCAATCAGCCATGGTGAGATTTGGCCAGGACCCTGGGGTGCGTTTGCTGCGGTAGCGCCTACTAGCCCAGGCACAGCCCAGGACCCCATTGTGCTAGGCGCTGTACAGACCCAGACCAAAGCGACCGGCCCTGCCCTGAAGAGTTGGCAATCAAAGTTAGGCCAGGAGTGATCATGGCCTGGTTTGGAGTGCTCCTGTGAGCCCAGGACGGGTTTGAAACCTCCAGCTCTGGGATGTGATAGTTACAATCTGGGCCAACCCCTTCTGGCCTCTGCCTTTCTGGGACTGACCTTTCTCACCCTCTCCCTGCAGCTCCGGTGAGGAAGTTGCCTCCAAAACGTGCTGAGGAGGAGATAAAACCCTACTCTCTGACAGACCGAGAGTGTAAGAGACCCGTTGTGCTGGCCCAGGGTGGGGGGCAGGGACTGGGACATGGGGCCTTTCCCCTCTAGGGGGCGCTGGCTCTGATCCAGCCTGTGGATGGGGGACTGGCTGGCTGGGGAATGAGACACAGGGCCTTTCCCCTCTAGGGGGTGCGGACTCTGATCCAGCCCGGGGGGAGGGGCGGAGCAGTCTGGTTGGCTCAGGGGGTGGGGAATGGGATGGGGGCGCTGGCTGTGATCCAGCCTGTGGATGGGGGACTGGCTGGCTCAGGAGTATCCCCACCTAGGATGTGCCCCTCTGTCCCCAAACAATCCCAGGAGGTTTGGTGTGGCGCCCCAGTGGCTGAGAAGAGGCAGCACTTGGCTGTAATGAACATCAAAGAGGGGTTGAGGCTGCTGGACCCTGTGGGCCCTTAGCCTGACTAACCCAGCCTGCACTGCCTAGTGTCACCACACAGGGACGCCTGGACTCAGCAGGGCTGTGACAGGGGGTCCCCTGAAATGAGGCTGCTGGCACGTGTGGTTTTCAGTATGTCCCTCCGTTTGCTTTGACTGGAATCGGGGGGGGGGGGGGCGGCTAGAATGATTCCCCTTTCCCTTCTGCCCCCAGCCCAGCTGCTGCACTACCCATTCCCCTTCTGCTTCCTTCTTTGCCTCCCTCACCCAGCGCACCCCCCGAGGGTTCTTTACTGCCCTGCACAATGATTGCACTGCACCCACCAATCAGCCGTCAACCACACTGCCCTCTCCAGGAGCCGCTCCCACAGCTGTTGCGGGGGAAGCCACCTCCCCTCTGATGGGGGAGGGCAGATCCCCACCCCCCACTTTGCAGAGAGGACAGAATGGACCCCCCACACACACACACACACACTGCTAGCTGGAGGGGTTCATCCCATTGCTACCGCCACACAGCATAGGCAGATGGACTGGACTGTCCGTATTATGTTCTATCAATCTTATCTAGCCTCTATCATCATAGGATCTGAGCACCTCACAGTAGCCCTGGGAAGCAGGGCCCTGCTATTAGCTGCCTTCTGCAAATGGGGAAACTGAGGCACATGAAGGCTAAGTGACTTTCCCAAGGTCATTCAGGGAGTCTGGGGCAGAACCGGCAATAGATCCTGGGTCTGCCAAGGCCCAGACAAGCACCCTTACCACTGGGCCATCCCTAGACAAGAGAGGCTGAGAGCTGGAAAACAACCTGGGCCCGTCTTAACATGCCCCTTTGTCACACACCTTGGGCCTCTCTAGCAACAGGAGGCCCCAGAACTCTATGACTTCGCAAGGCTCACTCCCTTCCCCTTCGTTAATCCAGGATCCTGAGGGCCCCCAGGCTGTACCTGGGTTAGGAAGGGGCGTGGGGGGCACGGAGCAGGGCCAGAGGGCCTGATCCTGGGCATCTCCCTTCAGTCCTGAAGGAGGAGGTGGAGCCACCCTGGCCCTTCAACCAGTCGCACTCGCTGACCCGCTCCAGCAGCCTGGGGAACTCGCCGGTTCGCACCTGCCTCAAGCCCTTCCTCAACGAGCAGGAGCTGCTGCGGAACCTGCGCCTCTGCCCCCCGCATGCGGCCGCCCACCACCTGCTCAACGGCGAGCCGGGCGAGCCGGCCGCCCAGAGGCGAAGAACCAGGTACGGGACGGGGGACGTTGCCGCTGTAACCCTGATGGACCCAGCCAGCATTGCGCCTAGGAGCCTGGGCCCTTTTATGGAGGGCATCCTGCTGGGTAGTGCCCGGTCACAGAGATCTGGGCGGCATCCGATTACGGGTGGTTTCCATTAGCGGGGATCTTGGCTGCTGGGCAGCACCTGCTCCTGGGGATCTGGGATCTGAGCTGCCAGGCGGTGTGCGGTTCTGGAGATCTGGGTCGCAGGGCTGTTGGATGGCATCCAATCCCATGAGATCTTGAGGATCTAGAACACAGGCTGACCTCTGATCCTACAGATCTTGGATCTGGGCTGCTGGTTGACGTCTGGTCCTGGCAATCTGCGGGATGTTGGTGCAGGGTGGTATCTTCTCACTCAGCCAAGAACCAGAGGGGAGGGCAGGTAAGGGGGAGCATGACCCTCTTCCTCATTCTCCTGGTCCTATGTTTTGAACTGCGTTAATGCCCAGCTGCTCAGCTCTGTCCCCTCCCGCAGTTACCCGGAGCGGGCAGCTGCAGACTGGATGTGGGGCCTCCCTGCTCTGGGCCAGACTCAGTGGGGCTGTGAATGAGGGGGAGTTGCTCAGCACCGGGGAGGTGGAAGCAGCTGTCGCGTCGTTTGGCGAGCCCTGGCTGGACCACCTGCATGGCATGCTTATCCTGATCATCCACGTCTTGCACGTCCACCCTAAGTGCTGCCTTGGGGGGAGTTGGCCTTATTTTGCACAAACTGCCAGCCCTCGGTTTGTGCGCCCATGCCAAACTTTTCCCCTTTTCTGGGCTGTACACGCTCCCGCTGAGGCCCAGATCCCCGCCCACTAGCGTCGCATATTCGCTCTAATACCAAGTCAGTGCAGATTGTCCTCGATTTGCACTGGCCAGGTGTCAAACTGGTGCTGTTTCCCCTGCTTTTGCACGTCCGCATTGAGTGCTAGATTGGTGCCAGCTGCACTGGCTTTCCCGTTCACAGCGAGTCCCAGATCGGTGCAAGGTGCACTAGTTTTGTGTGTGAGTGCCGGATCCGTGCAAGGAGACCACCTTTTATATGTTCACACCGAGCGCTGCATTGGCACATGTTGTACTCATGTTGCACACTGTGGTGTGGGATCTGTGCAAACCACACTGATTTTGCATGCCAGGTTGGAGCCATGTGATTTTGCACACTTACATTGCACACCACCATGTTGCATCCATGCAAATTGCTCTGATTTTGCTTGCTCACCCTTTGCAGTTCAGGTGTTGGATTTGTGTGAGCTGCACTGTTTTTACATGCTCACTGTTTGCACACACACATGTTGGATCTCTGTATACCTCACTGATTTTGCATGCTCACCTGTTGCACATTCAGATGCTGGATGTGTGCGAGATGCATTGATTTTGCATACTCAGAGGTTGGATTTGTGTGAGCCAGTCTGAATTTGCACACTCAACCTTTGCAAGCTCAGATGTTGGATCTGTGCAAGCCAACTAGTTTTGCACACCAGCATGTTGGACCTGTGTGAGCCATACCACTTTTCCATATTTGTGCTTTGCACACCAGGTTGGATCCACATCAGCTATGCTGTTTTTGCATGCTTGTGTTGCACATGATAGTGTTGGGTCCATGCAAAGTTCTCTGATTTTGCACACTCACACTTTGCCTGCTCAGCGTGTTGGATCCATGGGGGGTGCACTGATTTTGCAGGTTCACCATTTGCATGGCCGGGGCCAGCTCAGTGCAACCCCCACTGGTTTTGTACGCTCACGATTTGCTCCCACAGATGGATCCATGCAAGCTGCACTAACTTTTGCACACTCATGCTTTGCATACCCAGGTCTGGATCAGTGCAAGCCATGCTCCGAGCTGCTCTCACTTGACACCACTGCCAGCCAGTTTCAGCTCTGGGCTAGTCACCCAGCTTTGTCCCTTGACCCCTGCTTTCCAGCCAGTTGGGGGTGGGGGGCGTCATTCCCACTTTTTCCTGCACCGTTGAATTTGGCCCAGCAGAACCAACACCTGGTGCCTTTAGCCATTCCCACTGTGCCCCCAGAACCACACAGTAGCTCAGGAGACCAGGCAGGATAAGAACCAGAAGTCACCAGCCATCTCTTTTTGGGTGGGGGGGAAAGGGATCTTGCTTGGTCACATTTCCCCCAGCCTGCCTGGGATCTAACCTGTCTTCTCTCTGTCTTTCTTTCTGCCCCCTCCTCCCCATCCCAGCTCCCTCACCCGCTCGGAAAAAAACAGCTATTGACGTCGCCGCTGTGTCCCCCACCCCCGCCCCGGCTTGGTCGTCCATTTGTGTCTTGAGATCTCAGGCGGCGAGAGGTGGGGTTTCAGCCCCATCGTTCCTCCGCAGCCCTTTTTTATAGGCTTCGGTGGGGCTGGCGCAGATGCTGGGTTATTTCCGGGGCTCAGTGGGTGTTTTTCCTGGGCTGCTTGTTTTTCTATGGAATGATCCTAAAACTCCCTCCGAAGAGGGATCTGGTCCCATTAGCACGGTAGTTCCCCCCCACCCCCTTTTTTAAAATATGCGTATGTTGTACTTTGGATCCAAAGCTCTCAGAGGTTTACAGTGGGAAATCTGGTTCTGATCGTCCCTCCCGTGCCGGATCTCGAAATGGGATCTGCTGCTTGGTGCCAGATCAGATCCTCCCCTTGTGTTTGTCTGTAGGTGGATTTAAAGAAAAGGATCCACTGCAAATTGGCAACTGCAGACTCAGAAATAGGACCCCTTTGTTTGTCTTGGGATCTAACTGGGATCCACTATAAATTGCCAGTGGACTTAAACTAGATCTCCTCAATCCACTCTAGAACCAGGTCCCCTTGCGTGTCATCATTGCTGGGTCTACTTGCAGATCACCAGTGGCTGACTTAAGGATAGAATCCATGTGTGTTCCTTAGTGGGTGGATCTAAAAGCAATCCACTAATTTGCTGACTTAAAGGGATCCCTTTATTTTTCTGAGTGGCTGGATCTAAAAAGGATCACTAAATACTAATCTCATCATCGGAAATAGGATCCCCGTATGTTTCTCGGTAGATCTAAGTGAGATCCAGTGTGGGTGGAGTCTAGAGCAAGGTGCCCCTTGTGGTTCATGCTTGCTGGATTTAAAGGATCTACTGCTGATCACCAATTACTGGTTATGTTTCTTAATTGGTGGATCTAAAAGGGATCTGCTGCAGGTCACCAATTCCTGGTTTTAAAATGAGATCCCATGTGATTTGCAGTCGGTAGATTTAAAAAGATCCACTCTGGCCCACTAACAGAAGACTCTGAAATAAAGTCCCTTTGTCTCGTGTGGTTGCTGGATCTAAAAGGGATTTGCTGCCGATTACCAGTTGCTGGCTTCAAAATATGACCCGTTCCTTGTTTCCCAGTGGCTGGATCTAAAAGAGATCCAGTGCAGATCACCAGTACTGACTCCAGAATAAGATCTGCTTCTCTATTCTCTTGAGTGGGTTAGAAAGGGATCTGCTTCATGCTGCCAACCACTGAAACCAAACTAAGATTGAGATGCATTCTTTGACTGGTGCATCTGAAAAGGGGCCTGCCTTAGCAACACCCAAAACTGACAGGCTACTGGGTCCTCCAAAAGCGATCCGCTACTTGTTGCCAATTGCTAAATCCAACAAATAGAGTCCGCCCCCAGCTTCCTGATTGCCTGGGTTGCCACATGGCTCCATTACAAATGCCTCCTAAAAAGGTTGTCTACAAATTGCCAATGGCTAGAGCCTCAGGAGGGATCCACTGTTGACTGCCAGATCCCTCCAAGGGGTCCCTTCAGCTGACAGATCCATGGTAGGGATCTACAGAGGATGTGGCCAGTACCCAGGTGCCCCCAAAGGGAACCACTGTTAATGACTTCTCAGTTGCTTTTGCTCCAGTTCCCCTGAAGGCATCACAGCTGTTCATGGGCAGAGGAGTCTAATGGGTTAGAGCAGGGGGGCCTGGGAGCCAGGACTCCTGGGTTCTATCACCAGTTCTGAAAGCTGAGAAGGGGCCTAGCAGGTTACAACAGGGGAGCTGGGAGTAAGGAATCTTGGGTTTTATCCCCAGCTCTGGGAGGGCAGTGGGGCCGAGTGGGTTAAAGTAGGACAACTGGGAGTAGAGATCCCTGAGTCTCTTCACAAACTCACTATGTGAAACTGGGCAAGTCCTTTCACCACTCTGTGCCTCAGTTTCCCCATCTGTAAAAAAGTATAAAATTAGGGCCCCATCTCCCAGGGATGTCATGAGGCTTAATGAAAGTGTTAATTAGTTAATAATTATTAACACTGGAAAACTTTGGTTCAAAACCTCCCTGACGTGAATCTGGTGCACTTATTTTTAAATTATATTAAAACCTGAAGGCCCAGCTGAGATCAGGGCCCCGTTGTGCCGGGCGCTGCACAGACACACAGGGAGAGACAGTCCCTGCCCCAGCTGAGATCAGGGCCCCGTTGCGCCGGGCGCTGCACAGACACACAGGGAGAGACAGTCCCTGCCCCAGCTGAGATCAGGGCCCCATTGTGCCGGGTGCTGCACAGACACTCAGAGAGAGACAGTCCCTTCCCCAGCTGAGATCAGGTCCCCGTTGTGCCCTGCCCCAAAGAACTGACAATCAGACCAGGCATATAAGGGAAGGATTGTTCTCCCCATTTTACAGATGGGGAAACTGAGGCCAGAGAAATTCATGCCTAAATCCTCAAAGGTATTTGTAGATACCTGTGATAAAGTGGGAATGTTCTATAGTAGTTATATGAGACGTCTATATGCCTCAGTTTCCCCATACTCCGTGCTTCCCGTCAATACTGTGACAGTGGCAGCCTTTTTGAAACAAGGTAACCATTGGTTAGTCACCCTGCACACGGCAGCTGGCGGTTCTTAGGTCAGCATGGAGGAAAGAAGGTTCAAGCACAGTGAACTCCTGGTCAGGCTCTGTCTCTCAGGCCGACCTCCTTCCTCTGCTCCCAGCTCCCCCCCAGAAGCCAGAACTCCTCCCCCACCTGTCGCTTGTTTGTTCTGGGCTTTTTGCTCAGCTTCCTGGCAGAGAGGCGGGGAAATCCATGAGGCCCTGGAGCTCGGTCGCTGGCCCCCTTGTTATTCTGGGTCAGTTTCCACCAGTTCCTTCAGGGCTCTTGGCTCCACCCAGACAGGGAGGGGACCCCCACCTATGTCTCTTAGCCTGCCCTGAGAGCAAACTTAAATCAGTGTTCCTCCTCTGGGTACCAGTGCCACATGCAGGGGAAACTGAGGCACACAGAGGCCTCCATACAAATACTACAGAAAGTCCCCTCTCCGTCACAATGCCCATTGAACTCACCAGCTGTTACGCACCTAGATACCTGGGAGGATCTGCATCTCCAGGACTTGCCAAAGGTCACACCCGCTCAGTGGCCGAGCTGGGAACTGAGCCCAGAGCTCCTGGTTCCTAGCCCAGGGTCTTGTCCGCCAGCCTTTGAGCGCACAGCTAGCTCACTGGGTTGACAGTGTCTTTCTTTGATCTCTGCCCCCGTTTGTCCCCTCCCAGCTGCCCAGGGCTCTGAGCTGCCTTCGGTCGTTAGCGTTCAATGCGGGAACGTGAGCTTTTGTTTACATTTCAATAAAGTTTGGAGATTTTTTTTATTATTATTCAAAACCTTCCATGGAAGCTTTTGTCGTTTATTGTTGCACCACAGGGGCTGAGGGCAGCTGCACTGCTCTGCCCATCTCAGCTCTGGAACCATCTTATGGAGCTGTGCCATCAGGAGGGGAGTGGGGTCTAGTGGTTAGGGTAGGGAGGGCTGGGAGCCAGGTCACCTGGGTTCTATCCCCATCTCTGGGAGAGGAGTGGGGTCTAGTGGTTAGAACTGGGTGGGGGTCAGAGTCAGGACTTCTGGGTTCTATCCCTGGCTCTGGGAGGGGAGTTGGGTTTAGTGGTTAGAGCAGGGGGGCTGAGAGCCAAGACTCCTGGGTTCTATGCCCAGCTCTGGGAAGGGACTTGGGTCTAGCGGATTGAATCTCATCGATCCCTGCAGGTATGCAGCACATTGCTGAGGGTGGGTCTGTCTGGGGGTACAGAACCACTAGTGGTTGCCTAGCCAGCCCCTTTCACCAGCTACTGGGTACCCTGAATAATAAGCTAAGCGCAGCAGTTTGATTGAACCCCTCCTGAAGGTCTGCGCAGAACCAGCCAGGGTCCCTTGGTGCTGCCTGGCTCTGGAGTATAAACCAGAATGGGTTTGCCAGGCGCTGTCCTCGCTGCTTTGTATCAGCTGGGATCCTCTCAGGCCAGTAGACTGATCACTTACATGGCTACCATCTTGCAGCTCCAAGGATCCCAGAGTGATTTCCACCTCTACTGAAATGCAGCCACCTCTGGGGTGGGGCAGCTGGAGAACAGCCGCAGAGGGACTCTGCAGCCATTTAGGACAGGAAATGAAGTGGGTCAGTGGATCCTGTAGGGGGAAAGGGCAGGGAGGTGAAATGCAGGTGTCTGAGTTGGGATTCGGACAGGGTCCTGTGCAAAGCAGGCCTTTCAAGATCACAAGGGTTGTCAGGAACAAGGGCATCGAGATCAGCACTGAGTGCAAGGGGGAGTGCCCCAGGCCGAGCTGCCATCCTGTTCCCTTCAGCACGGTGCGGGCCAGGGTGTCAGCACCACCTGTGAGGGGAGAGTGCCCCCTGCTGAACCCCCCACCTTAATTCCATTCCATCACGTTGTCTGTGCTCCCGTCCCATGAGACTCCATGCCATGTCTGTTCTCCCCCCTCCCAGCTTGGCATCCCCCCCACTCCTCACCTTCCACCTCCTCCTCATCACCCTGCCCTGTCTCCTCCCCTCTCTCCTCCAGGGGGAGTGCTGTGGGGCAGGACGGCCTTGTGGCTCAGCGGAGTTCCTACAGCCGCTACGGGAACCCTGCCCCATTGCCTGAGGGGGTGGCCGGCGGCGCTGAGAGGAGAGCGGGTGAGTGGGGTGGGCGCAGGGCCCCACCCCGAGCTGGACTGGGGTTTCCACCTCTCACTGTGGGCGGGGTTGGGTGTGTCTGGGCTGGGATCGGTTCTTGGCATCCTGGCAGGTGGACATCTTGCTGCTCTCTCCCATTGCCTCGAAGCCCAGCACTCAGGCTGCAGCTGCCCCCAGAGTCTGGCAGTTCAGGGGGTCCTGTCCTAGCCCCCTGGAGCCAGCCGGAGTCCTGCCACATCTTCGCTGGTCTCCTCTTGCTGATCCTCTATCCCTCACCCTGCTGCACTGGGCACTGGTGTCAGCACTGACTGCCAGGTGCACTGAGCCCCCCACTTCCTCCCTGCTCCCTACAGTCCCGAGGTGGCGAGGGTGGGGGGGACTGGGAGCGACTATCAGGGAAGTTACAAGAATTGCTGCTCACTCCCCATTTTGCTCCTTGACCCAGAGAGCAGCCGAGAGCCACTAAGGAGACTCCAGGACTCAGAAGGCCGGTAAGATTCGTGCTTCCGCTGCCCGCCTCTGGGACCCCTCCAGGACACCCCCTACCTACACAACCTGCTCTCCCCCCACTTCTGGGACCCCATCATGACCCCCTCCAACCCACATTCCCCACACCACCTGCCTCCCCTCTGCTGGGATCCCTCCCCGTGCTCCCCATGCCACCAGCACCCCAACTTCTAGGACTCCTCTGTGATCCTTCCTCCTCTGGCTTTTGTTCCTCACATGGCCCACCTCCCTCGTTGCTGGGAGCCCTCCCCTCCCCCGATCCTTGGCTTGTGCTCCCCACTTCTACCCCCCACCACACTCTAGCAGTATTCGAGGGGACACACCCCCGGCACTGACTGGTGCCTCCCTCTCTCTATGTCAGGTTGGACAGCACAATGATCACCAGCCAGGACACATCACATCCAGCTCCCCTACCCCAGCCAAGTGGGACGGTCCATTACTCTGAGGGCACCTCCCCTCCCACCGAGCCGGCCCTGACAGACAGGACTAAGGACCCAGGCGTCTGGGCGGCCCCGGAGTCAAAGCCCTCTGGCCTAGGAGATCCTGTGGACTGCCTCCCTCCACGGCCCGGCAGCAGGTGGTACGACCCAGCCAGGGTGCCATGGGGGAAGCGGCCATCCTGGACGGTAGCGGGAGTGTCACGGGATGCCCAATGGATCCGCTACAAGCAGGAGTATCGCAACACCAGGCCCTGGTGAGCAGGGGGGCAGCTAGCACTAAGCCAGCATGGCTGCAGAACCCCAGGCCTACGGGCCCATCTAGCCCGGTACCCTGGCTCCTCCCTGCTGGGACCAATAGGTCCATGTCGCTTGGTATCCCGGTATAAGCTTGATCTTCTACTGGCTGGCATGATTCCCCTGAAATTCTACCTGGTCCATCCCAGCCCTTGGTGGCTTTGGTCTGGAAAGTTTGTGAAGGGGTGTCACATGAGGTTTTGGAGAGAGAAAAGGAGGCCCCATGCCCAGGCACCAGCCTCCTTTCCCCCCTCGCCCGTGGTGTTTTCACAGGGGTGGTTGGCAAGGAGAGAGGAGCCAGGGAGGGGGTCACTGCATGGAGGGCTCAGAGCTGGAGACATCAGGGAGCTGGGCAGTGGGAAATGTTCTCTCTAAACTCATGTTTGGATGGGAAATTGGGTTTTCGACGGGATGGAATTGTTCCGTGAAAAGTGACTGCACCTTGTGGGGAATTTCCATTCCCTCCCCACAATACCTCAAAAAAACCCGAAAATATTTCAATTCTGCAAGGCTGCCGCAGTGCCTCATGGGTGTTGTAGTTCAGTTTACTTCTGTCCCCATTGTTGACTATGGACCAGACTCCCTGGCTGGACTATGTCTCCCATGATGCATCTGCCTCTCCTCCCCAAGAGACTGTGGTGAATCATGGGAGATGTAGTCCCATTAGGAAGCCCAACCTAGGGAAGAACCTGGGGGCATGAGACACTTGAACTACGATTCCCATTATGCAGCATGACCAGGGGCTCCCATGATGGAACCGTCTTCCCTCTCGAAGAGCTCATGGTTAAGGCTGCATGTCTGTCATGGCCACGGAGGTCATGGAAGTCACAGTGTCTTTTGCAGTGGCCTGTGTTGCTGGCTCACGGGCTGCCCTGGGCCAGCAGCAGTTTGGGTGTGGGAGAGGGCTCAGGGCTGGGTCAGGGGGTTGGGTTGCGGCACTTATCTCGGGTGGGGGGACTCCCCAAAAGCAGCCAGGATGTTCCTCCAGCTCCTAGGCAGAGGGGCCAGGGGGCTCTGCACACTGCCCCTGCTTGCAGGCACCACCTCTGCAGCTCCCACTGGCTGCAGTTCCCGGCCAATGGGAGCTGCAGAGCCAGAGCTTGTGGCAGGTGCAGCACACGGAGCCCCCTGCCCTTCCTTCCCCCTTGCAGCTGCAGGGACATGCAGGCTACTTCCGGGGAGCTGCGTGGAGCCAGGTAGGGAGCCTGCCAGCCCTTCCAACCCCCGGGGCACCAGCGGGGATCCCAGGCTGTGCGCTGTCACCCACCCACCCCAGCTCCCATGTGGGTCCCAAGCCATGCCACCAGCACCTCCAGTGCCCCCGGACCGCTCCCCCCAAAGCACCTGCAGAGCCCCGGCCCAAATTTTAGTTAGGGGTATAGTACAGGTCATGGACAGGTCACGGGCCATGTATTTTTATTTACTATCCGTGACCTGTCCATGGCTTTTACTAAAAATACCCATGTCCAAAAGATAGCCGTATTCATGGTACGTCATGGGAGATGTGTACACTGGAGGCCTAGCCTACAGCAGAATAACCCTTCTGAATGGCAACTCCCCTGATGCATCTGCCTCTCTTCCCCGAGAGACTGGTGCATCATGGGAGATGTAGTCCAACCAGGGAGCTGGGCCTAAAGACACCCGAACTACAACTCCCATGAGGCACTGTAACAGCTTGTCCAAATCAAAATATTTCACTTTTCAGACCAAATGTTTCCTATTTGAATTTTTGCTGAAAGATTGAATGTTTTCACAGGGAACTGCCTCTCTCCCCCACCCCCTCATTTTCCAACTAATTCTGGGTCAAATGCTGCCATGGGTCATAGCAGAGAACCCAACTGCCCTGCCCAAGATACATTCCTATGGGGGTGGGACATCTATGGGGAGGAGATCCCCCTGCCTTCCTGCTCTCTGTCTTTCATCCCTCATCTAGACACCATCATTCATCTCTTTCTCCGTCTCTCTCTCCTCCAAGCCTCTCAATGCCCCCCCCCACCCCGCTCCCAGACCCCCCACTCCCTGGCTGCTCCTTGTGGGGCATTAGAGTCAACATTAATGGAGAGGGGTGGGGCCAGAGATGGAAGGGGCGGGGTCAATGGAAGGTTCTCAGGATAGGGGCTATGACCCTGACCAGACAGCAGGGAGCCACTGCCTCTTTCCATGGTGCTGCGGATTCCAGGCAGAGAGGAGTGGGATCCCAGTACGGAAAAGGCCAAGCCCCAGTAGGTTGTTTGCATATCCTGGTTATTTAGTGCCATGGGGGTTTTACATTTCTGATCCCGCCGGTTCTGGCCTCTGCACCTGTACGATGGTTTTAACAGCGGCAGGGTGTTGGGCCTTTTAAAGAGAATAAAGTAAACAAACCCGCGAACAGATGGATCTGCAACCGTCCCCCATGATGAGTGAGAGATCTTGTTATTAACCTGAAGCACAAGCACCCACTGACTTCATTAAGCATGTGCTCGCTTGCTTCTTGCTTGCAGCATCATAACGGTTTGATTAAAGCAATTACGGGCAGGATCCTGAGAATGGGATCTGGCAAAAACCCTGGCAGAGTCTTCAAGAGTGGCTTTGAACAGGCACCTGACACAGGATTTGAGTTAGAAGACGGTATTGATGGATTTCTTCAGAGCAGGGGTTGAGTGGCATTGTGTGCCAAGGAGCACTTTTTTAGAGGACTGGGATTTTGTGCAGTTTTAGGTTTCTCGCTAACTATTTTGGTCATTTTCAGGTATTTGCTATTTTAATAGATACCTGTATTATCGGATGAACCATGATTTATGGGCAAGCATGCCATTAAAAAAAGAATTTCAGGTCAGAAATCAGCTCTTTTTAAAAAAAATTAAACGGTGTCACGGACTCACAGGACTCGTGCTCTCTCTCGGCTCTGTACGGTCCCTCGAGGAACCCCCTACAGTGTGACAGCCATTCTTGGGGGTCCACTCTCTCCCGGGGGTTAAGCCGTAGGCCCCTCCACCTCCTGGAAGCACACCTCTCTGAGCCTTCAGCACGCCTGTCTCTCGCCGTGGGCCCCCTCAAGGAGTCCACTCGCTCTGGACCCCTGGGGCCTCCACACCCAGAAGGAATAATGGATGCATAAGGATGCATCCCTGATTTCCAGCCTGCAGTGACTCTCAGCCAGCATAAAACAGGAGGGTTTATTGAGCGTCTGAACACAGCATAGGAAACTCTCAGGGCCTCAGGCCTGGCCTCCCTCAGCACAGTTCATCTCGGTCTCTCCTGCATCCTGGTGGCTCTGGCTGCTCTCTCCCCAGTCCAGTCCTCCTTCCAGCCGACCATCCTATATCATCTCCCCCAACAGCTCCTCCCCTATCCTTTGTCTTCGGTCCCAGACAAACAGGTTGCCTGGGCCTCCTCTCTTCTGTCCTTTGTTCCCCACTGGCTGGAACCAGTGGAGTCAGGCACTGGGGTCCTCTCTCCTTAGCCCTTTGTCCTCCCACTGGCCAGAACTGGCTGACTGCCAAGCTGGGGTGGTCCTTCTGGTCACCAGTCGCTAGGATCTCCCATCTCCAGGCAGTTGTATGGGGTCTCAACTGCTAGGCAAGGTCACACCTGGTCCTCTGTAACAACAACCCCCCTCTCCCACCACCTCGTTAAACACACAGCACACAGGGAAACTGAGACCCACACAATATTCATGCAAAACTCTTAAGAAAATCCCCCACTTTGTCACACAGATGTGGTGTGTGTGTCTGTGTGTCCCTAATGCTCCATGCTGGAGGGACTGAGACCTGCTCTCTCTCTGTGTGTGTGTGTGTGTGTGTGTGTGTGTGTGTGTGTACACGCCAACTGCAGTGTTATTATTGTTTATTAATTGTATTGTGGTGTCACCCCATCGGGCCAGGTTGCACACGCACATGATGGAAAGACAGCCCCTGCCCCAAAGAGGTCACCACCCAAGTCTATGATGCAACAGCCAGCCCGGGGGGCTGGGACGGGCAGTGCAAGATGATAGTGAAAAGATGGTGATCAGTCTGATACAGGCAGCTGTCACAACACAGAAGGCACTTGGCTGTTCCCATGGCTCTGCAGGGAGTTGAGGGGGAGGATGGCAGGGTGGAGGGGTAGGAGCATGAGCTGTGGTGCTGGGGGTTCTGTCTGTGGTCTGCGGACAGAGAGAAGCTACTGTTAGGGCCGCATCCTGCAATTATTTTAATCCTCCTCCTTGATGGGGGTTTAAGGCCATGTGTTTGTACAGCGCCTGGCACAGGCAAGTCATGGGTTATGAAAGGAAACCCAGGATGCTGCCACAATATATGAAGACTACATTAATTATTATAATGATGAGTGGGAGTCTCGTTCCCAGAGGGGGCCCTGTCACGGAGTGTGGGGGAGTCAGGGCCCTGCACCCACCACTTCCTGGCTTACTTCTCAGCCAGCTAATAAAACAGAAGGTTTATTAGATGATAGGAACACAGTCAAAACAGAGCTTGTAGGTACAGAAAACACGCCCCCTCAGTGAGGTCCATCTTCGGGGGGGTAGGGAGGCCAGACCCAAGTTCTGGGCCTCCCCCTGTCTCCCCAGCCAGCTCCAAACTGAAACTCCCTGCAGCAGTCTCACGCCCCGGCTCCTCCTCCTCCAGCCTTTGTCCAGTTTCCTGGGCAGAAGGTATCACCTGGCCCCAACCCCCTCCTGAGCTCAGGTGACGAAGGGCCAGCCTTTACGGGCTGGCCCTCCAGTATCATCCCTCAGTGAAGTCACACCCTTATCTCCCATCACCATCCAGTATTAATGCAGATGGTAAACTAGTAAAACTCCCGTGCAACATTTTCAGGATAATACTCCCTACGCTGTCACAGGCCCCTCCTCAGGGAGGGGGCCCACACATGGGTGGGATTCAACTCCCAGGCCACCCATAGGGAGACCTGGGGGAAGGATGGAATGAGATCTACAGCCCCGCAGCCAGTTGAGGCTCCTCCGTCCCCCTCCGATGAAGTCCCGCCCACCATGAGTTAAGCTCCCCCCCTGTATGGGCTAAGCCCCTCCCTCCAATGAGGCCTCACCTCTGAGTGGCCCTGCCACAAATGAGCCCCTCCCTCTTTGGGAGGTAAGCCCCGCCCTCTAATGTGGCGCCTCCCTTTGTGTGTTTTAAGCCCCTCCCTCCAATGAGGCCCCACCTCTGAGTGTCCCATGCCCTGCCCCAAATGAGCGCCTCCCTCTTTGGGAGGTAAGCCCCGCCCTCCAATGTGGCCCCGCCCACTGAGCCAGTTGAGCCCCTCCCACCAATATGTCCCCTCCCCTATTATGGATAAGCTTCGCCCCTGCGTGGATTAAATCCCTCCTCCTAGGTGAGAGGCCCCGCGGTGAACCCTGTCTCTAATGCGCATGCGTACAAGCCCGCACTTTCCTCCCCTTTTGCGCCTGGGAGGTGTCAGTGCGGACGCGCAAATCTTTTCGACGCCCAGCTTCCTTCGTGCGCATGTGCTGATCTGCTCATGCGCAGGCGCCAGCAGGACAGCCAACGGGTTTTGTTTTTTTAATCAGCCCCCCCGCGTGCGCATGCGCTATCTGGTCGCCGGACGGTCACCTTCCCTGCGCGAGGAAGAACCGCTCTCCTGCTCCGGCGCGTGCGTAGTGCCGAGAGACCGCTGCGTGGGAGGGGCGGCGCGTGCGCATGGCGCCTTTCCGGACGCTCGGGCTTTTCTGTGCGCCTGTGCGCCGCGCCCGTTGGTGGCGGCGGCGCGTGCGCAGTGGTCTCGCCGGCTGAGCGGAGCGAGGGAGCAGCCGGGGCCGCCCCGCGTGTCCGTCATGTACCAGCGGAGCCGGGCCGTGGCCGGGCGCCTGGGCCCCGCCGCCCGCTGCTGGGGGCCGCGCTGCCGCTGGGGCGGGGCCCGGTGGGGACAGAGCGAGTCCTCGCGCTGCGGCTACCGGGCGCGGCAGCAAGTGAGTGACGGGCGGGGCGGGGCGGGGCGGGGCGGGGCCAAAGGCAGAGGGGCGGGGCTAGGGACGGCCTGAGGTCAGGGGGCGGGGCTGCGATGCTGGGGTGAGGAGGGGGCACAGGGCAGGGCAGGGCTGGGGTGGCCTAGGCTGGGTCTACGGAGGGTGCGTGGGCTGTGGGATACAGGATGCATAACTGGGAGTGCATAGGCTGGGGAGTGCAGGGGACAGCAGAGTGCAGAAGTTGGGGGCTGGGGTCTGGGGGTTTGGAGGATGCTTGGTCTGTGGGGCTGTAGAGGACTGGGGGGTTGCGTGGGCTTGGAGAGGTGGAGGGTCTGGGGTGTGTGCATGGGCTGAGGGATGCAGAGGTTGGGGACTGCAGAGTGCAGAAGCTGCGACCTGGGTGGGGGGCAGGGTGCAGAGGCTGAGGTTAGTCATTGCATGTGGTGAGGGATGCAGAATGCATGGTTGGGGCCTGGGGGTGCAGAGAACTGCAGACATTGGGGGGTGCAGGGCTGTGGCCGATGCAGGGGCTGGGACTATAGGGTGATGAGCAGGGGCATAAGACCTGGGGGTTGGGGTGGGGGCCAGAGGAGTGGAGGGGCAGTGGTGGTGACTTTGAGTGTCAAGGATACAAGGGTAAGGTCTGTGGTTTGGCTGGGAATGTGGGAAGCAGGGTTGTGAAATCCATTCCTCTGTAGATTAGGATCGGCTCTAGAGCGAGCTAAAGGTATAAATCTTTTCACTCTTTCCCCCCTGGTTATGTGTCAGCCCCACCCCAGGATTTTGGGGAGGGTTCGGGGGTGCACGTGAGATTGTTCAGTAGGGGATCACACTGGAAGAGAGGGAGATTGGCTATCTTGGGGGTAGGGAAAGGGGATGTGGAGCCTTTTCCCTCTTGGGGGTGCTGGCTCCAATCTGCCCCCAGGTCAGGGGCACTGGGAGATGGGATCCTTATGAGGGAAAGGCCCCAGCAGAATCTCTGAGTGGTGTCAGTCCCTCTAATCCCTTCTCCCTTCCAGGACCTGGTCTCCTGCTGTGAGAAGGCCCCCCAGGCCCTGGGCCCACCCATGGCCCTGAAGTTCCACTTGTCACTGGTGGAGCAGCAGGTGGAAGCTGCCAGGACTTTCCTGTTGCCCCCGCCAGGGGCCGACCTGGTGGGTGGTACTTTCCCAAGTGCATCGGAGCAGAAGCTGAGCCTGCACGAGCTGCTCCAGGGTCTGGAGCAGGGGCTCCCCTGCCGGCCTGCTGCCCTCTCCCCTCTGGAGGGCATGGAGGCCTCTGTCACCACAGTGGATGGGCAGCGGGAGGACGATATCACTGTGCGGGAGGGCACTGGCTTGGACAGCGCCTCCCTGGACTCTCTGTACAGCCTGTTTTACGGCAAGCCCTGCTGGATGCCCTGCCAGGCCCTCGCCCCCTTCCAGGCCACTGCTGGCACAGCCAACAGTGCCCCCTCTGGCTCACCCGGGAACCATGACCCCAGCATGGAGGAGCACCTGGCTGTCATGTATGAGAAGCTGCAGCATGAGGTATGCCACGGCCCGGATGCCTGTCCCCTGCCTTTCCCGTGGGTGGGCTGCCTGGATTCTCCACCCCTCATTCCCTGTTCTTCCCTGCCTGCATGCCTGGCTTCTCCGTCCCTCGTTTCCCCTGCCTGCTGCCCGGATGCCTGGGTTTTCTTCCCATCTCTGCTGGACACTTTTCCTGCTAGCATCTGCCAGCCCCAGGCCTATAGGGCGGCTCCTATTTCTGTTCCTCCTTACACAGCTGAACCTTCCAGCCATCTGGGCTCTCCATAGCAGCACCATGTGACCTGCCGGCTGCTTTGAGGGGTCACACAGCTGCAAGGGTCCTCTGAGCTCAGCCTGAATGAGGAACTGGCAGGAGCCTTGCACTCCAGGCTAGGGAGACCCCTTCCCTCCTGGGGGCAAAGGGAATCCATTGTTGGGGCAGAGAGGGCATTCCTGGCAGGGCAACCCCTCCCCATGCAGCACCCCCTGCCAATCTGCTTCAGCCCTGCACTTCAACACGTGCCCTTTAGGGGGCAGAGGAGAGCGCACATCAGTCCCTGGCCTGTCTGCTGAGGCTGCTAGTGGGGGTTGGCTAGGGTGGCTTTCCTATACACAGGCCCCATGTGCCACTGGGGGATCTTAACTCTGTCAGAGCAGCCCCTGAACCAGCCAGTAGGGGGCATCTTGCCAGGGTAGGAGTATGGCATGATCACCTGTATTACAGTAACACCTAGAAGGCCCACCTGATCAGGGCCCCGGCGCACCGGGCACTGCACAGACACACAGCGAGAGACAGGCCCTGCCCCAGCTGAGATCAGGGCCCGTTGTGCTGGATGCTGCACAGAGGCACAGGCCCTGCTCTGAAGAGCTCACACTGTACATAGACAAAGGGAGGATTATTCTCCCCATGGTCCGGGGAACCGATGCCCAGAGATTCGTGTCTTGCCCAACAGCACAATGAGTCAGTGGTTGAGCTGGGACTTGAACCTGGCTCTCCTGGCTCCCCGCCTGGTGCCTTCCCATGGCCCACCCTCACTCTCCCCCTCGTCCTCCCGCAGCTGCCGAATTTCTTCCTGAAGGTACCTGACTACGGGATCTACTCCCAGGACGTGGAGTTTGTCAACGAGATCCTGCACTTGAGAACTCGGTCAGTGCCAAGTTGGGGGTGGGCAGTGGACCAAGCCTCTCGTCTTGGGGGTTGGGTGGCAGGTGGGATCAGCCTATTTTTCCCATGGGGGGGAGTGGAGGTTAGGGGCTGTGCTACCACTCTTGCCGTGGTGCAGTGGTGGGACCGTCCCACTTTCCCTTGGGAGGGAGGATTGACTCAGTTCCTCCCATGGAGGAAGGATGTTGGGGTGGCAGGGAGATGAGACTGTGGCCCTCTGAGAAGGGTTAGGCCTGTCCCACTCTTGTCCTGGGGGCAGGTGGGACCAGCCCATTCTTCCCACGGGCTGGGAGGGCTTGGACTGGCTCATGCTTCACCTGGCCCAGGGATGGGTGCCACATTGGGATCCCCTCAATCCGGAGGCCCCAGCCTTAGCCTGACAGCTCTCCCCCTTCCCCCCCACCAGGGGCCGAGCCATGTACCAGCTGGCACTGACCCTGTGCCGCCTCGTGGCCTGGAACTACTTCGCCAACATGCGGCTGGAGGTGCTGAAGCTGACGCAGCACCCTGAGAACTGGAGCATCCAGGCCCGCTGGCGCATCACGGGGCTCCCCTTCCACGTCCTCATGCTGCGCTTCTACAAGAGGGACAAGAGAGAGCTGTACAGGTGAGAGCCCGGCTTGGGACCCTGCCCCCAGCCTCCCTCAGTGGGTGTGGTGGGCATGGCTTGGCTGGGGGGGCTGTTGTACAGTGCTCCCTGCTCCTCTCTCTTGGCTCTCATGAGCTGTGCAGCCACGCCTGGGAGCTGCCCTTTCTCCTTCCCTGCTGGGCTTTGCAGGGCCATGACCTCCCTGAGCCAGGGCTAGGGCCTGTTTGACCTCAGCACAAAGCAATGCCCCTGCTGACCTCAGAGATGGGGGAACTTCCCAACCCCAAGGACTGCTCCCCTGGCTAATGGGGTCTTCCCCAGCTGCTCCCAGTGTGTGGGGGGTATTCTCTCTGCCTCCCAGAGCCACTGCCTCTGAGCTGCTTGAAGCCCTAGGATTTGGTATTCCCCTGGAGTAAGTCCCAGCATCCTTCCTCCTCCTCCCCCCCCCCCCCCCCCGCCCCGTGGCCCTTAGAGCAGAGGTTCTCAAACCGGAGGGCAGGCCCTTTTGGGGGGGGGGAGTTATAGGTGGGGAAAAAGGCCTTACTGCATATGTTTTACCCACAGCAGTGAGTAACTAGCAAAGCTGATTCAGTGGTTCTCAAGTTGTGGCCCATTGCGGCCCATGTGACATCCTTAGGGCCGTAGGGGTAGTACTGGATGCGGCCCACAGTGGTAAATAGGTTGAGAACCACTGCTCCAGACATATCAGGCCCTCAGCTGGCGCTGTGCATTGTGACAGATTTCTGTTCAGCCTGCAGAGCGTTCTACAAAGTCACTGCCATCTGTACGTTAACTCGTTCGCTACAAGGTGGCATGCACGTTTAATTGTCAGCATGGGC
The DNA here is from genome assembly GCF_965152275.1 of Natator depressus. Classification (NCBI taxonomy): domain Eukaryota; kingdom Metazoa; phylum Chordata; order Testudines; family Cheloniidae; genus Natator; species Natator depressus. Next base: position 43,028,727 of record NC_134247.1, read on the forward strand.
CACAATCGCAGGTTTGCATTTGCTCTTATTACAATGGATCGTTGGTTCATTTGTGCAACAGATACAAAAACCTCAAGTGACAAGGTGTGATCACAAAAGTTTGAGAACAGCTGCCTTAGAGATGCAGTGCCCCCCACCCAACCAGGCCCAGAACCTCCCCCGTAAGCCTTGCACTAGATCTGACTGTCCTTTTATTATACTCCACTTCCAGGACCTATGACGCCTATTCCACTTTCTTCTTGGACTCCAGAGGGCTGATCCGCTGTCACCAGATAGACAAGGTGAGTGCCGGGGCAGGTGGCTTTGCTGTCTCTGGGAGCAGAGCCAGGGCACTACTGCGCAGGGTCCTGGCAGATGACCCACAAAAACAGCTGCCCCAGCGTTTAATACTTGCTCATCTCCCCTCCCTGCAGCTGATGCCGTCCCAGCCGCCTGTGGCCAAGGTGAAGAAGCTGCTGGTGGCTGCCCTGGTTGGCTTGGGCCTGTTGGAGCACAGACCTTCCCTGCAGCTGCTCTTATCTGCCCTGGCTGGCAAACAGCAGGGGGCACCAGCGGGCTACAGGGACAGCTGAGCCAGCCCCAGAGGAAGCCAGGCTCAGCCTGGATGTTGTGACTCTTGTGAGCTGATGTTGCCTCGAGGCACAAAGCCCAGCCCACTGCATGGTCTGTGCCCTGCTCCCTCCCTGCCAAGCACTGTAAAGAACCACTTGTAACTTAAACTGTACATAATAAAGCCCTGTGGAGAGATGGCTGGGCTGGGGCCAGCTGGGGGGCGTCTAGGCCTGGAGAGAGCAGGTGCTGTGGAGTCACAGGGAAGCTGTGGGACACCAGCATCTCAGTGGTGAATGGGGGAGCTGGAATTCAACACATAGGGAGGGCTTATGGCTGAGGAAGCACCTGGGGGTGAGAATGGGGCCTGTTTAATCCCAATACAAAGCAATGCTCCCTGCTGACCCCAGAGACAAGGCAAATTCCTCGCCCTTAGGGCTGCTCCTCCCCTGGTGGGATCTTCCCTGCTCCCAGGTCAGTCCTCCCTTCCCAGCCATACATGGGTGGGAGAAAAGGGTTGACTGCTGAGAGCACATGGCAACCCCCTGCTGGGTGCCTCTTAGAGTAGCCCCAACACAGCTGTAACTCCTTGATCCCACTCCCCTCAGGGCCCAGGAGTCCTGATTCCCACTCCCCTCAGGGCCCAGGAGTCCTGATTCCCACCCCCACACTGGGAAATTACAAACAAGCTCAAACCTCTGCAGAGAGCAGCCCCCGGCAACGATGAAGCCAGAGCCTGGGGGGCTGACAACAGCTGCCCTCTGGTGAATTCCAGGGCCATGGGGAGAGAGAACCCACCAGTGGGGCAATGAGGCAGCAGGAAACTCACAGGCAAGCACAGGGCTCAGCTGTCACTTGAGACAGGACAGCCTGGGTAGGGTGTCCATTAAAAGCTGGAAGTCCCCGTGCCCTTAAACTCACACCCGCACCAGGGAGCCAGATGGTCTCCCAAGGGTGGCCCAGCTCTGAGCCGGAGGAGGGGAGACGACCAGGTCTGGCTTAATTAAAAAAATCGCTTTGTTTCTGCTGCCCTCCGTGGGCAGAAAATGCTATACAGCTGTACAGAGTCCATAGAAAGGGAATAGCTTCCCCCCAAATAACCCAGTCCTGGGGGGCCAGCTTTGGCCTCTAGGGCCTCTAGCCCAGCTCCTCCCGCGTCTTGCCCATTTTCTTGGGCAGCTTCTTAGCAGAGGCATCCTCCAACTCCTTCGCCTTGTAGTAATGAGGAGCCACCTCCAGCAGCCATGTGCTGTCAATCTCTATGACCTGCAGGAGGGAGACAAGGGGTCAGCAAGTGCCCCCTTTGGTGCAGCACCCCCTAGTAGACGAGGGTACAACCAGAGGGAGCTGGGCAGTGGTCCAAAATGCCAGGACTAGCCCTTTAAATAAATTTGAGACTTCATTAGCATAAAAGAGGTGGAGCTTTTAGCCCAACTCTGCCCTCAGCAAGAAGTGGAAGGGGCTAACACTGATCAGAGGTCCCACAGCAGGGGCTACCCCTCTTCAGTGTGCCCCCTCCCCAGAGGACAGAACAGGAAGGGGACCCTCTGGTGGCTGGAGGGTGCAGTGCAGCAATAATAAGTACAAGGCTGGCTTCCCCAGCCATCTTGTATGGCCCCAGCTGGAGTAAGCTCTACCCAAGCCCTGCTGCCCATGGTCTCTCCTTGGCACCATCATACCAGGGCTATAAGCCCCTCCCCTCTAGACCCAGGCTTGGGGGGTGGGGAAGCATCCCACAATGTTTTGGGCTACCCCACTCCAGGCTCCTGCCCCGGAGATGGGAGGCCCAGCATGTCCCACTGCGGCCGGCGGGCGTACCTGTCTCATGAACTCTTTGGTGGTGAAGACCAGCTCGTGGTAGATGAGCCAGCGGGGCTGCTCCTCGAAGAGGCAGCTGTTGGGGTGGACGAAGACCGTCTGCTGGTGCTTGACCGTCTTGTAGCCAGTGCGGGTCAGGCGGGCCGTGTGGTAGAAGAAGCCAGCGGTGATGGCCTGGGAAGGAGAGCAGGGAGGGTCAGCGAGGGTGAGGGTGGGGCAGGGAAGGTGGGGGAGGGGGCTACCTTGCGGATGGGAACATAGTCTCCCTCGCTGGAGGTGAGGTCCACCTCGATGCGCTCCATCAGCCCCTCCAGCTGCTCCCGCACGTCCCGCGCCCGCCTCATGGAGCGGAACTGGATGAAGTTCTCGTAGCACCACTGCATGGAGAAAGCACTCTCCACCCACTGGGGGTGGGGCGGGGGGTCAGAGGCAGCTGTGAGCCTGGGCTCCCCGCAGGGTGTACTCTGGTGGCTAGGGCAGCTCAGAGCCCTGTACCGTAACCCAGTCCCCAGGATGGGCTGGATTGGAGCCAGTGCCCCCACAGGGAGAGGGGGCCCATATCACATTCCCCTCCAGCCTGGGGCTGGATTGGAGCCAGCACGCCCAGTGAATGGGTGGAGGAGGAGAAGGCCCTGTGTCCCATTCCCTACCCCTGTGTCAGGGAGTCCCCTGGACCATGGGGGGAGCCAGTGCCCCCTACGTGTGTGTGTGGGGGGGGTGGGGGTGGGAAGAGACCCATCTCCCATTCCTGGGCCAGCCAGTCTCCCACCCTGGGGCTGGATCGGAGTTGGTGCCACCTAGGGGGAAAAGGGGCTGTCCCCCGACCCGCAGGGGGGAAGGCCCCGTGTCCATTCCCTGCTCCCTCACCTGGGTGTAGACGTTAAGCAACACCAGGTGGTCCCCGCCGGGCAGGAAGAAGTTCATACGGGCGTTGTCAGCGTGCACCACCTTGTCCTTGGGCCGGTAGAAGATGGAGTTGTTGACAGACAGCATGGCCGCGATGGAGAGGATCTGCTCTGAGCACTTGTACCTACAGAGCCCCGTAGGGGGGGCAGTGTTAGAGAGCGGGGTGGCCCTACCCCCGGAGAGCTGACCAGGATGGGGCTTGGGAAACGTGGCCCTTCAGGGCCCTAAGGCAGCTGGTGAGCCCGGGGCGGGCTGCAGCCCAGCACCTGAGCCTGGGTTGAGGTGAGTGAGGAGCTGGGGATGGGGGACACTAGAGATTTTGGAGAAGAGGAAAGGGGGACTCACTGCTCCGAGGCCAGGATCATCTTGGACAGCATGGGGTCCACGGGCAGCTCTGCCATCTTCCGACCCAGCTGGGAGAGAGACGGCCATTAGAGACTGGTTCCCCCACCCGCTATCCCATCTGCTGGCCACTCTGGATCAGACCCAGGGACCCATCTAGCTCTGCCTTTCTCTCCCCAAGACAGCCAAGCCGTCCCCATGCTGCAGCTCACTGGTCAGCGTTATCCCAGAGGGACGGGTGTGTGTGATTATTCCTTCCTGACCCCCAGGCATGAGGCTCAGATCCTGCCCTGGAGCATGGGGGTGTCCCAGGCCCCAACATGCAAAGGTGCCCCAGCTGTGGGAGGATCCCCCCACCCCCCCTTACCTTGGTGAGCTCCCCGAGGTGGTTGAGCGCGCCCAGGGCATACAGCTGCTCCAGAGCCAGCACCAGGGTCTCATGGGGCGGCGGGTCCATGAAGTCAAAGTGGATGAGGTCATTGATGCCTGTGGGGGAGAGGGGGCAGGCAGGTGGGCTGGATTTAAATCAGCAAGCAGGAAACCTCAATTGAAATCACCGCTCTGCCTCTTGTTTTGCATTGGTACTTTGTAGTTATTTGCCTAAAGCCAGACTGATCCTCACTGGTTGAGAACTGTTAGAACATGCCGGTTTGCATCCCCAGCTGGCCCTCACAGTAACAGGGCGCTTCTTTTTGCAAGCCAGGACGCACTAGATTGATACACCTTTATCTAAGCAATTAGCAGCTTCACTTCCATTAGGATTCTTCATTTTTACATTATTTATGATGTTAGAAAATGGCAAAGAACATGTCTCTGGTTGATGAACTGTTTACCCGTGATGTGTGTCAAGCAGCATTTTGGGATGGAAATTGAAACTGAATTTTGGTATAAAAACCAGCATTGTAAAGCTGTCTGAAATGTGCTGGAGCCATAAGAAATAAATGTTTATTTAGATGTGATTTGCACTTAGAACTAACCGATTTGTTAACCAAAAGGAAGTATTGTCTGTTAGTGAATTGAACTGATTGTTTCCGGTGCCCGTAGGCGTCATGACTTTAGAACTAATAGATCTCATCCTCACACACCTGAATTTTATCCATGGATGGGAAGAGGAAACCACCACCTCACCCAGAGGCCACCAAAGTATGGGGCATGCCCCGCTAGGGGTGTGTGAAGGAACGTTGGCCGGGGGGCGCGGGTGCAGCGGGGCCCAGGCCAGCCCCCATAGGGCATGGGAGGGAGCACCACCCAGCCCCTCCCCTCCCCCAGCTCTTCTCTGGCCCCATTCCCAGCCCCTGGCCACAGCTCCATCCCAGGAGCATAGCCACACCTGGTCCCGGGCCGGGCTGCCAGCTCCCACTGCAGCCCGGCTACGGCTCCGCTCCTGCCCCCAACCTCAGCCTTGGTCCGTCTGCAGCCCCACTCCTGGCCCCAGACCCACCCCCAAGTGCAGCCCCAGCCCCCTTTCCCCTATCCACATCCCAGCTCCTTGGGGGGCTGGGGGGCGCACGACCCGCAAAAGTTTGGGGTCCGCTGACCTAAATATTTAACTTGGAATGGCCTAGTCATTAGACTGAATCCCATGAACAAGGTGAAATGACGACAATATTCTCTCTGCCCCTGCAGAAGACGCTAGAGCCGGCTTAGCACGTCAGCGCTCTCAGGTGCTCAGCCAGGGACGGCCACGAATGCAGCGGTGTATTTTAAAAATTCAGCCAGTGTGCGCTGCTTGGCTGTTAATGTAATTTACACTCAGCAAAGCAGCGGATGAGATGAAGCTGAGGCCTTAACCCAGGCTGTCAGCCCTGCAGATTTAATGTTAAATAGGTGATTTCTGAAAATCAACCAGTAATTCATTTAAATGAAATGGAACCGATTCAAACAAAAACAAACATGATTTTTATCCTTCTTGGGGCAAGCTCCACCCCTCTGGGACCTACTCACCCCCAGCAGGCCCCACCTCCCTGGGACCTTCCCAACCCCCCCCCCCCCCCCCACAGGTCCTCTCCTCACCCAGACTCTTAAGCAGCAGCACCACGTTGCCCAGGTTAGTCCTCTGGATCTCAGGCACTGTTGTCTCCTCCATCTCGTTCTTGTAGGCCCAGGCAGTGTAGAGGCGGAAGCATTTCCCGGCAGCCACACGCCCGGCCCGCCCAGCTCGCTGGTTGGCGGAGGCCTGGGGAGGGGGAGACAGGTGTGAGATGAGAGCATGTGCGGGAAGATACAGGACCCTCTGACCCCATGTGAAACCCTGTAACTTGGGGCTCAGCCAGGCCCTATCATCATAACATGGGAAATGGGGAGGAGAGAGGGATGGCCTGTATCTGGAGCAGATGTTGGGGCTGTGGAGAAGTCCCCATACCCAGGAGCAGGGCATGACTATCAAGGACTCCAGGCTGGGGCGGGCGCTGTACCCCGAGGGGGGTGGTTAGCGGGGCCGGGGGGGTCCCATACCCGGGAGCAGGGTGTGACGATCAGGGACTCCATGCCGGTGCGAGCATTGTAGCTCTTTTGTTTGCAGAACCCTGGGTCGATGACGTAGATGATCCCATCAATAGTCAGCGAGGTCTCTGCGATGTTAGTTGCCACGACGACCTTTGAGGGGTGGGGAGACACCTCATCAGCTGGGGCGGGTGGGAGAAGGGGTCAGGCAGGCCAGGCCTACAGGAGACACCCTAGGGTCCCCCCGTGCAGCGGGCTGGACAGGCTGGGCCCCTGGGCCTGTCAGTCAGTCACAGCTGCTGAGCAGCGACTGTGGGGGAGGAGCGTATGCACCCAAGCACCGCCCCCTCCAGAACTCCTCCTCTTTATAGTCCTGCCCTTTCAAAAACTCCTCCCTAAACTACTAAGCTCCTCCCTTGCTGCCCCAACCCTTCCCCTCCCCAGCCACCAACCCCTGAAGCCACACCTCCAGAGCTGTAAGCCCCACCCACTCAGCCATCTACCCCATGTAGCCATGCCCACGAAGCACTAAGCCCCTCCTATAAACCCAGCTACCCTTGAAGTCACGCCCCCAAAGAGCTAAATCCCATCCCCTAAGCTGGTTTCAGAGTAGCAGCCGTGTTAGTCTGTATTCGCAAAAAGAAAAGGCGGACTTGTGGCACCTTAGAGACTAACCAATTTATTTGAGCATAAGCTTTCGTGAGCTACAGCTCACTTCATCGGATGCATACTGTGGAAAGTGTAGAAGATCTTTTTATACACACAAAGCATGAAAAAATACCTCCCCCCACCCCACTCTCCTGCTGGTAATAGCTTATCTGAAGTGATCACTCTCCTTACAACGTGTATGATAATCAAGTTGGGCCATTTCCAGCACAAATCCAGGGTTTAACAAGGACGTCGGGGCGGGGGGGCAGGAAAAAACAAGGGGAAATAGGTTACCCTGCATAATGACTTAGCCACTCCCAGTCTCTATTCAAGCCTAAATTAATTGTATCCAATTTGCAAATGAATTCCAATTCAGCAGTCTCTCCCCGGAGTCTGGATTTGAAGTTTTTTTGTTGTAATATCGCAACTTTCATGTCTGTAATCGACCAGAGAGATTGAAGTGTTCTCCGACTGGTTTATGAATGTTATAATTCTTGACATCTGATTTGTGTCCATTTATTCTTTTACGTAGAGACTGTCCAGTTTGACCAATGTACATGGCAGAGGGGCATTGCTGGCACATGATGGCATATATCACATTGGTGGATGTGTAGGTGAACGAGCCTCTGATAGTGTGGCTGATGTTATTAGGCCCTGTGATGGTGTCCCCTGAATAGATATGTGGACACAGTTGGCAACGGGCTTTGTTGCAAGGATAGGTTCCTGGGTTAGTGGTTCTGTTGTGTGGTGTGTGGTTGCTGGTGAGTATTTGCTTCAGGTTGGGGGGCTGTCTGTAGGCAAGGACTGGTCTGTCTCCGAAGATTTGTGAGAGTGATGGGTCGTTCTTCAGGATAGGTTGTAGATCCTTAATAATGCATTGGAGGGGTTTTAGTTGGGGGCTGAAGGTGACGGCTAGTGGCATTCTGTTATTTTCTTTGTTAGGCCTGTCTTGTAGTAGGTGACTTATGCTCAAATAAATTGGTTAGTCTCTAAGGTGCCACAAGTACTCCTTTTCTTATTGTAAGGAGAGTGATCACTTTAGATAAGCTATTACCAGCAGGAGAGGGGGGTGGGGGGAGGGATTTTTTCATGCTTTGTGTGTATAAAGTGATCTTCTACACTTTCCACAGTATGCATCCGACGAAGTGAGCTGTAGCTCACGAAAGCTTATGCTCAAATAAATTGGTTAGTCTCTAAGGTGCCACAAGTCCTCCTTTTCTATCCCCTAAGCAATCTACCTACGAAACCACACCCCCCAGGCCTCTAAGCTCCTCCCACAAGCTCATCTGCCCCAAAAGCCATGCTCCCAGACCACTAAATCAGCTACTCCTGAAGCCACGCCCCAGAGCTCGCAGCCCCTCCCCCACCTCAAACCCACTCCCCATAGGCCACGCTGAAGCCCATCTGTCCCCCAGAGGTGTAAGCACCTCCCCTGCATCCCTACACTCCCAAGCCCCAACCCTAGAGCTCCAAGCCCCCCCCAACCTCACCTTCCGGGCCCCGGGCGGGGTGGGCTCGAAGATCTTGGCCTGCATGTCGGAGGGCAGGTTGGCGTAGATGGGCAGCACCAGCAGCTCGGAGATCTTGGACCCCAGGCGGCGGCAGCGTTCCTGCAGCATCTCGCAGCAGGCCTCGATCTCCTCCTGCAGGGGGCAGAGCCAAAGTTGGGGGGGTGGGGGTCAGACACTGCAGGGGTCGGGGCCAGGCCCTGTAGGGGGGCGGGGTGAGGCACTTACCTGGCCAGTGAGGAAGACCAGGATGTCACCGGGGGCCTGGGTGACATGGATCTGCAGCACTGACACCACGCAGGCCTCCAGGTAATCAGCCTCGGGGGCCTAGAGAGGGGTCAGACCGGGGACAGAGCTCAGCTCCCGCCACTCCCTGCCCCACAGCGTGACTGGAGCCTTCCTCGCCCCACTCCCTCAACATTTGGGCACTGCTCCCCAGGCCCCACCCTCCAACTGGCACCTGGAGCCCTCCTCTCTGGGTCTGCTTGGCCCCCTGCCTCATGTATGCCCCACATCCAGATCTCTCCGTACCACCCCTTGCTGACCATGCCACCATGCTCCTGACCCACGTCCTCCTGGCCATGCTGCCCCCTCCTAGCCACACCTTCCACCACCAGCATCCCCTTAACAGTCCCCCCCATACCTTCCCTTGGGTCACGCCTCCCCTCCTCCTCCCAAAAAAATACTCTCCCCACACCACCCCTCCTCCCAGCCTCACGTTCCCCATCGCCCTCTCCTGGCCACGCCTCCGCGCTAGGTCATGCTTCCCCTCCCCACAATACTCCCCCCATCCCTCCCGCTCCTGGCCACAATCTTCTCTATTCTTCCCCAGAACCCCTCCACCCACAACGATCCCGCCAAAACACCCCCATCCCTTAGGGCCTTCGTGTGGCCAGCAATCGCGCCATGCTGCCCCCGAGGGGTCCCCCATCCTCCCCCACACCCAGACCTTGGTGTAGTAGATGTCCACGGGGAAGCGGCGCCCGGGGATGCGGAAGATGGGCGCGTCGTCGAAGAAGGTGGAGAAGCGCTCGGTGTCCAGGGTGGCGCTGGCGATCAGCACCTTGAGCGCCGGGCGGAACCGTGCGATGTCCTTGATCAGGCCGAACAGGATGTCGGTGTGGAGGGTGCGCTCGTGGGCCTCGTCTATGATGATCACGCTGCGGGAGGAGGAGAGGGGGGTGTGAGTGCGTGAGAAACGGCCCTGCTCCCCGTAGCACAGCGCCCCCTAGCGCCGCACTGGAGCCAGTACTGACTGCCGGAGGAGAGCGTCCCAGCCCTGCCCCCCGTCGCCCCCCAGCAAGGCTCACCTGTAGCTGGAGAGGTCGGGCTCAGTCAAGAACTCCCGCAGCAGCATGCCATCCGTCATGTACTTGAGCAGCGTGCGCTCCGACGTGCAGTCCTCAAAGCGGATGCTGTAGCCCACCTGCCAGGCGGGAGGGATTAGCCCGAGCTACCGCAAAACCACCGGCCAACACGAACGCAGGGTGGCTGGCACCTGTCGGCCAATGAGAGCGCTCCATGGTGCCGCTCGGGGCACTGTTTTACAGTGAGCTTCTTCTGCCTGCAGTCAGCTCCAATGGAGGCCCGGCTTTGACCGCATGGGGAACCGAAGAGAAACAAGGAGACCGCCTGCATCTTGGGGGTGTGTGTGTGCGCGTGTGTGGGGCCCCCTGCTGGTCTGGTGTGGGAGGGGTCAGAGGAATGGACTCAGTTAATTGTAGTCGCAAGGAAAGGGACAAGGGCCTTTCCCCTCCATGGGGCATCAGCTCCCAGCTGGCTCAGGGGAGTGAGAAATGGGACACAGGACCTTTCCCCTCTAGGGGCACTGGCTCTGATCCAGCCACAGGGCAAGGGGACTGGCTGGCTGGCCAAGGCTGTGGGGAAAAGAACAAGGGGCCTGTCCTCTCTAAGGGGGCTGCCTCCGGCTCAGGCAAGCGGGGAAGGGGATAACGAACCCACCAGTCACATACCTCGTTACCAAGCTTAACTCCCATTTCCTGGGACACTCTGGCCGCGACGCTCATGGCCGCCACTCGTCTGGGTTGGGTGCAGCCGATCTTCATCCCCTTCTCCGTATAGCCCTGACAAAGGAAACAAGACGGTCCAGGAACTGGATGGAAATTCCCTGGGAGCAGCTGCCACAGCAGAAATGCAGCTGCTTCTGGGGTGGGGCAGACGGATAACAGCCTCACCGTCACGCTGCACAGGGATTGCTCACCCAGTGTGGAGATGCAGCCACCTCTGGGGAGGGGTGCAGCTGGGGTCAGCACTGACTGTGAGGGGAGAACATCCCCTGCTAAACCTCCCATCCCCCTCCCTATGGCACAGCGCCACCTAGTGCCTCCCCACTGCACTGTGGTCAGCACTGATCATGGGGAAACAGCGCCCCCTACTGAACCTCCCAGCCTGCTCCCTGCAGCACAGCACCCCCTAGCACTGGGGTCAGCACTAACTAGGAGAGGAGAGCTCCCCCCCACTCCCAGCTCCCGTCCTGCCACGCGGTTACCTCCTCGTACAGGTACTGGGGGATCTGTGTGGTCTTTCCGGAGCCCGTCTCCCCCTCGATGATGAGAATCTGGTGCTCGGCGATGGCTGCCAGCAGGTCCTGGCGGTAGGGGTAGACGGGCAGGCTGCGCCGCACCTCCTGCATGGACAGCTTCCGCCGCGCCGCCTCCGACAGCTCCGACTTCTCCTCCTGAGCAAGGGGCCGGGACACCGTCAACTCAGCCACCCGTCCCTCCATCCGGGCTGGGGGGACAGCTGCTGGATCTCCAGATGGGAGACAAACCCATAGAGTTCTCGGTCCTCCCGGTGCCAGAGAGGACCAGGAGACGCCCTCTTGGGGGCAGAAGGGAGCTAAGCACCGTGCCCTGTTCAGCTCTCAGCCTCCCGTGTTCAGACAGTGGGTGGAGGGAAGGGGTTTGGGATGGGGATGCCTGCCCTGCTGGGGGGCTGGGCTGAGACCTGGTGACTTGTTACATCTAGATAGGAATGATCCTTCTATGCCTCACCCCCAAGCCAGCTAATCCCCCCAGCTGGGGCTGGATTGGAGGGGACGCCCCCTAGATGGGAAGGGCCCCATGTCCCATTCCCAAGGCCAAGCGTGGGGCCGGATCAGAGCCAGCAACCCCTAGAGGGGAAATGCCCCACATCCAATTCCCCCCCCCCCCCCCCGAGCCAGCCAGTCCCCTGCCCTAGGGCCGGATTAGAGTTGGCGCCCCCTACAGGGGAAGGGCCCAGCCCCCATCTCTCACCTTGCCCTGGGCCGTGCCCTGCATGTGCACAGCGCTGACGAAGTGGATCATCTCGTCCTCCTCCAGCACAAACTCGTAGTCCTTGCAGGGGTGGCGCTGGCCGGCATCACGGGCCCCGAAGCGCAGGGCAGCCGCCCCGATGTGATCCTCCTCCCAGCGCCGCTGCTCGTCCCGCGGTGTGGCGCGCTCGTCTGCCACCGGCTCCTCGTAGCGGTCGGGGATCTTCTGCCAGGGGAGGGGTGGGGGGGAGAGGCAGGGGTTAAGTCATGGCACAGGGGACACTGCGGGGGCAGGGCCAGGGAGAGCCCATCTCTGGGGAAAGTCTGACATCTGTGCGTGGTCTGGGGGTCAGCATTCAAGGGTCACCCCGAGACTGCAGCAGGGGAAATGGCAGGGCAGGAGGGGTCACAGCCCAAGCTGCAGGGGGTCCAGATTTGAGACCCCACCACAATCCTTCCCCTTGCAACAGCCTAAAACTGGCCCTTCCTCGGGGAACCCCCCCACCAGTTCAGTACAACCAGCCCCAAGGGGGAGATGTTTCCCACCCTAGCATGATGCTGGCCCAGCCAGCCATGCTGCTAAGGCCAACCCTCCCTCCTCCCAACAAGGGGACCACCCCAGAGAATGCCCATAGGGCACGGACCCCTCACCCTGCCAGGTCCTAACCCCCTTCCTTCACCCCCAGGGGACGTTCTCAAGTGGGTCGCGCTCCCATGTCCTGCTGCAGGGGCTGCCATGCGCCCGCTATCTCCCCAGCCTCTGGGCAAGGACACCTGCCCCTCTCCCTCTGTCCTCCACCATCTTTCTACGGGGCTACCCCCTGCAGATCACATGCCTCACTAGCCCTATGCAGGGTACTACCAGGAAGACCCCTCTCTGGTAGCATGGCCAACCACCCCCAACCACCAATTCCCCAGCCCCATGACAGGTACTTTGCTGCTGCTCCCCTCACCCCAAGATGGGCACCTTGTGGTGGCTCCCCCCCACAGCAGGTACCTTGCCACAGCTCCCCCAGAGTGCTCCCCTGCCATGCTCTCCCTCAGAGAGTGCCCCCCGCGTTGGGTACCTTCCCACAGCTCCTCCTCACTCCCCGCAGTGGGTACCTTGCCGCGGCTTTCCTCAGGCATGTAGTAGCGGCTGCTCTTCTCCAGCTTCTCCCGCTCACCCGCCCGCTTGTAGTCCTTGGCCAGGTCGCGCACCCGGCGTTTGTACTCCAGCTCTCGCCGCTCGGCCGCCGTCAGCTCCAGCTCCGAGAACAGGTGCTCCTCATCCACAATCTCCGCCTCCAGGTCCTCCAGCTTGTCCCGCTCCCGCTTGGCCAGGTACTCCCAGCGCGACTTCTTCCGCAGCTCTGGGATCTGGGGGGGGGATGGAGAGGGGCTAAGGGCACCAGCTGGGAAGCCAGCACCCCTGGGATCCAGCCCCAGCTCTGGGAAGGGACTGGGGTCTAATGGGTTAAAGCAGGGGGGGGCTGGGAGCCAGGGCTCCTGGGTTCTATCCCCAGCTCTGGGAGAAGACGAGGGGCAAGTGGGTCAGAGCAGGGTGGCTGGGAGCCAGGACTCCCAGGTTCTATCCCCAGCAGGGAGTGAGGGCCTGGATACTGGGCCAGATGGGCCCCACTGATCTGATCTGGCTGGCGTGGCAAGCACAGAGGGATGCTGAGCTAGATGGGTCTGTACAGCTCCGATCAGCCAGGAGATGAGACAGAGATACAGTAGGAGAAATACAAAGCCCCTCACCATGGTTTTCTTGTCCTCTTCCGCCATCTTCAGTCGCTTCTGCGCCTCTTCGTAGGCCTGCGCCCAGCAACAGGAGGGGGGAGAAACACTGATCAGGTTGTGTGGACAGTCTTTCCCCTCCCCCCAGCTGGCCCCTCTCTGGAGCAGGCCAGGCTACAGACAGACTCCCTAGCAGGAAGGGCCCAGGAATTTCCAGGAGGGGCTCCCCAGCTTGCTGATAAACTTGGAATTTTCTCCTCCTCCCCACAAATCCCTGCCCTCCGGCTCTGCTCCCTCCAGTGCTTGTGGGGTTCACCATCACCCCTTCAGGGAAGAAATCCAGCAGTAAGAGCACAACACGGGAGAGGCAGGTGGCATCGGGGACTCAGGAAAGGATCCTAGCAATGTGGGGGGGGGGGGGTGAAATCCTGGGATAGGATCCTGGAAGTGGGTGGGGTGGGTCAGAAGTGGGATCCTAAGACTGTGGCAGTGCAGGGGGAGGCTCAGAGCAGAGAGGAATCCCGGCAGTGGGTGGGGACGCATCCTGGCAGAGAGAGGTGGGGGCTAGAGAGGGATCCCAGTTGTAGGACATATGGGGTGGGCTCAGGAAGGGACCCAGCTGCAGGGGAGGGGTGGGGGACAGATGCTGGCTGCAGAGACAGGCTCTGACCTTCTTGTCCGAACGCTCTAGGATGTTCCTGGTCTTCTCCTTGTCCTTGCGCTTGACCCGTTCGGCGAAGGCGTCGCGCTCCTCCAGGTCCTGCAGACGCTCTCGCTCACTGCGGTCCCATTCGTCCTCTGAGTCCTTCCCCTCCAGGGATGGCTCCCTGCATCCGGGGAAGGGTAAGACACCACAGTCAGGGCATTAGCCAGCTCCAGGGCCCCCCAGTGCAGGGGACTGTCCCCCTGCTCCACCCCCTGGGATCCCCTGTGGAGGCTACACTCACGGCTCCCGCTCTGCTTCGTTCTCCTCCTCCGACGCCGCCTCCTCCTGCTTCCGGCGTAGGTGTTTGCGTCGCTTCTTGTGCTTCCTCTGCTCGGGCCGGCGCTTGGAGCCCGGGGCAGCCCCCCCATCCCCCTCCTCCTCCTCCTCGCTGTCCTCCAGCAGCTGGTACGAGCGGTTCTTCTGCTGCATGGCCAGGGCCTCTCGCTCGGCCACCCGGGCCGGACGCTCCTGGGGGGCCGAACGTGGGATCTGAGAGTGAGAGGAGAGATGGGGATTAGAAACACTGCACAGCCAGAGCACCCTCTCCGGCCCCGAGCCTTCTCCATAAGCTCCTCCCTTTAGGGCACAGGTCCTGCCCCTGCAGCTAGCTCCTCCCCCTTCACAAAGGCTCCTCCCACTTTCACCCCTTTCCTGCTAATCCTTCCCCTTCCCACATGGTCCCCACTCCAGTAACCCCTCCCTACATCCTCCTCTTCGTCCCTCCACCTCCACACAGAGGCCTCACTCCTACAGCTAACCCCACCCCGTCTTTCCACAAGCTCCATCCACTTCTCCATAGGCCCTGCCCACTAAACTCATAGGACGCTCCCCCTCTGCTCCTGCTCCCTTTGTTCACAGGCCCTTCGCCTGCAGCCCCACTAACCCCACTCCCTCCCCTAGGCAGCCTCCATGTGTCCCTCCTCTCCCCAGTCCCTTAAGCCCCTCGCCTGAGGCCCCCTTCCCGGCCCTTCCCCCTCCAGTTTGGCCCCATCCCCTCAGCCCCACTGGCCCCGCCCCCTCCAAGTTTGGCTCCCCCCCATTGTGGACCCTCCCCACTCAGCCCCTGTCGCTCAACCCCTCCCCAATCAGTGTGTCCCCTCCCCCCTCAGCCCCATTAGCCCCGCCCCCTCCATTGTGGTCCCTCCCCCTCGGTCCACCAGCCCCTCCCACTCCGGTTGGACCCGCCCCCTCCTTCCCCACTAGCCCCGCCCACCTGTTCCCACAGGCGCTGGGCGAAGGCGCGCACGGCCGGCTCGCTCACGCGCAGGGTCTCGGTCTCCTCCAGGCGGTTCAGCAGCTCGTCGGGGCTGCGGCTGCGCCGGGCCAGGCCGAGCAGGAACCCGACCACGTGCCGCTCGCTCAGCCCCAGCAGCGCGTGCAGCTCCCCCGACACCCAGCGCTCCAGCCCCGCCATCCTCCGCCTGCCTGCCCAGCCGGGCCGCCGTACCCCCCCGCCGGCCGCTTCCGGGCCACGTGACCCACACCGGACCAAACACTTCCGGGGCGAAGGGGTCGATACAGTGCGCCGGCGCCGAGCCGGAATGATGCATCTGCGCTTTACCGTAATGACCAGTATACGGACGGTAGACCGCTATACCAAGCCCTGGTGGCTACCGTAATGAACAGAATAGCAACCGCAAGCAAAGAGCTCTGGTCGTAATTACAGAAACATGAGCCTCCCCTTTTGCGGCCGACACCTTACCGTAATGACGGAAATATGAGCCTCTCCTTCTTAGGGCGGGCTCCTTACCGTCATTACAGGAATACCAATTGCTCATTCTTTAGCTGGTTTCGCTACTGTAATTACATAAATATGAGCCGATGAAGTGAGCTGTAGCTCACGAAAGCTTATGCTCAAATACATTGGTTAGTCTCTAAGGTGCCACAAGTCCTCCTTTTCTTTTTACGAATACAGACTAACACGGCTGCTACTCTGAAACCGGGCTCCCTAGTAATTGCACCGTGTGAGATGCACCCTGCCACCTGTCTGTTTACCGTAATTACAGGAGCTTGTGTCCCATCCCCGTTTTCAACTTGCACTGTCATTGTGGATATATGCACTCCACCTCAGGGTTGGGCATTTTAGCATAATTACCATCATACCAGCTGCAGCCATGAGCACAGCCCAATATGGGTCCTCATAGTAATTTGGTGGGGAGGCACTGCACAGAGAATCCAGGTCTTAACCATAAGTGCAGGTATATGAGTCACAAATCCCAGCTAGGAATGTACTATAATTAGCAATCTATGATCCACAGGTGCAATTTTGGTCTGCACTGTAATTACTGTAATATAAGCTGCAGCACCAATTCAGGTCTGTACCATAAGTAACAATGTATGGGCTCTAGCATGGATCTGTACCATAATTAACAAAGAACAGGTTACATCCAGAATGGGGTTTGCACCAGGGTCCATGCAACAGCACCAAGGGCTTTGAGTCAATCCTCTACCATAATTACTGGTCTATGAGCCTCAGCTCCTATTGGGACCTGTACCATAATTCTGGTGTAGGCTGCACCCTCACCTTGGCTCTTCACTATAACCGCCAGCTTATGAGCCACAACTCCAGTCTATGGTCTATACCATATAACCTGTACAAGAGCAGCAGCCCTGGTTCTGTTTCCCTTCTTAATTGTTTTATGAGCTGCAGCTGTACTCAAGCCCTCACTGTAATTATACCTACAGACGTGTCACCTCTCATTAAGGTCTTTACCCCAACCAACCACCCTTGCACAAGCCAACATTATTACAATTATGAGCTGCTGCCCTATTTTGGTTCCTTACTATAACTAGATGTGTATCCGCCACATCTATGATTCAGCTCTTTAACATAATTAACTGTGTATGAGTCAGTTTCCTGCTTCCCTCCTTACTGTTACCGCAGTTACAAACCTATGAGCTGGCTCCTCAGTTGACATTGTACTGTATTTACTAGCGTATGAATCAACTTCCTGACTAGGCTTTTTACCAGATATACAGACAAATCAGCTCCCTATCTGATTCTTTACCTTATTTCCGGCCATGAGTCAACCCTATTTCTAGGCCTGTTAGTCACATTCTTTAGTAGGCACTTTACCATGTTTCCAGGCATACAACCTGTCTCCCTAACTGGCTCCGTACCCTATTTAACAGTGTGGGAGTTGCCTTCCAAAGTAGGATCTTCACAGTTTTTACAGACCTGGCTCTTATCCGTATTTTCAGGCATATGACTTGACTTCCCACATGTTATTTCATTGTCTCCAGCTTAACCCCGGCGGCCAGCGAAGATTCATTCTCATCATAGGTCCGTCTCAGTGCTGTTCTTTGATGGGTCGCTGCAGAGGCGGTGGAAGGGTTGACTGGCCTTGGAGGATTTGATCTTTGCAACGCTAGCAGGGATTTCAACCCTGGGGCTGCAGCACTGCAGTGCAGAGCTCTGACAGCTGGGAGTCAGGGAGACATGGAATGGGAGGCAGAGATACTTCGTCTTCCATAGTTCAGAGCTCTGACCGCTGGGGGTGAGCAGGCGAGACAAGAGCGGGGGCTCCTGCATCATCAGTGCCTCACCACTAGGGGGAGCAAGATGGGGAATGGGAGTTAGGGCGCCCACAGGGCAGAGCTGCCACCACCAGGGGGCACACAGAACCTGACAGTGCCAACCCTCATCCCCAAGGGGTGCATGGGAGGTCCTGGCAGCGCCCACACCTCATTCCCAGGGGGCACGTGGGAGCCAGGTCCTGGCAGCACCCACCCATCCCAGACTGCGTGGGCCATAGACGACAGGAGGGCGGCTTCACGTGCAACATCTCTCTGTTTTATTATTATAATATATATAAAAAAACACTATTGGAACTGGCCGGATGCGGCCTCCCTCCCCCTGCCAGAGCTCAGACGCAGCATCAGTGCTTCCTGCTCAGAGCAGGGTGGGAGTTAAATGGGCGTGGGGGGGGGGGGCTGATGCCTCATTTAACCCCACTCCCCTGTGACCACACGTCTGCCCCTGCTCCCTGGGCAGGGGGAGGAGCCTGCCGCACTTGTTCATTCACTCGCACCCTCGTTCCCGGGTGAGGATGCGGCTGCTCCCCCCAGTGCAAAGGAAAATGAATTAATAATAACGAGAACGAACTAAATTCACAGAGGAGGGGCTCATCCATCCATCCTTGCCCCACCCCCTGCACTCATCCCATTCCTCGTTCCCTCCATCCTCATTCTTGTCCCCACACATCCAATTCCACTGTCCCTCCATTCCCACGCCTGCCCATCAGAGGCTCTGAATGGCACGACCCCCCTCCCCCACCCATAAAAGGTGGTGAAATTGCTCCACCTACACAGGAAGTGGAATGGCTAAAACAGGAAGTCACACCGTTGACCCGCCCTCCGCTTCAGTCACCTCCTCCCCCCATCTCCAGTCACAGCTGGTCCCTCCCCAATTCCTGGTTGGCTCCACCTCCCACCCCCAAACCGCCTACTGCCCCACTCCCCACCAAACACAACTAGTCCTGCCTGAAGTACATAAAAACGGTCCCATCTGTAACTAGCTCCAGAACACTTGCAAATGGCCCACCCACCCCTGCAAAGTAGCAATTTGCCCCACTCTCCAAATACTGACTGGCTTCGCCCCACTCTCAACTGGCTCCACCCCAGTCACAGATTGCCCCACCCTCCGATAGTGATCCGCTCCTCTGCAACTATGACTGGACCCTATCAAGTAACAAAGTGACCCCTCCCCTCCCTTCCCCAATAAACCCCACCCCCACCCCCTCCTAAACTACAATCCCCTTAACTCTGACCACCCCGGCAGCATTATTAGGAAGTAAAAATTGGAAAACAAAAGTTCTCCCTTCTGGATGATGCCCCCTAGAAAAAGGATTCAAGAGTTACAAAAAATGCATGTGTGTATGGTGGGGGGTTGGTTTTCTTTGCCACCTCCCACCCATAATTATCCCATCCATACCCATCTTCGAGAGGGGATGTGACCTTTAACCTTTGGCTGAAGGTAGACCAGGTGACCTCTTGGTGGCAATAAAGTCCACAGGGTTTAGAGCGCCCCTCGCTGGCTGCAGTGGGAATGGGCTCTCCCAGCACAGTCCACATGGTTCAGAGAGACCCCCCGCTGGCTGCGATGAGAATGGGCTCTCCCAGCAAAGTCCACCTGGTGCAGAGCGCCCCCAGTGGAAATGGGCTCTCCCAGCAAAGTCCATGTGGTGCAGAGCGTCCCCTGCTGGCTGCAGTGGGAATGGGCTCTCCTAGCACAGTCCCAGTGGTGCAGAGCATCCCCTGCTGGCTGCAGTGGGAATGGGATCTCCCACCACAGTCCAAGTGGTGCAGAGCGTCCCCTGCTGGCTGCAGTGGGAATGGGCTCTCCCAGCACAGTCCAGGTGGTGCAGAGCGCCCCCTGTTGGCTGCAGTGGGTTTGTTCCTGAAGGCTCTCTGGATCTTAGGGGAGCAGTCAAATGGGAGGGTGGCTGCTCTAGCCTAGCCACAGCCAGGGAAACTGGAGCCGAGCTCCCTCCAGTCCTTGTTCTTGCTGGGATTTTACTGGAAGACGAAAGAGAAGGGGCCAGTCGGGACCCAGCCATGGCAGGGCACCTTCTGCACCCGCCCCGTCTCCCCACCATGAGTGGGGGTTCTGTGGGGTTACCGCCTGCAGGATTCATCTGCCAGAAGAAAGAGAAGGGGAAAATGAGTAGGGAACGGGAGAGGGGGAAACCCAGCAGGGACAGACAGGGGAACAGAACCCAGCAGTCCTGGCTCCCAGGCCCCCTGCTCTAACCCACTAGACCCCCCCCCCGCCCCCCGAGCTGGGTGTTGTAAGCATAGCAGCAGTGCCTGATGGATGTTGGAGGAGAGGGAAGGGCATGTGCCTGGCCTTCCTGCGGGGGCGGGGGGGGGGACAGTGGGGGCCGGGGTAGGGAGCAATTGGCAAGAGCCGTCTCAATTGGAAAGGGCAGGATGCATCTGTGCCAGGGCTTGCTGGAGGCCAGTGGGCCGACATCCTTGAGCTTCCCCCATCTGGCCACTAGATGGAGCCCCAATGCCCATGGCTGGCGAAGCAAGAGGTTTTCCCAGGGGTGGGGACCTGGCAACAGCTGTTTCATAATCACTTTCCCAGAATGTTTCGTCATCACCCAAGCCGCTCCCTGCAGCACAGCGCCCCCTAGTGCCGCACCAGGGCATTGGGGCCAGCACTGACTGCCAGGGGAGAGCGCCCCCTGCTGAACCTCCAACCCTGCTCCCTACAGCACAGCACCCTCTAGTGCTGCAGTGGGGTATTGGGGCCAGTGCTGACTGACAGGGGAGCGCACCCTCTACTGAGACCCACACCCTGCTTCCTGAAGCACAGCGCCCCCTAGTGCTCGCCGAGACTCACCCACGATGAGGGATTTGGTCCTGAGCACACCCGGCAGGCCGCGATGGAGAAGCAGCAGCTCCTCCTCTTCCTCGTCATCCTCCCCGTGGGGGTTGGCAGGGGCCAGCACGTCCGACTCCTCAGGGGGCCCAAACTCCTCCAGCAGGGACCCCTCAGATGGGTACTGGAAGGTGCGCTCCAGCTGGCTCTCACTGAACGAGATCTTCAACTGCAGGGGAAAGGGCAGAAGGATCAGACCAATGGGCCCATCTAGTGCTGTATCCCGCCTCCGCCCCCTGCCACACTGGATTAGCTTTACGTCCCCGGCCCCCATTTAAGCGTGACTCTACAATAACTTATCAGTGCCCAGGGTCTTAGACCCTGCACCAGTGGGTGAGTCCACAGCACAAAGAGACCCTACAATAACAAACCAGTGGATGGCTCCCCAGAGCACATGAGAGACCCTAAAATCATGATTAGTGTGCTGGGTCCCAGCGCCCACTCAAAAACTCTTCAGTAACCCCTGTGCCTATCCCCAGGGCTGAAAGACCCTTCAATAAGAAACCGTGGCACACAGCCCTACAGCTGAGACTCTGCAATGTCAAACCACTGTCTGCATCCCCAGTGCTGACCTGAGACCCTACAATAACAAAACAGTATGTGCATCTTCCATACCAAAAGAACCTATAATAACCACCAGCGACACACAGCCTGAACCCTGACGAGAGACCCTATAACAACACTGCATGCCGATTCCCACTGCTGACTCGATGCCTTACGATAACAAATCTGTGTTCATATCCCCAGTGCTAAAAGATCTTGCAATAATAAACCTCCACACACAGTCTTAGCAACTACAAGAGACTCTACAATAATAAACCACTGCATGCACCCCCACTACTTACTAGAGGCCCTAAAATAACAAACCAACGTGCACATATCCCCACTGCCAAGAGACCCTACAATAACAAACCACAGCACGCAGTCCAAGTAACGTCAAGAGACCCTACAATAACAAACCACAGCACGCAGCCCAGGCAGGTAATGCCAAGAAGCTCTACAATAACGTACCACAGCACGCAGTCCAAATAATGCCAAGAGACCCTATAATAACAACAGTCCTCCCAGGCAGAAGCTCTCTGGGGACCCTCTGAGGACAGTGTGGCCATGGCAGTCCCACTTTGGCTAAGCCTCTGGTGGAGGGCAGCCAGGAATCTGCCCCCGCCCGCACCCCAGCTGGGCACAGAGCAGAAGCCCTGGCAGGAGATAAACCCTGCAGGAAATGAGATTAGATATCCCTCCTGCAGAGAAAGATGATTCCCCAAGGGCAAGAGCATCTACCTTGACCTGCAGCTAGGCTGGGCCACAAATAGCGCAGAGGAAGGAGCAGGGACCAGGCAGAGATGGGAGGGGGAGCCCTGCATACAGCACTGGGATGCAGCCACCTCTGGGGTGGGGCAGCAGGGGAACAGCCACACAGCAGCGCCACACAGCGGCATAGAGTGGGAGGCGACGGGGAATCCTGCGTCCAGTTGTAACCACGGGGCAGGGGATTTCAGGAAGGCAGACTGGACATGGGTTGTGGGGGGATCTGGCCAGGACACTGGGGTTCACACCCCAACTCGGGAGGAAAGTGCCAGGGGAGATTTAATGACTGGGCCTGATCAGGGCTGCCATTTTCTATGCAATCCAAAAGTGGCACAGAGCCCCCTAGTGCCGCCCTCGGGTATTGGGGTGAGCACCAGCAACAGTGCCACCTACTGAGCCCTCATCCTGCTCCCTGCAGGACAGCGCCCCCTAGTGCCGCCCTCGGGTATTGGGGTGAGCACCAGCAACAGTGCCACCTACTGAGCCCTCATCCTGCTCCCTGCAGGACAGCGCCCCCCAGTGCCGCCCTCGGGTATTGGGGTGAGCACCAGCAACAGTGCCACCTACTGAGCCCTCATCCTGCTCCCTGCAGGACAGCGCCCCCTAGTGCCGCCCTCGGGTATTGGGGTGAGCACCAGCAACAGTGCCACCTACTGAGCCCTCATCCTGCTCCCTGCAGGACAGCGCCCCCTAGTGCTGCACTGGGGTATTGGGGGCAGCACCGACAGCCCCATCCCAATTTCCAGCGGTGTCCCAGTCCAGCCCAGCCCCAACCCCTCCTGCTTAGCATGATTCTAGTTTTAGCCCAGGCACCCCTCCCCCACTCCGTTTGGTGACATGGGGGGGGTGTATCTTTGATCTTATCTGTTCCCGAATTGGTTCCCATGGGAATTAATCCCCCGCTAATCGCAATTAACTGAAGTCTATTAACGAGCTGGGGGGGAGGGGGAAGAGGGGTCACGAGGCCGGTCTGGGGGAATTGAGGGTGAGGATCAGGGCCATAATAGCTTCATGGATGCTCATTGGAGGTAGTGAGGGATGGGAGAAGGGCCAGAGGAGAGGTAGAGAGGCAAGTGGAAGGCCAGGGCCAGGCTGAGAGGGGAAACACCAGCATGGAAAAGAAGGGAATGTGAGAGGGGAGATGAAAGATTGCATGGGAAAGACAGGAACCTGGAAATCCAGGAAGGGAGTGACAGCGGCATGGGAGAAAAAGAGGGAGTGAGACCATGGCGGAGGGGAGGAGAGGAAAGTCCTGACAGAGAAGAAGAACAGAAGGAGAAAACTGGGGAGTTGAAGAGAGAGAAGCAGAGGAGGGGGAGAGAGGGAATGTATGACTAAAGGGGGTGGAAGGGCAAAGAAAAGAGAAGGAGGAGATCAGGGAGGAAGGTAGAGAAAGGAAGAGGGGAATGAGACAGGAGGAAAAGAGGAATGAAGGACAGAACAGGCAGGATCCAAGAAAAGAACAGAAGGAGAAAATCTGTGAGAGGAAGGAACAGGGGAATGAAACAGAAAAAAGGAGAGAGGAAACGGGGGTGAGGAGTGGATGAATGGGACGGGTCCAAGAAAGAACAGAATGAGAGAATGGAGGAGGGGGGGGAACATGCCAGAGTCCTACAGAGACTGACAAGATGGAAGAGGTTGAGGAGGAGGAGGAGAAATGAAGGGAAAGGGAGGGGAGAGACTGGGCGATGGAATGAAAAAGACAGTCAGCGAGAGAAAGAGAGGAGGAAGAAGGGAGTGAGAAAAAGGAGAAATGAAATATGTCTCTCTGCATCTTTCTGCGGCTCCTCCCTTGTGACTCTCACATCCTGCCCTTTCCCTCCCCACTCTCTGGCTTCATCTCTCCTCCTCAGTCTCTCTCACGCTCCCCCATTCTCTCTCCCTGCCCCACCCCCCACAGCTGCCGGGCCCCACCCCTCCCGTCCCCCCCAGCTCTGGAATGTGCCTGAGTCACTCGCTCCGCTGCCTGGCTCCTAAATAAGGAGTGAACAGGCCTGGTTTGGCCAGGAGGGGGAGGGGAGGCCGGGAATCCAGCTGCCGTCCAACTCCGCACAGCTGTGCCGAGAGCCTCCCAACTCCGCTCCGGCGTCCAGCACTACCTCATCAGGGTGCCTGCTCTCCCCCCTGCCCCCAGAGCCCTGAAGGGGGGAGCAGAAACCGAACCCCATGTCTACAGACCCTCCCCCCAAGGCCACGGCCCTCCAGGCTGAGCTATGACCCTCCAGAAATGGCCTCAAATCTCCACACCGGGCTCACAACATTTCAGACTGGGCCCATGGCCCTCCAGAAATGGCCATGAATCTCCAGACAGGACCCAAGACCCTTTGGACATGGCCCCTGTCCCTGCTGACTGGATCCCACAGCCTTCCAGAAAGAGTCATGATCCTCCAGACTGGGTCCACAGCCCTCCAGAAACAGCCATGAATCTCCAGACATGACCCAAGACCCTCTAGACTTGGCCCACGTCCCTCCAGACTGGATCCCGCAGCCCTCCAGAAATGGCAATCTATCTCCAGCCTGGGCCAACAATCTTCCAGAAATGGCCATGAATATCCAGATATGGCCCACCGACCCTCCAGGCCACCAACGCTCTAGATCCAGTGGCATCTCCAATGCTTTCTCCAGATCACTTGTCTGGAGGAACCTTCACCCCTGGCTGCCCCCACCCCCCACCATCCAGACCTCCCTGTTGCTTTCCTCACAGCCCTTTCTCTCTGCCTGAGAGCTGAGGAAGGATAGATGGATAGGCTGGACTCTCGGTGGCCCCTTGGAGCTGTAGCCTGAAGCCCAGGGCACTATCCCACGGGCTCTCCTGAGCTCCGGACCCTGTGAAGTGCAGTGTTGGAGAAGATCCGGTATCCTTTCCCTGACCAGATCCCTCAATGTCTCTGTGGAGCACAGACCACAGCCCAGGGACTGCCTTGCCAGAGAGAGACTGCCTGGCCTGCTGGGGAGAATAGATGGCAAAACACACCAGCTAGATGCCCGGCCACACTATCTATATCCAAGCGTCCCTCTATGCATCCATAGTTCTGTCCATCCATCCATCATTAGCTCTATCCATCTCTCCATTGTCAGACCATCTTCGGCTTTATCCATCCATCCATGGCAAGCTCTTTCTATCTCTCCATCCTCAGCTGCATATACATATCCATCCCTCCATCACCAGATCTACCTGTGCATCCATCCTCAGATCTATCTATCTATTCTCAGCTCCACCCATCCACTCATCTATCCATTGTCATATCTCTCTCTATTTCCCTATCCTTGGCTCCATCCACCCATCACGAGATCTATCTATAGATCTCTCTATCTACCCATCCCCAGCTGTACCTGAGACACAAAGAAATGAAGGACTAGCTGAGGGCAACCCGCCAGGCCAGTGGCCAAGCCAGGAATAGAAACCAGGGCCCCCGAGTCCCACTTCAGGGCTCTATCCACTAGAAACAGAACTCCCCCCACCACCCACCCCAGCCAGAGCCCCAGTCCAGCCTGCAGACCTGTCCCGCTCAGAGACCTGCAGTAAACGAAGGGCTAAGCAACCCCAGCCTGCCTTAGGTGGCGCTGGAGTGTTTGTGGGTAGTGATCCCTGACTGGATTCCCACCCCCTGTTATTCCCATGTGGGGGAGCCATATTTACCCCTTCATCATCTGTTCCAATCACCCCCACCCCAATCTCTACTGAGTGGGTGGGGTGTGTAGGAGTCCCTCTTGTCTCCCTTGGTGATAGTCCCTTCCCTCCAGGGTCCCATCCCCAGCTTTGCCATCAACCCTTTCTTGTGCCTGAGTCGTCCCACCTCCCCACCCACCAAACACATGTGATTAACCCTTTCCCACCCACTTTGACACCTTATGAACCAGGCCAGAACAGGATAGAGGGCACTCAGTGGATATTATGGGATAAGCAAAGAACTGTGGAGCTGCAAATCCAGCCCTTCAGGCCGCCCCACTCCCTCCAGGAGTCCTCAAGCCATTCTCTGCTTCTCTGCTGACAGCTCCCAACCCGCTAAGGGGAGCTGGCCCTGATTTGGGGCATCTGGCTGGCTCAGGGGCATGGGGAACAGGCAAGGGGGCCTTCCCCCTCTAGGGGGCACCGGTTCCAATTGGAGAGGCAGGCTGGGCGCTGTTTCTGTCCCTCAATAGCCCAGGCAGGACCTTTGGGCCCTGGCCAGATCGGAATTAGCTCAGATAAGAGAGGGGCTATTTGGGGAATCACCTCTAAAGCTCTTATACCAAATGGCATTAACGCAGGCCGGGCTCACGGCACTGTGGGGCGGCCTGAAGGGCTGGATTTGCGGCTCCACAGTTCTTTGCTTATCCCATAATATCCACCGAGTGCCCTCTATCCTGTTCTGGCCTGGTTCATAAGGTGTCAAAGTGGGTGGGAAAGGGTTAATCACACGTGTTTGGCGGGTGGGGAGGTGGGACGACTCAGGCACAAGAAAGGGTTGATGGCAAAGCTGGGGATGGGACCCAGGAGTCCTGATTCCCAGCTCCCCGCCCCCCCACCGAGCTCTAACCACTAGACCGCACTCTCCTCCCAAAACTGGGGATGGGACCCAGGAGTCCTGACTCCAACCCAGCCCCGCCCCCACCAGCTGCTGCTTTCGCTCTGCACTGCAATAACCACTTCCTGAGCAAGCGCAAGCTGCCCGGGACTTTGGCTGACACAGGCCTCGATCTCCCCGCCCTTTTCCGTCCCACACGTTCCCACACGTTCCCCACTTCCTGTTTTTGACAAGGCTGCAGCACTGCAGGAAGACGGGGCAGGACTGGCAGCCCCAGGGGCCTCTGGGTAATGCCCACAGCGGGTGCGGGGCAGCCCAGTTAAGCTCCCGCCATGCAAACACACCTTGTTCCCTGCCCATGGGCCGCAGGCCTGCCCCTGCAGGGATCCCCTCTAGGGGGCAGAGGGGAGTTGGGGCTCTGGGGCCCATTCAGCCCTCGGTTTCCCTGCTGAGGCTGCCAGCACTGGGGAGGGGCAGGTTGGGATGGGGGCGCATGCCCTGCTG
Source organism: Natator depressus (assembly GCF_965152275.1). Classification (NCBI taxonomy): domain Eukaryota; kingdom Metazoa; phylum Chordata; order Testudines; family Cheloniidae; genus Natator; species Natator depressus. The sequence goes on from NC_134247.1 coordinate 43,055,329, forward strand.
GGGGCTGGGCTGAGATTGAAATATTTGCTGCATCCAGACAGGAATGATCAACTCCAGAACCAGCGCCCCCTAGAGGGGAAAGGCCCCCTGGCTCAGTCCCCGCCCCCTGGGGCCAGATGGGAGCCGGCGCCCCCTAGAGAGGAAAGGCCCCGTGGCTCAGTCCCTGGCGCCAGGTTTCAGAGTAACAGCCGTGTTAGTCTGTATTCGCAAAAAGAAAAGGAGGACTTGTGGCACCTTAGAGACTAACCAATTTATTTGATGCATCCGATGAAGTGAGCTGTAGCTCACGAAAGCTTATGCTCAGATAAATTGGTTAGTCTCTAAGGTGCCACAAGTCCTCCTTTTCTTTTTCCCTGGAGCCAGACGTCCATGATTACGAGGGCGAAATGAAGCCAAGATCCATGCAGGGCGTGTGGCTCTGGGCCAGGAGCTGAGGCTAGGGGTGTGAGGGCTCCAGCAGCCGCTCCTGGGAAGCCTTGGGGTGGGATTATAGGCGCATCAGCTCTGGGGGAGATGAAGGGTTAAAGTGCCCCCCCACATCTACAGTGACCATGGCAACCTCGTCAACGCTGACCTCAGTGCTTTTAATGACTTCCTCTGGAAAAACCTGCCGGGTGGCTTCTGCCAATGGGAGTTGGCCCCCTCCCCCATCACACCCTGCTTGCCCCTTTCACCCCTCCCCCACCACACCCTGCCTGCCCCCTTTCACCCCACCCCACCCCATTACACCCCTTCCTTCCCCACGCCATCCCTTGCCCATTCATACTCCTTCCTTCTCCCACTTTTACCCCTCCACACCCATTCCTTTCTCTAACCCGCCACCCGTGATCCAGCGTCCTGGAGGCTGCAGGGGTTGCTCTGGCCTGGGTGAGCCTAGGGCTGTAGGGCTGGTCTGGGACCCAGCACAGACCTGCTCCCTGGGTCCTTCTGCACCGACAGTGGCTTCCCCTTTCCCCCAAACACACAGACAGTCTGTCTGTGGCTGTCTCTCTCACGTGCACAGTCTCTGGGGGCCTGTGTCTTCCTCTCAGGCACCTGCTCGCTTTTTCTTTCTCTCTCTCTCTGTGTCTTGCACTCCTCTCCCAGAGCCAGGGCTAGAACCCAGGAGTCCTGACTCCCAGCCCCCCTGCTCTAACCCACTCAACCTTACTCCCCTCCCAGAGCCAGGGATCGAACCCAGGAATTCCTGACGTCCCAGATCCTACTGTTCTAACCCTCTAGACCCCACTCCCCTCCCAGGGCTGGGGATAGAACCCAGGAGTCCTGCTTGCCATCCTCCCCCTGCTTTAACCGCTCAGGAAGCGTCCCTCCCTCACCAGAGGCAGCTGCATTTCAGCAGGCAGAAGAGGCTGTAGGAGGGCAGGGAGATGATGCCCAAATGAGAATGTGCCCTGGAGCCCTGTCTGAGTGACTCCCCAGTTCTGAGCTCAGTAGGGAGGGATCCCAGCCCTGGCATCCCCTGCACACTCACCCCGTGCCCCCGCCCCCGGCTCTCGGCAGTTGGCAGGAGCACGCCGGGGAGGGACAAAGGGATTCGGAGAGGCAGGCAAGGCCCTGGAGCCTAGACAAGAGCCACCCCAGACTCCCCAGCGTGGGGTGAGGAACAAGGCTCATGTCACCAGGCCTGAGCCCAGTCATTGACCAGTGGACCACCAGGGCTATGGGCCTCCATGAGAATGGGGAACAGGGGGTGGCAGGAGCTATGGTCCTGAATGAGCTATTGGGGATGGGGGAGGCGCAGTCCAGGAAAGAAAGAGAGCACAGATAGCAAGCACAGATGGATGGAGAGAGGAATATTGTGGGAGAGAAGGGGTTGGATAGATAGATAAACAGATAGATAGATTTATGTCTGATTTATATACAATGAATTGAAATCTCTTACTGTCCTCCAGTTCAGCTCTACCCACTAGACCCCACTCCCCTCCCACAGCCAGAAACAGAACCCAGGAGTCCTGGCTCCCAGCCCCAGCCCGCCTCAATACACTAGACACCCCCCCACTCCCCTCTCAGAACTGGGGTCAGAACCCAGGAGTCCTGGCTCCCAGCCCCTGCTGCTGTAACCCACTAGACCCCATTGCTCTCCCAGAGCTGCAGACAGAACCCAGGAGTCCTGGCTCCCAGCCCCACCTCACCTCAATCCACTAGACCCACCCCTCCCCTCTCAGGACTGGGGACAGAACCCAGGAGTCCTGGCTCCCAGCCCCCCCTGCTGTAACCCACTAGACCACATGCCCCTCTCAGAGCTGGTGATACCCCCCAATCCTCCCCATCACAACCCTCTAAGCCTGCCCTCTCCCCCATCAGAGATGTGTCACCACATCCCCCCTTAGCCTAGCTGAGCTGGCTGGACTTAGTCTTTCTCTCCCAAGGCAGGAGGGAGCCCCATGGCCAGTCTCTGAGCTGCTAGCCCTAGTGGTCACCCTGCCCCCACCCCAGGTCTCCACAGGTCAGGGCGAAGGGAGGCAGAAGCTGAGTGCATGGCCCTCAGCAGCTGATGTCAGCAGGGCTTCCTCTGCTGGGTGGAGCGAGGGCTCAGCCCCAGGGTAGAGCGCGAAGGAGGGAGGGACAAAGCAAGCAAGCAAGCTGGCCCCATCTCTCCAGGCAGAAGGGCCGCTGCCTGCGTGGGAGGGATAAGCCGGGCGGAGATCCCAGCCACCCGGCTGCTCCAGACCCTCTGGAAGATAAAGAGCTGTTTGTGGTGAAAGGTCCATTTGTGATGAAAAACCGGAGCAGGAATCTGCCCTCGAGGGGGTCACGAAAGGACCGCGCAGAAGGACGGCGCCGGGCCTGAGGCAGAGGGTGCTTGTCCTGGGGAAGGCGAACTGACCCGACTCGGTACAGATGTTGGAAGGTCCTAGAGCAACAGGCGCCCCTGCTGCGTTTTAGAGTGGCAGGGCCCCCACAGCCCCATGTTCTGGAGCTGCAATTAACCCCCTTTGCTGCATGCTAGAGCCACAGGCCTCTCCACAACCCCATGTTCCAGAGCTTCAACGATCTGCCCAATCACCGCATGGCAGAGAAATAGTGCCCTCCACTATATTCCAGAGCAACAGCCCGCCCCTCTCATGCAGGCTGCCATCCTTCCCGTGTGTTGTACAGGACCAGACACCTCCAAAGCTTTCTAGAGCAACAGCCACTACGTAAATAGAGCGCTCTCCACATCTTTCCACAGTGACATCAGTGGCATTCTAGAGAGGCAGCCTGACCCCACCACATGCTCTGAAGATGCAACTTGCTGTCTGTTCAATGCATTCTAGAGCAACCCCCCTCCTCTGCTGCACGTCAGGCTGACACATAGTGGGTTCTCGAGTGCTCAGCTGCCTTGTCCCATGTTCTAGAGCTTCCACTCTGATTTAGAGCAACAGGCCCCCCCATGCTTTCCAGTGCAACAGGCCCTGCATTCTAGACCAACAATTACCGCCAATGCATTCTAGAGCGGCACGCGCAGCTGTCTTCTAGAACATCACAGCCTGCGTTCAAGAACAGTTGTTACTGCTGGAGTAGCGATCATCGCTGTGTTCCAGCACTGTTTTGTCGAGTAATTAGCCACTGGGTATTCTGGAGCATCAGTCACCACACACTTCTAGAGTACCATTAAGCACCAGAGTGTTCTAGAACAACTGCTTCCAGAGTATTCTAGAGCTACAGATAAGGCCCTGGTGCTGCAAGTGCCAGCACTGGGCTCCATTGCAGGGTCATGGCTGATCACAGTAGTCTGGAGTGAAAACCACGACAGCATTCTAGAGTAACACTCCCCACTGTATTCTGGAGTAACAGTCCCTGCAGTAATGCAGCACGACAGGATGCTGGAACCATAAACAATGAGGCCCAGACCCTGTAAATGGAGGTCGCTCTGTCGAAGTCAGCATAGGAAATGTAGCCTGGGATTCTAGAGCAGACCAGCATCAGGGGGCGCTAGACTAGAGCATTAAAGGGCCAAGGCAAATGGTGGCATGGGAGCGGGCAGGTAGGAAGGGGTTATCTTGGCTTGGTCACCATGGGGGCACCCACCCCTAGAGCATGTAGGTTTGTGCAATGAGTCTTTGCCATTGCTCCTAAAAGGGGAAAGATCGGGAGTTAGATAAAGAAACAAATACATATGGGGATGAGGTAGAGAGATGGGTGACACGGGACTGGATGGGCGGGGGGGGGATGTATGGGGATTGGATGATGCCCATAGGGGATGGATGGATGCATTAGAGAGACGGATAGACAGATGCATATGGTGATTAGATGGATAGACAGTTGTGTATGTGGATTCAAGAGAGAGAAAGACAGAGAAAGTGAGAGACATGAGCACAGGCAGATGGATGATATACAGACTGACTAGCTAAAATAGGATCCTATTTTTAAAAAGTATATTGACTACTTTAGAGCAAAGCTGTATTTATCTGGCAAGCATTACCATAGAGAGTACTGTAGTAGTTTAATACTACTGTGATCGGATACTGTAGACTACACTAAAATTGGTCTCAGTATTTTTGAGTACTTACCATACAACACTGTAGCATTTTAACAGTATTGAGATCCATTACTTTCCCACCCTTTCAGTACTTCAAAGTATTTTTTAAAGTAATTGCTATGCAACACTGAAAAAATGTAACAGTATTTTGATCTATTCACTGGGACACCATAAAATTCGAAATCACTTACTATAGGATACTGCGGTATTTTAACGGTATCTTGACATAGCCCTGTAGGATATGCTAGCTCTTTGCAGTAATTTGGGACATTACTGCAGTAATTTAACAGTCTGTTAATCTAGAATACCCTGGTGCTTTACAGAGGTAAGGTGGGGGAGGTAATATATTTTATTGGACCAACTTCTGTTGGTGAGAGAGACAAATTAGTCCAATACCAGATATTACCTCATCCACCTTGTCCCTCTAATATCCTGGGACTGACCTGGCTACAATGACACTGCTGCTTTTACAAGTGATTTAATGCAATGCTATAGTAATTTTACAGCACCATTATTACTCTAGTATTTTACTGTATTTACTATGGAACACCAAAATAATTTAGCTGTATTGTCATCTGTTACTCTGGAATACGCTAGTATTTTGCAGTAATATTGAGTAACTCCACAGCAATTTAACAACACTGTGATGTTACTCTAGCACTCTGTAGTAATTTGAGCAATACTGCAGCCATTGAAGAGTCGTACAGCTTATCACTGTAGAATACTCTTGCCCTTTATTGTATTTACTATATAATATGGTGATTTAGCAACCTGTTACTCCAAAGTACTCCAGTGTTTTTGAAGTAATTTTGAGCAATGCTGCAGCAATTTAAGAGTAGTGTGATGTTATTATTCTCGAGCAGTCTAATAGTTTGCAGTGTCTTTGCGTAATGGTGCATCTAACGTTATTATAGCCCCCTTGCTTTGGTATTTAACGTATTCACTATAGAATACCAGAGTAATGTAATCGTATTTTGATCCGTTACTCTCGAGTACTCTAATAGTCTGCAGTATGTTTGAGCTGCTAATCCAACAGTGCTATAGCCTCTTACTCTAAAATGTTACCATATTTACTATATAATACTAGAGCAATTTAAAAGTAGCGTGATCTGTTACGCTCAAGTACTCTAGTAGTCTGTAGTAATTTTGAGCAGTCTAACGGTATTATGGCCCATTACTCTTGTATTTTTACTGTATGATACTATTACACTAGACCCCATATTACTCACATACTATATTTATTTACTATATAATACCAGTACAAGATGGTATTGTGATCGGTTCCTCTCAAATACTCTAGTACTTCAAAGCAGTTACTCCAGGATCCTCAAGTTTTTTTCTTTAATGAACATTACACGGTAGAAAGATTTTTCCAGCTGCCTCCTTGGGCTCTGTAGCCAGTGCTAGTGGGTCTGCCCCCCAGGCACACATTCATATCACCAGGGGGCATTTTTAGTGCCAGGAGGCTGGGCAGAGAGACTCTGCCTGCATGCTGTTGACATTCAGCCACAAAGTTTAGCCAGGGATGCCTCTTGCCTAGCGACTGTCCCTGCTAAATGATCCCCTTATGAGGCAAAGAACAGACCAGCCACTGTGTGCATCTGGCCAGGGGCAACCCCAGACCCCAGCACGGGTCACATGTGTGAAAAGGCTTTTGTGGATCACCCCATTCCCTCCCGGTGCCCCCTCCCCACCTGGCCCCTGCCACTGTGTCCCTAGCCTGGCACTGGCAGGGATCCCGGGTGAGAGGGAAAGAGGGGGCTTCGAGGCCCATCCAGCCCTCAGCCTCTCTACTGAGGCTGCCAGAGACTTTGGGTCAACAGGGAAGTGGGCTGGGGCCGAACAAACTCATTTCACACTGGGGCTGTGGAATGGGAGTGACAGAGTGGGGCTGGATCGGAGCCCGGCATCTCTAGAGGGGAGAGGCCCTGTGAACCATTCCCCATACCCCTGAGCCAGCCAATCCCCCTCTGGGGCCAGATCAGAGCCAGTGCCCCACGAGACGGGAAGGGCCCCATATCCCATTACACTCCCTCCCCAAGCCTGCCAGTGCCCCTGCCCTGGGGCCAGATTGAAGCTGGCATCCCCTATAGGGGAAAGGTCCCATATCCTGCCCCTCCACCCCCCATAAGCCAGCTACAAACTCAAGCCAGGTTACTCCAAAAGGAACTGGCTGGCTCAGAGGGGTGGGGAATGGGATATGGGGCCTTTCCCCTCTAGGGGGCGCCGGCTCACAGCCAAACCTGGAGGAATTGGAATCAACCACCCTATTTCCACAGTCCGTCCCCCGCCTTTCCTGCTCTAGCACCATGAGAGCAGGGTGGGGACGTTCCTGGACCACATCCTTGTGGCTCCCATGACAACCCCGGCCTCCACCACGTGCCCTATATCCCTGGCCCACGAGGGCCAGAGACGCTGCCCAATGGGAGCTGGGCCCGGGCGGGAGGGCAGAGGTCAACCATGGCTAACAGCCCCACGGCTGGGGTTGGCGTCCCCACGTTGAGCCCTGTGTTAGGCACCTGAAGGAGGAGGAGAAGGAATGAGGGGAGGAGAGAAGGAGGGATGAAAAGAGGGAGGGGAAAGCGGGAGAGAAGCAAAAGAAAGAGAGAATGTGGAAAAGGATGAACGAATGAGCAGAGGAGGGAGAAAGAAAGAGGAGGAATGAAGGAGAGCAAAACAAAGAAAGAGTAAAAAGGGAAAGAGTGAGAGACGCTGTGGCCGGGAAAGAATGAAACAGCAGAGAGCGGGAGCAAACGAAAGGGAGGGAAGGAAAGAGAGAACGAAAGAACGGATAAAAACGGTGAGAGGAGGGAGAGTGAAAAGTGAGAGCACGAAGCAGAGAAAACAAAAGAGAGCGGGGGAAAGGAGGAACGCCAGAGAGCGAGCGAAGGAGGGAGTGAGGAGTGTGCTGGTACCTTTTTGCGGTGGGGGTCGTTCTTGGCCAGGCAGGATTTCGACAGGGACAGGTAGCCCCCGATCACCTGGATCTCCTCCGCCGTCGGGTAGCGCTTCTTCAGTGGCGCGCCAGCCGCCTTCTCGGGCGCCGCGGGGCCCCCCTCGCCCTCCACGCCGTTCTCCACGGCCGGCGCCGGCGCCTTGCGGGGATTGATGGTGATGGTGTTGCCACTCCGGCGCTGCACGGCCGGGTGGGGCAGGGCAGAGGGGCCCCCCAGCTCCCGGGGCCCCCGGCCCCCGCGCCTCATGGCCTCCCCCTCGGCCGGCTCCTCGGTGCTGGCCGGGAGGGGAAGCTGCTCGCGGCTAGGGGAGGAGGAGGAGGAAGTGGAGGCCGGAGCAGCGGCAGCCTTTGGAGGAGAAGTGCTGGTTTCCTGCCGAGCCTCACCGGGGTCTGGGGGAGGGGAGGCGGCCGCCCGGCGCGGCACCACCACGAAGGAGTTGCGCGAGTGCAGGCGCAGGCTGGCCACGGCTTTGGCCTGGGCCTCGGCATCCAAGATGGTGTCGGCAGGCGGGCCTGAGGATGAGGCGTCTCCGTTGTCCGCCCTACCCCCACTGTCTGGAGAGGCGACCTCTCTGCCCGGTGGGCCCGGTATCACCGCACCCGAGCCGTCGCCAGCACCATCACGCCTCTCCGGTGAGGCGGCTTCTCTGGCTTGTAGGCCCAGTCCCACCGCCAACACACCGCCACCAGGCCTGGCTCCCCTCTCCGGTGAGGCGGCTTCTCTGGCTTGTAGGCCCAGCCCCACAGCCAACGCACCGCCACCAGGCCTGGCTCCCCTCTCCGGTGAGGCGGCTTCTCTGGCTTGTAGGCCCAGCCCCACAGCCAACGCACCGCCGCCAGGCCTGGCTCCCCTGTCCGGTGAGGCGGCTTCTCTGCCTCGCGGTCCTGGCGCCATGGCATTGCCATCACCCCTAGTTCCCCTTTCTGGTGAGGCGGCCTCCGTGCCTTGAGGCCCTGGCACCACGGCCAATGTGTTTCCACAGTGCCAGGCTCCCCTGTCCGGTGAATTGGCCTCCCTGCTCCGAGGGCCTGGCACCACCAGGCCAGGGCTGCCGCCATCAAGCCTGGCTCCCCTCTCTGGCGAGGCGGCCTCCCTGCCCCACGCTTTGCCGGTGGGGGAGCGCCTCGGAGGGCTCTCTGGCCAGGCCTCAGACCTGGCTTCAAATTGGCTGCGGTAGGAAGCCACAGTGAAGGGAGGTGGCGAGGGGGCCAGGCCCGGCAGGTCACGGGGAGGGCTGGGTGTGCCACTACGGCGCTGGGCCGAGCCGGGTGGTTTCCTTGCCGCCAGGGGGCGTTCATAGGAGCCATCGGCGAGGTTCTCGGTGCTGAGGGACCTGAGCGGGCGCGGGGGTGGGTCCTCCTGGCCGAAGCGGCTTAGCAACTTGCTGACACGCCCACGGCGTTGCTCCGGGAGCCCCAGCCGGCAATCGGCCTCGCCGTGGCTTTGGCCGAAGGAGTTGAGGTCTTCCACGCTGCGGCTGAGGGCTGATTTGACAATGAAGACTTCGCCGGCCTGGATCTCAGTCACGCTCCCGCCGCGCCGGGCCAGCAGCTCGTTCAGGGACTCCACGCTGCCGGATTTGGCCTCGGCCCGCCGCTCGGCCCCCGGCGGCGCCGCTCCGGGGACCGACTCAATGATGATGACGTTGTCGGCCCGTAGGGTCCTCACCCCGGGACGTTGGCTGTACAGCTCCATCAACTGCTTGGCCTTGGCACCAGCCGGCTCGGCCTCCGGCGCCACCGTCTCCTTGCGCCGCTTCTCCAGCTGGATGAAGGGATTCTGGTGCACCGGGCCAATCTTCTCCTGCAGCACGGCGCTCTCCTCCTGGCCCATCCCGGAGCTGGGCAGCCCCACCACAGCTGAGGGGGGCCCTGCTCCGCCGCCACCGCCCTCCGGGTCCGAGAAAGAGGCGCCGGAGCCCTGCTTGGCACGGCGGCGTTCAATGATCTCCCGCTTCCAGGCTGGCATCTTGGCCATGCGGTCCTGCTGCTCCCGCTCTCTACGTCGCGCCTCTTCCTCTTCCTTCCGCTTCCTCTCCAGCAGCTGCAGCTTCCACTCCGGCAGGGCCGGTGCCTGAGCCGACGCCATCCTCACCCCGGGGCTGTGGGGGGCAGGGAGGGAAGTGGGGATGGGGGGAAGGGAGAGAGAGGGGGGCAGGGAAGGAGAGATGGAGGGAGAGGGGGAATAGATGATAGTTTGAGAGGATGAAAGGGAGGGATAGAGAAAGTGTCAGGGAAGGAGGGATGGAAGAAGAGGGGGAATGGAGGGAGAGTTTAAGAGGATGAAAGGGAGGGATAGAGAAAGTGTCAGAGAAGGAGGGATAGAAGAAGAGGGGGAAGAGATGATAGTTTGAGAGGATGAAAGGGAGGGATAGAGAAAGTGTCGGAAGGAGGGATGGAAGAAGAGGGGGAATGGAGGGAGAGTTTAAGAGGATGAAAGGGAAGGATAGAGTGAGGGTCAGGGAAGGAAGGAGAGTTTAAGAGGAGGAGGAGAGAGAGAAAGGGGCAGAAATGGAGGAATAGTTTACGAGGAGGAAGGTAAGGCCGGAGGAAGGGAGGGATAGAGAGTCAGGGAAGGAGGACTAGTGGGAAGCAAGGATAGAGAAAGAATGGAAGAAGGATAGAGGGGGCTGAGGAAAGAAGAAACGAGGAAGTGGGAGAAAGGAGGGATAGAGAGAGAGCTGGGGGAGGCGGGAGAGGCAGGGAAGGAGGGATAGTGGAGCCGGCAGAGGAATCAAGGGGCTCCCTCCTCTCCCCCGCCCCTGCTCTGGAGGAAGAGAAAGAAAGAAAAAAAAAAGGAAAAGATGAAAAAAATCCCCAAAGTTCCGCCTGTGTCAGCCTGGCGATTTCCGGAGGGGGCGGGCACTGCTCGCCCCACCCGCCGGGCTGACAGCCCCGCACGCGGCTGGGAATCCCGGACCCCCATGGAACCCAGGAGTCCGGGGAGGGGGAAGGGACAACCTGGGTGGGCAATGGAACCCAGGCGTCCGGGTGTGGGGGAGGGAACCCAGGAGTCCAGGGGATGGGGGGCGGTGGGGGGATGGCTCAAACTGGGTGGAGGGTGGAACCCAGGAGTCCGGGGGAAACCCAGGAGTCCGGGAGGATGGCTTAGGTTTGGTGGACAATGGAACCCAGGGGTCCGAGCAAGGGAGTGTAAATCTTGGAGGGAAGAGATATATATTACCCCAGAGAGAGCTCAAATCTTGATGGCTCAGAGGAACCCAGGTGTCCGGGCACAGACGGGTGTGTCGGGGGAGGGGGGAACTTTTTGGTGGGGGTGGGTGGAAATTACCCTGGACTCCAAACCTCGATGGCTCAGGCTAGCTGGGCAATGGGACCCAGGCGTCCGGATGGGGGAGGGGGCTGGAATGAAGCCTGTCAATCAGCATGGAGAGGGAGAGAGAGAAGGGGTAGAATAATTACCCGGAGGAAAGTAGCGGAACCCAGGAGTCCGGGCGGCGAAAAGGCGGCTCCTTTCGGCGCGGGAGGGTTCTAATTCTCTGCGGGCTCCTCAGAACCCAGGCGTCCGGGCGAGACGTGCGGGGGAGGGGAAGGTTCCAAACCTCCTTTTGTCAGCGACGATCCAGCGCAGTGGGGACCCAGGCGTCCGGGCAAAGAGATCTCAGGCTCCTATTGTCAGCGTCAGATTGCGGGGGATGGGGGTAGAAATCTCGGTAGGACCCAGGCGTCCGGGCAAGGAGCTCGCAGGCTCCTATTGTCAGCGTACTGGGGGGTGGGGTGGGGGGGATCAGTGGGACCCCGGCATTCGGGCAAGGATCACAGTGTTTGGGGGGGGGAGGGACGGGGCGGGGGGTTTGAGATCGACACCTCGGAGGGACCCAGGCGTCCGGGGGAATTTCCCGGCTCTCAGCGGCGGCTTCTCACGGCCCCATGCGGCTCCCCTCCCCCAGTCTGGCGGCGCCCTCCTCCGAGCCTTCCCTTGGGGGGTGGGGGGCCGATCCGCTGCCCCGCTTCGGGGGCCGGGGTGGGGGAAGCGCTGGCAGGAGGCAGCGGGGCCCCAGGGAGAAATCGCTGCTGGCCCAGCCGCTGAGCCGCCCGCAGAGCCGTAATCCCCGCCTGGCTCATCCCCCCAAAGCCTGGGAGAGGAGCGAGATGCGGCGGGGGGGGGGGGGGGGTGGAGGAGGGGCAGGGGGGGAAGCTGTGGGGGGTGTCTTTGTGTATAAACAGAAGGGGACGAGGACACAATGCGAGGGGAGGGGCTTTGGTAGCAGAGTTGGAGGGGTTGGAGTGTGTGTGTTGGGGGGGAGGGTCGGATCTGGACAGATGGGGGAAGGGGGAGGTTATGGGGTTGGGGGCGGGCTCTCAGGAGAGGGGGGCATTGAGGGAGTCTGGGGGAAGGGGTGGGGTCAATGAGGAGGGGGCTTTCAGGGAGGGGAGGGTGTGTGGAGCGGGGGGAACGGGGTGGGTCTGGGATGGGGAAGGGTGTGTGCGATGGAGGGGTCAGGGATGGGGAGGGTCTGTGAGGTGGGGGGATCAGGGGGTGGGGCTGGGGGAGGGTGTGTGGGGTGGAGGATCGGGGGTGGGGCTGGGATGGGAGAGGGTGTGTGAGGTGGGGGGATCAGGGGGTGGGTCTGGGGTGGGGAAGATGTATGGGTTGGGGGGATCAGGGGGTGGGGCTGGGATGGGGAGGTTGTGTGGGTTGGGGGGATCAGGGGGTGGGGCTGGGATGACGGGGTTCTTTGTGAGGAGCTCCCAGGCTCTCTAGAGGCACAGGGGCAGTTTTTGATCTGGGGATGTCCCCCTATTTGCATGGGGCTATGGGGGGGGGGGAGAGACAATGATTTGAGGATTTTGGCTTGATCCCCACAACCTCTGAGCACCCAGGGGATTTCAAGCAATTTCTCTGTGGATCTAGGGGTACAGATTAGAATAATAGAATCATAGAATATCAGGGTTGGAAGGGACCTCAGGAGGTCATCTAGTCCAACCCCCTGCTCAAAGCAGGACCAATCCCCCATAGTTGCCCCAGATCCCTAAATGGACCCCTCAAGGATTGAACTCACAACCCTGGATTTAACAGGCCAATGCTCAAACCACTGAGCTATCCCTCCCCACCAGATGGGGGCTTTTGGGGGGCAGAATTTGGGTTGTCAGGGCTTGGGGGTGCAGGATTGCAGAAGATTGGGGGTGCATCCTTGTTCAGGTCAAGATGCTGGCTCCAGTCTGGGCTCCCCCCGACACTCCCAGCCCTGACCCACCCAGCACCACTTAATCCCTCTCCAATCCCCCTCCAGAACTAGGCTCTCCCAACCTGAGTTCCCAGGGGGTTATTATTGTAGGGTCTCCTCCCCTCTGGGGCTGGGTGGGCCAGTTTGTTATTGCAGGGCAGCTGGCGAGCACTAGGACAACACACAGCAGTGTGGGATTGTGGGGCCCCTTGCATTCACAAGGGCGGTGCAGGAAGGTTGGTTATTGTAGGGTTTCCTGTGGGTGTTTGCCGATTTGTTGTTGTAGGGTAACTGACAAACACTGGTGCTGCTGTGCTGACCAGTTTGTTATTGTAGGGTCTCTCAGGCATACTGAGGGTTGCTCATTATTCTAGGCTCACCCAGTAGCCCTGGGAAGGACACTAGTTTGTTTTGGTAGGGTCTCTCATCACCTGGACAGGTTTCAGAGTAGCAGCCGTGTTAGTCTGTATCCCCAAAAAGAAAAGGAGGACTTGTGGCACCTTAGAGACTAACAAATTTATTTGAGCATAAGCTTTCGTGAGCTACAGCTCACTTCATCGGTTGCATCCGATGAAGTGAGCTGTAGCTCACGAAAGCTTATGCTCAAATAAATTTGTTAGTCTTTAAGGTGCCACAAGTCCTCCTGTTCTTTCAACACCTGGAGAGATTTTTAATACACCACCACCCCCTGGTGGTCTGTTCGAGAGACTGCACCTTCTGGTTCCCTTCCCTGGGTTCCTACAGAGACAGCCCCAAGGTCTCGTCGGCTTAACTGGGACAAGAGGCAGGAGCCAACCTCTCTAGGTGAGGCGAAGGGTGCCTCTTTCAAGAGAACCCACCAAAAGCAAGTCAGTTCTGTAAACCTAGCTGCAGGGTAAAATAAATAACCCCAAGCCCTTCCGCTGGGATGCAGCCACCTCTGGGGAGGGGCAGCTGGGGAACAGCCTCGCAGCGACATTGCATGGGGCTCACTCCCCCAGCGCTGAGATGCAGCCACCTCTGGGGAGGGGCAGCTGGGGAACAGCACCCAGCGGAGCTGTACAACACTTTAGGAGGTGACTTCTGTGGCCAGTTAAAGTTGCAAAGCGTGGCGGGGTTTAGGCCTAGGGACTATAACAACATGCGTGGGAATTAGGCCAGGACAACGGGGTTACCACCCCACCTCTTGTGAAAAGGATCAAGGGACGTTTACCAACTTCCTCCAGCACAGCACCCCCTAGTGCTGCACTAGGGCATTGGTATCAGTGCTGAGTGCCAGGGGACAGTGCCCCTTTTCAAGACAGCCCCTCCCCTCCCCTCCCCCCCGGCTCCTTGCAGCACCTTGTTCCGGTGCTAACCCCGCCTGACCCTTCAGATTAGACAAGAGCCTTAGCTGAGGCTGCCCCCCCCGCCCCCAGCTGTCTGCTCCGTCTAATCCAGCAGGAATGCATGACGCACACATGCCGGTAGATCTATGTCATAGCCGCAGTCCCCTGCATCGGCCCTTGGAACACGGGCTGGATTCTCCCCAGCCAGCCCAGCATTCAGCCCCCTGCCTGCCTCGCTAAGAGCAACCTTGGGGTCAAACCCCACCTTGCTCCTGGGGGAGAATGGAAGCATTGCCATAGAGCAGTGGATTTCAACTTTTTTTTTCATTTGCGATCCCCCTAAAAAATGTCAAATGGCAGTGTGGACCCCCCCTGGAAATCTTAAACATAGTCTGCAGAACCCCAGGGGTCCGTTGAAAACCACTGATATATAGCAACACTGCTTCTCTAATTCAGAGATGCAATACAATGGCCAGTGTGCCTGTACCAACACTGCCCCCTAGTGGAGAGAGTGTGAAATGCTATGGCTGGTGTGCCTGTACCAACACTGCCCCCTAGTGGAGAGAGAGTGAAATGCTATGGCTAGTGTGCCTGTACCAACACTGCCCCCTAGTGGAGAGAGTGTGAAATGCTATGGCTGGTGTGCCTGTACCAACACTGCCCCCTAGTGGAGAGAGAGTGAAATGCTATGGCTAGCGTGCATGTACCAACACGGCTCCCTGCTGGAGAGATGTGGTATAATGCAATGACGAGGGTGCACCTAGCACACTGCCCCTGCTGGGGAAATGTAATGCAATGCCATGGCAAGGGTGCATGTACCAACATCACTCCCTAGCAGGGAGCATCATAACTGCTTGCTTGTCTGTCATAGGCTCTTGTCCATTTGCAGAGCAGCGATTATTTTCCCTTAGCTGCAGGATGGTGTTTCTGGAGTGGGCGGAGCAGTTCTCTTCCCAGCACTGCCAAGCTCCCAACAGCCAAGACGAGAAGCATGCGTAGGGCACCCTAGACTTGTTACAGCACCATCTGTTTCACAGCTAGGGACACAGTGGCAAAGACAAGTGACTCGCCGTGTCAAGTGGAGAGTGGCTGAACTGGGGATGGAACCCGGGAGTCCCGGCTCCCAGCCCACCCCTTGCTCTAACCACTAGATCCCATTCCCCTCCCAGAGCTGGGGGTAGAACCCGGGAGGCAGACAAGTGTGTAAAAGAAGCAACAACTTGTATTTTAAAAAAAATTGTTTTCTCAGATCACACAAAAATCAAAGATACAAAAATACTTTATCAGCTTCGGGTTAAGACCAACACATTAAAAAAACCCAGCGCTTAAAAATAAAGGTTCCTGGTTAAGGCATTGGTGTAAGGCTGGGGTCCCCTCCCAGAGCCAGGAATAGAACCCAGGAGTCCTGACTCCCAGTTTCATGCCCAGCCCAGAGCGGTCACAGCCTCCTGCATCAGAACAGGGAAACCATAAAACACAAGACTTGGAGACCAAGTGTCTCAGGACTGATCCAAAGCCCAGCCAGATCTTCCCATTGACTCCCATGGGCTTTAGATCCAGCTCTAAGTCCAGTTCAAATCTCCCCCTGCTGAGACACAAAGACTGGGGTTCTGGGGACAGAAGAAGCCGCTCCCTCAGCCCCCATCCCTAATGTGCCTCAATTCAGACCTCTGATAACTACTGAGGCTGCCAACAAGGGGGCGCAGAGGTGCCTAAAGTGAATGGTTGGGGCCAGGATCCCCATCAGTTTGATTCATAGGGCGCAGGTAGGTGGGAATGGCTTTTGTTACTAGCGAATGGAACCGGAACCGGCGCCCCAAGAGGAGAAAGGCCCGGTATCCCATGCCTCAATCCCCTGAGCCAGCCAGTTTCCCTGCCCTGGGACTGGCGCACCCTAGAGGGGAAAGGCCCCATGTCCCATTTACCGCACCCCTGAACTGGCCGCTCCCTGATAAAGCATCTGTCCCAGTGTGTTACTAAATTAAGCACAGATTTACCATCATTTTGTTTTAAAAAAAAACCAAAACATTTTCAGAGAATCTTTTTGCAGCCACAACTGCGGATTGAAACAAAACACACTGGGTAAAGCAGCCGGGTAAAAGCCAGGGGTCCTGACTCCAAGCCCCAACCCAGCCCTCTGACCATGAGACTCCCCTTCCCTCTCAGAGCTAGGGATAGAACCCAGGAGTCCTGACTCCCAGCCTCCCCTGTTCTAACCCACTAGATCACATGCCCCTCCCAGAGCTGGGGCTCGAACCCAGGAGTCCTGACTCTCAGCTCCCACCCTGCTGTAACCACTAGACCCCACTCCCATCCCAGAACTGGGAATAGAACTTAAAACCCTATGAGAGGAGACTGGGATCTAATGGTTAGAGCAGGGAGCCAGGACTCCTGGGCTCTATCCCCTGTCTCTGGGAGGGAGTGGAGCCTCGTGGTTAGAGCAGGGACTGGGTTGGTTTGCAAGCTGCTGCGGATGCTAGGCACTCAGAAGTGATAATCCTACAGTAACTAGTGCAGGGTTTTTGACCTAAGGGCATCAGTGCATGGCAGAGACCCAGGCCCTGGCCCCTCAGCTCTCCTTGCCAGCCGCAGGGCCATTGCGGGCCAGCAGGTCCCCATAGGCCGCCTCCTCGCGGGAGAAGACCAGGAATTTCTTGTCGAGCTGGGCACGCAGGTAGAGGTAGTCCTGCTGATCCAGGCTGTGCCCGCAGCTCAGGTAGGTAGTGAAGAGGCCAGCCAGCAGGAGGCGATCCAGAGACAGGCAGGGCACGGCCCACAGCACCAGCAAGAACTCCAGGTAGACAGGGTGGCGAAGGTGGGAATAGAGCCGCACGGCCCGCACGGACTTCAGCGCCAACGGGTCCCCCATGCCCAGGCAGTGGTAATAAACCTGGGGGGCAGGAGGAGAGGTTAAGGGCAGAGTTGATACACCCCCCAGATCTGAGGCTGGATTGGAGCCGGCGTCCCCTAGAGGGAAAAGGTCCCGTGTCCCATTCCCCATCCCCCTGAGCCAGCCAGTCCCCCAGCCTGGGGCTGGATCAGAGCCGGCATCCCCTAGAGGGGAAAGGCCCCTGTCCCATTCCCCATCCCCCGAGCCAGGCAATCCCCCCGCCCGGGTTGCAAGGAGACTGAGGTACCTGTTTGACTCCCATGAGCTCAGCATAGTCGAAGATGAGGGTGACACTGAAGATAACCAACCAGGCGATGAAGTGCAGGATGAAGCAGATGAGCGGGACCCAGGTGTCCCAGGGCTCCGTGCAGGCATTCCAGAGCAGGGGACCATGCCGGATGGGTTGCCAGTACCGCATTAGCAGCTGTGGGGGTGTCCCATTAGAAATAGTTCTGACAATGCCCCCCCTCCCGCCCCCAGCCCCGACCTGCAGCCCCCTGCTATCCCAGCCCTGGGCTACCCCCAGCCCCCTGCTATCTCAGCCGTGGGCTCCCCCACAGCTGTGCCGGTGCCCCTCACTCCCGACCCGCAGCCCCCGGTGGTACCTGGAGGGCCAGGGCGGTGCAGAAGACGTAGAAGGATCTCTGCAGCACCCCGAAGCAGTTGGTGGTCCAGCGCTTGACCAGCGCGGTGGCCATGAGGCTATGCTGCAGCACGAAGAGTGCCACCAGGCCCAGGTCCATGGCCAGGGGCCACAGCACCCCGGGGTCCCGCAGGGCAGCCCCCCACTCCACACTGGGGGTGACCTCTGCAAAGGGGAAGATGGGGATTAATGGGGGGCAGAACATACTGAGCGAGGAGTCACCCATTTGGCTCCCGCATAGGGCACTGCTCCCTCTCCCACACCCAGTTCCCTCTTTGCTCCCCAGCTCCCAACCTTGGACTGATCCCCAGCAGGGCCCATGTCCCACCCTGACCGCCCTCCCCTCACAGCTCCCCCCAATCCCGTCTTGTCACCATTCTCCCCTTACCCACCCCAAACTCACTCCCTCTCCCACTGGGCCCCTCCCAACCCCCTGATTGGGATGGATTTCCCCCACGATCCACCCCACTTTGAGGGGCTTCCCTCTGGGTGTCCTCTGTTTATCGCTCCCACCCCGGGTCTCCCCTCCTAACCCTCTCCCGCCCTGGGTCGTCTCTAGGGATCCGCCTCCCCCCAGTCTCTCCTACCGACCCCCCAGTCTCCCTCTAGGTCTCTCCTACCAACCCCTTCTGCCCCAGGGCCTCCTCTAGGGCTCCCCCTCCCTTCTGAACCCCCTCCCGCCCTGGGTCTTCTCTAGGGCTCCCCCTCCCTTTCCAACCCCCTCCCGCCCTGGGTCTTCTCTAGCGATCCGCCTCCCCCCAGTCTCTCCTACCAACCCCCTCTGCCCCAGGGCCTCCTCTAGGGCTCCCCCTCCCTTCCCAACCCCCTCCGGTCTCCCCCTAGGTTTCTCTTACCAACCCCCTCCACCCCAAGGCCTCCTCTAGGGCTCCCCCTCCCTTCCCAACCTCCTCCCGCCCTGGGTCTCCTCTGGGTTCCCCCTCCCCTGCCAACCTCCGGGGTCCCCGCTAGGTCTGGTCTCCCCCCACCCAACCCCCTACCCCCAAGTTTCTCCCTAGGTCTCTCCTCTCAACCCCCCCCGCCATCTCTCCCCCCAGCTCCATCCCCCGGCACCTCCCTCCTCCTCCTCCCTTCCGCCCCGGGTCCCGCCCCAGCCCCAGCCCCGGCCCCGGCCCCGGCCCCACGCACCCGGCCGCCCCCCGCCGGGCAGCACGGCGCGCAGCGAGGCGAAGCGGATCAGCTCCACGCCGGTGCCGAAGGTGAAGAGGAAGCTGCCCAGGGCCGGGACCAGCAGCAGCAGCGAGGCCGCCATGGCAAGCAGGGAGCCGGGGCGGGGCCTCCGCTTCTCCCGCCGCCCGGAGAGTCCCGCCCCGGCCCGGGGAGGGGCTTCCCCCGGGAACCTCCCCAGTGACCCGCCAGGCCGCGGAGGGGCTTCCCCGGGATTCCCCTCCCCAGTGACCCGCCCCGGCCGGGGGAGGGGTTTCCCCAGGGATCCCCTCGCCAATGACCCGCCCCGGCCGGGGGAGGGGTTTCCCCAGGGATCCCCTCGCCAATGACCCGCCCCGGCCGGGGGAGGGGTTTCCCCAGGGATCCCCTCCCCAGTGACCCGCCCCGGCCGGGGGAGGAGTTTCCCCTTGGATCCCCTCCCCAGTGACCCGCCCCGGCCGGGGGAGGAGTTTCCCCTTGGATCCCCTCCCCAATGACCCGCCCCGGCCGGGGGAGGGGTTTCCCCTGGGATCCCCTCCCCAGTGATCCACCCCCACCCGGGGAGGAGTTTCCCCAAGGATCCCCTCCCCAGTGACCCTCCTCTAGGGGGAAGGGGCTTCCTGGGATTTCCCCCATCCCACCTCCAGTGAGTCAGTGACCTGCCCTCAGGGAAGGGCTTCCCCCGGGAATCCCTGTTCCCTAGGCTCCCCAAGGCCCAAAGGGAATCTCCCTCCTCTCAGGAATTCGCCTCTTTCTGAGCTCCCCCACCTCCAGTAGGCAGGTTTCCCTTTTGATCCCTCCAAAAAAGCCCCTCCCCCATGACATTCTCCATCCTTCCCTCTCCTTTAGGGGGAGCCAGGCGGGTCTCCCCCCAGGCCTCACCCACTGCCCCTCTCTGGGATTCTTCTGGGGCCTCCCTCTTCCCAGAGATCTCCTTGCACTGGGGACCCCCTCCAGAGATTCCCCATCAACCCCCCCACCTGCTCATCCCCCCAGACTGTTACCCCCAAGTCCCCCACTACTTGGGACTCCCTTAAAGATTCCCCACCCTCTCCTGACCCATGGGGATATATCAGGGATACCCCAGATCAATGCACCTCCAGATCAACCCACACAGCCCTGTCCAAGGAAGGGCTGCCTTCCCATCCATCTCCATATCGTCCCAGCCCCGCTGCATCCCTGGGCTCCCCCTCATCACCCCCAGGCCCTGCTGCATCCCCACCCCATGGCCCCAAGCTCCCTTCCACCCCTCACATGCCAGGCCAAGTCTCAAGAATCCCCACTTTGAAGCTATTTAAACCTTCCCATTGCAGTTTGATTCAGGCTAATGGCACCGTGATTTTAACCAGGTCTTAAGCTAACAGGCTCACCTCTTCTCCAGGGAGGCGCTGCTCTCTTGAATCACAGCTCTTCTGCCTAGGGAGATCCGAGAGCACAGATGTCTAGCCCATTTTTATTAAACTCTCTGTCTCTCTCCCAGAGGTCAGAGCTGGCAAAATTAGCCAGAGCTCCCTCTGCTGCCCCTAAAGTCTTTGACTCCAGGGTAGTTACGTTAACCTAGGCAGACTGAGGATTGAATGTGAGAGCCTCATACTCTGCCTTTTTCATGTGATCAAGGGGACCACATGAGTAATGCTTTCCGGGACCCTCTCTTGGGCTGGGGTCCTGGGATGAGGTGTTCACGCCACATTAGCCCTGAAGGGGTTAAGGTGGCTCAGACAGGGCCTATTAACCATATAGGCCACATTCGGGGAGGGGGGAGAGGGGAGAGCCAGGGCCTGGTACAAGCTTACAGATGGTGAAGCAGTCTGAGCTTGTATAAAGCCAGGAAGTTTGCAACAGAAGGGGGCAGCAGGGACAGTCTACAATCACTCTCCAGGTACGGAGAGGAAGATAGGAGGAAAAGTCCTTGGCTTCTAGCCTGTGGGAAGGGTTCACCCAGAGGCATTGCCAGCAAGAAAGTCTGTGGAAGGAAGGCAGGGTAGAACGAAGCCCAGGGAAAGAGCAGTATGGGGATGCCAGACTAGGCGAAAGCTACTCCCCAGATCTAGCCGCAGGGAGGTCCCCCAGTGGCGAGGGTACCCCATTACAGGCCTGATAATTAGGGTTTACTGGGGAGGTGTGGACTGTTCTCCCCCACTCTGTTCCTTATTTCCAGGCACAAACCGGGGACCCAGTCCTACTCCAGGTTTTTGCCCTTCTCTTTCTGGCTTGCACTCCCTGTATAGAGTCGCTTGCACGTACAAGTCAGTAATCTACAGCTATTTCAGGAGCCTTCTCCCCCGCAGCGGCTCACACTTCTTCGATGCAGACATCAAAGGATTCGAGGAGGTATAGTCCCCAGTGTAATGTGAAACCTCTTTAACAGGGAATTTAAAAACATCCTATCACAGTTTCACTTACAGCCATGTCATTACAGCCCTGTAACGCTTTAGTCACCAGCTGGGAGAGCAAAACAGCCAGGCTCCATCCCTCAGGGATGTTCTGTACGCTGCAGATCCTTTCAAAAGTGGTCAAATTGGTGTCAGCGCCATCACTTGCTCTGTAACTAGGTCACGGTTTGTCCCCACCATGTGGTCCTAACCATGAGAGGAGTGAAGTTCTGGAACAGCCTTCCAAGAGCAGCAGTGGAGGCAAAAGACCTATCTGGCTCCAAGACTAAGCTTGATAAGTTTATGGAGGGGATGGTATGATGGGATAGCCTAATTTTGGCAATGAATTGATCTTTGACTATTAGCGGTAAATAGGCCCAATGGCCTGTGATGGGATGTTAGATGGGGATGGGATCTGAGTTTCTACAGAGAATTCTTTCCTGGGTGTCTGGCTGGTGAGTCTTGCCCACGTGCTCAGGGCTCAGCTGATCACCATATTTGGGGTCGGGAAGGAAATTTCCTCCAGGGCAGATTGGCAGAGGCCCTGGGGGTTTTTTGCCTTCCTCTGCAGCGTGGGGCACGGGTCGCTTGCTGGAGGATTCTCTGCACCTTGAAGTCTTTAAACCACGAGTTGAGGACTTCAATAGCTCAGACATAGGTTAGGGGTTTGTTACAGGAGTGGGTGGGTGAGATTCTGTGGCCTGCGTTGTGCAGGAGGTCAGACTAGACGATCATAATGGTCCCTTCTGACCTTAAAGTCTATGAGTCCTGGCATAGGCGGAGTACTTGGCTCTCCGACGCGTTGCTTTTCCTGCCACCTGTTTCTGCTTCTCAGCTTCCAACTTTTGCGTCCCAGCCTCCAGGGCTCTCTGGTGCGTGGCTTCTAGGGCTGCCCACTTCCCGCCCTCTGGCTCGATTTCCTTTTCCTTCTCTGCTATCTCCAGCCTTTTGGACCAGCCCGCCTGTACCTTATCGTGCTTCACGACCAAAAAGTCTCAGTTCCTCAGTCATGGGTGGTGGGTATAATAGGCCAGGGGAGGCTAAGCCTCCCCTGGTGCAGCCACCACCTCCCATTGCTGGACGCCTGGGCCGTGGTGGCCCTGCTCATAGGTGCTGACACTGGGGGTGTTCCGGGGCTGGAGCACCCACGGAAAAAAATAGTTATCTCCTCCCCCCTCTCCCCAGTGCCTCCCGCCCGCTGGCGGCCCTGCCAATCAGCTCCTCCCCCTCCCCCCCACCGCCTCCCGCCCGCCACTGATCAGCTGTTCAGCGGCGGGCAGGAGGCGCTGAGGGGGAGGACCGGGGGAAGGAAGAGGCAGAGTGAAGGTGGGGTGCACTTGGGGGAGGGGCAGAGCGGGGATGGAGGAAGGGTGGGCCCTTGGAGGAAGGGCTGGAGTGGGGGTGAGGCCTGGGGCAGAGCGGGGGTGGAGCACCCCTGGGGAAATCAGAAAGTCGGTGCCAGTGGCCCCACCTGCCTTCTGCCTCTTCCCCTCCCTGCTCCGCCCCTTCCCCGAGGTCCCCTCGCCCACCGCTGCCTGGTGAGTCCCTCCCTCCTCTCCTCTCCTCCACTCCACCCCCCCTCGCTGAAGGTCCCCATCATGGACCGTGTCCCTCCACCCCTCTCCCCCAAGAGACTCCCCTGCTGGGCCTGGGAGCAGGGCCACAGTTGGCGGGGGGGGCACGGACAGGGGTAAGGGGGCAGAGGCTGGGGCTGGGAACGAAGCTGCAATCAGAGGCCAAGGCTGGGGGCAAGGCCGGGGGTGGTGTTGGGAGTGGAACTGAGCTGGAGCAGAGCTGGGGATGGAGTGGGTCTGGGTGGTGCTCCCATCTCGCCCCTCATGGGGACTGACCCGGGCCCCGCTGCGCCCTCCCCCCCCCCCGAATGTTCCTCCATGCGCCCTTAAGGGGGCATGCCCCACCGTTTGGGGACCTGGTCTAGAGATACTGGAGAGGATGTGTGGGCCCACTGGAAACAAATGGTTGCCTCTCAAACAATATCATACCATGCTTTCTAGAGACGAAACCCTGCCAGGTTGCTTTGTTGATGCAGAGTTTAAAAACATATGTTCAGTGTATTCATACCTAACTCCTTTCATGGTTCCTGTATGTGCATTTCCCACTGATAACCATGACAAAGGTGACCCCAGCTTTCACTGAAGACCTCACATGATACTCTTTGGTGATCCAGAACGGACATATCAGAATTGGGTTATTCCTGTAACCCCCTGGCCAGCTGGCCTGAATGGGTTCTGGGGGGTCACACCTCTGTGACGCTAAGAATTTCCCAAGGCCGGAGGGCAAGGAGCTTCCTGGTATCTAGCAGTGGATTTCAGCTGGCTTGGTCAGTGTACCCCAACTCATTGGCATCACCCGCTTGCCTCCCCCACCCATCGCTCCTGACTTCTGCTGCCTCCCTGGACTCCCCATCCCCAGAACCACGGGGCCCTGCTGCCTGCCACCCCCACATTGCCCCGACTGACTCCCCGAGTGCCCTTCTGCGCACCCCAGGCAGGCTAGTCCAGACTCGTACCTGAGCTGGTAACAGTGGCTGCCGGGGAGGAAGGGACGGATTCAGCTGGCTTCCCAGTGCTGCCAGCCTGGTCTCGCTTCCCTGCTCTAGGCGTCACCTAGTGGGGCTCAGGGGGAGTGTTTCCCAGGTGCGTCCCCCTCACCTCACTCCCACCCTAGTAGTAATATGGGGGTGGGTGGGCATGTGATCCCTGCGTCCCCTATGTGAGGACTGACAGATGTTTTAAAGTCTGCATTTGAACCAACAGGTCTCTCCAGGTCTTGAATACAAATGAAGCCATGACAATGGAATTGCAACGTACATACCTGGCAAACAAGCATCAAAGCTCACAAGCGATAGCTGGGGACTCACCGTGTCCAGATCACCAGGGATGGTGTATTTGCTTGTCTGACCAGTCTGGTCACCAGGCAGAGACAACAGATCAGCGAAATCATCAGGAGAGCGTGTTGGGAAAGGTGACCTCTTAACGATCTCGACTGGGGACGGAGCTGGCACCCGCCTCTTGAAACAGGAGCAATAAACTTTGAGAGAGATGCTTTATAGAGGAGTACAATGGGAGAGGCAGAGAACCCCAAAGTTATCCATCCCTAGACGGGGGTCAGAGCTCTTGCAAACTGTTGGGTCCTTCAGCCAAGGGGTGTGTGTGTGAAGTTTCTGGGAACAAAAGAGTCGTAAGAAATCTACCTTGAACCAAGCCTGTAGCTTGTTAAGTTACGCCTTAGCCATTAGAAAGTGTATTTTATTTTTGTTTGTTTGTGACTGTGACACAGGGCCAGAAAGGGTTACACAACTAGAAAGCTTATGCTCAAATAAATTGGTTAGTCTCTAAGGTGCCACAAGTCCTCCTTTTCTTTTTGCGAATACAGACTAACACGGCTGTTACTCTGAAACAACTAGCAGGCTAATTGACACAGATTCAACCTCATTAGAGACTATTAACAGATAATGGTCGTGTTTTTGTGTGGTTTCATATATATTGTTAGGGATTAACAATGTAACCAGATGGTTCCTGTCTATCACTGTATTCTGTTCATTCAGAGATCAAAAGGGGATGTTAACATTTAGAAGAACTGTGAACGTAGTTTCAGAGTAGCAGCCGTGTTAGTCTGTATTCGCAAAAAGAAAAGGAGGACTTGTGGCACCTTAGAGACTAACCAATTTATTTGAGCATAAGCTTTCGTGAGCTACAGCTCACTTCATCGGATGCATTCAGTGGAAAAACGTAGTGATAGCATTGTCTTGATTTCTCTTTGAAGTATATAGCAAATCGCCGGCAAATGATGGGAGACAGGCGATTGCCTTACGTTAATCCATGGAGCTAAATACCAATGATGTTTAGGAAATAGGAGGGTACTTCAGAGACACTGTTGTTCACCCAAGGACTGCATGTGGTCAAGAGGCTGCCCTGAAAATGTATAAAGGGCTTTTGGGACCTGATCCTGTATGTTCTGGGGTTGTGCCCTTCCACTATCAGCAGACACAGGTCGTCTCTGGAGTGGTTCTCAATCAGGGGTACGTGTCCCCTGGGGGTACGCAGCAGTCTTCCATTGGGTACGTCAACTCATCTAGATATTTGCCTAGTTTTACAACAGGCTTCCATAAAAAGCATTAGCACAGTCAGTACAAACTAAAATTTCATCCAGACACTGGCTTGTTTATACCGCTCTATACGCAGAAATGGAAGTACAAGATTTATATTCCCAACGATTTATTTTATAATCGTATGGTAAAAATGAGAAAGTCACCAATTTTCAGTAATAGTGGCTATGACACTTTTGTTGAGAGCCGCTGGCCTGGAGAACGTCATTTCCGGCATGTACACACAAGTCCTCACCTGTTCTCCATACGTACGTCTCCACGGTGGTTCTGATGGCCAGTGTGACACAGGCTTTCATTAGAGAATTACGTGATATTCTCATGTGGAATGGACGGGTCACTCCTATGCACCTCTATGCCTGCTGCCAGTTGGCATCTGGAAGTCCTTGGGTCACACCTCCCACCACCCCTCCCCACAGCATGAGGGGCACCCCCGACGTTCCCTCCCCTGCCCCCAGGAGGGCTGGTTTATCCCCTTTCCATGCTAATCTACCCCACTGTGAATTCCCCCTCCTGGAGATGGGGCCCTGTCATTGCTCAGCATTAGGTGTTCAGTGCCTAGGACAGTGGGGTCCTCATTCCTGACTGGGTGTCCTTAAGCTTAAACCAATGGGCTAGGACTCAGGAGATCTGGGTTCAATTCCCAGCTGTGCTACTGACTCCCGGGTCTGACCTAGAGCAAGTCACTGCATCTTTCTGAGCCTCAGTTTCCTACCTGTAATAATGATCCTTCTCTTGTCTATGTAGACTGAAGGGTCTCTGTGACAGGGACTGTGTGTCTGGCACAATGGGGCTCTGATCTCAGCTGGGACAGGGACTGTCTCTCGCTGTGGGTCTGTGCAGCGCCTGG
The DNA here is from genome assembly GCF_965152275.1 of Natator depressus. Lineage (NCBI taxonomy): Eukaryota > Metazoa > Chordata > Testudines > Cheloniidae > Natator > Natator depressus. The sequence continues at coordinate 43,081,288 of NC_134247.1, forward strand.
CACCACGGGGCCCTGATCTCAGCTGGGGCAGGGACTGTCTCTCGCTGTGTGTCTGGGCAGCGCCCGGCGCAACGGGGCCCTGATCTCAGCTGGGGCAGGGACTGTCTCTCGCTGTGTGTCTGTGCAGTGCCCCGCAAAACGGGGCCCTGATCTCAGCTGGGGCAGGGACTGTCTCTCGCTGTGTGTCTGGGCAGCGCCCAGCACAACAGGGCCCTGATCTCAGCTGGGGCAGGGACTGTCTCTCCCTGTGTGTCTGTGAAGCACCCGGCACCGTGGGGCCCTGATATAACAGGACTGATATTATTTTGCCGTTGCTACTTATTAAGGAGCAATGCCACTATTAAACAATGATGCTGAAGGGACTTTGCGGTGTAAAGGGCAGCCAGGGGATCTGGTACGTTTCACCCTGCCTCAGCCCCATCTCCCCTGGAGTTTCTATCCCATCGTCCACTCAGAATGTGGCTCCACGGGCTTTAAGGGGTTAACTCCACAGTGCTCCCCCCTCCGAGCTCCCCCGTCCCCTCATGTAAGCCCCAGATGGCTCCCAGCTCCTGATCTCCTCAGTTCCTCCTCCATGCTCCCCATGTCACCCCCACTACCAAAATCCTCTGATCCCCCCATTCCACGGCACCCACCCGTTTCCACTCCTTGTTCCCCAAACAGCCCCTGCCACCCATCTGACCCCCTACCAGAATCCCTCCCTGATCCCTTCCTTCCCAGCCTGTGTTCCCCACCCTGCCTGTCCCTCCACTGCAGGGACCCCTGCCCTGACCCCCTCCCAGCCTGTAACCCCCTCCATGTCACCCACCTCCCCTACTGCTGAGACCCCTCCCAGCTTCCCCTTCCCCATGCCACCCTCCTCCTCAGTGGCCCGGATCCCTTCCTGACCCCTGCCACACAACACCTGGTTCCCAACTCCGGGCACCCCGTAGCTGGCTGGTTTCCCAAGGGTTAACAAAATTGCAGTGACGACACTGGGCGAGCATCCTGTCTGGGAGCTCTGGGATGACCCTGCCCAGCCCCAGTCCCAGGTGAGAGGCGGGGATTGGCAGCAGGCGGTATAAATCCCAGAGCTTGGAGCCGGGACGGTGCAGCTCGCTTTACCCCAGCCAGCAGAGACGAGGTCAGCCACTGCTGCCCCCAAAGGCCTCCAGGATGGTTTCCGGCGGCGGCGGACAGTCGCCCCTTGGCGTGACTCCCATGATTCTCCTGGTTCTGTGTCTCCATCTCCCAGGTAGGTCCTGGGCCTCCCTGGGGGTTAAAGGTCGTCCGCTGCGCCTTTGGCTTTCATGGCTCGGAGGGGCTGCCGCTGGTTGTGATGTCAGTGACGGCTGCGATGGGATGGTGGGGTGGTGTCGGCTGGGGAGAACAAGCCGGGTGGGAGGCTGCAATGGGGGTGGTGCAGAGAATGCAGAGGGAGAGGCGGGCAGTGTGGGGGGCGCAGGCTGGGGGCGAATCGGGTAGGGAGCCCAGAAAGAGCGGAGGTGGGTGGCATCGGGAACGCGGGCTGGAGAGGGTTTTTTTTTGAAGAGGTATCTCAGTAGAGGGGGAGATGGATGGGGTGGGGAGAGTAGGCCGGGATGGCAGATGCAGGAGGCATCCCAGCAGAGGGGGAGGTGGGTGGGGTGGGGAGCTCTTATGGGACTCAGGGAAGGATCCTGGAAGCAGAGGGGATAGATCAGCCCTGGACCTGAGCAGAAATTCCTGGTGGAGTCAGCCTGTCCCCATTAGCTTGTTTATAAAGTGCGGGAGTGAGTCAGAGAGAAGCAGGTGGGGCGGCTGGGGGTTATTAATTCCAGGTTGACTAGTTTTTATGACTGTTTTGATCTTCAGCCTAATAATCATGAAACTCCTCAACACCCAGGGACTTCAAAAGCTCTCTCTCACACACACACCCAGTACGTGCCTGGTAATTTCGCTTGCTGCCAGGCTCTCCTAATGAGCAAGGATACAGAAACTAGGAATAGAGCCCAGGAATCCTGACTCCCAGCTTCCCCCCTCCCCCCCCCCGCTGTAACCACTAGACTTTACTTCCCTCCCACAGCTGGGACTAGAACCCAGGAATTCTCACTCCCAGCCCTCCTGCTCTAACTGCTAGACCCTACTCCTCTTCCATGAAAGGTGCAGTGCTGTCACAGGGTGCCCAGGTGGGGACACACATAGGGATTACCTTTGCACTAAGGGCATGGGGGTCTATTGAAGTCAATGGAAAGACGTCCTCTTCCTCATTGACTTCAGTGGACTGGGAATCAGGACCTATTACATTGCCCCTAGTGATAGCCCCCTATCCCCTTCACCAATTAATAGGAGATGGACAATATTATAGCAGAGCACCAACCCTGCTCTAATTAAGGTTGAGATCAACTTTCCCTTTAAAGGCAGACTCTTCTAAAACCTGCAGGGTTATGTGGATTGCCTTGCAATTCGGTGGGTCTTCTCTGGTGAACACTCACTGTCATACCAGGTCCTCTGCCCTCAAGGGAGCTGATGTGATTCAACTCCTGGCATAATACCATGGCACTGAGATACATTTATAGTGACGACAGCAATAATTTTATTATCGAAGGTGCAAGTGATAGCGGGGAAAGACAATGGAAACAAAACAGGGTGCACATAAAACATAACCTGCTGTCTAGAGACTAGCCTTCACTTAGCCGGCTAACTTTGAAAGTGATCTCACCCCAGACAACGCAGCCTGTCACCCAAGGTTGGCTGCGATCCCGTTTTCATGAATGTAACCGCACTGGCTGCTGATTTCTTAGGTGCCAGATAAAGGGGGGTCTTCCTTGCCTTCTGTCAAAGTCAGATTCAGGACTCACATAATTTGTCAGACCACTCTGTTTATTAGCAAAGCGCTTCGCTAATGCACCCAGATGTGAGCCCCTCTCTGAGGCTCAAGATAACTTATTTATACAGCTAAGCCAAAGCCAATTTAACATAAGAGACAAAAGAAAGCAGAAACTGACAAATATACATACATATCTTATTTGCATACTAACGTTTACCAATCTCCTAGCTCAGTAGGAGCTCTAAGTTAATTAGTTTGAGGACCCATTGTCTCACACTCCTTAATGTTTCTCTTCCTGACAACTATATTTCAACAAACCCTTCAAGTAGCATTTCTTTAATGAATTATAATTTCAATATAATTCATTCTACTTTCACACTTCCCTTTATAGCCCCTAAAGTTTGTCATCTGTCCCTAGAGTCAGGAACACCCTCCCTGTAGCTTATTCTATGGTGTGCTACCTGCCTGTTGATTTCACATCCCCTCAGCTGAGTTGATATGTAAATGAGGCTTCTACTGGGTTGGCTTACAATGCTTCGTTTACATGCCGACCCAGAGAAATTTGTCCGGCAGAAAACCTCTTTGTCGTCCCTGCCTCGATACAGATGGTCGGAACAGATTTTCAGTACACAGATGTAATTCCTCGCATAGGAGCTGTACAGACATTTCACAACGATATTAATCACCAGCATGATCCCAGCTGTCATTTACGATCTCACGTGGTGTTCTTTGGTGGACCAGAATGTACGTGTCGAGATCAGGCTATTTGTGTAACCCAGTTGGCACTGGGGGTTTGTTAAGGCCACACCTGCTGCTGACACAGCACTACCCAATGCAGTGCTGACTTGAAAGGGGCTGGTGCACCTCTTCCTTTGCTCACACACCGGAGTCAGGGAAAGGGGCTCACGGCAGCCCCCGCCACCGATCTCCTCATTTCACAATCACAACTCTGCCGAGCTGCTCCATCAAATCCCTCCACCATTCAATAACCAGAATGCAGAGGCTCTTGCCACCTCCAGGGGGGGCAGAGTTAAGGTTGTGGGGGGTATTTATCTTAACTCTGTATTTCCTGATTTTAAGAAGCTTTAGTGTGGCTGAACTTGCCTCTGTGGAAGGACACCCAGGCAGACTGAGTGCTGTGTTAACCAAGGGTTGTGCCAGTGAATAACCTCTCCGCCTCTCTCGTAGGCTCGGCGTCCAAGTGCATCCCACGGCTGGAGGAGCCAGTGCTGGAACCGCTGCCAGCTGGCGTGGACCCCTACATGCAGCCAGCAGGGATCCTGCAGCCCCAGGTCCGCCCACAGGGGCAGGGGGTTGGTAACGAGCCTGGGGTATATGGAGGAACTGATTCTGGATCGTATGGAGGACCTGGGCCCGGATCGTATGGGATAGATGGGCCCGGGGCCTATGGAGGAGCTGGGCCTGGATCCTACGGAGGAACCGGGACTGGATCACATGAAGGACCTGGGCCCGGATCGTATGGGATAGATGGGCCCGGGGCCTATGGAGGAGCCGGGCCTGGATCCTACGGAGGAACCGGGACTGGATCACATGAAGGACCTGGGCCCGGATCGTATGGGATAGATGGGCCCGGGGCCTATGGAGGAGCCGGGCCTGGATCCTACGGAGGAACCGGGACTGGATCACATGAAGGACCTGGGCCCGGATCGTATGGGATAGATGGGCCCGGGGCCTATGGAGGAGCCGGGACTGGATCCTATGGAGGAACTGGATGTGCATCATACGAAGGAGCCGGAACTGGGCAGGGATCATATGGAATAAATGGCCCCGGAACCTATGAAGGAGCCAGGCCGGCTATATCAGTGGGGTGCTCCCCACCACAGTATGGGATGCAGGGTGCTGGCTATGCGGTTGGCTCAGGCAGGCCATCTGGGCACATCCGGCCAGTCTATAAGGACCCCAGCATCCCCTATGTGCCGAGCCTCTCGGAGCTGCCCAACCATGCAGGACGCGTGATGTCGTCCATGCCCAGGGTCTCTGCTGACAATGGTGTTGGAGGGGGAGCAGGAACAGGAGATGTGTCAATGCCAGGCTCTTCCAATCCCATGCTGCCCAACGGCCCTTAATCCACAGGGCGTGAGGAGCGAGCTGGTGAGGTTTAGCAGCTAAGGCAGGAGGAGGGCAGGACGCCTGGGTTCTGTCCCCAGCTCTGGGGGGTATGGTTTAGGAGTGAGAGCAAGGGAACGGGACTCAGGACACCTGGGTTCTATCCCCAGCTGTAGGAGAAGAGTGGGGTGTAGGGGTTAGAGTTGGGGCGGGCCAGGACTCCTGGGTTCTATCCCCAGCTCTTGGTGGGGAGTGGGGTCTAGCCATTAGAGCAAGAGAATGGGGGCTTCTATCCCAGCTCTGGGGGGAATGGTGTCTAGTGGTCAGAGCAGGGTGGGAATGGGGATGATGACTCCTGGGTTCTGTCCTGGCTCTGTGAGTAGGGTCTAGTGGTTAGAGTGGGAGGGGGAATGCGGGCCAGGCCTCCTGGGTACTAGCTGAGCTCTGTGAAGGGAGTGGAGTCTAGTGGTTTGGGGTGGGGGGTGGCTGGGAGTCTGTACTCATGGGTTCTATCCCCCACTCTCCTGTCATGCCCCTGACTGGGCCACTCCATTGTTGTGTGCCTCAGTTTCCCCCATTGTGTTCCAAGACCTTTTGCTCAATGCTTAGTTGTGGACAGGAGTAAGCGCTTATTGCCCTCCCTGTGTAAATTCCCCACCCCCATCCCCTCATCCACCATTTCCCTGATCTCCCCCCACCCAACCTGGATCACTTCACCCCTCCACCCCCCAACCACATCTCCTTCCCATATGGTCAGTGATCTCAAGGCCTTTGTATTGCTTGGATGCCTGGGTGGGGGTGCAGAGGATGGCTGCGTCTCTCTCTGCTCCTCGTTTCTGGTGCTCTAAATGCTTCCAATAAAATCCTTGCTCTGCTAGGTCATTTGGCTTATTTCCTCCCTGCGGAGCGAGTTCGGGTCAGGAGCCAGGCAGCGCTGGGAGCTCAGAGCAGGGACGGGATGGCCAGCAGCGGCGCACACTCCCCCCGACCTTGCTTCCCGGCATTGCCTGCTGGGGACGGAGGGGAGCTCGGTCACTGGAGCCCATCCACGACGCTTGACGGACACTGCCAGCAGGTTCCTTCTGATGTGAGCATCTGCAAAGAACAGTGCTGAGAACCCACCCACTTGTTTCACCCATGGGGGTGAAAACCAGATTGGAACTGGCGCCCCCTAGAGGGGAAAGGCTCCGTGTCCCATTCCCTGCCCCCTGAACCATCCAGTCCCCCACCCTGGGGCCCAGTTGGAGCTGGGACCTCCTGAGGGGAAAGGCTCCCTGTCCCATTCCTGGCCCCCCGAGCCAGCCAGTCCCTCTGCCTTAGGGCTGGATCAGAGCTGGGATCCCCTAGGGGGAAAGGCGCCGTGTCCCATTCCCGTCCCCCTGAACCATCCAGTCCCCCACCCTGGGGCCCAATTGGAGCTGAGACCCCCTAGGGGGAAAGGCTCCGTGTCCCATTCCCCTCCCCCCTGAGCCAGACAGTCCTCCAGCTTTGGGGCTGGATCAGAGCTGGGACCCCCTAGGGGGAAAGGCCCCGTGTCCCAGTCCCATGAGCCAGCTGCTCCCTCCACCCTGGGGATGGACTGGAGACTCTGCCCCCTCTCCTCTCCAGGCGAGACCATGGGCAGCGTTGGCATCAAGATGTAACACGGTTGCAAAAAAAGCGAACACTGCCCTGGGATGTATGAGCAGGCGTGCAGTAAGCAGGACACGAGATGTAATTCTTCCGCTCCACTCCGCGCTGATACGGCCTCAACCGGAGTGTTGTGTCCAGTTCTGGGAGCCACATTTCCGGAAAGATGTGGCCAAACTGGAGAAAATCCAGAGAAGGGCAACAAAAATGATGAAAGGTTTAGAAAACATGACCTATGAGGGAAGATTGAAAACACTGGGTTTATTTAGTCTGGAGAAGAGAAGACTGAGAGGGGACATGATACCCATTTTCAAGTACATAAAAGGTTGTTACAAGGAGGAGGGAGGTAAATCGTTCTGCTTAACCTCTGAGGACAGGACAAGAAGCAATGGGCTTAATTTGCAGCAAGGGAGGTTTAGGTTGGACATTAGGGGGGAGGGATAGCTCAGTGGTTTGAGCATTGGCCTGCTAAACCCAACATTGTGAGTTCAATCCTTGAGGGGGCCATTTAGGGATCTGGGGCAAAAATTGGGGCTTGGTCCTGCTTTGAGCAGGGGGTTGGACTAGATGACCTCCTGAGGTCCCTTCCAACCCTGATATTCTATGATTAGGGAAAACTTCCTAACTGTCAGGGTGGTTAAGCACTGGAATAAATTGCCTAGGGAAGGAAATCTCCATCATTGGAGATTTTAAAGAGCAGGTTGGACAAATCTGCCAGGGGTGGTCTAGATAATACTTAGTCCTGCCATGAGTGCCAGGGACTGGACGAGATGACCTCTCGAGGTCCCTTCCAGTCCTATGATGCTATAATTCTAAGATGGGCTGGGCCGGCGGGCAGAACAATCACCTCATCTGATACTCCAGTATCAGATAGACCAGGGCGTCCCCCCAGAGATTCCTCCTGGCTCACCTCCGCACCCACCCCAGGCCCCACGTCTCTTGTGGAAGACAGAAATGTCTGAGTCTCCAACGTCTAACCAGGGCTGAGCTCACCCCATGCAAAAGGGGACGCGAGTTGTCTGACGGCTGCCTATGTCGCGGGGGCTTGATTTGGAAGGGGGGGTGGGGTGGGAGGAGGGAGGTGGGACGGCTGCAGTGGGGAATAGGCCATCAGGAGTTTGGGGACACTGGGCTGGGGTGGCAGGCGGGGGAGGGGGAAGGACGGCAGGGGACAGGGCTACCTAGATGAGCGACCCAATCCACTGAGCCCAAACAGCGCGGGGAGCCCCCTGCTCAGCAGCTAACAGGGTTGGGTTGGGGGAAGAGGTTTCCTGGAGCCACGGCTGGAGAAGAGAGCGTCCCCCACGCCCGGAGCCTAGCCCGGAGAGAGGGGCTTTGTACTGGCCTCGAGACGGGGAGTTCAAAGCCTAGCCCCAGAGCAGGGCCGGCCTCTGGAAAAACCGCACCCTGGGCGAACTTGTATTTTAACGCCCCTGCCTCCCGCAGCAGGGGCCAGGGGCGGCAGAGGCTTCCAAAAAGTAAGGGGGCCAGGGACTCCGCCCCCTTCATGGCCCCGCCCCTGCCCCTCCTCTGTCCCCTGGGGCCACGCCCCCGGCCAAGACGGAAGCCAGAGCCAGGCTGGGGAGCCTGGGCCCCTCCACCTGCCAAGGCTGGGGGGAGCCTGAGAGTAGCCCCCAGCCCATGTCCCCACCCGCCAGGCCCTTCCCCCAGGAGGGTCCACGGCTCCCCACAGCTGCCTGGGCTCCTCAGCAGGGCTCTGCCGGCAGGGCCAGGGGGCGGGGCCTCGGGGAAGAGGAGAGGTGGGGGTGGGGCCTGTGGTGAAGTGTGGACGGGCCATGGCCCCCTGGCTCCCCCTGTTCCGGCACCCCTGCCCTGGGCTCCCCACCTGCCCCATCACCCCTGCCATCTCCCCAGGCTCCCCACCCATCCCCCCATTGCCCTGGCCCCCGCTGCCTTCTCTGCCCCACCCCACATCCCCCCAGCCCCTGCTGCCTCCCTGGGCCCCACTGCCTCCCCCCCTCATTGCCCTGAGCTCCCTTCTGCAGCCTTGCACCCCAGCCTTGCCCCGCTCCTTGTCTCTTGACCACGGCGCCCTCGGCCGTCACCCACCCCTGCCCCAGAGACATCAATGGGGCATGTCATCCTGCCGTGGTGCGGCTGGGGATTTCCGCTCCGCCCGCCCCCAGTGACTCCAGCAGGGGAAGGAGGAAGACGCTTAGACTGCCACAGCAAATGCACGGGGGATACTGGTCGTCCTCCGACCCACCCACGCTTCTGTTCGGGTTACAGGCTGCCATGCACCGCACTGCCCCTGGGGGGCGCTTGTTAGGGTTAGAGGCTGCCCTGCACCAGGTGGCCACAAGGCCTAGGGCCTGGGGTGCCCAGTCAAGTCTCTATTCCTGCAAATAAGCACTTACGGGTTTCCCAGCCAGGTTTCGTTAGTGGATCTCCTTGGACGCCCCTTTACTGGTTCCCTGCCCAGCCGCTGCTGCTCCCCTACAAACCCCATGCAGACTGGCACCAGCTGTGATCTCTGGGGGCGGCCTGTTTCGTGGGCGGCTCTGCCCACGCTTCCTGGGGCTCCCACCCCACAATAGAACCCGGCCGTCCCCTGGCTCAGGACCTTTCCTCATACCGGGGCAGGGGAAAGGGAGCATGCAGTAGGGAGGGGCTGATGGGAGATGTAGTCACTCGCTTTGCAGGTCCATCACCCTGGGAAGCGAGAATGGGGCAACGGGATTTCAGAGCCATGGAGTGGGTTTGTGGGGAGGTGAGCAGACTCAGGAGAGAGAGAGATATTCAGCTGGCAAGGGTCAATGGAGGTGACCCCCAGCCCCCCTGCTCTAACCCACTAGACCCCACTCCCCTCCCAGAGCTGGGGACAGAACCCAGGAGTCCTGATTCCCAGTCTCCCTTGCTCTAACCCACTAGCCCACACTCCCCTCCCAGAGCTGGGGACAGAACCCAGGAGTCCTGACTCCCAGTCTCCCCTGGTCTAACCACTAGCCCCCACTCCCCTCCCAGAGCTGGGGACAGAACCCAGGAGTCCTGATTCCCAGTGTCCCTTGCTCTAACCCACTAGAGCCCACTCCCCTCCCAGAGCTGGGGACAGAACCCAGGAGTCCTGATTCCCAGTCTCCCTTGCTCTAACCCACTAGCCCGCACTCCCCTCCCAGAGCTGGGGATAGAACCCAGGAGTCCTGGCTCCCAGCCCCCCTGCTCTAACCACTAGCCCCCACTCCCCTCCCAGAGCTGGGGACAGAACCCAGGAGTCCTGATTCCCAGTCTCCCTTGCTCTAACCCACTAGACCCCACTCCCCTCCCAGAGCTGGGGACAGAACCCAGGAGTCCTGATTCCCATTCTCCCTTGCTCTGACCCACTGGCCCGCACTCCCCTCCCAGAGCTGGGGTCCAGAACCCAGGAGTCCTGGCTCCCAGCCTCCCTGGTCTAACCACTAGCCCCCACTCCCCTCCCAGAGCTGAGGATAGAACCCAGGAGTCCTGGCTCCCAGCCCCCCGGTCTAACCACTAGCCCCCATTCCCCTCCCAGAGCTGGGGACACGACCCAGGAGTCCTGATTCCCAGTCTCCCCTGGTCTAACCACTAGCCCCCACTCCCCTCCCAGAGCTGGGGACAGAACCCAGGAGTCCTGACTCTTCTGTCTGCTACCACTAGATTGTGCTGCCTCCCAAGAGATGTGAGTGCCCGAGCATGCTCCTAAATCACAGGAAAGACGCAGGTTCAATGACACCGGTGTGGCTGATCCGTGACCCTAACGCAGGGATTCATTAATTCAGTCCGTCACCTGCACAGAGCAGGTCTGATTCCCTCACGCAAGGGCCAGACCACACACACGACTGGCTGACCTGCCTCTGCGCAGAACTATTTGTCTCGCCCCCGTCCCCGATTCGCGACGAAATATCCGCCCTGCTCCGAGCCTGAGCGACCGGTCCCTCTGCTCCTTCCACCCCCACGGTCCCGAATCGCTGTGGCCCGGCGAGGTACAAACCTGGATTGGCTGGGGTCATGCGGCTGCAGTCGGGCGACCCGGGCGGAGCCACCCAGCCCAGCGGGTTTCCGGCTGGATCGCGAGGCCTCGCACCAGGGAGCGGCAGTTGTACTAACCGTACCCAGGGGCTGGAGCATTCCCCTGCTGCAGCCCATGACAGCAGACGTTTGCAGAGATGCAGAGCCGGCACCTTCCAAACAAAGCAGGATTTATTCCCCCCCAGGGGTACGAAGCACTCAGGCGGGTGGGTTAATGGGGGGGGGGCTGGGAGGAAACGTCCAAGCCCAACTTTTTTGCGCTGAAAAATGCCGATTTGGGTGTGAGGCGGGCGTGGGTCCGATTTTTAAGCCTGGCTACTAGCGACGGGGGGGGGGGGGGGGGCAGGGAACCAGTGACTGAGTCACTGCCAAGTCGGGGCGGGGGCGGGGGTCGGGAGATGGACACTGCGGCTGTCGTGATTTTGAGACAGGGGTAGAGAAATCCCCCCCCGTGAGGTCCACCTAGTCTGGTCTCTGACAGTGACTGACAACAGCTGCACAGACACACAGAGAGACAGTCCCTGCCCCGGCTGAGATCAGGGCCCCGTTGTGCCAAGCGCTGCCCAGACACACAGGGAGAGACAGTCCCTGCCCCGGCTGAGATTAGGGCCCCCTTGTGCCAAGCGCTGCCCAGACACACAGGGAGAGACAGTCCCTGCCCCAGCTGAGATCAGGGCCCCGTTGCGCCGGGCGCTGCACAGACACACAGGGAGAGACAGTCCCTGCCCCAGTTGAGATCAGGGCCCCATTGTGCTGGGCGCTGCACAGACACACAGGGAGAGACAGGCCCTGCCCTGGCTGAGATCAGGGCCCCGTTGTGCCAGGCGCTGCCCAGACACACAGGGAGAGACAGTCCCTGCCCCAGCTGAGATTAGGGCCCCGTTGCGCCGGGCGCTGCACAGACACACAGGGAGAGACAGTCCCTGCCCCGGCTGAGATGAGGGTCCCATTGCGCCGGGTGCTTCACACAGGGAGAGACAGTCCCAGTCAGGGCCGTCCTTAGGCACACGTAGCATACGCGTAGGGAATCCGAAAGTTTGGGGCACCACTGGGACCATAGACGCCGGCTTCTCATCTTGCCGGGGGGTGCTCAACCTCCTGCTCTGCTCCAGGCCCCGCCCCCACTTCACCCCTTCCCCTAAACTCTCCCCCCACCTCTTTCTGCTCCTGCTCCACCTCTTTCCCGCCTCCTCCCCCGAGCAGGCCCCGTCCCCGCTCCTCCCCCTCCCTCCCGGAGCTTGAATGCCGCGAATCAGCTGTTCGTGGCGCTCCAGAAGCGCTGGGAGTGAGTGGGAGGAGTTGGTAAGCGCGGGGGCAGGCGAGTGTGCATAGGGCCCCATAAATCCTAAGTACAGCCCTGGTCCCAGTCCAAAAAAGCTCATGGTCTAAGCAGTGAGGCATAGTGGCCTCAGCACTGGATGGTGACTCTGGACACCTGCATTCTCTTGCTGGCCTGGCCCTGGGCCTGCTTGAGGACCTTCGCCAAGTCACTCCTCCTCTCTGTGCCTTAACTTCCCCATCTTTGACAAGAGGGGGAGGCTATTTACCTCCTTTGTGAGTCCGTGAGTCCCCGTGCTCTTCGAGAGCTGGCTATCATTACAAATGAAGGGTTATGATTGCCTTTTCCCAGATGGCGAAACCGAGGCACGGAGTGAGAGACACAGTGACTTGCCCAAGGTCACACAGCGAGTCTGAAACTGATCTGGAAACTGCCCCTGGATCTCCTCAGTCCCAGCCCAGTGCACGAACTAGAAGAGTTACATTCCAGTGTGAGTGCTCACCGCTTTCGGTAAACATGCCCCTGAGAATTGCACCATCTCCTTAGGCTGTGCAACTTTCATTCTGCAGGAAACATCCAGTGGCCTTTACCTTAATCATTAACCCACTTCTGGAATGGAGAAACTGAGTCACAGACTGAGGAAGTGCCATATCTGGGAGAAGGGGATTAGAACCCAGGTCTTTGATCATGGAAAATAACCGAAGCTATGTAGGAACACGAGAGTAGAGGAGGCTGTTACAGATGCTTTTAGGCCAGCTCTGTATTCCCTCTCCTCCCTTTGTTATTATGTGTTATTTATTTATCAGCTGTCTAGTGGGGTCCTACAGGGGTCAGTCCTCGGTCTGGTACTAGTCAATATTTTCATTAATGACTTGCATAAGGGAGTGGAGTGTATGTTTTATAAAATTCGCCAAGCTGGGAGGGGTGGCAAGCACTTTGGTGACCAGGATTAGAACGGAAGATGACCATGCTCAATTGGAGAATTGCTCTGAAATCAACCAGATGAAATTCAATAAAGACAAGTGCAAAGGGAAAAACCAAAGGCTCAAGAACAAGGCGGGGCATAACGGACTGTCCACCTCACAGCGTCCAACGGCAGTGCGGCCGAAAATGATCTGGGGGTTCGAGTGGACCACAAACTGAACACGAGTCCGTGTGATGCCGCTGTGAAAAAGGCTAATATCTTTCTGGGGTGTATTAACAGAAATGTTGTATGGGAGACCTGGGAGGATATTGTCCCATTCTGTTTGGCACGGGTGAGGCCCCACCTGGAGTACTGTGTCCAGCTTTGGGCACCACACTTCAAGAAAGCTGTGGACAAGCTGGAGAGAGTCCAGAGGAGAGCAACAAAAAGGACAAAAGGTTTAGAAAACCTGCCCTATGAGGAAAAGTGAAAAACCTGGGTGTGTTTTGACTTGAGAAAAGAAGACCGAGCGAATATCTGAAGGGCTGTTACAAAGAGGACGGTGATCAGTTGTTCCCCATGTCCACCGAGGGCAGGAAAAGACGTAACAGGCTTAATCTGCAGCAAGGGAAGATTTAGGTTCGATATTAGGGAAAACTCTCTAACTCTCAGGGGAGTTAAGCACCAGAACAAGTTATCAAGGGAGGATGTGGAAGCCCCGTCATCTGTGGTTTTTTCAAACAGGTTGGACAAACACCTCTCAGGGATGGTCTAGGTTTACTTGGTCCTGCCTCAGTGCAGAGGCTAGATGAGGGGACCTCTTGCAGTCCCTTCCAGCCCTGTATTTCTATGATTCTTTATTGGGAACCTTACTGAAATCAGGGCCCCGCGGTGCCAGGCGCTGCACAGACACACAGCGAGAGACAGTCCCTGCCCCAGCTGCGATCAGAGCCCCGTGGTGCCAGGTGCTGCACAGACACACAGAGAGAGACAGTCCCTGCCCCAGCTGAGATCAGGGCCCCGTGGTGCTAGGCGCTGCCCAGACACACAGCAAGAGACAGTCACTGCCCCAGCTGAGATCAGGGCCCCGTGGTGCCAGGCGCTGCCCAGACACACAGCAAGAGACAGTCACTGCCCCAGCTGAGATCAGGGCCCCGTGGTGCCAGGCGCTGCCCAGACACACAGCAAGAGACAGTCACTGCCCCAGCTGAGATCAGGGCCCCGTGGTGCCAGGCGCTGCCCAGACACACAGCAAGAGACAGTCACTGCCCCAGCTGAGATCAGGGCCCCGTGGTGCCAGGTGCTGCCCAGACACACAGCGAGAGACAGTCCCTGCTCCAAAGTGCTCACAGCCAAAACAGACAAAAGAGAGAGAGGTAATATAATCTTGCTTTTACACATGGGGAATTTAGGCACAAAGAGATTAAGGGTACATCTGCTCTACCCATATCACAGCCGTGCCCGCACGGCCCCGTGTGGGGAGATGCAGCCTACGCCTACAGAAGGGGTTTTTCTTCTGGTGTAGGAGCCCCAGCATCCCAGACGAAGTAATCTGTGGATGGGAGCCCTCTTCTTCATAGCTGCGTCTGCACTGGGGTCACATTGGCATACCTACGTCAGCCAGGGGTGTGTTTGTTTCACAGCCCCGACAAACACAGCGTTGCTGCTATAACTTTGTACTGTAGTCCATGCTCCTCCCAGAGCCTCCTGCACACCATGGAACAGCTGATCCACAGTGGGCTGGAGGGGTGGGTGGGGGAGCTTGGCTTCCATGGGTGCTCCAGCCCACAGAGTTGGCGCCTAGGTATGAAACACAGGACAAAGATTAGCGGGGGTGGTGGTGGTTTAAATCAGGAAACACACATGGCCGGGAAGCACCAGACAGGAGAGAAGCCAAACCAAGGAAGGAGACTCCACGATGGAGAAGCACCCCAGGATGTAGAAGCCTGAATGAGCCAGGAGACCCTTCCTGAGCCCATATGGTCCCCAGAGGTTCCCAAGGGATGGGGGAGCTAGGGAAGGGCTCTGGGGTCAGGACGGTGGTTGTGTTCTGTGTGATCTGTCCTTGCTTGTGTTTTAAGTGACTAAGTATCAAAGATCAGCAGTGTTAGGCTCTGTGCAACGTGCCCCTGTGTGTGTTATCTGCTTCACAGGTGCCATGTGCCACTGACGAGCGCTAAAGGGTAACCCAGAAGGCCCATGGATGGAGTCCCAGGAGAAGGTGTTTCCGCGATGCTGCGGTGGGGGGAGTCTGAAGGGCCAGCACTGAGCCCAGAGGCTAGGCAGCTGGACAGCAGGTTCCAGATCTCAGGAGGGAGAGCTAGACTAAGGGTTTGTGTCAAGACTGGGACAGTGGCTGGACCCTTCAAATACCTGGGGACCCAGCGGCTGGGTCCTTTCACAGCAGTCTGGTGGGCAGCTGGCAGGGGATACCTTGTTGGATCTGTGACACCCATTCCCCTCCCAAGGCTGTGAGGCACCTTGCTACCTGAGTGAGAGGAAATCTTGTTTGTGCCTTGCTAGGGGTCAGCTCCCCAGCTCCACCTGCAACGAGCGACACAAGAACTCCCTTCCAGGCCGTGCCATCGCTCTGCCGGTTAGCGACTGCCACTGCAGCTTAGTGTCCTCTGGGAGTGTCTGGCCGCTGGGCACACGTGGTATTCACAGATTTGCCATTTTCAAAGAAGCGGCACGCACATCCCAGCTGATCTCTTCCACCTCCGCTCACCGCTCCACTTCACGCACAGCGCTGAGACGTGTTTGTGATGTTACACTCCATAATGTTTTATGGAAATACGATGTAAACGGAATATGCTTTATGCAAAAGGTCTCTTGTAAGGTATCATTACAAAGGTTATAACCTACTGAATATATTCCTCCTATTTTTATGCATGTATCATTTTTGTATCTGAAGCTAGAAATAAGAAGTATAACTCTGAGGTCCTATTGTAATTATGCAAAGAGTGGGCCATTAATGGTGGTTTAGAATCTTGATGGCTCCCATTGACTAGGACAATTGGTTATAAATGGCTCTGTTTACTTGAAAACCTTGCTGTGTATGTGTGTGCCAGCCTGTGGGTAATGAAGAATGAGGTCTCACAGGACATGTGACCAGGTCATATGATACTGGAATCCACCTTAAATCTGATACTTTTCCATTTAGAAGGAGGGGTGGGGACCCAGAGAGACAAAAGATTCCCGCCTTGTCCCAAAAGGGGGTGGAGCAGGACAAAGCGGGTCCAAGTCATGAGAAAGCCCCTGCTTACCACCTAAGATGCCTTCTGGAACTGCCAAGAACTGTACCGGGGAAAGGATTGGGCCCAGACTAGGAAGGAGTCTAGTCTGTGAAAGAAGCTTATTGGAACATCTCTGAGAGTGAGATTTACCTGTAATCAGTTTCTTAATGTATTAGACTTCGACTTGTTTCAGAGTGGTAGCCATGTTAGTCTGTATCAGCAAAAAGAACAAGGAGTACTTGTGGCACCTTAGAGACTAACAAATTTATTAGGGCACAAGTTTTCCAAAGCTTATCCCCTAATAAATTTGTTAGGCTTAGACTTTTGTTTTTTGGTTTATTTTGCTTCGTAAATTACTTTGTTCTGTCTGTTATTACTTGGAACCACTTAAATCCTACTTTTTATACTTAATAAAATCACTTTTCTTTACTAATATACTGAGACTAAGTTATTAATACCTGGGGGAGCAAACAGCTGGGCATATCTCCCTATCAGTGTTATAGAGGGCGGACAATTTATGAGTTTACCCTGTAGAAGCTTTATACAGAGTAAAACGGATTTATTTGGGGTTTGGATCCCATTGGGAGCTGGGTGTCTGGGTGCTGGAGACAGGTGACCTGCTGAGCAGTTTTTGGTTAAAGTCTGCAGCGTTGCGGGCGTGGCCCAGACCTGGGTGTGTGTTGCAGCAGCCCGGCACATCTGGCTCAACAAGGCAGGGTTCTGGAGTCCCAAGCTGGTAGGGAAAACAGGCTCAGAGGTAATTTCAGCACATCAGGTGACAGTTCCAAGGGGGTTTCTGTGACCGAACCTGTCACAGTGTTGATTGTGGAATAAGTTTGCTTAACAAACCCAGAGATTCAAGGAGTAGCAAGTAGAAGTCACGGGAACAAATTGTTCCATAGAAAATGAAATCAAAACATGCATTCTACAGCTTAGGCTGAATTAACTAGATACTCTCCTGTCTGGTAGAGTAAAGCTGACCCCAAATCCCTGCAGCTGGCTGCGACCGCCCCTTCATGAGACATGCATGCTCTCAGCTTGCCTCCTCGCTGAAGGACCCTGGGGGTTTCCTTGCACCACAAGATACACCAGAGGAACCCTTTGTCTGTCTTCACAAACAGGATACTGCCCTGCTGTTTGTTTCATCCTGTAAGTTTCCTCTCTTGTATATTTCACAAGCTTTCATTCTGCCCCTGACTCAGTATGCAACCAGACATACATTATAGAATCAGGATACACATGCGGTCAGCCAGGGAATGAGGTGTCTCTAATTTCCTGCCTGGAAGGAACACTTCCAAGGAATGTCACTTTCTGGTAACCTTTTTGAACCCCATGACTGTAAGAACATAATTTTCAGTCTTGATACATAACTCCTTCAATATGATCCATACGGATATCTCGCAAGGATTATGATAACCAGGGGGCTTCTGGCTCTTGGGTCGATCTCACGTGCCACCTGTCAGTGAAGTGTTATACATATATCTAATGCAGGGGGTCCCTGTACAACCCGATGTGCCCCTCGTGTCGTCTGCTAGTCGGTAGTACCGGGGCCCTGGGCACAAGTATCTGTAACCATTAAACCATCTTTTCCCCTGAAGAAAAAATAAACAGAGCCCTCCTCTGCAAGACTCGCATCCACAACCAATGTTACTAGCAGCCTGGAGTCAAAGGGGCCAGAGCCCCAGCTGGTGTGAATGGGGCTTAGCTCCACTGAAGTCAATGAATCCAGATTCCCAGCTGGCGTGAATTGGCCATAGCTCCATAGGGGTCAATGAATCCCTATCCCCAGCTAGTGTCAATTTACTTCAGTGGAGCTATGTAACTTATAGGAACTAAGGATCCATGGCTGTAATTTCCTTCTACTCAAACAATGCCATCAATTGTGTGTGTTGGTAGGATATGTCATGCTCCAGATGCCAAGACCTGTTAGGAAACAGGGTTTAGTCCCTTTATATAGTCAATTCCCTTGCAGCAGTAGGTACAACACTAGGGTGAGATTTTGATCTCAGTGACCCCAGTGTAAATCTGGAGTGACCCCATTGACACCAACATAAGAACATTAAAATGGCCCTAGTGGGTCAGACCAAAGGTCCATCCAGCCCACAATCCTGTCTTCTGACAGTGGCCAGTGCCAGGTGCCCCAGAGGGAATGAACGGAACAGGGAATCATCAAGTGATGCATCCCCTGTCACCCATTCCCAGCTTCTGGCAAACAGAGGCTAGGGACACCATCCCTGCCCATCCTGGCTAATAACCATTGATGGACCTATCCTCCATGAATTTATCTAGTTCTCTTTTGAACCCCGTTATAGTCTTGGCCTTCACAACATCCTCTGGCAAAGAGTTTCACAGGTTGACGGTGTGTTATGTGAAGAAAATACTTCTGTTTGTTTGTTTTAAACCTGCTGCCTATTCATTTCATTTGGTGACCCCTAGTTCTTGTGTTATGAGAAGGACTAAATGGCACTTCCTTATTTACTTTCTCCACACCAGTCATGATTTTATAGACCTCTATCATATCTCCCCTTAGTCGTCTCTTTTCCAAGCTGAAAAGTCCCAGTTTTATTAATCTCTCCTTATACGGAAGCCGTTCCATACCCCTAATCATTTTTGTTGTCCTTTTCTGAACCTTTTCCAATTTCAATATATCTTTTTGGAGATGGGGCGACCACATCTGTACCCGATATTCCAGATGTGGGAGTACCATGGATTTATATAGAGGCGACATGATATTTTCTTTCATATTATCTATCCCTTTTCTAATGATTCCCAAAGGAATTAGATTCTGATCTTAGTGATCATGGTGTAAATCCGGAGTTACCCCATTGACACCAATGGAATTCGATTCTGATCTTAAGTGACCATGGTGTGGATAATTTGGAGTGATGCCAGTGGCAGATGCATCTTGGATGGTCAGAATGGGCCAAGAATATGGGTTAGCAGAGGCCAGCCGGAGCTGACCCAAGATAAGTCCATAGTGTGAATGAATGAAAGTAGAACACAGAGTCCATGGATGGGGGCTAGCTACAATTCTCCCACCAGGGAAGTGGTGAAGACCAGAGCTGGCACCTTTATGGGATGTGACCAGGGTGGGTCCAACTGGGTACATGGATCAGCAGATGGGTTGAGAGCTAGGGAGAGCGAATGGGAGGATGGCAAAGTAGCTGAGAGGCAGCCAGACCTTCAACAAGGGGTCTTAGCTGGTGGGAATGGAGAGGAGCAGGTGGACTCTGGAGAGCACCTGGTGGAGAGCCTGCTCCTTGGCCAAGTGGAGCTCTCGTCTTCCCTTGGCTGTAACCGCCTTGCCAAACTGCCCAAGCCTGTAGACATGCCGGGACTCATCCCAATCCACGCTCACCTTAGCCTTATTATGTAGCTTGCATAGGACAGCAGGGATGGGAATGTGGGTGGTTGCCTGGGGCCCTCTCACCTCACTCCTGTCTTCTACTGCAGATCCAGAAAGCTGTGGGAGTGGCTCCTGGGACAACACCCGGGCGATGTGTGGGAGATGCCACAGGGCTATTGGCTCATGACTAGGAGCCAGGACTCCTGGCTTCTACTGATGAGTCTGGGAGGGGAGCAGGGTCTAGTGGGTTAGCACTGCAGGGGCTGAGAGGCAGAACACCTGGGTTCTCTTCCTGCGCTCACTGGATGACATGGGGCCAGGCACTTCCCTTTGTTGGACTTCCTTTCCCTATGTGTGTTAGGTAAGGCCAATGATGCCTAGCTAACACCCATAACAGTTATTATTAATGGGTATGAACAATAATAACTCTCACGTGTGACACACTGTAAACAGATCCTGCCCTGTAGAGACAGAGATGGGGACACTCGGAGTCCTTTAGCTTGACTCTTCCCCTGTGTCCTTTTTGCCTTGTCTCTTCCCCGTGTCAGAAAGAGAACCCAGGCATCATGCCTCTCACTCTCCCTGGGCTAATGACTAGACTTCACTCCCTTCACTGAGCTGGAGACAGAGTTTTGATCCTCAGGCCCCCTTGTGACAACTAAGCTTCCCTCCCCTCCCCCAGCCGGAACCCAGGAGTCCTGACTCCCAGCTCCTCTCTGCTCTAACCACTGGACCCCACTCCCCTCCCAGAGCTGCAAACTGAACCCAGGAGTCCTGACACCCAGCCCTTCGCTGTAACCACTAGACCCCACTCCCCATTCCTGTCCACCCCTCCCCAAACAGTGCCCCCATTTAGAGTCAATCATAGTGCTTACAGTAGATGGTTGGATGTTGGCAGACCAAAGTGCTGGGTTCTATCCCTGCTCTGAAAGGGGAGGGGGGGCTAGTGGTTAGAGCAGGGGGAGCTGGGAGCCAGGACTCCTGGGTTCTATCTCCAGCTCTGGGAGAGAAGAGGGGTGTAGTGGTTAGAGCAGGGGGGGCTGGGAGCCAGGACACCTGGGTTCCATTCCCAGCTCTGGGAGGGGAGTGGGGTCAAGTAATTAGAGCCGGGGGGGGAGGGAGCTGGGAGCCAGGACTCCTGGGTTCCATGCCCAGCTCTGCGAGGGGAGTGGGGTCAAGTAATTAGAGTGGGGGGGCTGGGAGCCAGGACTCCTGGGTTCCATGCCCAGCTCTGGGAGGGAAGCAGGGTGTAGTGGTTACAACGCAGGGGCCCTGTTTTCTGTGGTGGTTTCATCACTCCTATCCCCGCTTGACGCATTGCCTGCCTGTAGGAGGCAGCTCCCCAAACATCCTGTCCGGCTCTGTCGAAACAGGGAGAGACTCTCCCAGCACCAGCTTCCTACACGCCCCAGCCTGGGAACCCATGGCCCTGCCCCGTGCAGCTGGGGATAAAAGCCATCCCCTTGAGCAAGGCTGCAACCACCTCTGGCCTGTGCTGCACAGCATCCCGGGGATAGCTATAGCTACCTGGCTCCCCGCGAGATACCTGGCGAGATGCAGCTGCAGCAGGGATGGGTCCCACTCGGGCTGAAATTAACCATCCTACTGGCACTGTGCCTGCATCTGCCAGGTAGGTACCTGCCCGTGGGAAGGGCAGATCTGGGGGGATCCCTGGGCAAACAGCTGCACAGTTATTTGGGGGGCACTGCTGATTAGGCAGGTGGCTGAACAGAGAGGGATATTTTGGGGTGTCATTGGGAGGAGATTGGTTAGAGCAGGGGGGACTGGGAGTCAGGACTCTTGGGTTCTATCCCCTGCTCTGGGTGGGGAGTGGGGTCTAATGGTTAGAGCGGGGGGGGGGGAGTGGGAGTCAGGACACCTGGGTTCCATCCCCAGCTCTGGGAGGGAAGAGGGGTGTAGTGGTTAGAGCAGGGGGGGTGGGAGTCAGGACACCTGGGTTCCATCCCCAGCTCTGGGACGGAAGAGGGGTGTAGTGGTTAGAGCAGGGGGGGAGTGGGAGCCAGGACACCTAGGTTCCATTCCCAGCTCTGGGAGGGAAGCAGGGTGTAGTGGTTAGAGCAGGGGAGGCTGGGAACCAGGATTCCTGGGTTCTATCCACTGCTCTGGGTGGGGAGTGGGGTCTAGTAGTTAGAGTCAGAGGCACTGCAAATCAGGGGTTCTCTATTCTAACAGGTTGGGACATTCTGCTGTGCCGGACACTGATCAGGGAGCTGGTTAGCACTGAATTATGTTTTGGGTTGCCAGCGGGGTGGAAAAACTGGGTCAGCAGCTTTGTGTGTTTGTGTGTGGGGGGGTGAGGAGCTTGAGATATTTTGGGGTGTCACTGGCCTGCTGGCACTGGATAAATAGCTACAGTGAATCACAGATGGGGTGCATATCTGGGGGTGTCTCCTGGGTTCAGATACTAGCAAGGAAGCTGAGTGTGGGAGAGGCTGACCCGGGAGAAATAGTGTGGGGCGTCAAGGAGACAAATAGTAGTTGAGCAACTGGGCGGGGTGTATTCTGAGGTGACACACCGCAGGGAGGGATATTTTGGGAGGTAGGTTCGTGTGCTGGGAGGTACCTAGCCGGCCGGGACATCTGGGATGTCAGTGGGGTACAAACTTTAGGGAGAGGGTATGGACTCTGGGGAGCGGGCGGTGGGGTGGCGAAGGGGGGGTGAGATAATCTTGGGGTGTCTGAGGAGCAGGATTTAAGGATTTTAGCAGGGCTCGTTCCCATTGGCAGAGACAGTGCCATGTGGCTGGAGGGAATGTCTCCAACAGCCGGTGTTGCGTAGCAAGGTACATCTGAGGGCTGTCAGCAGGCGTGGCCCAGTTTGATATCTCCTTCCCTGATCCGGATGCAGGAAGGAAGGCAAATAGCCATGCCAATGTGGCAGGACTGGGAGGAGATGCTAATACCAGCAAGGGAAAATAACCCGAAGGAATTCAGCAAGGGGGGGAATCACTGAAGGGGATTTGAGGCAGCTAATACAGCTAGGGGAATAATTCCACTGGCGGCAGAAACCTTGGCAAGCAGGAGCGGCCGGGAGAGAACAAGTGTAGCAAGGAAAGTAAGGCATGGCGGGCCTGGAATGTTATTATTAACACACACGTTTATTAGGTAGAGCTTACGGCCCAGCCAAGGTTTGTAGATTCATAGATTTCCAGGCCGGAAGGGACCATTATAATAATATAGCCTGACCGTCTGGGTAACCCAGGCCAGAGAAACTGCCCTCAAATAATTCCTCGAACAGATCTGTTAGAAAAAACATCTATAACTCTCCAGAGCAGGGGACGCATCCCTATGCCTTACCTAGCAAATACCTGCACCTGTAGGCTACACCTCTTGAGATACAGACTGTCAGTGATGGGACAAGGTTCTCATGGTTAATTACTCGCACCGTTAAAAATGTACGCCGTATCCCCCATCTGATTTTGTCTAGCTTCAACATCCAGCCATCGGATGGTGTTAGACCTTTCTCTGCTTGGCTGAAGAGCCCATGGATTAAATATTTGTTCCCCACAGACTGCGATTAACTCACCCCTTTGCCTTCTCTTGGTTAAGCTAAATAGATGGAGCTCTTTCCCTGCAAGGCAGGTTTTCTAAACCTTTAATCATTCTCGTGGCTCTTCTCTGACCCCACCCCAATTTACCAACATCCTTCTTGGATTGTGGCCACCAGAACTGGGCACAGGATTCCAGCAGCAGTCGCCCCAGTGCCAAATATAGAGGTAAAATAACCTCTCGGCTCCTACGCGAGATTCCCCTGTTTATGCATCCCAGGGCTGCATTAGCTGTTTGGGCCATAATGACACACTGAGAGCTGGACCCATCGTGCCAGGAGCTGTACAAACACAGAATCATAGCTAGAACCTGCCCCAAACATGACATTAATAACCTAAATACCTTTGAAGAGTTGGGCCGTCCAATCTTATCGGACAACCTTGTCTCCCCCTTGTGGTCTCTCTAGGTGTGACACCCAGGAGCTTTCAGCTTCCCGAAGGAGGAAACCTGGGTCGGTCCCGGCGACAGGCCGACGATCCAGAGCCTAGTTCCTCGGAGGAGGAGGTGATGGAATTCTTTGAGCCCCTGCTCCGGGTCTTACAAGGAATCCCAATTCCTACGCTGTCCTCCTCGACTGACATATGGTCCTGGCTCCCTGCCCTGCAGAATCTGCTAGATCCAAAAAATCAGACCTCCATTACTGGGCCAACAGTACAGCCAGAGAAGCCCACGGCTGACTCAACATCAGCACCTAAGACATCTGCTTCTCCCAGGGCAGCAGCACTGGAGCTGCCTGTCTCCATCCAGCCCGTGGTACCTAAAATCCCCTTCACTGCCCAGCCGCCTCGTCTGGAGCTCCCCATCTCCATCCAGCCCCAGGCATCAGAGCTGGCTAGCTCTGTCCAGCCAGCCATAGATGAGCTGGTTTCATCTCCCGATGAAGAGAGCTGCTAATGGGGCAGGGAGTCAAGACTCCTGCGTTCTATCCCCAGCTTTGGGAGGCGAATGGGGTCTAACGGGTTACGGTGGTGGAAGCTGGGAGCCAGGACTCCTGAGTTTTATCCCCAGCTCTGGGAGAGGACTTGGGGGGGGGGCGTGTCTAGTGGATTAGAGTGGGGGCAAGGGTGGGAGTCAGGACGCTTGGGTTCTTTCTCTACCTCTGATAGGGGATTGAGAGCTA
Organism: Natator depressus; assembly: GCF_965152275.1. Classification (NCBI taxonomy): domain Eukaryota; kingdom Metazoa; phylum Chordata; order Testudines; family Cheloniidae; genus Natator; species Natator depressus. The sequence goes on from NC_134247.1 coordinate 43,105,235, forward strand.
GTTATTAGCCCCTGGTTCGGGTCTTACAAGAAATCTCAGCTCCTACTCTGCCTTCCCCAGAAGCCATATGGTCCTGGCTCCCTGCCCCACAGAATCTGCTAAAGCCAAGACTTCTGGGTTCCATCCCTAGCTTTGCCACTCCCGCCCCAGCCCATGCTCTGTGCCTCAGTTTCCCCCTTTAGTGACTCCCTGGTGCCTCTGAGCGCCCGGCCAGGATTTGCCGTGAGGCTGCTGTAGAACTAGTGCCGGTGCCTGAGGGTTTCCTGGGTGCCAGCTCCTGAAATGTGCTCGCAATAAAAGACCTGAACCATAGACATGGCTTCTGTTGTTGCTATGGGTGAATCTGGGGCCAGAGCAGCCTCCCCTTGAACCCAGCAGCCTCTGGGGGTGGGGGTGGGGTGGGCGCCTGTCCCAGGGAACTCTGCCCGAAGCCTGTTGTGCTGTAGCCTTACACCTGCAGGGACCCGCTATTGCAGGGTAGAGGGGAGCTCAATCCGCCATTCACTCCTGGGCTCATCCGGCAGCCACGATGGGGAGACTCCTTCCTCTAGGAAGGGGGAAGCCACCTGCTTCTTTAATACAAGCCAAGGACCCAAGCTAGCTTACTGCTGAGCTGGGCCGGGCCCACACTGGAGCTGGCGCCCCCTAGAGGGGCAAGGGCCCCTATTGCATTCCCCAGCCCCCTACACCAGCCAGCCCCCCCTGCCCTGTTGCCAGATTAGACCTGCTGTCCCCTAGAGATGTGAAGTGCCCCATATCCTATTACAACCCCTTGAGCCAGCCAGTCCCTCCAACCTGCGTCTGGATCAGGGCTGGCGTCCCCTAGAGATGGGTGTCCCCATCCTGCCACCCAGCCTGGCAAGTATCACTATTTCATAAGTTGCAGGTCTAAAATGAATAGGCAGCAGGTTTAAAACAAACAAAAGGAAGTATTTCTTCACACAATGCACGGTTAACCTGTGGAACTCATTGCCAGGGGATGTTGTGAAGGCCAAGACTATAAACGGTTCAAAAATCAACTAGATAAGTTCCTGGAGGACAGGAATATCAATGGCTATTAGCAAAGATGGTTGGTGATGCAACCCCATGCATTGGGCATCCCTAGTCTCTGCTTGCCAGAACCTGGGAATGGATGACAGGACGGATCACCCCACAAATACCTGTTCTGTTCATATCACTTGGAGCACCTGGCATTGGCCACTGTTGAAAGGCAGGCCATTGGGTTAGACTGACCATTAGTCTGACCCAATATGTCCGTTCTTATATTTGTATGGCCTATCCCTCATCTATGCATTTTGAGATAGGGTGAGATAGCTGTCCATAGCAGGCACCATTCTCCAATAAAATGTATTAACCCCAGCTGATTCCCTGCTTTGCCCCATCCATCAAACCCAGTATCCCCTCCACTCATTGGCAGGCCGAGAGGATAGGTTTGAAACAGACCAGAGGATACTACCATGACCCCCCACCATTTAACAGAGCTGTTGGGTACTGACCGGTGACCAGCATCTGCTGCCAGAGCTGCCGGAGTGATTCTGCCAGCACAGAATCATGTTGCAGCTGTTCTGTACTTAAGCTGCCCCTGACAAAGAGGTGACCACACGGCCTTAGCCAGGGTGTGAATGTTTGACACAAACAGTGAGAGTATTAGAGCCCCGCTGGGCCTGGGATCTGCAAACTGTGGTTTGGGGAAGGGATGACCTTGAAATGTGCAGTTATTTCGGAATGAAACTCTGTGTACACACACACACACACACACACACACACACACAGAGATACAAGGCCTCTAGGTGCTACTGCCATACACACACATTGGACTGTTCCCTTCAGCGGGAGAAAGAAACTCTTTCCACCCCCTACAAGTGAGAGGTGGAACAGCTAGGTGCACTGGGATTGATTTGCATAAATTATAATTTTGCCCCGGTGCATTTCTGCACAGCTATTTAACCTGTGTGGTTGTGGTTCGTATGTGTTCTGTGTTCTGGAGCAATGTTAAATGGTTCACATAACTGTATTTTTCAAAGGGAAAATGGGTTAGGAAAGAGATACCCTTCAGACAGAGGGTCTCCCTTAGCAGTTAATGAGAGGCTTGGCATTGGGTAGTGACCCCCACCCTAGCACTGCAAAAATGAAGTATTTAGTTAATAGGAAAGACCATGTAGTATTGTGCAGTACAGATATCAGCAGGTTGTTAGGCTTAGGCACTGGAGGGGTACTGGGTGTGGGCTCTCCCTGAGTATCAGGGACCTGACAGGGGTTGTACATGCTGAAACCTCTTTTTGTGGGGGTGTCTGGAGAATCCAAAAAGGGAGAAGAGTTACCCAGATGTACCTCAAAGCAGCTGTGATGTCACTGTGGCCAGGAAGGCCCACAGCAGGCAGCACCAGCCGACAATGCCTCCAGAGTTTATCTGCATAGCCCAGGGGTGGCCAACCTGTGGCTCTTCAGAAGTTAATATGCAGCTCCTTGTATAAGCCCCAACTCCGGGACTGGAGCTACAGGTGCCAACTTTCCAATGTGCTGGGGGGTGCTCGCTGCTCAACCCCTGGATCTGCTACAGGCCCTGCGCTCACCCCTTCCAGTCCCCTCCCCTGAGCCTCCTATGCCCTCACTCCTCCCCTGCCCCCCCCCCCGAGCCTCCTGCATGACACAAAACAGCTGACCGGGAGGTGCAGGAAGGGATGGGGAGGTGCTGGGAGCGGGGTGGGGGAACTGATGGGGGCTGCTGATGTGTTACTGTGGCTCTTTGGCAATGTACATTGGTAAATTCTGGCTCCTTCTCAGGCTCACGTTGGCCACCCCTGGCATAGACAGTCACCCTCCCCAGAGCCATCCACTTTTGCCCAGATCTATCTATCTATCTATACAAGATGGGAGTGTTATGAGGTAGGTTACAGGTGGAGTGAAAACCTCCCTGAGATTGATGGGTGTGAATGCACGCTTCAATTAACATAACTGTAAGGAGAAGCCCCCACCGAGGACAAAAGGTATGTGTGAACTGCCCCCACCCCAAGAGTTTTTGCTAAGTATTGTTTTTTGTGTGTGTATGTGTGTGTGTGTGTGTGTTAGAGAGAGCGAGAGAGAGCGAGAGAGAAAGTGTGTGTGTTATGAGGTGGGTTACAGGTTGAGTGAAAACCTCACTGAGATTGATGGGTGTGAATGCACCCTTCAATTAACATAACTGTAAGGAGAGAGTGTGTGTGTGTGTGTGAGAGAGTGAGAGAGTGAGAGAGAGAGTTTGTGTTATAATGTCACAATATCACTCTCCCCCCCACCCATGGGACCCCTGGGTAAGCAGTTTAGCCTTGCATGTTGCTGGCGCTTGTATATGTAGTGATGTGTATTGTGGGAAGGGTTAAGGTGTGAGTATGGAGTGAAAGGTTCCTTTGCAGTTTGTGAGAGGCTGTAGAGGGAGGAAGAGAGAAGGGAATGGGTTAAGTCGACACTCCAGCTAGGTCCGAAGATAAGACGCTGACTCCAGCCCAAGGTCACGGCACACAACTGACTCTCGGCCACCTGCCAAGGAAGACGGGGGCCTGGATTCCAACCCCGACCAGCCATGGGAACAAAGCACTAAACTGAACAAGACTGCAGGAGAGTGCGAAAAGCTAGTGAGACAGTGAAGGCCAGCGAGGGGGAAAACAACCGTTTCATGTCCCTGAAGCTGGTGGGGTTTGGGAAAGCTGAGGAAGCCACGGAAGGCCGCTTTGGACTGGTACAAAGAGCACGGGGGACAGAGATCCCTGAACGAAACGCCCCCAAAAGACCCCAGGACTTAAAAACCTCCTGAGAGCTGAAGCAAGGCAGAGATCAACAGCAGACCCTGGGCACAGGACAGAACTCTCGTCCACCCTTCCTCCTCTTCTTCTTACGTTACACCCAGGCTTGGCCAGTCTTGGGTTGTGCGTGTGTGAGTATGAAAGTGGGTTAGGGAGCGGGCACTAACGCTTTCTTCCTTCCTCTGAGTGACATGGGGCGCACCCCTCACTCACCACTGTTATTTTTATTAATAAAGCTTTAAAATTTAGTCACTTGGTGTGCTCCTTCATCTCCTCCCCTAACGATCCTGCAGCCTCAGCCTGATCACCTGACGCCTCAGGAAGACTGGCAACATAAATTTGTCACATTTTTGGTGGAGAATTGCTGGGGGGGGCCCTGCAGAGCGCACCAACTGGTCTGCCCTTGTATTTCATGTTTGCTCTGCCTGGCACGGTTGGTATTTCATGTTGAGGATTTTATGCTTAAAGGTGTGCCCCACCCTCAGTCGTAGCATGACTGAGAACTGGAGGGAAGTTTAGCATTCCTCTCTCCACCCCAGTCAGCGGGGGAAGGGTGCAGGTGGGTCTACCCCCGGCCATGGAAGTGCCAGGCAATAGGAGGAGGACTTAGGGATCCTCGCTCCAAGCGAAAGAAAAAATCCTCGGTGCATACACCCTCAGCCGTAGCATGCCTGAGTATAAGAGGAGAACTTAGAGTTTCTCACTCTGCTTGGGAGGAGCTTTGTATTTGTTGTATGGACCCTCGGTGGTACTAGACCGAGAAATACGGAGGGAGGCTTAGCGTCCCTCCTTCCAGCCCAGGGGGGTGAACATTGTAAGCCCCGGTGCCGGCGTGGGCAGCGGAGGGCCGCAGAATAGCTAGGGACAGCCCTGTCAGAGACACAGGACTTTGTATATAAGCAAACCTGCATCAAAGAAATGCCTGGCTACCACCAATTTCCCCTCCCAGCTGGAACATTCAGAGGCCCCCAAACTTTGACTAGTTACCCCGGCCAAAAGGTGAACAGGGATAGATATATTAGAGCATAGATGGACACATGGGAGCATAGATAGGTCAATGCTCCAGCATCTATCCATGCACCTTCCTGTGCTCCACTCGCTCTATGCCCAGATCTATTGCTGTCCATCTGTGTTCACCTTTATATATTTATCCATCTGTCTATGCTCTGCTGTATCTACGCCCAGCTCTATCTATTTAGGCTCTTTTTGTAGTAGTAGGATTTTATGTTTCTATTTTATATAGTTGAGAATGAAGGCTAAGGAATAATAACGTAGCATGTATTAAATGGATTGGTGTATGATTTGATCATATCCCGCCAGCCGCCCTTTTTGAATGGCAGAAAGGAATGGCCTAATGGGCCATTGGTAGAGATGCATAGTAGAGATGCATTGGTAGAGATGCCAGAATTTGTGTCGGGGCTGATTTCAAGGCCGTGACAGACCTTTGAGGGTCACCACTTTGCTGTAGATTTAGCATTTTAAAATAAGTAAATGAAGGCCATGATTGTTTTCTTTTGCATCGCGACTTGATGTTCCCATTCACAATGTTCTGCGTGAATTAATTTTGTTTTGGGTGTGAATGAGGAATGTGTGTGTTAACAGATAAGTGTGAAGGCCATCGCCGAACCCGATGGTCTAGGGAGGAACCAAAGACAGACGCAAGGGCGCCAGGAGGCTGCAACTCGCCCCAATGGAAATGTCTGAGGAGGGCAGATTGGCGACACTGAAGATGAGACAGGCACCTATCAATGGGGACTAGATAGCTGTGATCAAAACCAGCATGGGGTAACTCCCTGAGGAACTTGAGGAAAGAACAAAAAAAAGGATGAGAAGGAGAATTTAAGAAAACAAGCACTCGTCAAACAACAATTGATTACAGCATGACCGTGCAAAACTCATTGGTCCCAGTGAAGGAAAATCACTATATAAACAGGGTGCCTTGCAATGAAACTTTGGGTTCGTCCTGCCAAGACTTCCCCGGAGCATCGTGTCGCGACCAACAGAACCCGGCTCTTCCCTACCCGTAATCAACCTAGCTGGCCACTAGGATGATCCGGACTCTGGACTGGTAATTATAACATCGACTGGCAGGACAGTGTGTGCGTGAGTGTGATTGAATGCGTATGCTAATTGTTGTATCCTCAGTAAACACGGCGTATTGCCTTTTCCCCTGAAAAAGATCCCATGTCCTTCTTATAAGCGTAACACTCTCTGCACATCCGTCTGTCTACACCCAGCTCTGTCCAACCACCCACACTCTCTCTGCTCCGCCTGTGCCAGAACAAGCTCTTCCGGGCGGGGCTGATAAAGCACCAAAGAGCTTAGCACCCCTATTAATTTGCTGATGTTCCCGAGGGAACTCAGCAAGATCAGCCCTTTTGTAAGGGGAGACTCGGGTTAGGTCACTTCTCCCAGGTGAAACAGTGTCAGTGGGAATAGAGTCCAAGAGTCCTCAGCCCCAGTCCTGCTCTAACTACTAGACCCCACTCCCCTGCCACAGCTGGGACTAGAATCCAGGAGTCCTAGGGCCCAGTGCTTTCACTACTAGCCCCCACTCCTCTCCCAGAGGTGGGGAGAAAACCCAGGAGTCCTGGTTCCCAGCCTGCATTGCTCTATCTACCAGACCCTGCTTTGCTCCCAGACCACCTCTTCCTAGCTAGGCGTCATCGATGTACCTGGCAAACGAGAGTCAATGGGACCCACTCCAGTGGGGCGGGGGCAGCCCCGTCTCTGAGGCAGGGACCCTGGCAGGCTGTCAAACCTCTCAGGGAGCCGCCTGGGTGGGAAGTGGCTGAACTGGAGAGGCAGGTGCTTCCTGGCCTAGTGCCCGTTCCCACCCGCTGCACAAGGATTGGCCAGTTGCCGCGGTCCTGAGCCGAGCCCCGGGGGCAGCGGTCAGCACAGCCAGAAGGGAGAGAGCACCAAAGGCTGAGTGAGAGGCAGCTAGCAGGGACCAAGGCAGGGGAAAAGCAGCTAAACGTTCCATGTGCATCTGGGAGGAGGGGAGAGTCAGCAGCCCTGGTGGGAGGGGAGAAGTGCATAGTGGTTAGAGCAGAGGGGGCTGGGAGTCAGGGCTCCTGGGTCTGTTTCCTGTTCTAGGAGGGGAATGGGGTCTAGAGCAAGGAGGGGACTGGGAGTCAGGACTCCTGGGTTCTCTTGCTACCTTGTGGGGTTGGGGTCCAGTGCTTAGAGCCAGGGAATCAGGACTCCTGGGTTCACAGTTCCACCAGTGCTTTCTGGGTCTCCCGATGTACCTAGGTCTAGCTTCAGAAGTACTGAGGCTCCTAACTTCCACTGAACCCTGTGGGAGTTAGGAGCCCTGTCTGGAGTGGTCCACAACTGTGAGTGCCAACCTAAGGGCAGACTGTCCAATACAGGGCAGACACCCCAAACTAGTGGTACGGTCTATGATTAGATTTCACCAACCCAGTAATAAATGAAGTACTATAACAGTCTTACCACGGAGTCCCAGACAGTCCCCTTGGGGTCTCCAGTCTACCTTGCCACCCAGGCAAGCTGGACTGAGTGTTAATTGGTTGCTGTACACCAAAGATCACAAAAGATTCAGGTTGCTCCCAGTCCCTAGAGGCCAGTCACTTACCCCAAGTCAATCTGGACCTCAGATCTCACACCAAAGACAACGCTTGTAGCCAGTCCGACAGTAAACTAACTAAGGATTTATTAACCAAGAAACAAAATGAACAAGTTACTACAAGGTGATAGCAAGCAAACCTCCATACACCAAATGAGTTACAGTCTGTGCGTGGTTTTAAAAGGTGACCGAGTTGCAGGAATCTGTCAGCTCTTGGAGCCATTGTGGATCGTTCTCTGGAAACACCCACTCCATGTGCAGCGGCAGTGAAAAAAGTGAACAGAATGTCAGGAATCATGGGGAAAAGGATGGAGAACAAGACAGAAAATATCATGCTGTCTCTATATAAATCCATGGTACGCCCACATCTTGAATACTGCGTGCAGATCTGGCTGCCCCATCTCCAAAAAGATATATTGGAATTGGAAAAGGTTCAGAGAAGGGCAACAAAAATTATTAGGGGTATGGAACAGCTTCCATGTGAGGAGAGATTAATAAGACTGGGACTTTTTAGCTTGGAAAGGAGACGACTAACAGGGGATATGATAGAGGTCTATAAAATTGTGACTAGCGTGGAGAAAGTAAATCAGGAAGTGTTATTACTCTGTCTCATAACACAAGAACTAGGGGTCACCCAGCAAAAGTAATAGGCAGCAGGTTTAAGACAAACAAAAGGAAGTATTTCTTCACACAACGCTCAGTCAGCCTATGGAACTCCTTGCCAGAGGATGTTGTGAAGGCCAAGACTATAACAGGGTTCAAAAAAGAACTAGATAAGTTCATGGAGGACAGGTCCATCAATGACTATTAGTCAGGATGGTCAGTGACACAAAACCAAAACCAAGCTCTGAATGTCTTTTAGGACTGAACCATGTTGACCTTCGGGATATCTGCTTCTGTTTCGAAGCTCTGACCTTCTGAGAGTCCAAACAGCAAAAGAGATGCAAATTTCTCTTGTTCACTATCTTTATTTCCTCCTTCCAGAATTCAAGCTGATGGGATGAGCCCTTTTGCACAAGGCTTCTTTATGGGTGCGAAGGCGCAATTAACAAAGCCTTTGTACTGTGATCATAGAATCATAGAATATCAGGGTTGGAAGGGACCTCAGGACGTCATCTAGTCCAACCCCCTGCTCAAAGCAGGACCAATCCCCAACTAAATCATCCCAGCCAGGGCTGATGTCCCACAATAGCCCATTTTACCTTTGATAGACTTCTTAATGAACAGCAGCCAATCCTTTCTGGAAGCGCAACAGTTTCAGGGCATTTTTTTTTACCAATATAAAGCAAAAACTTAAATATTACCTCATAGCATGGGATAAAGCTGTTACAAGTGAGATTAGTGCAGGCAGCAACATGCAAGCATTTCATAACGTCTAAACACTAAACCCATTGTCATAAGTTCAATACCCATGGCAGCCAGACTAACACAAAGGTGAAACAGGCCGGTTTCCAGCAAAGAATTTGTCAGGGCTCAGCTGTGGCAAAAGCTGGCACCTGGTTTGCCAGCATCACCAGTCTAGAGCCCCGGCACGGAGAGCAGGGTCTTTTGTGGAATTTCCTAGCTCCTCATTTCTTTGCTGAGTCAAGGTAAAATCAGCCAGAACTCCGGGCGTTTCATCCCAAGAAGCACGTGCTGGTTCAGCCGGCTCTGCCCTCATCCCAGCTGGTGCAAACAGCCAGCAGAGCTGATGCTCGTGAAACCCTTGTTTGCAAACAGACTTACGGTGCCACTGACGTGAGCTGAGTTGGGCCCTTCCAGGAGATGGACTGTCAGCGGGGCTCTTCCCACTGGAATCCATTTCACCGGAACAACTCCTAACCTGCAAAGGCACTTGCTTGCAATGCCTCCTCCTGCAGCCAGGAGGCGGCGGATCCCTCCCCATCTCTTTCACCTGTCAGCAGCACCTTGGCCAGGAAGGAGCTGTGTTTGCAAAGCACAGTTCCCATCCCAGCTCCGAGGATTTAAGAGAGAGGGACGTACCACTCCGGAGCCCCCACTCCCTTTGCGACAGGCCATTGTGCCTTCTGACTCCCTGCCCCCAGCCTTAATGCTTGTACCTGGAGGTCGTTATTTTTAAGGCCAGAGCGACTTTTAACTAACCTAGTCTGACCTCCTCTATACCCCAGGCTGGAGAATTCCACCTAGTTATCTGAATGGAGCCCAATAATTTGGGTTTGACGTCTGTTGTCTGTCTTGTGCATTTCTACCCAACGAGCAACCCTCTGGCGCCTCGTATCTGTGCGATTTTTAGTGTATTTCTTAGCGCGCCGGATCCTGGTTCCTTGCAAGAAGAAGTCAGTTTCTGGCCCACGTGGTTGCAGAGAACAGCCTGGAAATGTGAGACCAGTGCAGGCTAACGGCTCACAAAGCAGAAGGCAATGAAAAAGAGCCCAATTAAAAACAAAATCTTGTGTTTTTTAAAGCCAATCTCCTGGTTTTTAGGGGCCTGGTTCATGATTTTTGAATGCTTGAGGTTGGCACCTACACCATAACCTCAGCTGGACAAATTCCACAGCGGGGGTCATGTCCCAGCTGGAATGTGACACTCATCCCACCGCTCACACCAGTGTAATTATTACCGCTGCTCAGCGCTGGGGTACACCAGATTTCTATGGTGCTCAGCAGTGCGCTAGGTATACCACCACTCAGATGCAAGCTTTGGCAGAGCTCCTCCTGCTGGACACTCACTAGGCTATTCACTGGGTCCCACCACATTAAACCCATGTGCTGTAAGCTTCCTTTTGTCTGAGTTGGATGCTGCATTCTCTCTCTCCTTGGGCTCTCTGGCACATTTAGTGGACAAAGTCTCTATCTGTTACCTCTTCATGGACATGGGACTCTGTGACTCGGCTGCCCTAGGTCCCCAGAACCTCTCCTGACTCCCCCAGACTGCTTAATATGTTAAGCATATCCTTTCTCCCAGAGCTCCAACCTTCTGGGTGCTCTGCGTTTACAGCTCACCTCTTCGGGGACACCTGACAGTGAAAGCAAACAGGCACACAGGACTGGCAAAGGTTTCTAAACACAGTTTACTTTACATTGCACAGGAGATATGCAGATCCAGACCAAAAAACCAACATAGTCATCTACAGGTGTTTCCCTGCCTCAGTTTACTCACCTCTTTGGTGCATGCTGCGGGCTTGGGTGGGAGTCCTCTGGTATATCCAGGGACCTTCTCCTGCAGTTCCTGGACTCTCTCCTCCAATCCTCTTTGCCAGATGACCCCCTATATCAGCCTCACCAGGTGCTCAAAGTCCCCCATCAAGGGATCCGTGGCTTAGTTACCTCTGCCCCTAGGGTTCAGATTTAAAACACCTGGATTGCCCTTGGTGGCAGCCATCTCTTTGTCAGAAGGTGCTCCGTTTGAACAGATGAGCATCCAAGTCTAATGACCCTCCACTGTAAACCCTGTAGTGCCACTGTCCCTTGGGAATGTTAGTCCAAGATGGAGGTAAAAACCATCAGGAAGGCACAGATCAGCCTTACAATCAAAGTGGGGTTTGTAGCCTGTTGAAGATACATACAAAGAGTGCATCATCTCACATGCAATTCATGCAGATTCCCCAAATGTCATAGAGGCACTGAAGGCTCCTAACCACTCAGGCATATGACTAAAGCGAAGGGGTATTTCACTACAGCTGCTGGAAGGTCACCAATACAAGTTATTAGGCTCCATGCAGGAATAACTGGGTACAATTCTCTGGCCTGGGTCATGCAGGGGGTCAGAAATAGGAGTGTCCAACCCTTTCAGTGATGTGGGCCACAAGCCCAGTTGTGGCCCCGGACAGAAACAAAATGGCGTCCTCCATAGATGTGGTGTGACCTACCTGTGAGGTCATGCCACGAGGATGCCATTTTGTAGAGCAAGTCTGCGGTGGGATGGAGGCATTCAGGGGCCAGACAGAATCATCCAGCAGGCCAGATCCAGCCCACGGGCCAGCAGCTATAGAGAAGCCCTCCCAATTGACAGACGAGAATAACCGCACCTTTTCCGGTGCCCGATTGGCTCGTAGGGTGACCAGATGTCCTGGTTTTATAGTGATAGTTCCAATATTAGGGGCTTTCTCTTTTATCGGCACCTATTACCCCCCGCCCCTCATCTCGATTTTTCACACACGCTATCGGGTCACTCTACCTATGTGTGACTCAAAGACCATGGAAGCTGTAGCAGTTAAACCAACTAGAAATGACTTGTGGTGAGACCCAGAAAACTGACAGTCAAATGGGACAAACTGCCTGTCACCCCAGGAAATCCAGAACAGCTAGATTTCTCCCCAAACTCTAACTTGTCTGCCTTGTGAATCAGACCTACAGCTCCCTATACGAGCATAGTTTGTCTTGTTCCACTAATGGAATGACTAATATCTAGCCTTGGCCGAACTTGTTTTTTATTTATTTTTTATAATTTCAAGCGATAATCTAGATGTTTAAGCATTTTTTTAGATTTTTATTGATTTACACTTTCACAGTTGTGGGAAATTCTGGGAGGCCAGTCAGATGATAATTCCTTCATGACAGTAGACATTGGGGTTCAAAGACGTTAAAGCTTTACAACCATTAAGACAGTCTTGCAATTGTCACCATCACACGTCAAAATATACCCAGTGAATTTCCCTCCATCAAACTCTAATATGTTCTCAAGCAGGATTTTTTCTTATTTTGCCTAATTTCGATCATTATGGATGGAAACTGGTTTGTGCCTGTGGGGTGAAGTCAATGTTTACCAGTAAAAATCTACCCCTTCAAGCCTCCTCATATCCCACGATAAGCCCTGAAAGGGGAAGGTATTAGATATAAAAGCAGAGACTGTGAGAACTAAGAACTATAAAGGAATGTTTGTTTCTTTGTCTAAATGATGGTTGCACTATAGAAGTGCTATGAATTGTATGGCACCAGAAGGAAAAGGAATCTGACATCGGGAACCCCTGGGTCATCACGAAAGATAGTACAGTAGCACCGAACCAGGTCTGATTCTGGAATATTAAGAGCAATTTCTTAAAGGGCAGAGAGGAGACCCAATTAAGACTAATAGTGAAATATACAATCCACACTAAAAGCACCAAACCTATCTGTTATACATGGGCACCATCTGGTGGATACTGGCAGAAGCAGCAGAAAAACGAGAGTTGAAATCTGAGCGCTGGCTGGCCAGTAAAAGATGACTGCCTCACCAAGGGACCTGAAACAGGGCATATAAACTTAGGGGACCTCAGGTTTGCTGCACCCCTATGACCCAGCCTCTCCGCGCCTCCAGGGTTACGGGACTGGGAAGAGCTGATGGAATTAATGAAGAAGCTGCAGAATGCAGATGCGCTAATGGATCAGACCAGTTTGGTGAACTGGTCCCTCCTCCAGGGTTACAGGACTAAGAAGAAGTGGCGAGATTTCATTTCAGAGACTGTATTCTTTCAGTTCTTGTATAAGTAATCTCGTCGAGTCTACACTTTTTAGCAAGATCTCAAGTAACTACACCTCGGATTTTAACTAACTGATGGCATATACACACTCTCCTTTCTATGCCCAGGCAAGCTGGCTTAAGAGAGATTTAAAATAATAACTTTAATCAATTGCTTTTGATATTTTAAATGTCTCCCTTCCATACCAAACTGTTCAAATATCAGAACCCACACTCTGAGAGGTGCCTCTAGCCTTATTCCTTGGAGTAATCCCAGAAGTGTGATAAATATGTTAGAAGTACAGGAGAACCTAAGAGTCACCACACCAGAGTTACGAACCGACCCGTCAACCACACACCTCACTTGGAACCAGAAGTACGCAATCAGGCAGCAGCAGAAAGACAAAATAAAATAAAACAAAATAAAATAAAAGCAAATACAGGACACCTGCTGTCCTGATTTGAGACTGCCCAAAGTAAAACGGGACCTGAAAAGAACCTAGCGTTGTATTAATAAGCAAATGCTCCCTGGACTCAGTCACAAAGGGCTTATCCGATTAGATTCCATTCCAATATTGGCCATAATACGTAACAAAGTGGCAAATCTAGTTTGTTAGAACGCAGCTTTAAAATCGAGCTGGCACCTCAGAAAATTCATAAAATGAACTTACAACATAGCCCGTGCCCTGGGACGAATACCCACCATGGGGAGGGGCGAGGGGAATGGTGGATTGAAGCTGGGATTTACCAGGTCCCAGTCCAAGGAGCAGGGAAACTTTTCCTTACCATACACGTGCAGCAAATCAGACTCCACCCAGGAGGGGGCAGTGTGACACCGACTCGATTCAGCTTGGCACATAACAATTCTCAGCTCTTATACAGCTCATGGTGAGATGACTGCAAGGCACTCAGGAGTCTGTGGGAAGGTGAAACACACAAATCCACTTTATTTGGGAAAACCAGACAAACGGCTACTTGCATAATAACCTGAAATTAGCCAAAAAACCCTGCGGTGCAGGTGGGGTTTGGCCAGCCCCATGATCTCTTAATTGCCTGCCTAGGTGACGGCATGATCCCCACATGCCTGCCCTTACTTCTGAACCCGATGGGCTTGGAGGGGGAGGCTCCTCTGCCCATGCTGCCCACTGCAGTCCACACCACAGGCCCAGTCTAAGCTGCAGCTGCTCCCCATGGCAGGTCTGGTTGGAGGAATCCATTGAGGGAAGCGTGCAGAAGCTGGTGGAGACTCAGACAGAGCTGAAGACGCTGAGATGTGAGGATGCCGTTGGACCGGACAGCGTCCCAGTTGAGACATTTCAAGCATGAGGCCACTAGGGAGTGGTGGTGATGATGAAAACTTCTTTAATTTAATCCTCTAAACTGGGAAAAACGCCCGACGACTACAGGAAGGGAACACGGGTCTCCATCTTCAACATAAAGGGGATGTGCAAGAAGGTAGTAATTACTGACCCATCACGTTAACGAGTCACACAATGAAACGGCTGCAAAGAATGACAGAAAAAAGACTTTGTGAGGAGCTAGAGCCGCAAGCGAGTGATGACAACCTGTTTGGGATTGGGCCACTAAATCCAATAATAGCTGCAGCGTTTGCAGGTCGAATGTCGCGGGAGAAGTACAGGGAGAAGCGCGTGGAATTGCATTTTGTGTGCGGGCCCCTAGAGAAGACTTCTGCCTGAGGTCCTACAGCATGGATAAGGTGGGGTCCTGCAGTTGCGAAATCCGCCGGAGACACGTGTTCAGAGGGTCCTGGATGCGTCTGAGGTTAGCACAACTGCTGTGAGAACCATCGTGCATCAAGGATCAGTCTTGAGCTGGGATAGACCAAGGCTCATGGCTCTTTCATGTGTCTCCTGCGGCTCTTACACGCCTGGGGGCTCTTTTGGGTAATGTTGATTGCTACTTTGCATGGGCGGCGTGTGACTCACCCATTTGGGGAGGCTAGCCCCCGTCCCCGTCCCTCCTGCCATAGGCCCCACCCCTTCCCCACCCTCCTGCGGCCCCCTGCCCCGCAGGAGCCCCGAGTCCCTCACCGCAGCCTCTGCCCCCCGCCACCCTAGCCCCAGGCCACCCCTAGTTCTGGAGTGCCGAGGTCCCAGCACCCCAGGTCTAGAGTTCTGGGCAGCCAGAGCACCGGCCCCAGCCGCCTTGAGTCCTGAGCTGCAGGCAGTCCTGCCCTAGCCCGGGCCACGGGGTAAGAGCAGGAAGCAGGAGGGGGCCTTGGGGCGGAGCACGTCCGGGGCCACACCTGGCTGTTTGGAGAAGCTCAGCCTCCCTTGGCCTGTGACACCCGCCACCCGTGCTAATTTGGCTCCTCAACCCTGAGGTCTGGGTGGTTTTAATGGACCCCTTGATGCAGGGGAATGCAGGCAGGCTCCATGCAGGACACTTTTTGCCGACGTGCTGCGAAGATAAATCCGGACTGGAAATGGGTCTAGCACGATGGAAGGCTGCAGTGGAAGCAAATGAATCTGCTGATCAGCAAGGCGGCGAGTTATATGGGCCTGTGGTACCCGTGCTCCCCCCAGTATTCAGGAACGTGGGCCCGGCTCCACCAATGTTATATTTTCAGAGCCATCCCGTCCATAGGACGGACTGGGGCAACCGCCCCGGGCCCTGCGCTTTGGGGGGCCCCGTGCTTCAGGGGGACGTGGGGTCCAGGGTGGTCCGGGGGTTAGCGGGGGGCTCGGCGCTGGCAACAGCTCCGCCCCGCCTCTTCCCGCCCCTGCTTCGTCCCCACCCCTCCCCCATTCCGCCCCTTCCCCCAAGGCCCCGCCCTGCCTCTTTCCAGTTTCTGCACCCTCCCCCGAGAAACACCGGGAGCTGGCGGGGTGGGCCGGAGCAGAGCAGGGTGGGTTGGGGCCGAGTCACTCACTCCTGTTGGTGCCAGAATCCCTGCTAAATCCCCAGGCCGTCCTGGACCCCGCATCTCCCTGGAGCGCGGGGCCCCCCAAAGCGTGGGGACCGGGGTGGTTGCCCCAGTCCGTTCTGTGGATGGGACGGCTCTGCTTGGACCCATTCTGGGCACCACCAAAAATTATACAAGCGTGGCACCCATGCCGGTGAGAGGGACCACGAGCGGCCAGCAAAACTGGCTGGGGCAGGGCCAGTCGAGCCCCTCGGTTCAGCGTCGAGCTGTGTTGGGAAGGTGGGTGCGGATGTCAGGAGTTGCCTGGAGGGCGCGTGGTGCCAATGCAAGGAGCTGGCGGGAGCTCTCTGCAAGGGGAACGTGTCGAGAACATGGAAGAGCAAAGTGGGATCATTCCAACGTCATGACGAAGGAGGGAAGAGAAGAGCAATGACTTCATGCTGCTGAAATGAGGAGGATGGACAAGACCTGGCAGGCGACGCATGATACAAGCCATGATGCAGGCAGCCTCCAGCACGAAAAAGCGTAGGGAGTATCGACTGCGGCGGCTGGTCACGTGAGACAACAAGACAAGGGACATGGTGGCTGGATAGTACAAGATCTAGTAGTCGCAGCAGGACAAAGACCACGGGGGAAACCCAGGAAAAGGTGGGTCCAGATGCTGAAGGAGGACATGGAGAAAGCGGGTGTCAGCTAGGAAGAGGCATTTGACAGGAATGCTTGGAGATGAAGAACAAGAGCTGTCAACTCTGATTAAAATGGCAGCATGCAGAGGGAACAAGGAGCTTCTTGCAAATTGATTCCTTTGAGCTTTGAAAGTGACAACAGGTCTCCATATTATGTGTATTACAATAGCACACAGTCTCAGCTGAGATCAGGGCCCCGTTGTGCCGGGCGCTGCCCAGACACACAGCGAGAGACAGTCCCTGCCCCAGCTGAGATCAGGGCCCCGTTGTGCCGGGCGCTGCCCAGACACACAGCGAGAGACAGTCCCTGCCCCAGCTGAGATCAGGGCCCCGTTGTGCCGGGCGCTGCCCAGACACACAGGGAGAGACAGTCCCTGCCCCAAAGAGCTTAAAGAAGAGAAAGGGTGGGAAGGGCTACGGAGGCACAGAGCGAATAATGCACTTGCCCAAGCAGGTCTGTGGGAGAGCGGAGAACAGACACCTGGTGGAACAGTCACCTGGCAGGCTGGGGCAGATGTGATAGCATGGGATGGTAACCCCACAGAGTGCCTACTGCAGCCGGTAGGGGACCTCAGCACTGCCGGGCCAGCACTGAAGCATCACCACAACAGAGGCAGAAGAATTTAGCCTTTTATTTTATGTAAAGGGATTTAAATAAGGTACAAAGTCAAATGTCAGATTGGGGTAGGGTTAGATGTTAGTTAAGCAGAACATCGCACAATAAATGAACACGGAACTAAAATTATTGATGACAAGAAGTGATTTAAAAACAACCCCCCACAGACACAGCAGGCGTGGGAGCTAGTCTGGGCCAGGGATCACAGGAGGAAGAGCCATTTGAGCGTTAAAGTTGGCAACCGAAGAACAGGGGGGCCAATCAGGTGGAAGAGGTGCTCTCTGAACTAGCCCCTGTCCTGGGGGGCTGGGAATAGTTTCCTCCTACACTATAATGGGCTAAAACCCTCCCCAGATCCTGACTCAGCTGGAGATGTGACCAACATGGACTGGAGCGATGGTGGCGAGAACTCCGCTTCGGCAAAGGGACGGATCCACTGGGCGTCACCCTACCCCCCAGACCCTGCCCCACAGAGCGAGGGTGAACCTATAAGGGAGGCAGATGAGCCATTCTGGCGTTCCCCTAGTCTGTGCTGGGACTGGGTTGACCAGCTGTCCTGATTTTATAGGGACAGTCCCGCTATTTGGGGCTTTGTCTTATACAGGCGCCTATTACCCCCCACCCCACGTCCCAGCTTTTCACACTTGCTGTCCGGTCACCCTAGCTGGAACGCACTGCATGGCAAGCAATGCACACAGAACCCAGAGCCAAGGGGGAAACTGAGCGTGCGCTGCCCCCTGCTGGCCCCAGGAAGTCACCGCCCCAGGAAGTCACTTGCGTCTTTTAAAAATAACGGCTGAGGGGCTCAGGTTTTTTACCCTGATTCCAGGAGCTGGCGCTTTAAGAAACACACTAAAAATCGTACAGGTAACGAGGTGCCAGAGGCCTGCTTGGTGGGTAGAAATGAACAGATCTGAGACCTGAAGACATGCTCACGTTATTGGGCTCCGTGCAGAAATAAGGAAGTCAGAAGTCAGAAGGGTCTGTCCCAAAGGAAGCGAGGGATCCCAAGTTCTCCCTCTCTTAATTCCTCAGGGCCGGGGGGGAGCTGCAGTTTGCAACCTCAGCCCCTTCCATGCCCCTGTGCCGCTGAGAGGTGGTGGGGCGGGGGCGAGCGGTGCTGCCCCCTGGCTACAGGAGGAGGCATTGCAACTGAGGCTTTTGCATTGATCGTTCCCAGACTGGGGGAGGATGTGGTTAAACCTATTGCGGGTGGAGGAACCCTGTGGTCGGTCCTGGCTTATGTCTCCAGCACTGCGAGTCGGTTTTCAACCAGGGGTTTCGCAAGCATCGGCTTTACCGGCTGCTTGAGACAGCTGGGGTGGGGTCAGCTCTGCCTGAACGGGTGCGGGTTTCCTGGGATGAGACGGCTCGAGTTTGGGATGGCTTGCTTTAACTCGGCGAAGAAATGAGGAACCCGGAGATCAGAAATCCCACAAAAGATCCTGCTGTCAGCGCCAGGCCCAGAATGCACTGGTGGAACTGTTAATTCTTGGACCCCAACCCCCACGCATCAGGAAGAGAACCCAGGAGTCCTGATTCCCAGCCACGGCCTGCTCTATCCACTACACCCCTACTCCCCACTCCCCTCCAGAGCTGGGAATACACCCAGGAGTTCCTATCCCTCCTCCACCGGTGTCTGTTCCCCTTTCCTTTGTTCCTGGACTTTTCCTCTTGCCCTACCCCATGGAGCCCAAAGGGACATTAGGTGACAGAACAAAAGCTCCTCCATCCCGAAAAGGGAAGGTTCAAGGAATGGTTCTGGGAGGGGAGCGGGGTCTAGTGGTTAGAGTGATGGGGACGGGGCGCCAGGACTCCTGGGTTCTATCCCCAGCTCTGGGAAGGCAGTGGGGTCTGTTGGTTAGAGCAGAGGTGGGGGAAGCTGGTAGCCAGGCTTCCTGGCTTCAGCGTGGTTCCCGTGCGCTCTGGGTGTCCCGAAGTGCCCTCTGGGATGGGTCAGATACTTTGGTACAATTTGCAAACTCGCGGTTCTTTGCTGAGTGCTGAGTCAGGGAGTCAAAACTCCTGGCTTCTGTCCTGGTGAAGTCATCCTGGCTGTTGCAACCAGCTGGCATGCTGTTCAATGCCTGACTAAAACCCAGGCGTCCTGACACTATGCCCGGGTGTAACCCACTAGACACCATTCCTCTCCCTGAGCTAAGAATAGGAACCAGGAGTCCTGACTCCCAGCCCCCCCCCTGCTCTAACCACTGGACTCCACCCCCCTCCCACAGCTGGGGATAGACCCTACGAGTCCTGGCTCCCAGCCCCCACTGCTCTAACCACTAGACCCCACTCCCCTCCCATTGGGGCTGCTGACTCTCTCCTCCTCCCAGCTGCATGTGGAAGGTTTGGCTGCTCGCCCCCCCTGTCTTGGGCCCATCTAGGTGACTCAGCCTTTGGTGCTCTGGCCTGAGATGTTGTAAGGGGTGCGGTGACTCTCCCTCCTGGCTTTGCTGTCACTAGGAGCTCGGCACTGGGCCACTGTGCTGGGGCAGCCCACGGACAGGGCCTGCCTGGGGAACACCAGCTTGTCCTGTTCCTCTGCTCCTCGGGCTGGTATAAAAGCTGGCAGCTCCCTGACGGCTTCCACTGCCTTCCAGGCCCCTGCGTGCCTCAGAGACAGGGTGGCTCCTGCCCCATTGGCTCCCTTCTGCCAGGTACAGCGATGCCCCATTGTCCAGGCACCTAGCTAGGAAGGGGGTGGTATGGGGAGGTGGTCATCTAGGAGGGGAGCGGGGTCTAGAGCAACAGGGGCTGGGAGTCAGGACTCCTGGGTTCTCTCCCTAGCTCTGGGCAGGGAGTGGGGGCTAGTGGGTACAGCAGGGGGTGCTGGGAGTCAGGACTCCTGGGTTCTAGCCCCAGCTCTGGGAGGGGTGGGGGTCTAGTGGGTAGAGCAGGGAAGGCATGGAGTCAGGACTAAAACTACCAGCATGGCTAAAACTACCAGTGTGGACGTGGCCACGTGGGCCCCCAAGAACCCAAGTAGGACCCCAGGGTCCTGGGGGGCTTGTCCAGCCAGGGCTCTTTTTAGCTCTGCCAGCTAGATCAAAGCTCGCGTGGGGATGGCGCCCCCCCCCGCCAAGCGGCCCTCACACCTCCCTTTGCAGTGTCACCTGGGGAAATCATCTTCCCCGAGTCCTGAGCAATTAGACGCTTTATCAGCCCTGGCCTGCGGAGCGCATTCCGGGACAGACGACAAGGCGGGTGGGGAGTGCGGACCGGAGACACACAGACAGAGCTGGCCGTGGAGAGACAGAGAAAAGGGACCATGAATAGAGACAGCCGGTGTTAGTGAGAGCTGTAGAGAGCACAGATGGCTGGATGGCTGGCTAGAACTGAAGCCAGAGGGCTGAACGGATGGATAGAGAGGAGACGAGATATTCAGTGGAGCGTAGACAGACCAAAAAATAGATAAAGGCGAACAGCTATCGATGGACAGATAGATCTGGGCAGAGATGGACAACGTGGAGCACAGACTGATGTGTGGACAGCTGGTGGAGCATAGGTCTGTCTGTCTGTCCATGCTGTCATCATGCTGTCTGGGGACAGAGAGAGAGATGGGAGGATAGACAGATAAACTAGATATATCTAGGTGCGGCTGGCTGGAAGGACAGCTGGATCTAGGGGAGGGTGAGTGGATAGAGTGACGATGGATAGCTGGATCTAGGGATGGGTGGTTAGCTAGCTAGATGGATATAGGAAAGGGAGGGCGGCTACATGGATGTAGGGCAGTGTGTATGGATAGATGGAGCTAGGGGAGGGAGGGTGGATAGAGGGATGATGGATAGCTGGAGCTAGGGGCGGTGGATAAGCGCAGCCGTCCATGTCGGCTGGTAACAGCTGTTAGGGGGCTCCTGGCCGTGGTGATGTCCCCAGCCAGGAGGGGCAGAGGAAGGTCTCAGCTAGTTTGAGCTTCACCTGGGTAACGTTCCCCCCTTC
Source organism: Natator depressus (assembly GCF_965152275.1). Taxonomy (NCBI): domain Eukaryota; kingdom Metazoa; phylum Chordata; order Testudines; family Cheloniidae; genus Natator; species Natator depressus. Next base: position 43,126,135 of record NC_134247.1, read on the forward strand.
TGACTTCTGCAGGCACTGCCCCCATTGTGAGGCCTCAGCATGTCCCACCCCCGCCGCAGCCCGCACCCTCCCGAGGAGCCGGCGCCTGGTGTCCCTCCGATGCCGAAGCCCGACGATCCGCTGACCCCGGTGCCGCCCCGGCCTTGGCCCGTCGGACCTCCCAAGCCTCCCCATCCTTTGCCGCGGGGGCCGCTCATCCCAGGGAAGCCCTGGCCAGCGGGGCCTGCGGTGCCACCTGAGCCTGGCCACCCCGGATCTCCGGCTGGTCCGTCGCAGCCCCCGAAGCCTACGAGGCCTGAGGATCCTTGGCCCCTGCCCGGGCCGCCCAAGCCACCGCTGCCCGACGACCCGTACCCGCCTGGGCCTGGCATGCCAGTCGCCCCGTGGCCACCTCTGCCTGAATGGGACGCTGCGGGGAAGCCCCCCGAGCGCCCCCCGGAGGCTGACTAGCTTCCTCCTCCTCCCAGAGCCCTTTAGCCCTTCTGAGGGCCTGCCCCATTCCCAGACCCACCAGCGCCTCTCACGCCAGACCTGGCCCCACCCAACAGCCCCTTCTGCTTGCTCCCCAGGGGGCTCTGAAGGGGTTGGGTGCCCAGGGTGGGGCTTGGATCAGGACTGAGCTTTGGAGGTGACAGGCCAGAGGATCAGTGTCCACCAGCAGAAGTGCTGGACTGGGGTGTCCTCCAACTCACTGGTTAAGTGTTTGTCCATCTGTCCGTCTCCCTAGGCCCCAGTCGGCTTGTCTGTCTGTCCCTCTGTCTCCATAGACACCTATCTATCTATCTATCTATCTATCTATCCCCATACATCCCCTCTATCTATCTATCTATCTATCTATCTATCTATCTATCTATCTATCTATCTATCCCCATACACCCCCTCTATCTATCTATCTATCTAGCCTCCCTTCTCCCCATCACTGCATCTGCCCCCATCTCACAGGGACTGGTGTTTGTTCCCTCCTCTCCCCCATATCTTCCCTGCCCCCTGCTTTACCTCCATCTCCAGCCCTGCAGAAGCGGTGCCCATGTGACCTTGCACCATCTGCGGCGTCATTGATGTGCCCACAGTAGGGACCCACCCATCGCCCGGCAGCGGGGCTGCCATGTGACTGGGGGGGCAGGGTCTGGTTTTCCCTTGTGTTGTTTGAAATAAGCTTTGATTAAAGTGTTCGCATGACAATTGTGGTGCCTGGTGTGATGTTAATCCGGTGCTGAGGAGAGGAGCTTGGAGGGGTTTGCGTGCTGTCTGGGAGGGGAGTGGGGTCTAGTGGTTGGAGTGGGGGGTGCTGGGTGCCAGGACTCCTGGATTCTATCCCCAGCTCTGGGAGGGGAGTGGGGTCTAGTGGTTGGAGTGGGGGGGGGTGCTGGGTGCCAGGACTCCTGGGTTCTATCCCCAGCTCTGGGAAGACAGTGGCGTCTAGCGATTTGAGCGAGGTGGGGGCTGGGTGTCAGGACTCCTGGATTCTAATCCCGCCGTTCATGCTGAGTCTGAACTTGGTCAATGGTAGGTCTGTGCACCAGCTTCCCCCTTGTGAAATTAGGGTAACGACCTCTCCGTATGCCCGTGGGGTGTGGCACTGACGAACGTATTAAAACACTTTGACCTCCGGGGGTGACTCGGCACCCGAAGGGAAATTTATATAGTCAAGTGTTTCCCCCTCTGTGGAGTTACAGGGGACAGCCTTGGGCTTTTACATAACTCTCTGCCGGAGCGGTTCCAACATCCCTGGCCCAGCCAGGAACAGAAGCCAGCTTCTGCTGCGTGGTGGTCAGGGGTCACAGAGCTGGATTAGTGCCAGGGACAGAGATAGGGAGCAGGGCTCAGTAGGGGGCGCTCTCTGGGGTGGAACATGGTGGCAGTATAACAGACATACCACAATGCGCTACAGGGATCATTCACCTACCGCTAACATGCAGCTGCCTCTGGGGTGGAACATGGTGGCAGTATAACAGGCACACAGCAATGCTGTAGAGGGATCATTCACCTAGAGCAAACATGCAGCTGACTCTGGGGTGGAACACAGTAGCAGTATAACAGCTGCAAAGCTGTGTTGCACAGGGGTCACTTACCCAGCACAGATCCCTTCCATGCTACCAAAACAAGCAAACAAGCGAAAAAGGTTGGTTAATACATTATATCTCTCTATATATGTATATGTACACACAGAATTCAGACAATTGCTGGCCTATATTAATTAAATAATTGTTGGTATCTGTTCATTTTAGGCCACTTTTTACTGCTCTGCTCTAACTTCCGGATAGGCCTTAGCTCCTCTTGGTAAACTGAGGAGAGACTGAGTATTTCCCTGCAAATTACTGCAGTCTGGCCAGGTTTTTTTTTTTGCCCACTCAATCCCGCCTGCCACAAAGTACATTTTACCCATGCCCGCTATCATAGGAGCGGGTCCTGCGCGGGATCCCAGTCCTGCTGCAGGGAGCGCTAGCGGAGGGAAATTCTCCACGAGGTGGGGCCCAGAGGGGATCCTGGGGGGAGCTGAGCGCCCACATGCTCTCATTCCTATTGGGACCCTGGGTTCTCCCCCTGGCTCTGGGAGGGGAGTGGGGTCTAATGGTTAGAGGGGGTGGGGCTGGGAGTCAGGAAATCTGGGTTCTACCCCTGTCTGTGTGAGGAGAGTGGGGCCCTAGGGGTCGGGGGAGGGTTGGAAGTCAGGACTCCTGGGTTCTATCCCCAGCTCTGGGATGATCTCGATTTGTGCCTGTGGTTACAGATTTCCTTTGGCTTAAAATAAAGATCAAAGGTCTGCGCCCCAGAGGCCACATCTGGTCGGCCCTGGATGCATTTGGGGGGCGACCCCCTTAGGAGATGTCCTCTCCCCGTGTAGGGAGCTCTCCCTGTGGGAGGCTGTTACTTCACGGCAATGGAGGTGGGGAGGGACGCTGGACGGAGGTTGGCATGGGGCAGACGGACTGTGGACAGCTGAGCTTAGAGGAGATGGCTCTGGAATGGGGAGAAGGAATTGTTATTATTAGCCTAGGAAGAGGTCAGGGGCTGCCCCAAAACAGCCTCGTATCTCCCCCCACTGCATCCGAGCCGACCAATGGGCCTATCTATCGTGGTATCTCTCCACTCCCTTCTGATGCCAGTTCAGATCAATGTCCCCCATCTAGTGCTATCATCACTAAGGAGGGTCTAGCCCTGGGTCCTCAACTGCCTGCTCTACCGGCTCCCACGAGGGGTTGCCAGTTTTGGCGGGACGCATTCCTGGAGGTTTCATCGCAAGACCTTCTCCTTAATTACAGCTGCAGCTTTAATTCCTGGAGACTCCAGGACAATTGGCCACCAGAGCTCCCGCCTGCTTGGCTCAGGGCTACCGGGCAATCCGACGGTGGGGAGGAAACAATGGGAACTCACATGGGGGGGGGGAAAAACCCCCGAAACCCAAGCAGCTGACTCCAATTAACCAATCCTCTCAAAGGCTGCTGGGAGGGGGCGGGGCATGGGGGTCTATATAAACCAGACCTAACTCATTCAGACCCACCTCCACCTCCGGGAACCTCCTGCGGCTCCAGGAAGCTCCAGGGGTGCTTCCTTCCAAGCTCAGCTCTGAAGGCAGCACAGAAGTGAGGGTGGCAATCCCGTGCCTCCCCTCCCCCCACAACTCCCTTTTGGGTCAGGACCCAACGGTTACAACACTGTGAAATTTCAGATGTAAACATCTTAAAACGTGAAATTGACTAATTTTCAAATCCTATGCCGTGAAATTGACCAGAATGGATCGTGAATTTGGTAGGGCCCTAATTATGGAGCAAGAGATTTTGGGTGCAGAGGAGGGTGAGCTGAAGGGTGCTACCCCCCTTTCATAAGTGCTCCTCCTTTCTCCCCGGTGTCCTTTCCCCACTCACCCCTTTCTGTGGGGGTCAGGTCATCCTAGTCCACCAGATGATGGCTCGATGACACTTGGGGTTTAGCTGGAGAGCCAGTGATCATCTGCTGAACGCCCTGGGGCAGCTGGGATGCCCTCAGGCCCCAGGAGTCCTCACTGTCATGAGGGGTGCCCCAAACTCAGTCTATGCCTCCTCCCCGTCCCCTAAAGCTTTACCCTGAAAAAGAAGAAGCATCCCGTGCAGCCCATAATAGTGACAGCAGCCACCGCAAGCGAGATCAGGATAATGCCCCCGAATTCCAGCAGTCGCTTTCCTGGATCTTGCGTGGTGGGGGCCGTACCTACAGGGGGAAAGACAATTAGAGAGATGCCACATATACCTCGTCCCCACAGAGGGACCTGCTAACACAGGGAGGAGGGAATGGTGATGTCGGGGGCCGGGCACAGTTCACGGTGCATCTGACATATGATTGATTTAACATATTTGGGGCTTAACCTTAAGTAGGCTCTCAAAAAAGTTCAGTGTTCTCAGTGGTCAAATTAAGCTTGTTCCTGCTTTGAGCAGGGGGTTGGACTAGATGACCTCCTGGGGTCCCTTCCAACCCTGATATTCTATGATTCTATGATTCTAAGCCAAGTGATATCTATAACCCTGAACTGTTATTTTAATGAAGTTTTTGGATTCAGAATTTCCTTAGTTTGTTTTAAACGCTAAACCTTAAAAAAGAAAAATAGCAGCACCAGTGCTTTTATAATAATAAAATCTGGCTCTTTTATAGGGCTTTAATCAGTAAATTTCAAAATACTTTACAAGGGAGGCTATATCATTTTATAAATGGGGAAACTGAGGCATGGGGGGAAGTGACTAGCCCCGTGTCCTGTCTTCCGACAGTGGCCAGTGCCAGGTGCTTCAGAGGGAATGAACAGAACAGGTAATTACCAAGTGATCCATCCCCTGTTGCCCATTCCCCTCAAAATCACTTGGGAAACGTGGGTCCTACAAAATGATGTATTGGGAAAACCTTACAGACTCTGATCACCTCCCACTTTGGAGACAAAGGAGGGAGGTGGTTCTCCGTACGTGGCACAGTGGTGTCTGTTTCTGCTGTGGGTATGGTGGTAGCATTGATTTCTACCTTGCAAGGGTTGGTGTTGGTCAATATGGGCGTGATGGCATTACCAGTGGCTGGTGGTGGTGCTGTTGGACACTCCTGGCATGGTGGTGTTGGTGGTGATGGGTACAGGTTGCCATGGGGCCACGGGTTGCCATGGTGTCATTGGCTGATGCAGCGGTACCAGCGGCTGAAGAGCGAAGGACAACCCATTGGGAAGATGTTACTGAGCCAGAGAGCCCGGGCTGTGGAGACTAGAGCTGGCTGGGAAAATGGGAGGATTTCTGCATGGAAACTTCAGGGGTTTTTGGGGGGGAAAAAAATTAAAATGTTTAGATTCTGAAATGTTTCTGGGATGGTTATGGGAATTGCAGTTCAGGTGTTCCATGCCCCCCATTCTCCTCAATATGCTGGGCTCCCTGGTTGGACTGCAACTTCCATGTGGCACTGTGGTCCCCTGTCATGCCCGCAGTGCATCATGGGAGATGTAGTCATAGATGAAGGCTGGTCCATAGAGGAGAATGGAACCATGAGGCACCCAACCTGCAAATCTACGAGGGACCACCATGACATTTTAGAAACAAAATATTTCAGATTTTTGCCCCAACATGAAAAACTTTCAGTTTTCAGCTTAGTTTTTTGACGAAAAAAATCATAAATTTTCCACACAGACACTTTTCGCCACAAAGAAAAACCTTTCTGTTGAAAACATAATTTTCTTTCATTACCGTGGAAAACTTTCCAACCGGAGCTAATTCTGAGGGGTAAATTCTGAAGGGGTAATTTCCACTGGAGTCTCAACAATGCGCTGTCTCCCACTCCCCTGATTTCATTTACAAGTGTCATGATATTTTCTATTTTTCTTAAATGCCCAGCTCCTGGAGCCATGTGATTATGGGAGACGCTTGGCCTTAATTTAAGAAGAAGACTTGCAGTCCTTGCAGTCGTGGAGAAATGCTGGAATACGTGAATTATAAAGGCTCCAATGACAGAAGACAGTAAGACTGTGTCTACACTACAAGCTAGGGGTGTGATTTCCCCCCCACACACACTTGTGAACACATACTTGTGCTGGTTCTCACTTAACTAGCAAGAGTGTGAATTGCAGTGTAGCCAGGGTAGCAGTACCAGAGGCATGGCTGAGCCGTGCCCAGTATAAACCCATGGCTGCTACCCGTGCAAACCCGGCTATGCTGCTGTTTATACTTGTGCATACATGAGTACGTGTACACAGGCAGGGGAATCACATCCCTAGCTCGTCGTGTAGGTGCAGCCTAGAAAGAACCCGACATCTCTGATTTTAAAATCTCATGACTTTGGAAGGGCTGGGCTTGATGAGTCTACAAAACAGACGGAAAGACCTGCGGACCAATAATTAATAACAATAATAATAATTAACGCATTAATAATTATCCATATTATATTATAATAATATACATATTATATTAATATATAATAAATATTATAATAATTACATAATGGTTAGAATAATAATAACCAATAATCTGCGGCCTGTAGCCCTATAGGTTAAGCAGCTCTCTGCTGCCATCCGTTGGTGAGCAAGGGGAAGAACAGCCATGGTGCTGCTTCATTTGCATAAGCATTCTACCCAGCGTTTCAGAGTAGCAGCCGTGTTAGTCTGTATTCGCAAAAGAAAAGGAGGACTTGTGGCACCTTAGAGACTAACCGATTTATTTGAGCATAAGCTTTCGTGAGCTACAGCTCAATTCATCGGATGCATACTGTGGAAACTGCAGAAGACATTATATACACAGAGACCATGAAACAATACCTCCTCCCACCCCACTCTCCCGCGGGCAACAGCTTATCTAAAGTGATCACTCTCCTTACAATGTGTATGATAATCAAGTTGGGCCATTTCCAGCACAAATCCAGGTTTTCTCACCCCCCCACCCCCCCACACACAAACTCACTCTCCTGCTGGTAATAGCTCATCCAAAGTGACCAAAGTGGGGGGTGTGTGAGAAAACCTGGATTTGTGCTGGAAATGGCCCACCTTGATTTTCATACACATTGTAAGGAGAGTGGTCACTTTGGATAAGCTATTACCAGCAGGAGAGTGAGTTTGTGTGTGTGGTTTTTGGAGGGGGGGGTGAGAAAACCTGGATTTGTGCTGGAAATGGCCCACCTTGATTATCATACACATTGTAAAGAGAGTGGTCACTTTGGATGGGCTATTACCAGCAGGAGAGTGAGTTTGTGTGTGTGGGGGGCGGAGGGTGAGAAAACCTGGATTTGTGCTGGAAATGGCCCAACTTGATTATCATACACATTGTAAGGAGAGTGATCACTTTAGATAAGCTGTTGCCCGCGGGAGAGTGGGGTGGGAGGAGGTATTGTTTCATGGTCTCTGTGTATATAATGTCTTCTGCAGTTTCCACAGTATGCATCTGATGAAGTGAGCTGTAGCTCACGAAAGCTCATGCTCAAATAAATTGGTTAGTCTCTAAGGTGCCACAAGTCCTCCTTTTCTTTCTACCCAGCATTCTTGCACTCACAGTCTGGGAGCCACCATAACTGTACATAACCTTGGATAATACATAAAGGCAGAGAGCTCCTCTCTCAGGAGTTTTGCATGAGTAGCTGATGTAGCTTTGTGGCTGTTCTTTTCCCTTGTTCAGGAACTGATAGGAATAGGAAGTTCCTTGTTCTCTGGGGGTGCTGGGCACCTCTTTTGCAAGATTGCAAAAGCTATTTGACCTAACTGAGAGAGCCTACTATGCCATGCCCAGCCAGCAGGGGGAGGTCCAGTGGTGTGTCTGCTCATTGGAAGTCGTTTTTTGTTTTATGGCTTTTCATCTAAACAAAATAAGTCTGGGGTTACTGAAAACAAAACAAAACTTGTTAGTTTGTTGTTTTTGCCTCAAAATATGATATATGCCTGATAACCTCTGGCGGAACCTGGCATTTTAGCAAGGCAAGGGGAGCCAGGGAGTATTGCAGGGGTCAAGGTTAAGGCTGTTTTTATTAAATCGCGTAACTATGGGGACTTTCAAACCTAGTTGTTTAACCTTAGCACGAACTAGACTCTCAAGAAATGCTGGTAAACCTCTGTGCTCTCATTTAACTGATCAATATCAATCTCCTTAACTCTGGGTCCAGTGGTCCGGACACTAGCTTAGACTGTGAGAAACTCCTGGGCCATTCTCTGCTCTGCCACAGCCTTCCTCTGTGACCTTGACCATGTCGCTGAATATGTGCCTCAGTTTCCCCATCTGTAAAATATGGAGACTAGCACTGCTCCACCTCACAGGGAAACACATTAAAGGTTGTGAGGCACCTCATTAGTATGCCAATGGATGCCACTTATAGAGAAACTTTATGAGGTTTTTGGTCAAAGAATTTTCCTAGCTGGGGCTGTAACAGCTTTACATCATCTGAGGACGGGACATAGAGCTAGGGGGGACCCATGGGGGACCAACAGAATGATCTGTCTGGGGAACCTTAGCGTCTCCGATCGCATCCAGCTCTGGTGACAAATGAGAGGGGTTTCTTCTCAGTACCTGGAGCCTGTTCCTGCTGCCGATATGGTGGTGGCACTGTCCCCTGCCCAGGAGAGGTTGGTGTTGGTCAGGGCGGACGTGGCAGCGTTGCTGGGGGCGACACAGCGAAGTTAGATGTTCCTAGTGCGGTGGTGTTGGCGGTGATGGCCAGAGGCATCTGGGTGGTGATGGTGACCTCATTCGGTGCCACGGTGCTGTCGGTGACTTGAACGGTTGCTGTGAGGCCATCAGTAACTGTCAGCGGTGTTTTGGTGAGGTTGGCTGGTGCAGTGGTGCTGGTGGCTAAAAAGAGAGGGACATCCCATTGGGAAGGTTTTACTGAGCAAGGCTGGGGAGACTCAAGCTGGTTGGGGAAATGGGAGCTTTTTGGAGGGCGATTTCAACTTTTTGGCCCAACAAATCTGAAATATTTTGATCCTGAAATGGTGCCAGAATGCCTCATGGGAGTCGTGGTTCAGGTGCTTCATGCCCCTATTTTCCTCTATAGGCTGGGCTCCTTGGGGGGACTACATCTCCCATGAGCTCCCAAGGTCACCCATCCTGGCTGCAGTGCATCATGGGAGAGGAAGTCTGTATGGGGAGCCCAGTCCATAGAGAAGAATGGGGCCATGAGGTGTCCAAACTTCGGTTTCCACGAGACACTGCAGCAGCAAATCAGAATGGAAATATCTTTAATTCTGTTTTGGGGCATTCTTTTTTTTCAATGAAAAATCAAAACCAAATATTTTTCATCACAGTAAAATAATTTGTTCCCTTTCGTATTGCAATTGGTCACTTTGGTTTTGGGTTTTGACTTTCACTTTTGGAACTGATAAGGGAATTCCTCGCTTCTCTTTCCTTTTTACCCCTGCCCATGAAAAAATAATTTGGTGTTTTGTTTTTTCAAAAATGTGAATGAACCTAAAGAGTCAGTTGGAACCGACACAAACCCATTCCCTCTTTCGTTTCACTTTGAATTTTCCCATCAAAGCATTGGGGTGACAGAATCCCAGATGACTCTTTCCCCATCAAATTCCACGTCTGAGGAAATCCCTCTTTGATGGGAGAAACTCTTGGATCATAATAATTCCAATCATCTCAAGTCACTGAGCAGGTCGCTGTTTGGTTTCCTGTCGCTTATTTGCATGAGTCTCTCTAGGCTCGTGAGAAGGGAGTAGCAGGAAATCACTGAATGTCACTTGATCAATACCATAACTTGCCACTCTCTTCTGGGTCAGCCTTCACCCAGATGCAAGAGGCTTCAGGAATCAGCCATAGCAACAAGGTGAGGTTTCTGGTGCAGGGGAAGGTCAGAAATTCCTGCCTCTCCCTCCCTTCCCACCCTGGAGTGACACATAGAAAGGAAAGGAGGACTTGTGGCACCTTAGAGACTAGCAAATTTATTTGAGCATAAGCTTTCATGAGCTACAGCTCGCTGCATCCGATGAAGTGAGCTGTAGCTCACGAAAGCTTATGCTCAAATAAATTTGTTAGTCTCTAAGGTGTCACAAGTCCTCCTTTTCTTTTTGCGAATACAGACTAACACTGCTGCTATTCTGAAACCTGACATTGAAAGGAGTGACTGGATATGTCACCATTTTCACACCAATACATCACCAGCCTATGCAGCCCGTTCTCCAGGGTTCCTGCTGTTGTTTGGGGTTTCCCTCAGGGAGAAAACTCCACACTCTAACAGACCTCCCACCCCTTGGGAAATGTCTGATCCAGCCGGGAAACGTATCCAATCTCATCCCACTGCTTCAGGAGTGTTTAGATTCCAGCCAGGACTCCTGGGTTCTATTCTCTGGGTGCAGGCAGGTGGGGCAGTGGACATAGGAGCAGATGGGGCTTGGAGTCCAGGAGTCCTGGACTCTGTTCCTAGCTCTGGGAGGGGAGTGGGGTCTAGTGGGTTAGAGCCGGGGAGGGAGGGGAAAGGGCTGGGAGTCAGGACTCCTGGGTTCTTTCCCTGGCTCTGGGAGGCGAGTGGGGTCTAGTGGGTTAGAGAAGGGGGGCTTGGAGTTAGGACTACTGGGTCCAGTTGCTAGAGAAGGGGCGTGAGCCTGGCCGTCAGGATGCCTGGGTTCTCTTCTGTGCTCTCTCTCTTTCTCTGTGCGACCAAATCCCACCCCTTTCTGTGCCTTACGGTCCCCACCTTCAGAACACTCCTGACAGCAGGATGCAATTAATAATCCTCCCCACTGGCCACCTTGCCCCGTCTCACCCACCCCAGCCTGGCACCTGAGCGACCTACCTGCTAAATGGAGCCACAGAACAAAGAAGCACAGTAGCATTGTTCCAGGGGGCAGAGATCGGCTTCCCTCGGGATGCATTGTGCCCCTGGGTTCTGTCCCGGCAGGCTGGCAGCCCCGCTGTATTTGTAAGGGCTCTGGGACCGGCGTGATGTGTTCCTAAGATAGCCGTGCCTACATTACCCCATGTGTCTTCTCTAAGGTGTGTCTCTCCCGATTCCCCGCATACACCTGGAAGAGGAGGAAACAGCCAAACGAATATAGTATCAGAACGTGTCATCTCCATTTCCACATAAAGAGCCAGATTAACACCGGTGACAGATGTTGGAGGGGATCCCAACACCGGGACATACAGCGATCGCTTCAGCAGGGGCTGACATGCAGCCGCCTCTGGTGCGGGGCAGCTGGGGAACAGCACCGGGATGGCTCACCCGGTGCTGACATGCAGCTGCTGACTGGCACTGCTATAGAATGGCTTTTATCCTCTCTCCTGTGCAGCCACTAGGGGGAGATATGATAACACAGGACTGGAATGGCAGGGGGGCTGCAGATGGGGAATTAGGGGCATTGACAGAGCTGGGGGGGGAGTGCTCTGGGCTGGGATAGCAGGGGGGCTTTGGGGTGGGATTAAGGGGCACCGGCAGCAGGATCATTGGGAGCCTGTTCCCATGCACTGGTTTGGTGTGTATAAGGAACCAGGCTGGCTCTGGCTCAGAGCCGGCAGGAAGAATCAATCAGTGAGTGGGACAGGCTGGGGAGGTGACTCAGGGCTACTGTCCTGTCTTTCCAGATGGGCTGGCTTAAGGGGTGCACCGGAGGGGCCCTGCAGTAGCACTGGGGAAGGGCCGGGTCCCCAGCACTATACGCACCGGATGATCCAGTCCCTGAGCTGCCCCTGCGCGATTCGGCTGGGTTGCGTATTTCCCCTGGGATTATCAGCCAGTCCCACCCGGTGCGGGTGCTCCCCGTGCTGGGCTGAGCCCAGATGTATCAGCTTCTACACTTGGGTCAGACTCACAGGCCCATCTAGCCCGGTATCCTGCCTGGTCCCTGCTGCCCTAGATCAGATCAATAGGCCCATCCGTTTCTTTCTTTGCCCTCCATTGCCCAGGCTCTGCAGTGCCAGAGAGAGCAGGCAACCTGGGCTCCAGCATTGAAAACACTTGTGATTTGTGTATGGCTTCCCCCCCCAAAAGCCCCAGCTCCTGGAGTCATGGGAGTAGATGAGGCACTCAGCTCTCATTTTTTGGAAACAAGGTAAACCTTTAGCCCCGACTGTTGTGGAGTAAAGATGGCAAACACGACCCCTTGGGGCACAGAGCCCAGCAGTCACAGGAAAAAACCCCTCCCCCATGTATTAGCTGTTAAATAAAAAAAATTGTGATTTTTTTTTTTTGGAGCCTGACTCAAGCGTGATAAAAGTGGGGATTCCTGTAGCCCTCTTTCTTCTGCCCCCAGCAGAGGCTGGAACCCAGGAACAGGCCATTGGGGCAGCTTTAGTTTCCCCAGAGATACAGGCCCTGCTACCCTAGTGTCTGATTGCCCTGCTTAGCCCGAGAGCCAGGCTGTATGCACAGGGGCAAGGCTGAAACCTAGTGGCCACTGTGGCATTGCGGCGTATGGAGGCCCATGTTAATGATTATTCGCATTGTGTAGCATGGGTTGGGTGCAGGGAGGGGGGATGCCGGGTTAGATGGGCCCATTGGTCTGAACCATGGTGAGCGTGGAAGCGGGGTGGGGATACCAGCCTAGGTGGGGGCCTATTGGTCTGACCCAGGGTGAGCATGGACGGGGGTAGGGATACCAGCCCAGGTGGGGCCAACCGGTCTGAACCATGGTGAGAATGGACGGGGGTGGGGATACCAGCCCAGGTGGGGCCCATTGGTCTGAACTGTGGTGAGCATGGAGTGCGGGTGGGGATACCAGCCTAGGTGGGGCCCACTGGTCTGAACCATGGGGATACCAGCCTAGACGAGGTCCCTTGGTATGAGCCAGCAATAATGTGACATACTGGGAAGAGATAATATAATTTAATGGAATGGCACGGGTGAAATATTTTATATTTATTACATATAATATATATATATAAATTAGATTAACAATCCATAGATAAATACATGAGGTATAGACAAAGGCAGGGTTAATTAACCCAATGCGGTACAAATGTGCAAACTTGAAACAAGAGTAAAATATACAATTTTGCAATAAAATCTTTGATACAAAATTTACAGCTGTCGCACCTGGCCAATGTACATATTTTCACCAGGGACAAAACTTCCAGTATATTGGTTCAAGCCTCAGTGATTGTGATAGGGAGAGAATGGCAGAGTATCAGTTCCTACTCAGGATCAGGGCCCCGTTGCGCCGGGTGCTGCCCAGACACACAGCGAGAGACAGTCCCTGCCTCAGCTGAGATCAGGGCCCCGTTGTGCTGGGCGCTGCCCAGACACACAGGGAGAGACAGTCCCTGCCCCAGCTGAGATCAGGGCCTCGTTGCGCCGGGTGCTGCTCAGACACACAGGGAGAGACAGTCCCTGCCCCAGCTGAGATCAAGGCCCCGTTGCGCCGGGTGCTGCCCAGACACACAGGGAGAGACAGTTCCTGCCCCAGCTGAGATCAAGGCCCCATTGTGCTGGGCGCTGCCCAGACACACAGGGAGAGACAGTCCCTGCCCCAGCTGAGATCAAGGCCCCATTGTGCCGGGCGCTGCCCAGACACACAGGGAGAGACAGGCCCTGCCTTGAAGAGGTCACAGTCTAAGTCAGCCAAATACAGTAGTGCAGACCAGCAAAGAAAATATCTGTTAAATAGATGCTGTGCAGTCAGCAGGAGGAAGAATAGAACCCGGGTGTCCTGGCTCCCAGCTCCCCCTGCTCGAACCGACTAGACCCCATTTCACTCCCACAGCTGGAGATAGAAGCCAGGAGTCCTGTGCTCTAACCACTGGACAATCCCACCACCATCCAGCCCATTCGATAGCCATCCATCTCCTTTTTAGTGTCCCTGTTTCTTTCTTCTGGGTTCCACCCAATGGATGTAGCCGAACATACGATGTCTGGGTTCTCAGTGCAGATTCCACCGATCTGTGTTCCCCGCCCCCGGAAGGGGACCAAAGCACCATCCCACCGCTGCCCCCCAGAGGGGAGCCTATGTTCATCTGGCAGCTAAGGGTTAATACTGGCTTTCTCGGCTCAATACTGACTATAGTGGCTCTGGGTTAGCCCAGGAGTGCCGGATCGGAGCAGCCCCAGTATGGGTGGCTGTAGGCGGAGGTTCTGGATGGCCCATTCTTCCCTCAGCTGTGATCGCATCAGCTCTGGTTCTGGAGGAACTGATGAGCCTTCTGGACAGAGTAGGAGGTGGCACGAGCCAGCCTCGACTTTAGGAAAAACGCCAGCTGTAGGAGACAGAGATGGAGGGTGAATGGCAGGGGAAAGAGATACAGAGAATATGTGTGTGTTTGTGTGTGTATGTGTGTTCTAACCACTAAACACCACTCTCCTCCCAAAGCTGGAGAGAGAACCCAGGAGTCCTGACCCCCAATCCCCGTGCTCTAAACAGTATGGCCCTCCCAGCACTGGGGATAAAACCCAGGAGTCCTGACTCCCCTCTGCCCCCCACTCTGCCTCTCCCACGCCTCTCCCAGAGTTGGGAATAGAACCCAGGAATCCTGTAGTGTATGCAGGGGGCTGGCTGTCCCACGCACAAACAGGGTGGTATTTCTTATGCCACCTTCTGCCATGCACCCCCAAAGTGGGTGCCATATGGCCCTCTAGCGGCTGCCCTGCAGAGAGGATAACAACCTACTACCGCAGCCACACGCCTTTTAGCTCAAGGTGGACAGGACTGGGCTGCCATGCTGCGGCCTGCCACCCATCTACGCCCCGCCCCGCAGACCTGCACCCTCTCGCCGGGATCCTTACCAGAAAGCAGCAGCTCAGCAAGCTCAGTGCGGCCAGGCAGATGAGGACGATGGCCCAGTACGGGAGGGTGCTGCTATCCGGAGAGGCTGCAGGGGACGAGAGGAGGGAGGGGGCGGACGGTCAGGCCAAGGTGAAAGCATAATGGGCCATCTTTACAGTCAGGGGGTGTTGAGGGAGCACAGCTCCCCCTGGTGGTGAAGTAAAGGGGAGCTCCCATGCTAAAACCAGTGTGGCCATGGTGGCTTGGGTTAGCCACCTGTGTACGGGCCCACCCAACCCCCTGGGCCTGTCCTGTCACCTGTGCGGCCGTCTCTGATCCAAGCATTAGAGCCTCATGCTTCAGCGACAGGGTCATGCCTGGATAAGCCGGAGCAACTTGCAAGACAACCCAGGCCTGGGGACCGCTTGAGCAAATGACCTCAAATTGGAACCAGGCGTCCTACCCGGTGCCCTGATGAGGCCCAGCAAATTTCACGACCGTCTGAGCAGGCGGGTGGATTTTAGAGCGCTTTGAGACGCCGGCCACTTGAAAGTGCAGCGCTCCGGCTCCCGCAGAAGTTCAGGGTTTGCTGCAGAAGGCTTGTGTTATCCGTGATCTCGCCGGCCTTTCTGGCCTTAAAACGTTCACGCGCATTCGTTCAGGGGCACTAGCAGACTCTCAAATCGAGCCGTAGCGTCACCACTAGAGGGGGGCAAAGAGCCAGGCGGGATCAGAGTGGATTGGCCTCCCCAATCCTGTTACATTTCCTCCCAGGGGTTGCAAGTTTCATCTGGCATGATTCATTTTAGCTCTCTGAGCGTCGGGCTGGCCTCATCAGTTAGATGAGACCCTGTCTGAATGCAGCTTCTGGGAGCGATTCTACTCTATAAACCAGTCTGAGACTCAACAGAGTCAGTTCCTGGCTCAGCCCGCAGTCTCTTTCTGCGTGACATTGGGCAAGTCTCCTTGTCTTTCTAAGCCTCAGTTTTCCCATCTGCGAAATGGGGCTAATAGTGCGGCTTGACATTTTTATTTTGGTGGGGAAATGGCTGGGGGCTTTTTTTCCAATCAGAAATGTGTATGATAAAATTGTCTGATTTATTTTATATTTGTATTTATTTAGTGCAAAAAACTTGGAGTTTTTTAACCAAAGAAAGCTTCTAGGTTCTTGTGTAATACAAAGAAATAATAGCAGTAGGAATCTAATTTAGATAGCTTTTCTCATCAGTAGATCTCAAAGAGCTCTCCACAAAGGAGGTCCGTGTCATATCCCTATTTTACAGGGGGAAACTGAGGCAGAGAGCGGCACTGTGACTTGCCCAACAGGCCAGTAGCAGAGCCAGGACTGGAGCCCAGGGCACCTAAATCCCAGTCCTGATCCACTGGAACAAACCCTTTCCCTCTTTAATACAGGGGGTCAGAAAAGGGGTTTCTTTTTCCTTGGAGAATTTCAATGAAAAGAAACAGGACCAAAAAAAACCCCAAAACCCATCGTCATCAAAACTTTCCACAGAAAATATTGTGTTAACTGAAAAATCAAACCTGGGAAATTGTTTGACCAAACCCCCTCAAATGTTAAGCCAACCCCACAAAAAGACTGGCTAATAACTACCCATTTTTAAACTGAAAATGAAACAAAGCAAAAATCGGTCCGAAACTGGAAGAAAAAAAAAGCCTAAAATTTCAGCTCTAAACCGCCTGCAGATAAAAAAATTTAAGCAACCGCCACCCAAATTGTAAGCCAAACCCTGGGACCTTTTTGTTTTTCAGCTGAAAAGCTTTGATTTGCAGTTTGCTGATGAAATATGAACAATTTTTGCAGCAAGTGGCCCTTTTCCGTGAAAATGTTCATTGGGTCAAAGCCCCCCGTCGCCCATCAGCCAAAACCGTTCAACAGAATTCCTTTGACCAGTCCTGCTATTTAACAAGCAAATAACCTCACCTGTGGTCTGTGAGGTGACAGGAACGGGCCCAAGCGATGAAGTGGTAGGTGTCATGGATTCAGGTAGATGGGGAGAGGTGGCTGGTCCAGTCCCAGGCGGGCCAGAAGAAGTCGTATCTCTGCGAGTTGGGATGGAACCTGGGGGATTAAAATGGCCACAAGTTATAAGAAGATAAAAGTGGCCAGACTGGGTCAGACCAAAGGTCCATCCAGCCCAGTATCCTGTCGTTCGACAGTGGCCAGTGCCAGATGCTTCAGAGGGAATGAACAGACCACGTAATCCTCAAGTGATCCATCCCCTGTCGCCCATTCCCAGCAAGGCTTGATCATGGAGGTGAACCGTGTAGGCGGCTGCTCAGCCCCTATCTAGACACAGCTGCCTGGGAAGTTTCTCTGAGTAAGAAACTCACCAAGGTTCACCAAGGTAGGGCCATTTCATAGGACGAGAGTGCACCATGCACTTTCTGTGCCCCTCCATCAATGACCCCGTTGGCGCATCCAACCCCCCTCCCCCCGGACCCATGAGCATTCAACCTGGCGTCTGCTATTTGGGGAAGCCCGGGGGTGCAGATCTATGTGCTACTTTGGTAGGTGGTTTCAGGGTTGGTATTGCTGGGTTGGATGTACAGCACCTGGCACATGGAGGCCCTGAGCTCAGCTGGGAGCCCTTCAGGGCCACCTGAACACACCAAATGTGAGGTAAACATACCCCGGGTGGGAGCAGATGAGGCTGGGATGCCAGAAGCGCTGGAGCTAAGTGAACTTGCAGAGCTGATGACAGCTGGGGTGGGTGAGACTGCAGGAGACCCAGAAGAAGTAGGATGCCCAGTATTCTTGGATGTAGATTGCGGAGAGATTGTAGCAGAGCTAGTAGCTCTGGACGCAGAGCTGGGGGTCAAGGTGGCAGCAGAATTGGGGGTCGAGGTTCCCGTGGAGCGGGGGGTCGAGGTGGCAGCAGAATTGGGGGTCGAGGTGCCCGTGGAGCTGGGGGTCGAGGTGGCAGCAGAATTGGAGGGTGAGGTGCCCGTGGAGCTGGGGGTCGAGGTGGCAGCAGAATTGGGGGTCGAGGTGCCCGTGAAGCTGGGGGCCGAGGTGGCAGCAGAATTGGGGGTCGAGGTGCCCGTGGAGCTGGGGGTCGAGGTGGCAGCAGAATTGGGGGTCGAGGTGCCCGTGGAGCTGGGGGTCGAGGTGGCAGCAGAATTGGGGGTCGAGGTGCCCGTGGAGCTGGGGGCCGAGCTGGCAGCAGAATTGGGGGTCGAGGTGCCCATGGAGCTAGGGGCTGAGGTGGCAGCAGAATTGGGGGTCGAGGTGCCCGTGGAGCTGGGGGTCGAGGTGGCAGCAGAATTGGGGGGTGAGGTGCCCGTGGAGCTGGGGGTCGAGGTGGCAGCAGAATTGGGGGTCGAGGTGCCCGTGGAGCTGGGGGTCGAGGTGGCAGCAGAATTGGGGGTCGAGGTGCCCGTGGAGCTGGGGGCCGAGCTGGCAGCAGAATTGGGGGGTGAGGTGCCCGTGGAGCTGGGGGTCGAGGTGGCAGCAGAATTGGGGGTCGAGGTGCCCGTGGAGCTGGGGGTCGAGGTGGCAGCAGAATTGGGGGTCGAGGTGCCCGTGGAGCTGGGGGTCGAGGTGGCAGCAGAATTGGGGGTCGAGGTGCCCGTGGAGCTGGGGGTCGAGGTGGCAGCAGAATTGGGGGTCGAGGTGCCCGTGGAGCTGGGGGCCGAGCTGGCAGCAGAATTGGGGGTCGAGGTGCCCGTGGAGCTAGGGGCTGAGGTGGCAGCAGAATTGGGGGTCGAGGTGCCCGTGGAGCTGGGGGTCGAGGTGGCAGCAGAATTGGGGGGTGAAGTGCCTGTGTAGCTGGGGGCTGAGGTGGCAGCAGAATTGGGGGTCGAGTTGCCAGTGGAGCTGGGGGCGGAGGTGGCAGCAGAATTGGGGGTTGAGGTGCCCGTGGAGCTGGGGGCCGAGGTGGCAGCAGAATTGGGGGTCGAGGTGCCCGTGGAGCTGGGGGCCGAGGTGGCAGCAGAATTGGGGGTCGAGGTGCCCGTGAAGCTGGGGGTCGAGGTGGCAGCAGAATTGGGGGTCGAGGTTCCCATGGAGCGGGGGGTCGAGGTGGCAGCAGAATTGGGGGTCGAGGTGCCCGTGGAGCTGGGGGTCAAGGTGGCAGCAGAATTGGGGGTCGAGGTGCCCGTGGAGCTGGGGGTCGAGGTGGCAGCAGAATTGGGGGTCGAGGTTCCCGTGGAGCGGGGGGTCGAGGTGGCAGCAGAATTGGTGGTCGAGGTGCCCGTGGAGCTGGGGGTCGAGGTGGCAGCAGAATTGGGGGTCGAGGTGCCCGTGGAGCTGGGGGTCGATGTGGCAGCAGAATTGGGGGTCGATGTGCCCGTGGAGCTGGGGGTCGAGGTGGCAGCAGAATTGGAGGGTGAGGTGCCTGTGGAGCTGGGGGTCCCAGTGACTGTGGAGCTGGGGGCCGAGATGGCAGCAGAATTGGGGGTCGAGGTGCCCGTGAAGCTGGGGGCCGAGGTGGCAGCAGAATTGGGGGTCGAGGTGCCCGTGGAGCTGGGGGTCGAGGTGGCAGCAGAATTGGGGGTCGAGGTGCCCGTGGAGCTGGGGGTCGAGGTGGCAGCAGAATTGGGGGTCGAGGTGCCCGTGGAGCTGGGGGTCGAGGTGGCAGCAGAATTGGGGGTCGAGGTGCCCGTGGAGCTGGGGGCCGAGCTGGCAACAGAATTGGGGGTCGAGGTGCCCGTGGAGCTAGGGGCTGAGGTGGCAGCAGAATTGGGGGTCGAGGTGCCCGTGGAGCTGGGGGTCGAGGTGGCAGCAGAATTGGGGGGTGAGGTGCCCGTGGAGCTGGGGGTCGAGGTGGCAGCAGAATTGGGGGTCGAGGTTCCCGTGGAGCGGGGGGTCGAGGTGGCAGCAGAATTGGGGGTCGAGGTGCCCGTGGAGCTGGGGGTCGAGGTGGCAGCAGAATTGGGGGTCGAGGTGCCCGTGGAGCTGGGGGTCGATGTGGCAGCAGAATTGGGGGTCGAGGTGCCCGTGGAGCTGGGGGTCGAGGTGGCAGCAGAATTGGGGGGTGAGGTGCCCGTGGAGCTGGGGGTCGAGGTGGCAGCAGAATTGGGGGTCGAGGTGTCAGGGGAGCTGGGGCTCACGGTGGGAGCAAAGTTGGAGGTCGAGGTATCAGGGGACCTGGGGCTCACGGTGGGAGCAGAGTTGGAGGTCGAGGTATCAGGGGAGCTGGGGCTCACAGTGGGAGCAGAGTTGGAGGTCGAGGTATCAGGGGAGCTGGGGCTCACGGTGGGAGCAGAGTTGGAGGTCGAGGTATCAGGGGAGGTGGGGCTCACGGTGGGAGCAGAGTTGGAGGTCGAGGTATCAGGGGAGCTGGGGCTCACAGTGGGAGCAGAGTTGGAGGTTGAGGTGTCAGGGGAGGTGGGGCTCACGGTGGGAGCAGAGTTGGAGGTCGAGGTATCAGGGGAGCTGGGGCTCACAGTGGGAGCAGAGTTGGAGGTCGAGGTGTCAGGGGAGCTGGGGCTCACGGTGGGAGCAGAGTTGGAGGTCGAGGTATCAGGGGAGGTGGGGCTCACAGTGGGAGCAGAGTTGGAGGTTGAGGTGTCAGAGGAGCTGGGAATCTCAGTTGGAGTGGAGCTGGGGCTCACGGTGGGAGCAGAGTTGGAGGTCGAGGTATCAGGGGAGATGGGGCTCACTGTGGGAGCAGAGTTGGAGGTCGAGGTATCAGGGGAGCTGGGGCTCACAATGGGAGCAGAGTTGGAGGTCGAGGTATCAGGGGAGCTGGGGCTCACAGTCGGAGCAGAGTTGGAGATCGAGGTATCAGGGGAGCTCGGGCTCACGGTGGGAGCAGAGTTGGAGGTTGAGGTGTCAGAGGAGCTGGGAATCTCAGTTGGAGTGGAGCTGGGGCTCACGGTGGGAGCAGAGTTGGAGGTCGAGGTATCAGGGGAACTGGGGCTCACAGTGGGAGCAGAGTTGGAGATCGAGGTATCAGGGGAGCTGGGGCTCACGGCGGGAGCAGAGTTGGAGGTCGAGGTGTGAGGGGAGCTGGGGCTCATGGTGGGAGCAGAGTTGGAGGTCGAGGTACCAGGGGAGCTGGGGCTCACGGTGGGAGCAGAGTTGGAGGTCGAGGTATCAGGGGAGCTGGGGCTCACAGTGGGAGCAGAGTTGGAGGTCGAGGTATCAGGGGACCTGGGGCTCACAGTGGGAGCAGAGTTGGAGGTCGAGGTATCAGGGGACCTGGGGCTCACGGTGGGAGCAGAGTTGGAGGTCGAGGTGTGAGGGGAGCTGGGGCTCACAGTGGGAGCAGAGTTGGAGGTCGAGGTGTCAGGGGAGCTGGGGCTCACGGTGGGAGCAGAGTTGGAGGTCGAGGTATCAGGGGAGATGGGGCTCACTGTGGGAGCAGAGTTGGAGGTCGAGGTATCAGGGGAGCTGGGGCTCACAGTCGGAGCAGAGTTGGAGATCGAGGTATCAGGGAAGCTCGGGCTCACGGTGGGAGCAGAGTTGGAGGTTGAGGTGTCAGAGGAGCTGGGAATCTCAGTTGGAGTGGAGCTGGGGCTCACGGTGGGAGCAGAGTTGGAGGTCGAGGTATCAGGGGAGCTGGAGCTCACGGTGGGAGCAGAGTTGGAGGTCGAGGTGTGAGGGGAGCTGGGGCTCACGGTGGGAGCAGAGTTGGAGGTCGAGGTATCAGGGGAGCTGGGGCTCACGGTGGGAGCAGAGTTGGAGGTCGAGGTGTGAGGGGAGCTGGGGCTCACGGTGGGAGCAGAGTTGGAGGTTGAGGTATCAGGGGAGCTGGGGCTCACGGTGGGAGCAGAGTTGGAGGTCGAGGTATCAGGGGAGCTGGGGCTCAGAGTGGGAGCAGAGTTGGAGGTCGAGGTATCAGGGGAGCTGGGGCTCACGGTGGGAGCAGAGTTGGAGGTCGAGGTATCAGGGGAGCTGGGGCTCACAATGGGAGCAGAGTTGGAGGTCGAGGTGTCAGGGGAGCTGGGGCTCACGGTGGGAGCAGAGTTGGAGGTCGAGGTATCAGGGGAGCTCGGGCTCACGGTGGGAGCAGAGTTGGAGGTTGAGGTGTCAGAGGAGCTGGGAATCTCAGTTGCAGTGGAGCTGGGGCTCACGGTGGGAGCAGAGTTGGAGGTCGAGGTATCAGGGGAGCTGGGGCTCACGGTGGGAGCAGAGTTGGAGGTTGAGGTGTCAGGGGAGCTGGGGCTCACGGTGGGAGCAGAGTTGGAGGTCGAGGTATCAGGGGAGCTGGGGCTCACGGTGGGAGCAGAGTTGGAGGTCGAGGTATCAGGGGAGCTGGGGCTCACAATGGGAGCAGAGTTGGAGGTCGAGGTGTCAGGGGAGCTGGGGCTCACGGTGGGAGCAGAGTTGGACGTCGAGGTATCAGGGGAGCTGGGGCTCAGAGTGGGAGCAGAGTTGGAGGTCGAGGTATCAGGGGAGCTGGGGCTCACGGTGGGAGTAGAGTTGGAGGTCGAGGTGTGAGGGGAGCTGGGGCTCACGGTGGGAGCAGAGTTGGAGGTCGAGGTATCAGGGGAGCTGGGGCTCACGGTGGGAGCAGAGTTGGAGGTCGAGGTATCAGGGGAGCTGGGGCTCAGAGTGGGAGCAGAGTTGGAGGTCGAGGTATCAGGGGAGCTCGGGCTCACGGTGGGAGCAGAGTTGGAGGTTGAGGTGTCAGAGGAGCTGGGAATCTCAGTTGGAGTGGAGCTGGGGCTCACGGTGGGAGCAGAGTTGGAGGTTGAGGTATCAGGGGAGGTGGGGTTCACGGTGGGAGCAGAGTTGGAGGTCGAGGTATCAGGGGAGCTCGGGCTCACGGTGGGAGCAGAGTTGGAGGTTGAGGTGTCAGAGGAGCTGGGAATCTCAGTTGGAGTGGAGCTGGGGCTCACGGTGGGAGCAGAGTTGGAGGTCGAGGTGTGAGAGGAGCTGAGGCTCACAGTGGGAGCAGAGTTGGAGGTCGAGGTATCAGGGGAGCTGGGGCTCACGGTGGGAGCAGAGGTGGAGGTCGAGGTATCAGGGGAGCTGGGGCTCAGAGTGGGAGCAGAGTTGGAGGTCGAGGTATCAGGGGAGCTGGGGCTCACAATGGGAGCAGAGTTGGAGGTCGAGGTATCAGGGGAGCTGGGGCTCAGAGTGGGAGCAGAGTTGGAGGTCGAGGTATCAGGGGAGCTGGGGCTCAGAGTGGGAGCAGAGTTGGAGGTCGAGGTGTCAGGGGAGCTGGGGCTCACGGTGGGAGCAGAGTTGGAGGTCGAGGTATCAGGGGAGCTGGGGCTCACGGTGGGAGCAGAGTTGGAGGTCGAGGTGTGAGGGGAGCTGGGGCTCATGGTGGGAGCAGAGTTGGAGGTTGAGGTATCAGGGGAGCTGGGGCTCACGGTGGGAGCAGAATTGGAGGTCGAGGTATCAGGGGAGCTGGGGCTCACGGTGGGAGCAGAGTTGGAGGTCGAGGTATCAGGGGAGCTCGGGCTCACGGTAGGAGCAAAGTTGGAGGTTGAGGTATCAGGGGAGCTGGGGCTCACGGTGGGAGCAGAGTTGGAGGTCGAGGTATCAGGGGACCTGGGGCTCACGGTGGGAGCACAGTTGGAGGTCGAGGTGTGAGGGGAGCTGGGGCTCACGGTGGGAGCAGAGTTGGAGGTTGAGGTGTCAGGGGAGCTGGGGCTCACGGTGGGAGCAGAGTTGGAGGTCGAGATGTCAGGGGAGCTGGGGCTCACAGTGGGAGCAGAGTTGGAGGTCAAGGTGTCAGAGGAGCTGGGAATCTCAGTTGGAGTGGAGCTGGGGCTCACGGTGGGAGCAGAGTTGGAGGTCGAGGTATCAGGGGAGCTGGGGCTCACGGTGGGAGCAGAGTTGGAGGTCGAGGTATCAGGGGAGCTGGGGCTCACGGTGGGAGCAGAGTTGGAGGTCGAGGTGTGAGGGGAGCTGGGGCTCACGGTGGGAGCAGAGTTGGAGGTTGAGGTGTCAGGGGAGCTGGGGCTCACGGTGGGAGCAGAGTTGGAGGTCGAGGTGTCAGGGGAGCTGGGGCTCACGGTGGGAGCAGAGTTGGAGGTCGAGGTGTGAGAGGAGCTGAGGCTCACGGTGGGAGCAGAGTTGGAGGTCGAGGTATCAGGGGAGCTGGGGCTCACGGTGGGAGCAGAGTTGGAGGTCGAGGTATCAGGGGAGCTGGGGCTCACGGTGGGAGCAGAGTTGGAGGTTGAGGTATCAGGGGAGCTGGGGCTCACGGTGGGAGCAGAGTTGGAGGTCGAGGTGTGAGGGGAGCTGGGGCTCACGGTGGGAGCAGAGTTGGAGGTTGAGGTGTCAGGGGAGCTGGGGCTCACGGTGGGAGCAGAGTTGGAGGTCGAGGTGTCAGGGGAGCTGGGGCTCACGGTGGGAGCAGAGTTGGAGATCGAGGTGTGAGAGGAGCTGAGGCTCACGGTGGGAGCAGAGTTGGAGGTCGAGGTGTCAGGGGAGCTGGGGCTCACGGTGGGAGCAGAGTTGGAGGTCGAGGTATCAGGGGAGCTGAGGCTCACGGTGGGAGCAGAGTTGGAGGTCGAGGTATCAGGGGAGCTGGGGCTCACGGTGGGAGCAGAGTTGGAGGTCGAGGTGTGAGGGAAGCTGGGGCTCACGGTGGGAGCAGAGTTGGAGGTCGAGGTGTCAGGGGAGCTGGGGCTCACGGTGGGAGCAGAGTTGGAGGTCGAGGTATCAGGGGAGCTGGGGCTCACGGTGGGAGCAGAGTTGGAGGTTGAGGTGTCAGGGGAGCTGGGGCTCACAGTGGGAGCAGAGTTGGAGGTCGAGGTGTCAGGGGAGCTGGGGCTCACG
Source organism: Natator depressus (assembly GCF_965152275.1). NCBI lineage: Eukaryota > Metazoa > Chordata > Testudines > Cheloniidae > Natator > Natator depressus. Next base: position 43,150,455 of record NC_134247.1, read on the forward strand.
GTGGGAGCAGAGTTGGAGGTCGAGGTGTGAGCGGAGCTGAGGCTCATGGTGGGAGCAGAGTTGGAGGTCGAGGTGTGAGGGGAGCTGGGGCTCACGGTGGGAGCAGAGTTGGAGGTCGAGGTGTGAGGGGAGCTGGGGCTCACGGTGGGAGCAGAGTTGGGTGTCGAGGTATCAGGGGAGCTGGGGCTCACGGTGGGAGCAGAGTTGGAGGTCGAGGTATCAGGGGAGCTGGGGCTCACGGTGGGAGCAGAGTTGGAGGTCGAGGTATCAGGGGAGCTGGGGCTCACGGTGGGAGCAGAGTTGGAGGTCGAGGTGTGAGGGAAGCTGGGGCTCATGGTGGGAGCATAGTTGGAGGTCGAGGTGTGAGGGGAGCTGGGGCTCACGGTGGGAGCAGAGTTGGAGGTCGAGGTATCAGGGGAGCTGGGGCTCACGGTGGGAGCAGAGTTGGAGGTCGAGGTGTCAGGGGAGCTGGGGCTCACAGTGGGAGCAGAGCTGGAGGTCGAGGTGGCCCCAGTAGAGGTGATGCTGGACGTGCTTTTGTTCTCACTCACAGCTGTCGTGGCGGAAGTTGCCCCTGGGGAAAGGAAGAATAGCTGCAGTTTATACAGCAGCCGGGTAACGCCAATCGCTCTCCCAGCGGTGCTTGGTGTTGCCCTGTAGTGGCTGCAGTGGACTTCGCTTTTGAAGGCTCTGCTCTTGAGCTAAAGCCTCTGCCTGGACCCTGTGCTGCTTACATTGCACAGTGACAAGTCCAGTCCGTGCAGAGGACCCAGCCATCTGCCTCCCTACATCGGCATTCTCCTGATTCCTCCCTGCCCCTGCCCTGCTGATGGGGCTGAGAGGTATTTCCAGGAACAAGGAGACATCTCCACCAAGAACACATCCAAAGACCATGCGCAGTGGCCATTCAGTACGAGCAGCCCACCTCCCACCCTGGACAAGCAGACAGCTCAGAAAAGAAGGGGGAAAGCTCCTGCGTTGCTCGCCACCTCCCTATTGCTGACGGCGCCATCAGTAGCAAATTTCTTGGCAGCTGCTCTCCTGCACTGGAGTGGAATTGGTGCCCCCAAAGCCATCTCTCCTTCCTTGATCCCCTTGCTCTGGGACTGAATCAGAGCTGGTGCCCACTAGAGGGGAAAGGCCCCATATCACATTCCCCACCCGCCTAGCCAGCCACTGCCCCCCGCCTAGGGTGGGCATGTAGCCAGCACCCTTGAGATAAAAGGCCCCATACCCCAATTCCGGTTCCAATCAATTTGCAAATGATCAAGCCCTTTTATTCATCACAACATACATTATTTCACTTTCCGTAAACTGTCTGCCAATGGAACCTGTTCCCCCCAGTGATGCCCTGTTTCAGAACTCTCAGGCCCCCCACTCCCGGCTTTTATTCTCTCATTTCTCAACTGTAATTTTTGCTTAAAAAAATGTTTCAAAACGCAGTGAGGCCCAGCAAGACCCATGAAAATGGACGGGCGTTTGTCACTGGTCTTATCTTGGGGCTGGGACAATCTCGTTGTTCCTTGTTTGTACAGCGCCCGGCACAACGGGGCCCTGATCTCAGCTGGGGCAGGGACTGTCTCTCCCTGTGTGTCTGTGCAGCGCCCAGCACAACGGGGCCCTGAACTCAGCTGGGATTGGCAGGTGCTATAGGAATACAAGAACTGGCAGTAAACCAAGGGATTAGAAACAAAGCCTTTATTTACTGACCAGTCATGGGTGAAATTCTAACAAAAATATATAAGCAGTTTCAGCTGTGCGTGACGGAGGAACTATTCATCAGATTATAGTAATTCATTCAGTTTCAAACCAACGGATTAACTAATCCTTTGCGGTGTCTGTTTTCCCCCCCATCCAATGTTATCAAAGTTTTTTACAAGTGAGTTCCTCTGCACAAGCCCCTGGTGAGGCAAGTAAGTATAATTAGCCCCATATTCCACCGGGGGAAAGAAAGCGGGGAATTTCCTTGGCTAAGTTCATACAGAGAAGCAGGACAGGCAGGAACTGTTGACTTTCAGCCTTGAATCTGAGACTAGAAGCAAAGCACTCCCTGCTCTAACCACTAGATCCTATTCTCCTCCCGGAGCTGGGAATGGAAGCCAGGAGTTGTGACTCCAACTCCTGTACGTTACCCACAAGAACATCATTGTAAAACTAACCGAGCCCTTTGTGGACGCTCATTGGGAAAGGAGGATCTTTTCATAAATCTTGTTCAACTTAACTCCCCCGAGATTTACTGGGTCACTTTAGTAAAACCCCAGATCCAAACAACCCCGGAACCTTAAAGGGTTCCAAAATTCGGATCTAGATCTAGCTCAAGCAGCGATGTGAGCAACCTGGGGCTTATCTCTCCTCTCAATAAACTTAGGAAGCGGGGCTGGGAGTGGTGGATTCTATTGTCAACTCCAGGGAAAGTTAGTCTGTGAAAGAAATTCTGTGGTTAGCATAAAGAAAAGGAGGACTTGTGGCACCTTAGAGACTAACCAATTTATTTGAGCATAAGATTTTGTGAGTTACAGCTCACCACTGAATGCATCCGATGAAGTGAGCTGTAGCTCACGAAAGCTTATGCTCAAATAAATTGGTTAGTCTCTAAGATGCCACAAGTACTCCTTTTCTTTTTGCAAATACAGACTAACACGGCTGCTACTCTGAAACCTGTGGTTAGCATGTGTATTATAGCACCCCTTGGGCATTTTTAAAGGATCCAAAAGGAATTAAAAGTATTGACTTTCACTGAAAGTTGGGCTCCTAACGTTAGATTTGAAAGTCTCAGCTGTTAAACCCACAGTCAGGTAGGTAGGAGAGATACTGCCCCGAATCTAAAAAAAACAAAACAGACGAAGGAAGGATAATTATCTCCATGTTACAGCCGGGGAATTGACCCCAATTCAGACCAGTGCCTTCGCCATAAGGCCATCCTCTATCTCAGTGTTTCAGATCTCATAGGTAGGAGTTAGATCAGGGACTAGGGAGCCAGGACTCCTGGTGGATTCTACTCTGCCACTGGCCTGGTCATAGGTCCTCTCTGTGCCTCAGTTTCCCCATTCTATACAGTATGGATAATAATAATGACCCATTTTGTGATGCTCAGATCAAAGACCTTATATAGCCTGAAGTCTCATTACTGGACTAGATTCCCCAGCGGGTGTGAATCAGACATACCTCAGCTGGAGTCAATGGGGCCAGATCCCCGTCTGGCGTGAATTGGCCAAAGCTCCATTGAAGTCAATCAGGCCTGGTCCCCAGCGGGCATAAATCGACTTCAGCTGAGGATCTGGCTCATTCTTACTATTAAGGAATGCCGTAAGCCCTTACCTGTCACGGGGAGAGAAAAAACCATGAACCCCAAGAAAATCCACAAAGGAATGCCGGTCGCCGTCCGTGCAAGACCCATCGCGGTGCAGTCGAAAGTGAGATTGATGGCATTTGGGGCAAAGCTCTGCTTTTTAAAGGCTTTCTGATGTCTTATTAAGTCCCTGCAGACGTCATTCCGAAGGTGATGCTTTCTAACGGCATGTAATGAGAACACGCCTTTTTGGTGTTCCTTCACTCGAGTGTCCTGTTGATCTTTTCCCCAGTACTGCAGAGTGTACCTAAGGGGCAGGGCTGGAAATGGTAACTAACGTTATTAACATCCCTGAGCTGCTTGGTCAGGCACTCAGTGAGGAAGGCAGACAAAAATCCTTATCAGGGAAAGGGAGTGGAAGTGATTATGAGAACACTGAAGAGAAGCAGAGTGATTTATTTGTTTTTATGCCCCGCTGGTTCGGCAGAGATCAGGTGTAGTGTGCTGGTGCACAAAAAGGCCGGTGGAAAGAATGAGCAGTGTTTGACTAAGTGTTTTAGTGAGATATGCAGGGCACAGGTGCTTGGATAGCTAGATTCTATAGTCAAACAGACAGATGATGGATGGATGGATAAATAGAAAAGTGAAGGTATGCATAGCTAGGATAACAGCTAGGCGTGTAATTTTACGTCACCTGCTGCTATTTCTGTCCCCTGATTTGAATGATCTGACCTTTATAAACGGCTTCCTTCTGAAACAATTAGTCACCAGATATGTGATTAGTCACCAGATATGTGATTAGTTACCAGATACGTGTAATGTTCTGGTGCTATACGGACTTCAGTGGTGGGCCCGAAAATGGGCGGTGGGTCCCATAACCCAACCGCCAGGTGTGATCCTGCCCATGCCCCGCCGTGCCGAGGCCCCCGTCCTGCTTACCACTGCTCTGCATGCGTGGCGCTCCTTCAGTCCCCCTGTGCTCTGGCCAGGGCTGCGGGGGCTGGAGCCCTGTGCTACCCGCCTTCCCGGTGCTCTGGGGCTGGGGAGGCTGTGGCCACGCGCCACCCGTCCTCCTGGCACTCCTTTGGGGTTGGGGGGGCTAGCCTGAAGCAGGATTCAGCAGTCGTTGTGGTGTGGGGGAACTTTGGGCTCCAGCGGGGGTGCAAAAGCAGGGCCTCAGACGAAAGGGGCTGGGCTGGGAGCTAGCCTCCCCCAGCCGGCGGTTCACGCACCACCCATGGGCCCAAACATTATTGGATGTTTGCAAAAGTTTCGCATAAGCAAAACTTGGCTCTCGGGAATGCAATGCGGATCAAAGAGAAAACTGGCCTGAGCATTTGCAAAAGTCTAGGAATAGCTTTTCCCATGACTAGCCCAGCTCTGCTAGCAACTGGCTGGAAATCAACAGGCCAGATTTTCAAGAGGTGTTTAGGCACCTGTCCTACTAGGCATCCATCTGCATCTTTAGGGATCAAAATGCCTTTGAAAATTTGGCCTCAAATCTCTGATTGACAAGGGGGTTAAAACTGAAATTGACCAAGGGTTAAAATGAAATGGACTAGAAATTCAGGGGTTTATCGATCAATGCATTGCCCCGTATTTGTGCCATGCAGCTCCATTCATCTCAATGTCCTGCAATCAAAACAGTCACACGATGGAGAATTTGACTCTTCGGCCCAGATCCTCAGCTGGTGTGAATGAATAGCGTAGCCCCAAACCTACATTGATTTCCACCCGCTGAAGAGCTGGATCTGACTGGCTAGTCTGTTTTCACTGTCCAGTCTGAATGAAATGAAGAAAAATGAAAACCAAAACAAAACAGGGGATATAAGAAGGAATCAGTTAGATTTTTTAATTGTTCTCAGTTTTAATCCTTTAGTGACTTAGATCAGGAAATGTGTGTGTGTGTGTGTGTGTGTGTTAATACATGGCTTGAAATGAACAGACTCTGTTTAGTTACTATAAATAAAAATATGGCTTAAAAACAAGGTGAATCAAGTTACTGAGGGATTAGGTTACTGTCAGCGGTAGCTGCTTTCTTCATCAGATTAATTCTTTCTTTATTGGTCAGTTTAATTCTTCCTTCCTTTTTGCATCACTCTCTGCCTTTTCCTTTGTGTTTGATTACAGGATAATTACATGTATATTACTTGTACACCTGGGCGTTTTTAAAGGATCCAAAAGGAATTAAACGTATTGATTTTCATGGAGAGTTGGGCCCCTAACTTTAGATTTGAAAGGCTCCACTGTTAAACCCACGGGCAGGGAGGTAGGAACATAGGGTTAAGTTATAGGGTTATATAGCTACAGATAAATGCATATGTGCGTGTGTGACTCAAACCAATTCGGATTGAAATGTTTTATTGGCATGGCAATGGGATAAACAAACCGGGGCTGAGCCAGAGCCAGAGCGGGGAAGAGAGAGAAGATAGAGGCCCGAAAGTGGTGCAGCCTGTGATTAATATTTCTGAATGAATCACGAAGGCAGCTGGCTCTCGTCCTGCTGTGGCACGTGGCCAGAGGATAGCAAAGTTGGTGCTGCTCAGTTCTGCAATGGGATGCCTGGGCCCCACCCACGCCTACTCAACCCGCTAACCTGGGGCTATTTTGGTCACGGGAGGGGCCTGTGCATGCCTGGATTTCAGAGACCTTGCTCTTTAAGGTACAGTGAGCAGGACGGTTGGGAGCCAGGTAGGGGAGAGGGCTGCTGTGCAGGGGGGAGAGTACAGGTGTGCGCGCACATGTGAGTTGATGTGAAAGAGCCGTGAAACCAGCAGGTGCTAATCTGTGCAGGAGAGTAATAAACGGAGGGAATAGAAACCAAAACCCAGCCAAAAAATCCCTAATCCTAGACCAAACCCTTCTAGTTCTTTCTGTCTAACAGGGCATCAGCTCCCCTCTGCTCAGCTTCTGTCTCTAACAGGATTCCTCACTGTCCTCTTTTCATCTCACTGAGCTCTTGCCCTTCAGAGGAGGGAAAATCTGGCAACGTGCCCCAAACTCCACTCTAGTATAAATGGGTGGGAGGGGAGTCACTCTGGATTTACATGGGGGTCACTCCAGTCAGAATCCAGCCCTGACTCTGTTGACATCAGCGGGATCACTCTGGATTGACACAGGGGTCACTGAGATCAGAATCCAGCCCTGACTCCAGTGACTTCACAGTCACTCCGGATTAGCAGCTCCGGTGCTGGGGGCAAGCTGACCCCATCAACTCTTTCCCTTGTGGGATTCGTTCCTGAGACTGCCCCAATGTCAGAAATATTCCCGGACTCCCTCCGGATCCAAAGCTAGATGATGGAGTAATGCCAACCCCTCCAGATCCCTGTCTTGATGATGGAGTCCGTATCGCCAGTCCCCTGGCACCAGCTGCCATGATGAGGGGTTTCTAAACTGATCCAAAAGCCAACAGAAAGGTTCCCATTCATTTCAGTGGGTTTTGGCTTTGGCCCTAAATGTGGTTAGGAGGTAGGGATTGGGGACCAATGATTACATTATATATAAATATCTATTAGGTTATATAAAGTAGAGCTTTGGGATCCAATACTAAAATTTAGGGATTAGAATTTAGAGATTAAGGTGAGATCTTTACCCTGACTCCCCTCCATGTGTGGCTGATTCAAGGACCACAGCAACGGCCAGGTCCAGAGGGGGGGAAGAACCCCCGATGCAGGGACTGCGGATGATGGCCATAATGTCGCCTTCTGGGGATGCCCTCACTGGACCTGTTTTAGGGAGCTGAAAGGCTCAGGGCTAAGGCTGGGTGGGAGATTCCCAGCAGTGCTGCAGGCCAAAGAGCACCCTGGGGAGATTGGGTATTAGAGGTGAAAGATTAGGGATAAGTGTTATGGGATGAGAGATTAGAGAGTGTTTAGAGCTAGAAAAGTAGAAGGCTTTAAAGTAAAGGATTAGATGGGAGATATTATGGATCAGAGATTAAAAATGAGGGATTATATATTGAATAGCAGGGATTAGAGATGGAAGATTAGAAGGATTACAGACAGATAGTTTACATTATGGATTACAGATTAAACTAGGCAGTAGAGATTAGGGATTTGATTTGCACCATTTTAGAATCTGCCTTGGAATGTTCATTTTTGCACACCATCTTTCTCAGAGTGGTCTGGGTTTCTTTAGTGACTTCTCATTCCGTTAAAATCCAAAAATGTTCCATCAGTGTCACGTTTAAAGGCGTTGTTGTCTCTAACGATCTGATCACCCACTTTTTCGAGAAAAAGAGTGTTATGGTGATGTCTACAGGCCTCAACCAAGACTGGGATCCCACTGTGCCGGGCGCTGCACAGACACACAGGGAGAGACAGTCCCTGCCCCAGCTGAGATCAGGGCCCCATTGTGCCAGGTGCTGCACGGATACAGAGAGAGACAGTCCCTGCCCCAAAGAGTTTACAGTCTAAAGAGACAGACTTATTCACCCCCCGTTTTATAAATGGAGGAACTGAGGCACAGAGATATACATTGATGTGCCCAAGGCAACAAAGGGAGATTTCCCGATTCCCAGCCCACAGCCTTCACTGCCAAACAAGCCTTTGTAACGCTCCATTGGGTTAGCGAGTGTGAAAGTCTCCCCCTATAGCTCACCCACCCAAGAGAATTACTCTTTCAGCGCAAGTGTTAGGAGTTAGTAAAGTGGTCACCGTGGGGTTACTCAGGTTACCCAGAGCATGATAGGATGGTCCATGCTCTACCCCCGCTTATGTCCTCTTTAGCTAGGGGGTGGTTCCCTCCCTTCTCCCCCGACACTGATCCGAAACTGAATAAAGCAACACATTCCCAGACAGCTGCTGTCCTGTAACCAGCATGTTTCTTGTGCACCAAGCGGTTACTTTGCATCACTGGTGCTATGGGTTGCAAGTTCGATCCTGGCTGCGTGTCTGTCCTTTGCGATGCAGATCATGCAATTTTCTTCCCTGCAAAGTCACCCATGTCCTGTAAGTGGGTCCGACCCCCCATTTTCCAGTTCAGCCTTGCTCCCGGGGGCTCACAGGAGCACCCACGAAATGCCATGATGTGTCAGGGGCCGGCAAACTCTCCTGCGTAATCCTTTGTCCTCGGATAAATTCCTTTCCTTGGCATTCAGAGAGCTTTACAAACACTCATTCCCTTAAGAATCCTTACAGCTCCTTTGTGAAGTAGGTAAGGCCGATACCTGTTTCACAAAAGGAGAAGCTAAATAATAACATGCTTGACTTTAGCCAATACTTCCTACCCAGAACGGGGGAGAGAACCCGGGAGTCCTGGCTCCCAGCCCACCTGCTCTAATCTGCTAGATGACACTGCCCCTAATGTTTAACATTCTACGCCATTGACTGGCATTCCTACAATTCCTGCAGTTGCTGCGTAGGTAAATGTCTCCGTGCTTGACGAAAGTACAAGGTTGAGATTTTCATAGATGGCTAAGGGATTTAGACACATAATGCCCATTCATTTTCATTGCTCAGACCTAATTATTAATGTCTAATGTCTAAAGAGTTTAGGTACACGAACCTGTTAATTTTAAATCGCCTAGCTCGAATTGCTAATCTCAAGGGTGTCTAGACCAGGGGTTCTCAAACAGGGAGTTGGGACCCCTCGGGGGGGTCATGAGGTTATTACTGGGGGGTCGCAAGCTGTCAGCTTCCACCCCAAACCCTGCCTTGCCTCAAGCATTTATAATGGTATTAAATATATTAAAAAGTGTTTTTAATTCATGGGGGGAGGGTCGCACTCAGAGGCTTGCTACATGAAAGGGGTCACCAGTACAAAAGTTTGAGAATCACTGGTCTAGACACATCATCCTATTACTTTTAATCACTCATTCTTAATTGCTACTCTCTAATCACTAAAGGATTTAGACACATTAATGCCATAAATCTCTAATCTTATCATACCTAATATATAAACCCGAATCTCTAAGGAGTTTAGATGCGTAACCATTAATTTCAATCCCTAATATCTAAGGGCTTTAGATGCATAACCATTCATTTCAATCCCTAATATCTAAGGGATTTGGACACATAACACCACTAATTTCACTCCCTAATATCTACCGTTTTTGGATGCATAACACCGATTAATTTTAGTTCCTGGTGTCTAAGAGATTTGGACACATAACTCATTAATTTTATTCACTCGTCCCTTTTCCCAGTTTTTAAGGACTCTAGACACATGACGCATTCATTTCAATCCCAAATTTCTAATCCCTAATGTGTAATGGATTTAAACACATTTCACCCATTACTTTCAATCCCAATCGCTAAGGGATTTGGATGCATGACGCCCATTCATTTTACTCCCCAATCTGTAATCTCTAGTACATAAGGGCTTTAGACACCAAACCCTGATTGATCTGAATGGGAGGTGCATGTCTTTAAATATGCTGACCCCCCACAACTGGAGAAATGAGTCCATGTGGGGGAGCTCAGAGATGATTTCCCAAGTGCAGGGTCAGCAGGTCTCTGCATCGCCAATCACCCCTCTTTCTTTCCCCAGGGCTCCCCCTTCCTCCTCTCTCCTACGTCTCTAGTTCCTCATGAGCTCTCTAGCTCTATGCCAGAGTCAGTCACCCTGTGTCTGCTATGCAGAAAGTAGGTGGTCGGTTGGGTGCGTCTCCTCAGCAGGCATCCTGGGACCTGAAACAAGAAGGGGAGACATGGTTCTTTAATGGGGCCAGGGGCTAAGGAAGTCAATGGAGTCAGGGCTGATTTCTGATCACAGTGACCCCGGTGTGAATCTGGAATGACCCCACTGACGTCAATGGAGTCAGGGCTGGATTCTGATCACAGTGACCCCGGTGTGAATCTGGAGTGACCCCATTGCAATCAATGGAGTCAGGGGCAGATTCTGATCTCAGTAACCCCTGTGCAAATCTGGAGTGGCTCCAAAGAAATTAGTGAATTTATGTAGGTGAAACTAAAATCAGTACTCCACCCCGGTCTATAAAGACAGTGATTATGGGCTATAATATGTCCTTTATGCCAGCTGTAATGCAATAAAATGTAATATCTCCATTAGAGTCAGTGGATTTTGGTGTAACTGAGATCAGAATCCAACTCTGACTCCATTGGCTGTGTAAGGGTTCCTCTGGATTTACCCCAGCATAATTTACATCAGAATCCAGCCCTGACTCCATCGACTTCAGTGGAGTCACTCCAGATTCACACTGGGGTCACTGAGCTCTGAATCCAGTCCTGACTCCATTGACAACAGTGGAGTCACTCCAGATTTACACCGGGGTCATTCAGATCAGAATCCAGCCCTGACTCCATTGACATCAGGGTCACTCTGGATTCATACAGGGTTACTGAGATCACAATCCAGCTTTGACTCCATTGACATCAGTGGAGTCACGCCAGTTTCACACCGGGGTCACTGAGCTCTGACTCCAGCCCTGACTCCATTGACATCAGTGGAGTCACTCCAGATTCACACCAGAGTCACTCAGATCAGAATCTTGGCTGCGGTGGGGTCCCTCTGGATTTACCTTAATCTAATTTACATCAGAACCCAGCCCTTAACAGTTGAATGACTGGGTGGGGATTATCGTTTTCATATTTAACATTGCGGTAGCCCCTAGAACTCTCAGCTCCATCAGGCCCCATTCATGCTAGGTGCTGTACAAACAAACCCGGGGTGACAGTCTTTGCCCTGAAGACCTTACAGTGTGAATCCCACCCCCCATTGTAGCTCAGATACTCACAACCCACAGGAGGCAGAGCAGGACAAGGAGGACAAACACAGCAGCCAGACAGATGAGGATGATGGCCCAATATGGCAGACTGCTGGCGGCCAGGGCTGGGGAAAACAGAGAGAGAAATTTTGTATAGTGAAACCAGCAACAGTTGCTCTATAATCACTGCTCAGCAAAAGAAAAGGGAAGAAGTTGGTAAACTGTAAGTCACGGCACCTACTGGTGACTCACCCATTACAGGATAACAGTCTACAACTGCCAACTGCTGAGGAAGCGGTTCCTTTAGCACAAATGGTAGCATGGGGCTGTACTGCTACCAGGCCAAGGTTCAAATCCTACTCATGACAGGCGTGTATAGAAGCAGCTGTCCAGTTAAAAATGCAGGACTCAACCGTTCTAGTCCTGCAGTAACATATACTGTGAACTCTATTTTTGAACTCTATCCAACCCCTAGGATGCCGGAGTCCTTCTTTTTAAAGACACTCTGCGGGCTGGCCAGGTGTTTCAAGATGTAGTTCAAAACCAACTTCTTTAAGCCCCGGCTTCTTTATCTCAGTTATTCCAGTGTATACCCAGAGTAACGCTATTGACCTCAGTGGGGGCACGCTGACGTTACTCTGGAAATACGGCAGAGTCGCTGAGCTCAGAATCTGGTCCCAACTCCATTGATGTCAATGGGCGTCACTCCGGATTTATAGCTGAGTCAGATCAGAATCCAGCCCTGACTCCGTTGATGGCAATGGGGGTCACTCTGGTCCCATTGACTCCATGGAACTGTGGCGGATTCACACCAGGTGGGACTGGGCCCCATTGACTCCATGGAGCTGTGGTGGATTCACACCAGCTGTCTGATGAAGACACAGAGGCTATTTTCACCCGTTGCCCCACCCAGCAACTGCCGTGTCTGAGCTGAGCAGCTCTGGGAGGGCCCGGGAGGTGTGGGGGAGGCTGTGTCTGAGAGATGGGACGGGGCTCCACACCGCACCGTAGGGAGGGGAGCTGCGGTGGGAGGCTGTGCCCTCTCTCTGTCATGTCACTGTGCGCTTCCTAATCATGCCCAGGCTGTCCCCGTCCTGGTGCTGGGGGGAGCTGTGGTTCTGGGGGCTGGGTATGTGCTGGCATCAGGGGTGCTGGGAGCTGAGGGGGTCCTGGTGGCAACTGCAGACGTAGCGACGTCTCGAGTGGTGAGAGCCGGAGCAGTCGAAGTGGGGTTGGCAGGGGAGGGGGCGGCTCTGGTTGTCATGCCCGGGGGGAGGGGACGTGGCATCTCCGGTCGCCGTGCCTGGGGGAGGGGACGTGGCATCTCCAGTCGCCGTGCCTGGGGGAGGGGACGTGGCGGCTCCGGTCTCCGTGCCCGGGGGAGGGGACATGGCAGCTCCGGTCTCCGTGCCCGGGGGAGGGGACATGGCAGCTCCGGTCGCCGTGCCCGGGGGAGGGAATGTGGTGGTTCCGGTCGCGGTGCCCGGGGGAGGGGATGTGGCATCTCCGGTCGCCGTGCCCGGGGGAGGAGACGTGACGGCTCCGGTCTCCATGCCCGGGGGAGGGGACGTGGCATCTCCGGTCGCCGTGCCCGGGGGAGGGGATGTGGCGGTTCCGGTCGCCGTGCCCGGGGGAGGGGACATGGCATCTCCGGTCGGGGGGAGTCTCAGCAGCGGACATAACTCCTGGGATGTCTTCCTGGGAATGTGCTAGACGGGGAAGATAACGAGAGTGACTTGTGTAAATACAGCCCCCTCCTCCCTGCCGGCGTCCCCACCGGTGCACGCCCCTTCCCGCCACCGGGTCAGTGCCCTGCCGGCCCGGCTGGTCTCGGCTCTGCCCACTGGAGCTGTGTTTCCCCTTGTAGAAATACTGGAATCCGCCCGGGCTGGAGCACGGCTACCCGTACAGTGACTAGGCTACTCACCGCGGATGTGTGGAAAATCGTCGGGAGGGCTCGATCTTCTGCCTGAGCATCTGAAGCCCCCCTCCCCCTACCAGACCATGTTCTGGGTTCCCCCTTATGGCATCATCCCTTCATCTTAGCGTTACTGTTCAATGGTTAGAACAGGGTCGGGGGTGAGCAGCCGGACTCCTGGGTTCTATTCTCTCCTGTGGGAAAGGAGTGGGGTCTAGTGGTTAGAGCAGGGGGGATTGGGAGTCTGGGTTAGACCTGGGTTAGAGCAGGGGGGACTGGAGGGTTCTCTCCCAGCTCTGGGAGGGGAGTGGGATCTCGTGGGTAAGAGAAGGTGGGGCCAGGAGTCAGGACTCCTGGGTTCTATCCCCAGCTCTGGGACGGGGGTGGGTCTGGTGGGTTAGAGCAGGGCTTGTGTGACTGTAGGCAGGACTCTCTGCCTATCTGTGACTCAATTTCTGTCTGTTAAGGGTTAACAGGGTTCTGCTGGGGCACTGGGGCAAGCCTCGGGAGCCAGGGGACAGTGCCCCCCACCGAGCCCACTGCCCCACGCCCTGCAGTATGGCGCCACCTAGTGCCGCACTGGAGCATTGGCACCAGCGTTGACGGTGAGGGGAGAGCGCCCGTACCCTGCTCCCTGCAGCAGCCCATCTCCCCTCCCCACTCCCCTTATTTCCTGTGTTCAGTATTGCATAGCTCCACTGTCCCGGCCTTGGGAACCTGGGGCCAGTCCCAGGTTCCCATAAGGGTTCTGGTCTAGATTTCACAGCCTATAGGGGAGAAATCAGGGGATGACTGACGGCTGCTGTGTCTTTCACTGGAGCTCAGAGCCAGGCCCGGAGCTGCCATGAATAGCAAGGCAGGTTCTCTGCCAGGGCTGCTGGCCTTGGCTAACCCCCCCACTCCCACCCCGCCCCAGGTCTCCTCCCAGCCTGTGTCACCCCACATCGCCAAGGGATCCCTGACTCCTGCCCCGGAGCAGTCACGGCTGGGCCTATTATTAGTCTTGATTTGTATTATTATAGTCCCCCAGGAGCCCCCCTCATGGCCCAGGACCCCGGGGCGCTAGGTACTGTCCAAACACTGCACATAAAGACAGTTCCCTGCCCCCAACCGCTTCCTACACTGGGACACTAATTCTGGTCATAAATCCCTGGCGGTGTCCTGCTCTGTGAATCGCGCCTTGCACGGTTTCTGGGGTAATTGCATGTACGGCTTTCCTGCCCTGGATGATGCTGTCTGATGATCTGTTTCTAACTGTCTTGGAGATAAACAGCTAAACAGAGGACTGGGTGAGATCGACAGTCCTGGTTTCCTCCTAGAAAGAATAAAGGCAGGGCTGGATTAGGGCAGGCTGATCTTATCTTTAAGGCAGTGGGACATAGGTGAACCAGGTTTTAGTCTCACTTCTGCCTGAGTGACCTCGGGCAAATCATGACATCACCCAAACAGAGATCAGGGACCCGTTGTGCTGGGCGCTGCCCAGACCCACAGGGAGAGACAGGCCCTTCCCCAGCTGAGATCAGGGCCCTGTTGTGCCAGGCGCTGCACAGACACACAGGGAGAGTCTGGCCCTGCCCCAAAGATCTTACAAATTAAGTAGACCAGATATTTAATAATAATGGTAACAGATAAGGGAATTAATATTATCCCCATTTTACAGGTGGGGACAGACTCACAGAGAGATGCAGCGACTTGTCTGCTGTAAGTGCTCATTATTAGCACAATGGGCTCCTGGTCCATGACTGGGGTTCCTCGGCTCTACCCAGTAGGTGTCCTGTCTCTCACAGGCTGGGGAATTCCTCCCAGTGAGTCCAGCATGGAGCCCAGGGACCCGACTCCCTCCAGCACCATCTCATCTGCCAGCAAAGCCGTGATTTCCAGACTCTAAAAAACTGAGCTCTGTGAGTCAAGGAAAGGAAAGCAGTCGGGTCCCCACTACAGACGCCATGTTTCCTAAAGACCCTGCTCAAAACGAGCTGCCACTCAGAGCAGATTGTGTAGGTCTTCCGGTTATCATCCTCTCTCTCCCTTCTGGCAAGAGCAGAGAAATAACGAGCAATGCTGAGATTTAAATGATCCTCCTTAGCATCCAAATCAGCAACCATTCAGATGCCTGGGGCAGTCCCCCGCCCCCCAGAGCGATGGGCTCAGGCTCTCTGCAAACTCAGTCAGACGTCGGTTACACTCCGGCGCGTTTTCAAGGTTATCTCCCCAACTATAACAGCTGGAGACTTCCTTTGCGTCTGAACTGAAAGCTGAAGACCCTGGCCAGCAAACGAGAGAGGTTCTGAACTTTGGGACACGCTGCCTTCGAATGTAAACAAAACCCCACCCTTACCTGGGAAGTGTAGAACTAAAATCAGCACTGGGATTAGCCTGAGCACAGCCTGGGGTGAGTCTCGCCACGACTGCATGCTGAACACTGTACTTAGCCGAATGCTTCAAATCCTCAGGCATCTGCCAGGCACGTCCCGGTTGCAGGCAGTTTAAGTATTGTCCTGCCTCATCCTGTAAGTCACCCCGTCATGGAGGGAGACGACAGTTTATTATAGGGTGCAGGGATGTAGCATTTCAGGTTCGAGGGTGAGGACTGGAACAACTCCCTCTGGAGTAGTTTATTTTTGTCACGAAATAGCGAGGTTGGAGCCTCTGATCATGGACTTTCTCCGGCCACGCAGGTGCTTAGCGCAGGACAGGTTAGGACGGGGACACGGGGGAGTAACGAGGATGAGACAATGAGGGTGAATGTGATGGATGGGATAAAAGTGGAATGTAAGGTCCCAGTCTCCTTTCATCTACCCCGTTGTTACTCCACCAAGGTGGTCTAGTGATTGGGGGGTGGGGGGGCTGGGAGTTAAGACTCCTGGGTTCCATTTTCAGCTCTGGGAGGGGAGTGGGGGTTAGTGGTTTGACGAGGGGGGCTGGGGGCCAGGAATCCTGGGTTCTCTTCCCAGCTCTGGGAGGGGAGTGGGGTCTAGGGGTTACAGCAGGGGGGGCTGGGAGTCAGGACTCCTGGGTTCTCTTCCCAGCTCTCGGGAGTGGTGGCTAGGTTGGGAGTCCTGGGTTCTATTGCTGAGTCTGTGAGGGGAGGTGGATAAATGGTGAGTGCTGTGATTGCAAATGCCTGTGTTCTGATTTGGCTCTGCTGCTGACTTGCCATGTCACCCCAGTGCTCTGGGCCTCGGTTTCCACACCTGCAAAACCAAGATAACAACAACCACCCTCACCTCTCCCCACGCTGAATTCCTATTTGTGAAGTGCTTTTGAGATTCCCTGCATGCAAGAGGCCACCAGCATGGGAAAGTCTTTGTTCGCAGAAGTCCTGGTGAACCTGTGGAACTCACTGCTACATGATTGCACTGAGGCCAAGCACTTGGCAGGAGACAACAGTAAACGTGGACCTTGACACAGAGAATGAGAACAATTATGTGTGGCTACAAAAATACAAAAAATAAATCATATAAAATGATAATAATGAATTAACACCCCAGCCGCTAGTTATTAGGGGTCAGGAGGAAACGTCTCCCTTATGAGCTGGTTATTCCACAAATTACCATGAGGGGGCATGTGGTGCCCCTTCCTCTTAAGCAACTGATGCTGGCGAGCTGTCCGAGAGGCGACTGGGCTACGTGGACCATGGGTCTGATCCCATCTGGGGCTTGCTATGAAAGTCCCACCGGGCGCGAGACAACGAGGGAGCGGGTGATGCTCCGTCCCCTCCTCCTGGGTTCTCTGCCAATGGCTCCAGGACACACGGCGTGGCTACCGCGCCCTGTGCAATGACCAGTGCATCGCAGGCTACCACCTGTGTGTCTGCCCTCTCCCTCCAGCATGCTATCCCCCAGGTGTCCTCTTATTCTGAGATGCAAGGAGGACGGTTGTGTTACCTTTGCTGCAGGGAGGGGGTAGGGGTGGGGCTCAGCAGGGGGCTCACTCTCCCTTGGAAGTCTGCGTTGACCCCAGTGCCCCGGTGCAGCACTAGGGGGCGCTGTGCTGCAGGAAGTGGGGTGGGGATGGCCCAGCATGGGGCTCGCTCTCCCCTGGCAGTCAGCGTTGACCCCACTGCCCCGGTGCAGCACTAGGGGGCACTGTGCTGCCAGAAGCAGGGTGGGGCTCAGCAGGGGGCGCTCTGCCCTCACAGTTGGTGCTTATTGCAGTGTCCCAGTTCGGTGCTAGGGGGAGCTGTGCTGAAAGGGTGGGGGGCCCAGAGGAGGCACTTCTCCCTCACAGTCAGCGCTGACCCCAGTGCTCCATTGTGGCGCTAGGGGGCGCTGACCTGCACGGAGCGGGCTCGTTATGGGGTGCTCTTCCCTGGCAATCAGCGCTGACCCCGGCGCCCCCATACAGTGCTAGGGGGCTCTGTGCTGCATGGAGCAGGCTCAATAGGGGGCGCTCTCCCCTGGCAGTCAGTGCTAACCTCTCCCCCGCTACACATCACGCAGAGTCAAGGCAGGAAAAGACACTTTGTCCCTTAACAGTTAATGATGCTGGCTCCTGCCAGGCACAGTCACTGGTTTAATTACAGGCCAGGTAATAACCGGAGGAACTTGCAAAGGGAACGGCACGCTTTTTATAACCCCTCTGTGATCTCAGCCAGTGCGGAAGCAAAAATCTGGACGGTTCGGTTGCATTCCTAAACAGAGAGTCCGGCTTCTGGAGGGAGTCGCAAAGGAGCAATGCTTTAATCAGGACTCTGGGAATCGTTCCAAGACTGGCCATTCACAGCCGCTTGAGTTCATTTTCCTTTCGCGCCTTGTGTGATTTTTAAACTCGGAAATAAACCAGGGAGTGGAACCCAGGTATCCTGGCTCCTAGGCCCCAGCTGCTCTAACCACTAGCCCCCACTCCCCTCCCAGAGTTGGGATAGAACCCAGGAGTCCTGGCTCCCAGCCCCCCTGGTCTAACCACTAGCCCCCACTCCCCTCCCAGAGCTGGGGATAGAACCCAGGAGTCCTGGCTCCCAGCCCCCCGGTCTAACCACTAGCCCCCACTCCCCTCCCAGAGCTGGGGATAGAACCCAGGAGTCCTGGCTCCCAGCCCCTCCTGCTCTAACCACTAGCCCTCATTCTGGCCATCCTTGTTCCCAGTGTCTATGCAAATGCACTGAAAACCCTGGAGCTGCTTCTGGGCTTCCAGCCGGTCTCATTCCAACCTAATTCCACAGAGCTCGCTTCAAGGGATCTCAGAGGCTCCCTCCTTCTAGTGGGCAGAAGTGGGCATAAAACTCATACCCTGACGTCTAACGCCTTTAGCCTCAAACCTTGGCAGCCCAGAGGAAACCTCTTTCTTATAAGCGTTAGGAGAACAGAGAGACGAGGGTTTTTGGGTGCTGTGATGGTTTGTATTATGCAAGAAGCAGCCAGCTAACAGAACCATAGTTCCCTAAGGGAACTGGTAAGGAAAGAACGTCTTCTTATTGATTATTTACAACGACGGGGTTCAGCTCAAAAGTTTGACAAACTGCCATGAAGCCCGTGTGCCTACTGCTGAATTGTGGCTGCTTCTGGGGTGGGACAGCTGGGTAACACTCACACAGCGAGGCGGCACGGGGCTCGCTCGCCCGGTGCTTAACTGCAGCCACCTCTGGGGTGGGTTCGTGGAAGCCAATTAACAGCCACAAAGCAATGCTGCACATCAGGTATAGGACTCGCTGCATTGATAGTCTGCTCTGGCAGAGGCAGGACGCAGTACTGGGCTAGAGGGGGCCCGTTGTTCCAATCCAATGAAGGATGAACCCATCGGTCCGCTCCCATATGCGCCAGAGGTGGCATTAGCTGGGCCATTAATCTAAACTGGCAAGGGCAGATGGTGGGACCCCAGATTAAATGGACCATTGCTCCGATTCTGTATGGACCAGAGGTGGCATTTGAGATTAGATGGACCGGTCCCATATACTTTCCAATCTCCTTCATCCAGTTCCTGACACACCGCAATGCTGCGGTCTTCCCAAGGACAGTGCCCTCTGGAAACTGATTACCTCCGCTATTAAAGAGGGAAGCGTCTAGATGAGTGTCTTCCTCATACTCCATTGCAGCCTATGTGGGCATCTCACCCCGAGTCTCCTGCCTCCCTCCCGAGGTGGCACACTGGGGATCTGGGGGTACCCACCACAGAGAAGGATCTCAAGGGAATGAACTTGCCACTGACTCCGTTAAGGTGGCAGAGCTGATGGTAA
This sequence comes from Natator depressus, assembly GCF_965152275.1. Taxonomy (NCBI): domain Eukaryota; kingdom Metazoa; phylum Chordata; order Testudines; family Cheloniidae; genus Natator; species Natator depressus. The sequence goes on from NC_134247.1 coordinate 43,169,503, forward strand.
TGATCTTCACATAGCAGACAACCTGGAAGAGACACAAGGATGTCAGTGGTACAGCCTAGGTAATCAAGACTAGACTCCACTTCCCTCCCAGAGCTGGGGATAGAACCCAGGAGTCCTGCTCCCAGCCCCTCCCTCCCACACTCTAACCACTAGACCTCACTCCGCTCCCAGTCCAGAGCTGGAGAGAGAACCCAGGAGTCTTGACACCCAGCGCCCCTGCTCTAACCACTAGACCCCACTCCCCTCTCAGAGCTGGGGATACAATCCAGGAGTCCTGAGTCAGCAGTAAGCATGGGAGCTGGGGTAGGGAAAGGAGCTCAGACAGGGCATTCCCCAGATCCAGACACTGAGGGCCAGGCTGGCTTCCGAGGCATCAAGTGGCCCCGCGTGGCCCTTACCGCGACAATCCCGGTGAGCAGGCCCACGGTGACGAAGAGACAGAGCAAGCTGATGAGCCCCATGGACCGGTATGGCCAGGGGGTCCGGGGCGCTGCAGAAGGAGACAGCAGAATGGGTGAGAGGTTCCTTCCCCAGATGGGTGGAAGCCGAGGTATCAGCGTCCTGGCCAGGGGCTGGGCTGTCCTTGGGCTCATGCGTGGCTTCCCCGCCCAGCTAAATCCCTACAGTGATGCCCGCCACCATAGCAACAGGGTATCTCCCAGGAGACAGTAGCTATCATGGTACTGGGGCAGGGAGGCAATTGATTTCCCTCCCTCTCTCCCCCTAGGGCAGCCGGCTTGTGGGCTTTTCGGCTACTTACTGGGGGTGGTGGACTCTGCAGGGGCGCTGGTGTCTCCTGGGCCAACATGGTCATCTCCAGGGGTGGTGGCCGCAGTGTCGTCTCCACGGGCATCATCCCCATCAGCGCCCAGGGCAGCAGCAGCAGCAGGGTCTCCAGGGGTATCAGTGGCATCTCTGGTGCCGTCTGTGGTGGCAGGGACATCTCCAGGGACTGGGACATCTCCAGGGACTGTTGCATCTCCAGCGTCATCTGTGGTGGCAGTCGCATCTCCAGGGGCGGTGGCCCCTCCAGGGCCATTGGTGGTGGTGTCTCCAGGGACCGTGGGGGTGTGTCCATGGGCAGCCGTGGTGCTGATGTCTTCAGGGACTGTGCTATCCACAGGGGCAGCGCTGGTGGTGTCTCCAGGGACTGTAGCATCTCCAGGCATGGTGGTGGTGGTGTCTCCGAGGACCGTGGGGGTGTCTCCATGGGCAGCAGTGGTGCCGATGACTCCAGGAACTGTGGTATCTTCAGGGGCAGTGGTGATGGTGGTGTCTTCAAGTCTGTCAGCAGAGTCATTGTCATATCCAGAGGCATCAGTGTCTCCAGATATGGTCGTGGTGGTGGTGTTTCCAGGGTCAGTGGGGGTGGTGATGACCCTAGGAACCGCAGAGTCTCCGGAATCAGCAGTGGTGGTAGCATCTCCAGAGTCTGTGCTGTCTCGAGGGGTGGCAGTGGTGGGGGTGGTGTCTCCAGGGACTGCTGCATCTCCAGTGGTGGTGGTTATGGAGGTGGCATCTCCAGGGACAGCAGTGGTGGTGTCTCCAGGGATTGCAGCATCTTCAGTGGCAATGGTGGTGGTGGTGTCTCCAGGGACTGCAGCATCTTCAGTGGCAATGGTGGTGTCTTCAGGGACTGCAGGGTCTCTGGAGGCGGCGGTGGTGGTGGTGGTGTCTCCAGGGATTTCAGCGTCTCCAGGGGTGGCGGTGGTGGTGGTGTCTCCAGGGACTGCAGCATCTCCAGGGGCAGCGGTGATGGTGATGGTGATGGTGTCTCCAGGGGCAGTGTTGGTGGTGATGATGGAGTCTCCTGAGACTGCCGCATCTTCAGAAGTGGCAGTGATGGTAGTGGCATCTCTAAGGACTGCCGCATCTCCAGGGGTGACGGTGGTGGTGTCTCCAGGGACTGCAGCGTCTCCAGGGGCAGCGGTGATGGTGATGGTGATGATGTCTCCAGCGGCAGCGGTGATGGTGTCTCCAGGAGCAGTGTTGGTGGTAATGATGGAGTCTCCTGAGACTGCCGCATCTTCAGAAGTGGCAGTGATGATGGTGGCATCTCTAAGGACTGCCACATCTCCAGGGGTGGCTGTGGTGGTGGTGTCTCCAGAGACTGTGGTATTTCCAGGGGCAGTGGTGGTGTCTCCAAAGACTGCAGCGTCTCCAGGGGAAGCGGTGATGGTGGTGGTGATGGTGTCTCCAGGGGCAGTGTTGGTGGTGATGATGGGGTCTCCAGAGACTGCCGCATCTTCAGCAGTGGCAGTGACGGTGATGGCGTCTCCAGGGGCAGCTGCATCTCCAGGGATGGTGGTGGTGTCTCCAGGGACTGCCACATCTCCAGGGGTGACGGTGGTGGTGTCTCCAGGGACTGCAGTGTCTCCCGGGGCAGCGGTGATGGTGATGGTGATGATGTCTCCAGGGGCAGCAGTGATGGTGTCTCCAGGGGCAGTGTTGGTGGTGATGATGGGGTCTCCAGAGACTGCCGCATCTTCAGCAGTGGCAGTGATGGTGATGGCGTCTCCAGGGGCAGTTGCATCTCCAGGGGTGGTGGTGGTGTCTCCAGTGACTGCCACATCTCCAGGGGTGATGGTGGTGGTGTCTCCAGGGACTGCAGCATCTCCAGGGGCAGCGGCGATGGTGAAGGTGATGATGTCTCCAGGGGCAGCGGTGATGGTGTCTCCAGGGGCAGTGTTGGTGGTGATGATGGAGTCTCCAGAGACTGCCACATCTTCAGAAGTGGCGGTGATGGTGGTGGTGTCTCTAGGGACTGCCACATCTCCAGGGGTGGCTGTGGTAGTGGTGTCTCCAGAGGCTGTGGTATTTCCAGGGGCAGTGGTGGTGTCTCCAAAGACTGCAGCGTCTCCAGGGGAAGCGGTGATGGTGTCTCCAGGGGCAGTGTTGGTGGTGATGTTGGGGTCTCCAGAGACTGCCGCATCTTCAGCAGTGGCGGTGATGGTGATGGCGTCTCCAGGGGCAGTTGCATCTCCAGGGGTGGCGGTGGTGTCTCCAGTGACTGCCACATCTCCAGGGGTGACGGTGGTGGTGTCTCCAAGGACTGCAGTGTCTCCCGGGGTGGCGGTGGTGTCTCCAGGGCCTGCCGCATCTCCAGGGGCAGCGGTGATGGTGATGGTGACGGTGTCTCCAGGGGCAGTGTTGGTGATGATGATGGAGTCTCCAGAGACTGCCACATCTTCAGAAGTGGCGGTGATGGTGGTGGTGTCTCTAGGGACTGCCACATCTCTAGGGGTGGCTGTTGTGGTGGTGTCTCCAAGTACTCCAGCATCTCCAGGGGCAGCAGTGGTGGTGTCCCCAGGGCGTATGGTGTCTCCAGGGGCGGTGGTGGTGGTGGTGTCTCCAGAGACTGTGGTATCTCCAGGGGAAGCAGTAGTGGCAGTGGTATCTCCAGGGTGTGTGGTGTCTCCACAGGTGGTGGTTGTGGTTTCTCCAGGGACTTTAAAGTCTTCAGGGACTTCAGCATCTCCAGGGGTGGCAGTGGTGGTATCTCCAGAGACTGTAGCATCTCCAGGGGCAGTGCTGGTGGCAGTGATGGGGTCTCTAGGGACGGTAGCATCTCCAGGGTTCATGGTGTTGATCGTGACATCTCCAGGGACTATGCTGTCTTCAGGGGTGATGGTGTCTCTAGGGGCAGTGGCATCTCCAGGGGCTGTGGTGTCTCCGAGGACGGCAGTGGTGATGTTGTCTCCAGGGGCAGTAGGGGTAGCTCCTGCGTCTCCAGCTTCAGTTGCGGTGGTGCTGGCGTTGCCAGGGGCAGCAGCACTGGCGTCTCCAGAGGCGGTGGTGTCCTCGGGGGTGGCAATGGAGGTGTTGGCGTCTCCAGGGGCAGAGGCAGTGACGTCAGCGTCTCCAGGGGTACGGGTGTAGGTGCAAGTGTCTCCAGGGGCAGTGGTGTTTCCTGGAGCATCGGAAATGTCTCCAGGGGCATTGGTGGCATCTCTGGGGGCATTAGCGGCATCTCCAGGGCAGGCAACGATGGTGTCGGCGTCTCCTCCAGGAACGGTGATGTTGTCTCCAAGGGTGGCGGAAGCAACAGTGTCTCTCGAGATACTGGTGACAGCCATGGTGTCTCCGGTGCCGGTGGCATCTCCGGGGGCTGTGGTGGTCTCTCTGGAAACAGTGAGGCTCCCTTGAGTGCCCTCAGCTGCTGAGGCAGTGCCCCGGCCTGGGGTCTCTGTGCCCCCAAAGGGAGTGGTCCGACCCTGGGTCGCGCTGGCCTCAGGGCCAATGGCCACAGCAGAGGTGGTGGTCTTCCTGGGAATGCTGCTGTCCCTAGGGGTGCCAGGCTGCCCCAGAGGACTGGGCTGGCTGGGAGCAGTTGGCTTGGCCAGGGTATTGCTGCTCCAAAAGAGGTCAGCCATACAAGGGGTTGCTGTCTGGATAAGGATGCTGGTCTCACTGGGGACAGTGGTCTCACTAGAGATAACCGTCTCTCCAGGCGTAGGGGTGGCCTCAGAGGGAGAGGTGACAGTGTCTCCAGGAGCTGCAGCATCGGTGAGGTCTCCAGTGATGGTGTCCCTCAGAGCGGCGGTGACATCTCCAGGGGCAGTGTCTCTGGGGCCGGGGCTGGTGTCTCCGGGGACAGTGACATTATCACCTCCAGGAGCAATGGCTGTGTCACCAGGGGCAAGAGTGGCATCTCTGGGGGCAACAGTGGCATCTCCGGGGGTGATGGTGGAATCTTCAGGAGCAACGGTGGCATCTCCAGAGGCGATGGCTATGTCTCCGGGGGCGATGGCTGTGTCTCCAGGGGCGATGGCTGTGTCTCCGGGGATGACAGCGGCGTCTCCAGGGGTGACGGTGGCATCTCCAAGGGCAATGGTTGTGTCTCCGGGGTCGACGGCTGTGACTCCGTTGGTGGGGGCGGCACCATCGTCTCCAGGGATGGGACTAATGCTTCCATTGGTGCTAGAGCTGTCATCGTCTCCGGGGGCGACGGTGGCATCTCCATCTCCGAGGACAGGGCTGATGTGTCCGTCTCCAGAGGCAGAGTCATCGTCTCCAGGGATGGAGCTGATGAGTCCGTCGGTGCTGGCGCTGTCATCGTCTCCGGGGGTGACGGTGATGGTGGCAGTGTCTACAGTGGCACTGGAAGCATCATTGTCTTCAGGTTGGAGCATGGCAGCGTCTGCATCTCCAGGTATGATTGTACCATCCCCAGGAGCTGTGGGGTCCCCATGGGAGGTGGTCTCCCTGGGCTTAGCAGTGGGGTCCCCGAGGTCGGTGGTCCCATCAGCCCTAGCGCCGTCCCCAAAGCTCACTGCCCCGTTCACACCATGAGGAAGGCTGTCTCTCCCAGCATGGACGTATCTCCCCAATCTACCAGCCGTGTCCATGGTCCTGTGAGTCAGACCTTGCTCAGCAGCGATGGGACTGCAGTGGAACAAAACCAAAATGCAGAAGAAGACAGGTCACGGTGGGAAACATTCTTGTACCATATCCCAGCCTTGGGCACTGGTTAGTCCTGCCAGCGTTGGGGTTGGCCTCAGCTCGAGAGCTGGTTAGGAAACATACCCACTTTTCGGCACAAATTCAAATACCGAAATATCACAGTTTTGGGGCCAAAATCTTTCAGTTTTCAGAAGTTTGGTATTTTTGGTGAAAAATCTGAACTCTGCAGAAAAAAAGACACTTTTGGCCAAAAAATCTATTCATTTAATCGAAAACTCCGTGTTCAAAACTTTGCCTCAGCGGAGGACTAATAATTGCTAAAAGACTCGAGCTACAAAAATGGAAATCCACAAAGCAACCAACAGTTACAAATTGGAGCATAGACATCTTGAGCTTAACCACCATGGAAAGAACTGTAACAGAAACACCCAAGAAAAAGTCTCAAACCATTCACATTGTATTGAATCAACCGTTTTCAAATACAGTGAAAGTTAGGCAGCAAACAGTTAACACATTAGGAGAAGTTTAGGTAAAGTTTGTTTGCGTTTGTTTACAAATGTATCTATAAAAAATGTAATAAAAAGTTAAAACTCAATTTTCTATTTAAAAAACAGTTCAGCTGGAAAATTTGTGACCAGGAATTGAATTAACATGCGCCTAACTGCTAGGGCTAGGAAACAAATAAAAATAAAAAATGACTTTCATTGCCATTTTGATGTCTTGAATTTGTCACTGAAAAAGTTTCAACATGGACCTGTTTTTCCTTTGAGTACATTATTAAATGGTTTCAGAATAGGCCATTTTTTCAGCTGATCACTGGTTTTAAAAGGGCTCTTACGGATAGCTGATGACTGATGCTGTTTTCTTTCAAATTTTTCGAGAAAACGTTTTTGGTTTTTTAAAAAAAAAAGAATTTTGTCCTAGTGAAAAACAAAGTGTCAAAGATTTTGTGTGAAAAATTTTGTTTACAAAAGGAGCACTCTTTAGATCACAAAAAGATCTTTTTACATGAAATATTTCGACTGGTCCTACTCATTTCAAACCCCCAATAATGAAGAGTTGTAGGAACGTATGAAGGGCAAAATGCCTGTGTCATACAGAACTCTGCATAGAGCTGTGTAGCTCTTTCTCGCTGATTCACCCTGGTATCAGACCAGGGGCATTCTGTTATTTATCAATTCATTACCTCCCAGCAGGAATATAACAACAGGATTGGAAGGACTCTCTCTGGCAGAGGGAAATCTAGCGGCACTGGCAGAGTAGCCCAGCAAGGAAAAATAAATAAAAGCCCAGGAACAGACAATTCCAGTAAATGGGAGGAGATTTATGTTATTTAAATTAGCAATAATGGTGAATCCCAGAAAAGGGGAAAGTTTTGCCCCATAACAGTGTGTCTTAAGAGCAGGTGTACATACACAGATACAGAGAGAAAGAGTTGGATTATATACTCCGATTTTTAATTTTAAATAATAAGGAAGTGCCCAGACACTACAGTGATAGATAGATAGATAGATAGATAGATAGATAGATAGAGGGTGTTTGGGGATGGATAGATGGGGTGTGGGGGGATAGCTAGCTAGCTAGCTAGATAGATAGATGGATGGGGTGTATGGGGGATAGATAGATAGATAGATAGATAGATAGATAGAAAGGGGGTATATGGGGATAGATAGATGGGGTGTGGGGGATAGATAGATAGATAGATAGATAGATAGATAGATAGATAGATAGATGGGGTGTATGGGGATAGATAGATGGGGCGTGGGGGGTAGATAGATAGAAAGAAAGGGGGTGTATGGGGATAGATAATAGATAGATAGATAGATGGGGTGTGGGGATAGATAGATAGATAGATAGATAGATAGATAGATAGAAAGGGGGTGTATGGGGATAGATAGATGGGGTGTGGGGGATAGATAGATAGATAGAAAGGGGGTGTATGGGGATAGATAGATGGGGTGTGGGGGATAGATAGATAGATAGAAAGGGGGTGTATGGGGATAGATAGATGGGGTGTGGGGGATAGATAGATAGATAGATAGATAGATAGATGGGGCGTGGGGGGTAGATAGAAAGAAAGGGGGTGTATGGGGATAGATAATAGATAGATAGATAGATGGGGCATGGGGGGTAGATAGATAGAAAGAAAGGGGGTATATGGGGATAGATAATAGATAGATAGATAGATAGATGGGGTGTGGGGGGTAGATAGATAGATAGATAGATAGATAGATAGAATCTAAGTGGAATGAAAAGATGGAAAGCTAGCTAACCAGCTTGATTAAATTAGGATCCAGGGGGAATGGACAGACAGACACAAGTATATTAGGATCCAGGGGGAGGTGGGGTTAGACAGACAGACAGACAGACCAGAGTATATTAGGATCTAGGGGGACAGACAACCAGACAAAGTATATTCAGATCCAGGGGAGATCAGACAGACAACAGTATATTTGGATCCAGGGTGATTAGACAGACAGACAGGAGTCTAGCAGGGCCTAGAGGACTTGGACAGACAAATGGATAGTAACAGAGGGGGGATACATAAAGGGGGGATACATAGATGGAGGGACAGTGACAGATAACATTAAGATCTGGCGATAGATACTTTCCGTTTCCCTCTGGCGTTCAGTCCAGCGGAGCTGGGGAAGTAGGGCAGTCTCTGGGCTGTGTCACCAGGAGCCAGTCGATTGTGCCTGCCTTGTTACTATTTAAATCAAACTTGCTCGTCAGGGGGACGTTAAACCAATTATCTCCAGGATCCTGCTTTTTGTCCCAACGTCCCTGTCAAGGACGGAAGAAATAACCCTCTCCTTTTTGGAGCAAATGATATTGGGGATGGGGCCAGCTGAAGTGACAGTCAGCCCTGGGGGCTGTCGGTACCTGGCAAGGAGAGGGAGTAGGTTGTAGGGGTGGGGGTTCTATCCCTGCTCTGAAATGGGAGTGGGGCCTACTGGTTATAGCGGGGGGGGGGTGCTCGGGAGCTGTGGATGGCTGGATGGAGGGACTGAGCTATGGTAGATGGATGGAGGGAGCTATGGCTAGAGGGATGAATGGATAGAGGGATGAATGGATGGAAGAGCAATGGTCGATGGATGGAGGGAGCTATGGATGGATGGATGGAAGAGCTATGGGTAGATGGATGGAGGGAACTACGGATGGATGGATTGATAGAGGGATGGATGGATAGAGGGAGGAGCTATGGGTAGATGGATGGAGGGAGCTATGGATAAAGGGAGCTGTGGTGTGGATAGATAGACAGAGGGTGCTCTGGCTGGATGGCTGGAGCTGTGATTCATGGCAGATTCAATGGTGTTGCCCCAGACAGAGCAAGAGCAGAATCCCCCTGTCTACACAAACCCCGACAAATGGCATCCCCCCGACAGCCCTGCAGGGGAGCAATTCGACACCCTTCTCCCCATTCACAGGTGGGGAAAGCAAGAGCGGCTGCCCCAGACCCGGCTGGATCCCTGGCCTCTGCAGACCAATGGGCAGCTTTCTATTGAGTTCCCTGGGCTCTGGGTCAGGGCCAGTCCTTCCAGACACTTAGCACAGGGGACTCAGTGTCTCTCGACGGTGCACGACCATCGAGCAGGAGAATTGGACTGTGTGGCTCGCTGTACTTTTCGGCTGCTGCTGACTCCTGGAGAGAGAACGACTTGACTAAAGATTTTATAGGATGGAGGAAAATTTGGCCACACCACACAGGTGTGTCCCTGCTAAAAATTGATACACTGGGGTAGTTACACATAAACCAACCAGGTGATGCTGGAAGGCGAGCAAAATGTCCCCAACAAAGCAAACAAATTAAAATGCCGTTTCCCTCCCTGATGGGGTGGAAACCTGCCTGAGACATGAAGGCAGAATAAGCTGGTGCTTGTCTGGTGGCTCTTTATAGTTTCAGGTTTGAAACTATGTTTTTTCTGTCATTTCATCGCAGAAATGCAGCTGTCTCTGGGGTGTGGTGCTGCTTAACAGCCGCACTACACAGAGATCACTCGCCCACTGCCAAGAGGCAGCCACCTCTGGGGTAGGACACAGCTGCTGTTGAACAGCTGCACTCCACAGAGATCGCTCAGCCAGCACTGAGATGCGGCCACCTCTGGTGTGGGACAGCAGTTTAGCAGCTGCACAGCGATGCTGCTCAGGCTCATCTGACAGTCATTGAAATGTAGCCACCTCTGGGGGCAGGGCAGCTGGGTAACAGCCGGACAGCAACACTGCAGAGGAATCCCTCACTGGACCCTGAGATGCAGCCACTTCTGGGGTGGGGCACAGCACTTAATTCATCGCTGCGCAGCAAAAGTATGGCTAATCCAGCCACTTCTGGCGTGAGTTGCAAGTTTACCAGCTGTACCGCAGTGCTGCTCTCGTCCTGTCGGTGCTGAGAACTTGCAGCTCATGTCACACAGGTCACCGAACCTTCCCGCAACAGCTAGTTTCCAAATTGGAGCTGGCGCCCTCTAGAGGAGAAAAGCCCCGTCTCTCATTCCCCACCCCCGCTAAGCTCTCTGGGCCCTGTGATATGGGGCTAGATCAGAGTTCGCACCCTCGCAAGGCTGAAGACCCTGTATCCCATTCCCTACCCTCCTAAGCCAGCCAATACCCATCTGGGGCAGGAGCAGACACAGTGCCCCCTGGAAGGGAAAGCCCCATATCCCATTCTCTACCCAGCAAAGTCCATCATCACGCTGTTATCCAGGATATCTGTGGTTGGCATTAATCTTCCTGTAGCAGTAAAAATGAAATAAACCCACCCTGCAGCTGCCCTGACTAATCCCTTAATTGCCAATTACCATCATCACCAAGGCTCTTATTTACAAAGGCGGCCTCCCCTTCCCTCTGCGGCAATTGCTTCCTCCTCTCAGCTAAGCACTACCAGGCCTGTTTGAAGCTTGGATGGGAGACCCAGAGGTTTACAGCGTGTCGGGCCTGGGGAGTCGTGTTCATTTCAGAGCAGCTCCCCAGTTGCTGTGAGCCCCTCCTGAGGTCCCTCCCACCCCTGATATTCAGTGATATTCTATTAATACTGCGGTGGCGGGACTCACAGACTTTAAGGCCAGACGAGACCATTGTGATCATCCCGTCGAACCTCCGGCCCATCCCAGGCCACAGAATCGCGCCCAGCCACTCCTGTGATAGACCCCTAACCTCTGGCTGAGTTACTGGTCCTTGAATCATGATTTAAAGACCTCAAAGTACAGAGAACCCACCGCTGACACTGGTTTAAACTTGCAAGTGACCCGTGCCCCATGCTGCAGAGGGAGGCAGGAAAAAAACCCCAACAACCATGGTCTCTGCCAATCTGACGTGGGGAAAATTCCTTCCTGAGCCCAAATGTGGTGATCAGTTAGTCCCTGAGCATGTGGGCAAGACCCAGCAGCCAGACGCCCGGGAAAGAATTCTCTGTAGTAACTCAGAGCCTTCCCCAGCTAGCGTCCCATCACCGGCCATTGGGGGATATTTGCGGCTAGCAGACACAGATCGGCTACATGCATGGGGATGGGCATTGCTTGGCTGCTGCTTTTAACCATAGGTCGGGGGAGTGCACAGTTCTGTGCCCCCACTGATTGGAGGCCCCCCCTTTGCCCATGCCCCTGCCATAGGTGCTGGAACTAGGGGTGCGGCTGCACCCCTGGCTTGAAGTGGTTTCCATCACATCCAGGGTTTGCAGTTTGGTTCAGTGGCGCTCAGCACCCCGCACTGTACAAATTGTTCCCGCCCCCCCCTGCTTTTAGCTGGGTGTCCTGGCCAAATACTGGCTCTGATGGATACAGGAGTAAATGCTGGTGGCTGTAACCCACATGTGAAAGCGTCTCCCCCTGGTGGTGGTCCCCGCAACTACAAGATTGCTTTTGAAAGTCCTCTGGGGCAGTGAAGAAAATTGTTGATGCCCGTGACCCACGGAGCTGGGGATGAGGGTTTTGGGGTGTGGGAGGGGCTCTGGGCTGGGGCAAGTTGTTGGGTTGCAGGAGGGGGCCAGGGCTCTGGGCTGGGGGTGAAGGCTCCGGCGTGAGGCCAGGGATGAGGGGTTTGGGGTGCAGGAAAGGGCTCTGGATTTGGGGGGGGGGCTCAGGGCTGGGACAGGGGATTGGGGCTTGGGGTTAGGGCACAGGCTTACCTCGGGTGGCTCCGGGTCAGTGGCACAGCAGGAGTGCTAAGGCAGGCTTCCCAGCCAATGGGAGTGCAGCACAGGTGCTCAGGGTGAGGGCAGCGCGTGGAGCCCTGTGGCCCCCCCGCCTAGGAGACGGACCTGCTGCTGGCTGCTTCCGGGGCGCAGAGTGGTGTCAGAACAGCTAGGGACTAGCCTGCCTTAGCCAGACAGCACCACCAATGGGACTTTTAATGGCCCGTTCCGCAGTGCTGACCAGAGCCACCGCGACCCAGTGCCTTACATTCCATGACCCAGTACTGGCTCAAGACCCGCACTTTGAAAACCACTGCTCTAGGGGACATCTGCATCTTTAGGTGCCTAAATAGCTTTGGAAATCCAGCCCTTATTATATTCTTGTCCTTAAGCAATAGGGGATTGTGCTAAAGGTCGGAGGTTCGAATCCTGCTGGTGAACGTACTGCATGTGTGCAGACATGGTCCCAAGTGCATTAACATAGTGCCGTCGTGTCCTACCCCAGAAGCAGCTGCACTTCGTTACCAAGACTACACGCCATGCTGCTGTGTGGCCATTATCCAGCTGCCACACCCCAGAGGTGGCTGCATCTCAGTGCTGGGTAAGTGATCCCCATGCAGCATTGCTGTACGGCTGTTGTCCACCTGCCCCATTCCAGAGGTGGTGACATATCAGGGCTGGCTGACTGTGCGGTTACCCCAGAGGTGGCTGCATTTCAGCCCTGCCTGAGCGATCCCTCAGCAGCCTCGCTGTGCGGCTGTTACCCAGCTAAGTCACCCCCAGAGGTGGCTGCATTTCATTGTCAGGACAACAGTCTCTGTGCAGCTGTTACCCAGGTGCCCCACCCCAGAGGCTGCTGCATCTCAGCGCTGGGCGAGCAATCTCTGTGTGGCTGGCATCCAGTTGCCCCAGCCCAGAGGTGGCTGCATCTGAGCACTGGGCAAATGAGTCCTGTAAAGCTGTACCCAGTCCATCCCAGTCTGGGTCAGGGCCTTTTTGGCAATACAGGAAAGCCGTGATTTCCTTGCCACGGGCTCTTCCCCTTTTCCGGGGCTCACTGAATCCAGATCAAGCTGCCTTTGTTATTAATGGACTTTGCAGTGTGGAATAACCGTTCCCAGCTCCCTGCTGCCACGCAGCAAAGGGGCCCAGTCCCTGTCCATCCATGAGGGGTTAAATTCCCTGCCATACGCCCATCTGCCCTCTAGAGGGCATTACCACCTCCTAATGCTGGCACCGGCGGGATTTCCATTGACATCCCAGCCCCAGGCCAGTCGAAGCCCTTTGCTTAGTGCTGCCACCTGCAGGATGGAATGGGAAATGCACGCAGCTGTTTGCCATAAGCTCTATACTGCAAAGAGCTGAGGTGGGGCTTCCCGCTGAATGCAAGTGTCTTTGGGAAATGAAAGCTGGGAGACAGAATTCCCGGGTTCTGCTCTAGGCTCTGGAAGGGGAGTGGGGTCTCCAGCTTACAGCAGGGTGAGGAGGGGGCTAGGAGTCAGGACTCCTGGGGTCTCTTCCCACAGCTGGGTGCGGAGAGTTCTCTCACAGTGCTGGGACTCAGGATCCCTGAAATCCAATCCCAGCTTTGCCACCGACTCCCTCTGTGACCATGGGCAAGTCACTGGATCTCTCCGGGACTCAGTTTCCCCACCTAAAAATGGTGGTGATAATCCATCATTTGTCTATTTACACTGTGAGTAGTTTGGAGAAGGGACCGTCTCTCGCTGTGTGTCTGTGCAATGCCCGGCCCAACGGGGCCCTGATCTCAGCTGGGCCAGGGGCTGTCTCTCCCTGTGTGTCTGGGCAGCGCCTGGCACGACGGGGCCCTGATCTCAGCTGGGGCAGGGACGGTCTCTCCCTGTGTGTCTGGGCAGCGCCCGGCCCAACGGGGCCTTGATCTCCGATAGGTCATATAGGTGCTATGGTAACATAAACCGTAATAATAACGAGGCGATCAATTACTACAGCGACAGGCATCGAGATGGAAGAACTAGGATATCTCTAGGGGTTTGTTGACACAGATTTCTGCAGCAGCCCCGCTGCAGTGCTTAGCGAAGACTCTACCTACCCCGCTGGGAGGGCTTCTCCCACCTCCTCCGTGAGAGGCACCTCCCTCCCCTCGACACGGCGCTGTCTACGCCAGGGGTTAGGTCTATATAAGGGTTGAGTTTGGTCACAGTAGAAGCAAGGGGAGGTTCGATGGGGAAACAGTGGGCGGAAAGGAGCCCATATACAAAAAACCAGCCCCCGCCCCCTGACGCCTAGACTTCAATTGTGTTAGCCAGGAGGGGTCTCTTGTGGGTCGTCTCCCCCCAAGTTCTCCCAGCGTTTAACAGCCCGGCCAGCTGGGACCCTCCCTTGGGCGGGGAGGACGCCGTGTGTGTCTCTGTCCCCCTTGCGGCTGTCTTTCTTCCCGGCCGGTCCCTCTCGCTCGGAGCCACGTGCGGGTTACACGCAGACCGACCGACAGCCAAACCAATTTCTCTCAGGCGGGCAGCGTTTGTCAGCTTCTGGTGGCCGCCTGCCCCACTTCCCAGCCCTAGAGAAGGGGATGTCATGGGTGGCGCATGACCCTCCTGTTTGGGGAGGCTAGCCCCCAGCCCCGCCCCTTCTGCCCGAGACCCCGCCCCTCCCCCCCGCCGGAGCCCTGGGAGCCCCCCACTGCGGCCAGAGGAGCCCCAGCCCCAGCCGCCCAGAGCCCCAGCCACCAGCCTCCCTGCCCCAGCTGGGCTGCTTGACCACCCCCAGCCCTGGAAGGCTGGGTTGCCCCAGCGCCGGGCAGCCCGAGGACTGGCCCCAGCCGCTCCGAGTGCCAGGCTGCTGGCCGGCCCGCCCTAGCCCAGCCCCTGGCTGCTTTGGGGAAGAGAAACAGCCCGGGCTGGGGCCACAGGGGAAGAGCGGGAAGCAGGAGGGGGGCTCGGGGTGGAGCGTGGGAAGGGCCACGCCTGGCTCTTTGGGGAGGCTCAGCAGCCCATGGCCTGCGATACCTGCTGCTCATGGGGGATGTCCAGGTTGGACCCACAGCTCCTGCTGTGTGAGCAGTCCAGGCGTCTCTCGGTGCTTACGAGGAGCAGTGTGACGCCAGCTTCCTGTAGAGACCTTACATGGCACCTTTTGGCGAGCTAGGATAGAGAGAGCAGACCCACGGCATCCCGGGAACTCGTACCCCCCTCTGGCCCTCTGCCACAGACGGGTCACAGATAGGGCTGGGGTTATGGGCTGTGTCCCTGTTACCGGGTGGGGTCAGGTATGGGGGATTTGTAACCCATTAGTTCCTTTTATTATCCATTTATTGTTGTGGTGTGTGATGTTATGATTTATACACTGTTACATATAATTAATGTATGCTAAGTAGATTTAAGTTGTAGGGTCACAGAAATATAAGTCTGATTAGGATTTAGGAGTGATAAGTATGCAGAAGTACATTACACAAGAATGAGGGGTCACCCAATGAAATTAACAGGCAGCAGCAGGGTCAAAACAAACAAAAGGAAGTATTTCTTCACACAACGCCCAGTTAACCTGTGGAACTCTTTGCCACAGGATGTTGTGAAGGCCAAGACTATAACAGGGTTCCAATAAGAACTTTATGGAGGATAGGTCCATCAATGGCTATTAGCCAGGATGGGCAGGAATACAAAACCATGCTCTGAAGTGTCCCTAGCCCATTGCCCAGCAACCAGACTGGTGGGACCGGGTTTACAGGCTGTATCCCCATCGCCTAGCAACCTGACTGGTGGGGCCAGGTATATGGGATGCATCCCTGTTACCTAGCACTCAGGCTGTGGTCCTGGCAGGGTGGGTTTCTGTCTCCCTCAGGGGCACAGAGTGATGCGGGCGCTGGGGGCCCCGAGCCAGAAGAAGGGGAAGAGCATCTCGGTGAAGGAGGCCGTGAAAGTGAACAGCCCCAGCTGTTCCCATGCCATACGCTGTGCCGGTCTGGGGACACCACCAGGCCAGGGTGAGCAGAGGCGGCATCCAGGGTCAGGATCTCTGCAGGGGCAGGGGAGAATTGAAGTAAGTCCATATACAACACAACAGCCCCTTTCCTTTCAGAGCCAGTCTATATACAGAACAACAGTCCCCTTCCCTTCAGACCCAGTCCATATACAGCATAACAGCCCTCATGCCATTCAGAGCCAGTCCATATACAGCAGAGCTGCCCCCTTCCCCTTCAGACCCAGTCCATATACAGCATAACAGCCCCCTCCTCCTTCAGAGCTAGTCCACAGACAGCACAATGGCTCCTTCCCGTTCATAGCCAATCCGTTGACAGCACAACACCCCCCTTCCCCTTCAGAGCCCGTCCCTATCCAGTAGAACAGCCCTGATGCCATTCAGAAGCAGTCCACACCCTAGGAAGTGGCCAGAACTGGAATTCCTGTTGCACGAGAAATTCCAAAATTAAAAAAGAAAATTATTTCCAAATCAAAACAAAAACTGGCGTTCTGAAATTCCCCACAGAATGGGGGATTCCCAAACGCTGCTTTGAACAAGCCAAAGTGGCATTGCGGGTCAAACGTTTCTAAACCTTTCCAGGGCTGCTGGGCGTGTAACCCACACAACGCCTGGGTGGGGCGCTCTGCCCCATCTAGTGGCACTGAGACCACTGAGAGAAAGAGATTAAGGAGTCTGCTCTACAGCCTTAGCGAACAGCCATATGGCTTTTAGCTCATGCAGTAGAGGCTCACGCACTGAGGTCCCAGGTTCGATCCCACCCTCCGACGACTGGGGTCTGTCGGTGTTACAGATGCACCGTGGGGAAGTCTGGAAGCCCGGGCTTCAGGGACCTGGGAACTTGGAAGTGGAGGCATAGGGTCATACGGGGGAGGGAGATGCAGCACTACAGAGGGACAGAGGAGTGGCTGGGTGAGGGTACAGCGATAAGTGCTGGGAACTAGGCAGGCTGGGGGGGCTGCCGCACCCCTGGCTTGAAGCGGTTTCCATCATATCCAGGGTTTACAGTTTGATTCAGTGGCTCTCAGCACCCGCCACTGTACAAATTGTTCCAGCATCCCTGGGCACAGAGACACACAGGGACAGAGACCCATGGGGACGGGGGCAGATGTGCCTGACTCAATGGCAGAGGCTACGGGACAGCCAGGGTCTGCTTGGGGGAAGCTCCCTAACAATCCCTCCCCATCCCACCCCCAAAAACCCTGTTCCATACTTTTCCCACCCATACCCCCAAACTCTCCAAGTTCACACCCAGGCTCCTTCCCAGCAATTTACTTCCCTCTCCCTCAGTTCCTCCATTACCCCTGACTCCCCCAAGCCTGCTTCTGAGGGGTGCGGGAAATACGGTTCTGTATTGTAGTGTCAATGAATTATTACTCCGAGTTCCGTATTAATATGCCTAGTAAGGAATCTATTTGTCAGAAAACATTTTCTGAATCTTTTTGTTCTCTGTATTGTTACAGACACACCTGCACACTGGTATTTTGAAATAAATGACCAAAAATAATTGAAACTGGCATGATTATATTGTGTTATTTTGACAAACAAAATATGCAGAGTTTTAAAATATTGTGCGCAGAATTTATAATTTTTTGGCGCAGAATTCCCCCAGGAGTACAATCAGCAGTTCAGCATCTGGCCCTGCACCCCCATCAGCTCTTCAGCAGCTGCACTGCCAATCAGCTGTTGAGTGGGGCTGCCCCACCACACGCTCCTCTCTGCCCCCTACGCTCTCACTGCCCTTAATGCAGGAGGGGGCAGAAAGGAGTCAGCCGCGGGCATGAGGTGCTCAGGGGAAGGAGTCTCAGGGGAGAGGGTGGAGCAAGGGCAGGAAGAGGTGGAGTGGGGGCAGGGCCCTGGGGTGGAGTAGGGGCGGGGCCTTGAGGGTGGGGGCGGAGCCGGTGTGGGGCACCCACCAGCAGAACCAAAATGACAGGAAGCCCCCCAAATCTCCTACTGCTCAGCAGATACTCAATTACACTACAAATAATCAATCATTTAGATTGGAAGGACCTTGGGGCAGGGGCTTCCTTACAGGCCTTACTTTTATTTATGTAGGGTCGCTCCAGGGTAACAACAACATCAGTGCCACTGCTTACCCCGGCTCTCCCACATCTTGTCCTGGAGAGCTCTCCTCTTGCGGGAGTGATGCCTGATGCTCTCCTCCAGTTCAGCCGTGGGCAGAGACGCCATCTCGGGCAGCAGCATCTTTTCATACCTACGGGAAACAAACAGGCACACGCCAGGGGGGAGCATCGCTTTGCAACGCTGGATCCAGCGGGCACAGCTGCCCTGCAGTAGGATGCTGGGTCTGTTTGCCAACCCCCAAAACTCCCCCTGGGATCTGAGAGTCAAGCTGGGTCCTTGGCATCTAGCCAATGACCAAGGAGAAAAGTTTGGCAGGGACAGACAGGCATCTGTGCAGCCCCTGTCCCTCCTCTCCCCCCCCTCGGTTACACCCGTGCAGCCCCCCACGTGGCCCGCATCCCTTCCCCGCTCTGCCCCTCGGTGGCCCCCAACGCAGCCACCCTCCATACCCTATGCAGCCCTCCCGTCCCTTTCCTGCTCCTCGGTGACCCCCGTGTGACCCTGTTCCCACTCTTCAGTGACCCCAGCACAGCTCCCCACATTTCTGCCCCACACCTGGCAGCCCCCATGTGCCCCCCCATTCCCACTGTGGCCCCCCCGTCCCCTTCCTGCTTTGCCCTGGGTGACCCCCGTGTGGCCCCCCCATCCCTTCCCCTCCCTCCCCACCCCTCAATGCCTCCTTGCAGGTCCCTCCTTTCCCTGGGTGAGCTCCCCCGGGACCCCAACACAACCCCCATCCCCTTCCGCTACTGCCACCCATGCAGCCCCCACCCACGCCCTTCTATAGGGGGGTGTACAAGCTAAAACCAACTGGGGCTGCCAGGCCACTCTGCTGCTGATGCAGAAGCAAGTATATTCTGCAGCTGGGATGGGGAGGCCTCTCCCCCCTGCCCCCTCCCCGCTACCAGAGGGCACAAAGGAGGCTCCTACTTCTTCAAGGTGCTTTCGGCGTCCTAGGTGGGAGAGATTGGACTCAGTGGCCCAGTGGCTGGAAGGGGAGGCGGGAGGTGTATTTCTGGAGCAGGAGCATTGCAGACTATGGTTAGGAAGGAGACAATGATTCCTGGGCCATCCCCTGTCAGATGTAAACTGGCACTGCTTGGCCGTGTTTCAGAGCCCCTTCACTGCTGGGAACAGAGGGTGACTCTCTGATGAGTCCAGCGAGCCAGGGGAGTGCTGGCAGCATGGGATGGTGGGGAGGGGTGGCAAGATGGGGGTCTCTCTCTTTATCTCTCTCTCTCCCCCCCCCCATACCTCTCCCCCTCACCTTGAGGAGCTCAGCATCCGGCAGCCGGCACTTCTCCTCTAGCTCGGCTACCAGTCCATGCAGCAGAGTTGCCCTCTGGTGGAGCCGGCTGATGTTCTCCTGCCGCAGCTGCTTCACACCCTGGGCCACGTTACCCAGCCCTTTCAGCAGGAGGCGCTCCTTTTCCTGCAGCAGCTGATACAGATGCTGGAAGGTGGACACCACTCGCCGCTTCTCGGCCTTGGTGTGAGCCTGTGGTGGGCAGGGAGAGAGGGGGACAGGTTGGGACATGGGATGCGCAGCCGCGGGCACCTCAGAGAGGGAGGGCGTGGTATTCCCATGTGAAGGGGCAGCGTGGGGATGTGTGAGAGCAGGACATGGTAATATACAATGGGGGGAGGAGCAGGTGGACAGAGGGGTGCAAGCATCCAACGTGTTTTTTGATAGAAAACTGGGTTAACTGGCAGCAGTAGTAGAGCTGTTATCCTCTACAAAGGACCAGCCACTAGAGGGAGGGACCCATTGAGACATCCAGCCTGAACTCTGTCTCTATAATGACCTATCTTCAAAACTGGGATCCCACAGCACGGATCACGTAAGCAAAGGGAGTAACTCCATTACCTAGCAGCAGTAGTAGAGCTGTTATCCATTGGCAGGACCAGCCGCTAGAGTAGAGCTGCTCAGAAATTTCCATCAGAAAATACTGATTTGTCACACCTGAAAGGCTCTGTGGGAACGTATCTGTTTTGACTAAACGTCCGCAGGTGCAGGAATTTCTGGTCAAAGTGAGAGTTCTGCACTCCCAGAATAACCAGTAGCCCAGTTATTAAATGGCCATTTAGCTAGGATGTGGAAGACAGAGGTTCAAATCCCCATCCTGCCTGATTGGACCAGGAACTTGAACCTAGGTCATCCACCTTTGAGGAAAGTGCTGTAACCAGGGAGCTCTGGGATACTCTAAGGTCAGGCGCCCTCCATCTCTTCTGTTGCAGCTGCTCCATTTTGCATAAATCAGGGGTTCTCCAACTTGTTTTTTCGTGGACCACTTGAAAATTGCTGTGGGTCTCGGCCGACCACTTAATGATCTTTCCGAATGTTGTTTGTCCCGTTAGCTAACTATTGTAAAGTGCTTTGGAGAAAAGCGCTATATATATTAAAAAACCCCAGAATAATAAACTTTTTTTGTTCTACAAATAAAAGCACACAACTCATATTTTAATATCAGTAGTCTTACCTTCCTAATGCGATGGATGTGCCCTCCGCCCCCCCCACTGCAGCAGCCCCCAAGCTGGGACTGGGAAGAAGGGGGGTCTCTTCCTCTTCCACCCGCTGTGGCAGTCCCCGAGCTGGAGCTGGGAAGGAGGGGGGTCTCTCCCCAGCAGCCGCAGCCCTGGAGCTGGGGAAAGTCGCCTCTTTCTCTGGCCGCCACAGCCCTGCATGTCCCATATTCCCCCCACCCCCTGTTCTTACCCCACTGACCCCTCCCATCTCCCCCTATTCCGCCCAAGGCCACCACTTCACCTTACATGTGTATCTTCTCCAGGGTCCAGGCACCTAATTAGTGGAGCCACCACGCCTGTGCGGCTCCACTAATTAGGTGGGTGGCCCTTCATTCTCTCGTGTGCGGCTTCCCAGGTGTGCACCTTAGAGGAAAACTGTCCACGGACCACCTGAATGGAGCTCGCGGACCACTGGTGGTCTGCAGAACACAGTTGAGAACTTCTGGCATAAATAAATAGTTATTGGGCCAGAAAGAGAGAGACTGACTCTGTAGCTCTGGCAGTACTACCGATAAGCAGTAGTAGGCTATTGCCTTCTATGGGGACCAGCCACTAGAGGGGGACATGAGACGGTGTTGCATCAGCAAAGTGCAGGGGAACCCCCAAGGGAAGCCCAGGGGATGGGGAAAGAGAACTTACCAGCAGTGTATCCAGCCTTCTCCCGTCGCTGATGGTGAAGACCTCCTGGGTGAAGCTCTCATCTTTCAGAATCTGCAGGTGCCTTTGAAATTGGCCCTGTCAACAACGGCGAAAGGATGGCTTGTGGTGGAGGGGTGAGCTGGGAGTAGGAAATCAGGGTTTGGCTCACGGAGAGAGGATTCAGGACTCCTGGGTTCTGTGCCCAGCTCTGGGAGGGGAGTGGGGTCTAGTGGGTTAGAGCAGTGGGGGCTGGGAGTCAGGACTCCTGGGTTCTATCCCCAGCTCTGGGCGGGCAGTGGGATCTAGCGGGTTAGAGCAGTGGGCTGGGAGTCAGGACTCCTGGGTTCTATCCCCAGCTCTGGGAGGGGAGTGGGGTCTAGTGGGTTAGAGCGGGGGTGGGGGGCTGGGAGTCAGGACTCCTGGGTTCTAGCCCCAGCTCCTGGACAGGGGTGGGGTTGTGCTTAGAGCAGGACAAGGACAACTCCTTGGCTCTATTACTGGTTCCAGGCTGTGGGAGCCAGGATTCCTGGGTTCTACCCCCACACTGCCCCTCCCTGCCATCCATGGAGGCCTCTCCCCTCCCAGCTCCACTGCTCTGCTCCAAGTGCCCTGTGTTCGAGCCTG
Source organism: Natator depressus (assembly GCF_965152275.1). Lineage (NCBI taxonomy): Eukaryota > Metazoa > Chordata > Testudines > Cheloniidae > Natator > Natator depressus. The sequence continues at coordinate 43,190,870 of NC_134247.1, forward strand.
CTACCTTGTACTCCTGGGCGGCCTCCTTGAGGGGAGCCACCCTGTGAGCCCTGTGCTCCTTCGATCTGTCACACACCACGCAAATCAGGGCCTGATCCTCCTCGCAGTACAGCTCGAGTCTCTCCTTATGCCTCTGGCACATGCTGCCCTCTGCCGCCCACCTCAGCTTCCTGGCTTTCTCCACCACCTTCCCCAGCTGGGGGTTTGGGTGCCAATGCCTCTCCCAGAATCTCTTCCCGCACTTGGGACAGGAGACGTTTTCTTCCAGTCCTTTCCAGACCTGGGTGATGCAGGCCTGGCAGAAATTGTGCCCGCAGGTCAGGAGTATGGGGTCTTGGAAGGAATCCAAGCAGATGGGACAGGCCAGGTCATCTTCCAGAGCTTCCACGGGGTGAACAGCGGCCATGGCGGACAAGAGAAACAGAAACTTGCAAGAGGGCTGAGCTCCTTCAGGCCCAGCCACTTCCTGGAATCTTGCAGGTGGAGTTACATCTGCAAATCAGCCTGTTTAGATTAATAAAGATAAACCAAGAGCGGTGGTGCGGGGGGGACTGGGGGGGGTGTCCAGGACTCCTGGGTTCTAACCCCAGCTCTGGGAGGGGAGTAAGGTCTAGTGGTCAGCGCACCTGGGCTGGGCATCAGGACTCCTGGGTTCCACCCCTGGCTCTGGGAGGGGAGTGGTTAGAGCAGTGGTTCTCAACCTGAGACCCAGTGAGCACACAGCTGCAGCCCAGCTCTGTGCTAAAGGCTGCCAGCCGGCCCAGCAGGGTTGGGGGTCCGGGGCTGCTGGCCGGACCAGCAGGGTCAGGGGTTCGGGGCTGCCACAGGGCTGCTCTAGGTCCAGGGTCAGGGCTGCTGCTCAGCCCCACATGGCGGGTTCCGGGTTTCCTGCTGCCCGGTCCCCTGCCCAGGGCTCTGCTCCTGGCCCCACGCTGTGGAGGGGTCTCTGGGTGGGAGGTGCTGGGCATAGGGGTCTGTGGGGCAGGTTGAGGGGGGCATGCTGTGGTTCTCAACCTGTGGCCCAGGTAACACATGCAGCCCACAATGATAAATAGGTTGAGAACCACTGGGTTAGAGCATCAGTGTGTGTGTTTGTGGGTATTGTAATGATTGCATTAGTAGGAGTTTGAGCACTGTAATTATTCCAGTATAAAATGATTTTTATTCCAGATTACTGCCGACTCAGGGAGCTGCTCCAGAACAGATATCCAGGTCAATTTGTCCAGTCTACTGATCACAGTTTCAAACACGATCATTAGCAACTCTGCTTCCCACCACGTCATAAGCCAGTGGCCTGATCTCATAACCCTCAACTCCCCTGCCCTAACCCAGTAGCCCCCACTCCCCTCTGAGTGGAGCCCAGGAGTCCTGAATCCTCTGTGAATCTGGCTGTTGCCCTCCTAATTAACTCATTGCCTTTCTAAGTGCCAAGAGCCGACCTCCAGATGAGCAACCCCAAGTATATTTCCAGAGCCGAGTCAGGCCGGCCACTGCCCCCACAACACTCCCTGCCAAGGGGCCTTGGATCTGGTCTGGAAAGAGCCATTGCTAGGAGGATATACTGTGTTGAATCAGTTTCAGCCAATATTCTTATGTGTATTATGGTAGCACCCAGAGGCCCCAGCTGAAATCAGGGCACCGTTGTGCTGGGCGCTGCCCAGAGACACACAGCGAGAGACAGTCCCTGCCCCAAAGAGGCAGGGGAAATTCAGGCACAGAGCAATGCAGTGACTTGCAGTGACACAGACACACACACTGTCAAAGGTGGGAATTGAACCCAGATCTTCTGAATCCCACTCAAGTGCCTTAACTCCAAACCCATCCTTGTCCTATTAGCCCACTGACACTTATATTACTTCTCCAGCTCACACCTATTTACCCAGTGCAATTGCCCTGCTAGGCTGAGACTCCAGAGACCCAGGTTCAATCCCCAGCTCTTCCACCGACTCCCTGTGTGACCATGGGCATGTCCCTTTGCCACTCTGTGCCTCACTTTCCCCATCTGTAACAACCTTGGACTGGGGAGCCAGGATTAGAATCCTGATGCTTCCAAGCCAGAACTCCCACATCTCTGTTTGACCTAATGGGGATCCTCTCCTAGTGGTGGGTCTAGTATGCTGTACACAGGGGCAGTGGGTAGGTGGCAACACATAAGGAGACACACCCCCTTTCATACACGACAATAGTTATATCATGCTGTCTGAAGAGGTAGCGCCCCCCCACACACACACACACACTGTAGCCTGCAGGTCTCAGCATAAGAACGGCCATAGTGGGTCAGACCAAAGGTCCATCTAGCCCAGGATCCTGTCTTCCAACAGGGCCAATGCCAGGTGCCCCAGAGGGAATGAACAGAACAGGGAATCATCAAGTGATCCATCCCGTCGGCCACTCTCAGTCTCTGGCGAACAGAGGCTAGGGCCACCATCCCTGCCCATCCTGGCTAATAGCCATCAATGGACCTGTTCTCCATGAACTTATCTAGTTCTTTTTTGAACCCTGTTAAAGTCTTGGCCTTCACAACATCCTCTGGCAAGGAGTTCCACAGGTTGACTGTGCGTTGTGTGAAGAAATACTTCCTTTTGTTTGTTTTAAACCTGCTGCCTATTAATGTCATTAGGTGACCCCTCGTTCTTGTGTTATGAGGAGTAAATAACACTTCCTTATTTACTTTCTCCACGAGTCACGATTTTATTAACCTCAATCATATCCCCCCCTTAGTCGTTTCTTTCCCAAGCTGAAAAGTCCAAGTCTTATTAATCTCTCCTCCGATGGAAGCTGTTCCATACCCCTAATCATTTTTATTGCCCCTTCTCTGTACCTTTTCCAGTTTCAATATATCTTTTTTGAAATGAGGTGACCACATCAATATAATACATACACAATCAAGAGCCCAGCTGACAACCACCACACACACAGGATTGTGTCTTCAGGCTACACTATAAAAGCAGCTCAGACCTCACAGAGCAGATTAGTTCCCCATCAATTTTAATGGGTGACCAAACTTCCCCACCAACCCGCTGGCTTATTTTCCCAGAAGCCCGAGGGGCCCCGCCTCATTTCCATAAAAGCCAGAGCCATTAGAGATGAATGTGCTATAGGTCCGTGACATCTGCCCACTGGGATGCACCTGGTTTGACAAACAGAAGCTGGTTCTGGGGTGGATCCTGTGGGAAATCCAAGCACAGAGTTCATTCAGTCTGAATTGCCCGGGGGGGGGGGGGGGGGGGGGCAGAGCCTGAGGGTCAGGGCACCCCCTAGAGGTAAGTGAGCCCTGCCCTGAGGTTAGAGGGGGACAAGGGATGTTCCATGCACCCAGACAGGGCAGTTTCCTCTGCCCCTTAGAAATTGGCTTGTTTGCACCATCCGTGGCACAAGTGTGACCCCTGGAGGCCAGGGGAGACCAGTCTGCACCTGCACTCTGGTACTTTGCACCCACAGTCCTGCTCTGCAGCACGAGTGACCCCCTGCAGCTGGCCCCCTACAGGCCTTCAAGACTCTTCGCATCTCAGCCACGTTGATCCTCAGCATTAGAGCCCTGCCTCTGGCTGCCCGATCGCCTGGGTCCCTTCCACATCCAGCAGCGATGGATCCAGTTTGCCCAGAGGTGACTCATTCAACAGCCACTGATGGAGGTGTTCCCAACCCTGCTGCCATGCGGCCGAAGCTCTCCAGGGCCTGATTCAGCTGCGCCAGCTCAGTCCGGAGAGAGGAAATCTACCGGGGGGAGGGAGAGGGGAATCCAGATCTGATCAACGTAGTCACGTCCTCCATTGCTGACACCCGCCCCCCCAAACCCTGACACCCCCCCACCTCCAAATTCACTCTTCATGGGGATCAATACACACACACACACACCCATATCCACCCTACCTCCAAATTCACCTGTTATTTGTACATGGGCGCATGGACACCCTTCCAAATTCTCTCTCAAGGTCACCTCCCAGTGGCTAAAATAAGCATCACACACTCCCCTCTAGTGCTGGAATGGAAAATACACTTAGGCATACACACGGTAAAATATGTACACACGTACACACACACCCCAGCAGCTGGATCAAGCCTCTCTCTCTCTCTCATACATACAGAAGAAAAACGGTTGCCTAAGAAATTTTGAAAATTCAAAAATGGTTTTTCTTGCCCTTTTTGCTTGGTTTAAAATCAAATGTGTTCGTTTCTCATTTCCTAAGAAATCTCTCAAATGGTTTCTTTTATTAATCTGAGTCCGTTGAAATCACAGGGTGGGGTTAAAAAAATCCACCGGAAATATTTAAAACAAATTGGTTTCCAAAAAAAAAAAAAATTGTTACTTTTGAAACTTGGGGAAAGCAAAGAGAAAGTTTTGATTAAAAATAAGCAAAATTTTCAGGAAAAATGTTTTGCTTTAAAAAATTCAACCCCCCCGCCCTCCCAATAGCCACAAAATAATAATCAAAAAGGTGAAAATGTGAATGTAGGAAAAAGGCTTTTTTTCCTCATTGAATAAATATTTTAAAAGCATTTCAACCAGACATAAACCCCACCAGCCACTGCCATCCATCACCTTCTGCTGACACTCTGCCCGGGCTCTCGGCGAGATCTTCTCCTGGTAGCCAGATGCCTGGGTCCGTGCCATGAGCTCCAAGATCTGGTGCTCCAGCTTCTTCTTACGGGACGCTAGCCTGGGGAGCTCTGCCTCGGGGTCAACCAGCCCCTGGGATTGTTAGGAAAGGATGGTAAGAAACGGCCAGGTGTAGAGTAATACAAGCGTTAAACGTGTGTGATCATGTCACCCTCTAGTGGTGACACTGGGTATAACAGACCCTTCCAGGAATAGGACGGACACCCTGGTTAATGTGTGACCATGTCACCTTCTAGAGGTGACAGTGGGTATAGCATCCTGCTGCCAACACCACAGCTTAGTGGTGTGCGGGGAGGAGTCCTTTAGCAGAAGGGCTTGAGGATGGGTTTTTCAGGTCCCAGGTTCAATCCCAGAGTATACCCCATTATGGCAATACACAGTCCTGCTAGGGAAATAATTTCCTCGAGGGATGTGGTGCAACCTCAAGCCAAGAGCCTAGTTAACCCCCTAGGCAATGGCAACTGGAGCCTGAGTCGTCTCACCATCAGGACATTCCTGACCAGCTCTGTGCCTTCTCCCCAACGGGCCCCTGATCTCTGAACACTGCTCCCCGGCCTCCTCTAACCCATCACCACACGCAAGGTCCCAGGGGCCCATCTAGCCTGGGATCCTTCCCTGCCACCCCAGATCAGAGCCACGGGCCCATCTAGCCCAGTATCCCACCTGTTGCAATGGCCAGAGGAAGCCATAACCTCTCCCACAATGCATCTCACTGAGCAACACTATCCAGTGTTCTTCCTGACCCCCTGCCCTCCATCCCAACCTGCCCTGATGCCTGAAGTTTGTGTCTGGATCTTACCTGCAGGTCCATATAGATCTCAGTGTGGTCGTTCACTCTCCCCCGCACCCAGCCCACAGGAGGCTCCGCCCCCTTGGAGGAGGGGCGAAGCTCCAGAGAGCCAGCCAGGGACAGGGTTTGCAGGGGCTCCCTATACTCCTCGTACACCCTGTGGGCAGCTGGCTCTGAGCACACCAGGTAGACTGCAGGGACAGAGAGAGAGAGCCCATCAGCCAATGGGGCAGGGCAGCCCTCCCAGGGCATGCTGGGAATTGTAGTCCTGATTGGCCACACCCACCACGCTGGAGGGACCAAACAGGGCTAGAGCCAGGTTGGCGGCCAATGTGGTAAGGTTGCTCTCCCAGTGCATGCTGGAGAATTGCAGTCTCCCCCAGTGGGGCACAGCCACCATCTTACCCATATGGCGCAACCACACAAGATAAGGCTAGAACCAATGGAGGTAAGGCTCTCCTCCCAGTGCATTCTGGGAATTGTAGTCCCCCACAGGCCACACCCATCACATCAGGTGGACATGATGGTGCTAGGGCAGTCGTTCTCAAACGTTTGTACTGGTGACCCCTTTCACACAGCAAACCTCTGAGTGCGACCCCCCTCATAAATTAAACACACTTTTTTATTATTTAACACCATTATCAATGCTGGATGCAAAGTGGGCTTTAGGGTGGAGGCTGACAGCTCGCGACCCCCCCATGTAATGAGAACCCCTGTGCTAGAGCCAGGGTGGCAGCCAATGGGGTGAGGCTGCTCTCCCAGTGCATGCTGGGAATTGAAGTCCCCTATGGGCTGCACCCCAACGCACCCCCACCCCCGTGTCCTGTAGGGACAAGGCAATTTAGCCAGGTTCCTAAACACCCAGCCCAGGTGGCACTAACCAGTGCCTGTCATTGGCAAGCTCAGCACAGAGGCCATGGGGCATGAACTCCTTCCTGCCCCTATGGGCAGGGATCCCCCCTGCTCACCGGGCGGCCGGGCTCTCGTCAGCCGGTAGGTCACCCTCAGGGCGCGCGCCACCCGCACCACTTCCTGCGCCAGCAGGAAGTCGTCCTCATCCGCGGGGCGACACCAATGGGCCTGCAGCGAAGAGAGGGGAATTCAGTGGTTTCCGACATGCCCCACCAGGAAGCAGCGCTGCCTAAGGCTGCTTCCCACAAGTCCTACTGGAGTCCAGGGCTGACTGTTCATGAGCAACCCTACAGTAACAAACCAGCACCTCTCACCCCCAAAGTGCTCTCTCCACCTCTTAAAGTCCAGGAGTTTATGGTCAACCCTACAATAACAAACCAGCATTGGCTCCAACTTCTGTGGATCTACACGTGCCTGGCAACTTTACAATAACCAACCGGTGCCAGCTCATAGCTCTGTGGATCTACTGATAGTAAATATCAAATGTTATAAGCAACCCCACAAAAACAAACCAGTGTTTCGCCCCCACGCCCAAACTCCCCAACCTCTTTGTACCTACTGCTAGCAAAGACCATGGCTTTATAATCAAAGCTGCAGTAACAAAGCAGCGACCCCTCACTTGTGATGCTGTTAATTATTGTGTTACAGTAACATAGAAAAGTCCCAGCTGAGATCAGGGCCCCGTTGTTCCGGGCGCTGCACAGACACACAGGGAGAGACAGGCCCTGCCCCGGCTGAGACCAGGGCCCCGTTGGGCCGGGCGCTGCCCAGACACACAGGGAGAGACAGTCCCTGCCCCACAGAGCTCACTGTCTACTAGACAAGGGGAGGGTTATTATTATTACTATTCCTGTTTCACAGAGGCCCAGAAAGATTCAGTGACTTGCCCATGATGACACAGGCAGGCAGTGGCAGGGCTGGGAACTGAACTCAGACCCCTCCCAGGTCCCAACCCCCTCTCCACTGAGCCACCCCTTCCCGTTCGGCGCCCAGAGCTCACCCACCAGCTGCTCAGCACTGGGGTATCTGGCCACGCAGATGCTGGGAGCGGAGTCCGCATCCGGCTTGGGGAGCCGCTGCCACAGCTCCTCCGCCAGGTAGGGCATGAAGGGCGAGAGGAGGCGCAGGCCCAGGTCGGCGCAGCTGAGGAGCGTCTGGCGGGTCTGCAGGATCCGGGATTGATCCTTGCTCTGCAACACGGGCTTCACCGACTCCTGCCAAGGGAGGGAGAGGCCGTATACCAGGGTGGTGATAGCTTAGGTGGTGGGGTGGATAGGTTGTGTTGGATGGATGGGTTAGATAGGTGGGACAGGTGGTTGGACATGATGGGTTGGGCTGTGTTGGCCGGACGGTCGGATGGCTACGTTGGGTTGGACGGACGGTCGGATGGCTACGTTGGGGTGGGTATGTTAGAAAGTTGGGTGGAAGACTGGATGATGGGTTAGATAGGTAGGTTGGAAGGATAAACAAAGGATCTCATAGATGGGACCAAGACACTGGGACATCTCATTTAGTATCCCCCCCTCCCCCGGTCTACTTGTACCCCTCAATCCTGACCCACAGGCCTCCCAGGCCCCTCATTCCTGATCTGCTTCTTTTTGAGCATATATTTTTATAAACAGGCAGAAACAGGGGCTAGGGCGAGATTGAACAAAACTCCCTACGCAGAGCCGGGCAGGCAGGATTCCCATCCAGACCAGAGGCGACCTGACACTCACTCACCAAGTAGACGTCGCAGAAGTTGTGCAGCCAGAAGCGGTGGACGGTGGATGTGACCAAATGCAGCTCGTACTCCCCGAACCTCTGGCCGCAGTCCACTGCAGTGTGGTAGAGACGGCTAAGGATCCATCGGTCCATGGGGGAGCTGGGGCAGACCTGGGAGGGATAGAGGATTGACTCCAGCCCGAGTTACGGAAATCTCTGGGGCTCATTGCTGCCTCCCTGCAATACCACCCACGCCCAGCAGAGGGCACCACATAGACCCAGTATTTCCCCACCTCGCTGCCATGCACCTTGTACCCAGCAGACCATGCCAGATACATCCATGTTCACCCATTATACTACCCCCTGCAATACCACATGTGCCCAGCAGAAGGAGCCATTGGCACCCTGTGCCCCCTCCTCCCCATTATACTGACCCCTGGAGTTCCACCCACAGCCAGCAGAGGGAGCCAATGCTGCTTGTAACTCCTCCCCACCCCCGAAACACCCCATTACCTCCTCCGGGGTCCGTGGGGCAAACCCTTCTCCCAGGGCCCCCAGAGTAAATCGAACGGCGTTCCACACCTTGTTGCAGAAGTGCCGGGAGCTCAGCACCGTGGCCACGTCCAGGTTAATGTCGTCCCCTGGGGGCAACGTAGAGAAGTAGGGAAAAGCCCCGATCCCA